>NC_052395.1:21713914-22333914 GCF_009389715.1 Phoenix dactylifera | reverse complement strand
GTGCCATTTGTCGTATGCCATGTTGGCAATAGAAAGGTTCTTTGTGATTATAGGATTGCTATAATCTCTTTGCAAGATAATTGTTGACAAGGCCAATTTCAATTGCTCAGCTGATCAAATTGAATTAATTGACAATTCATTTAAATTTTATTTATTATTTAACTAATATTGCTTCTTTTTGTGCATATTAGGTAACAACATGCTGCGAGGAAAACGATTCAGAGATGTTGAGTTTCAGTACACGACCGTGGGATCTTCTTTCGATCAATTTCTGCAGTCCCAGCAGCCCGATGAGCCCCAGCAGCATGAGTCTCAGCCTGAGCACGTGCCACCTGCTGATTGTCCAGACATGGATGACGTGCACATCCAGAGTAATTTGATTTATATTTTATATATTAATTTTTCTTACAATCTAATTATATTAAATCATTTGCCTTTAATGTTTTAATTAATGGATGGATATTTTATTTCATTTTTTTAGATGGATTGGGGAGAGTGAGGAGGACATAAGGACCCACTCGAGCACGGGACGTGTGGAGCCTATGCAAGGATGAGAAGATCATGGTACATTGCAATGAACTGGGGCAGCCTATCAAGAGGGCTGCAAGCATTTTATCGACTTTTTCAGGATTGGTTGCGCGGAAAGGTCAGTTGTGTCCGCTCAACTATACGAAATGGAATGAAATGCTTCCTTCGTACAAGGTTGAGCTTCTTATAGTTATTGAGGTAAAGAATTGAATTTGCTTACTATCACAATTTTATTTTTTGATTTAATATTGTTATAACATTCTTTAATTACTTTGGTGTAGAAAAGATTTTTGCTCCCTAAAGAGAGCCATGATTGGGTGCTGAAGTCTGTCAATCGCAAGTGGAAAGAATATAGGGCCAAGTTAAAAGTGGATTGGAAGCACGATGGTATGACAGAAGAGGAGGTTGCTCGTGTTTGTCCTCCTGATGTAATCCCTCATTAGTGGAGGGAGCTTGTCCACTATTGGTTTTCCGTGAAAGCTCGAGTTGTGTATATTTTTTCAATATCTTAGATTGTATTTACTAATAATTTAGATTACAAATTTATATTGTTTATTCTTTTTTTAGAAAGACATATTCCAACATTGGTAGAACTGCACGAGCCTCTCAGACTGTTCTTCATACTTCAGGCTCGATGAGTTATGCTCGACGTAAAACTGAATTCATAAGTTTTTTTGAAACTCTTTGAAACTATTTTAAACTGTTCTATCATATAGCATGTATCATGATAACTAGCTTACTAATATACTTTTTGTTGTAGATGGATGATAATGGGAGGGAGCCTGGTAAGGTAGAGTTTTATAAGATGACTCACATCCACCGAGATGGCAGTTTTATTCGGAAGGAGTCAAGAGATATAGTTGTATGTATTCATCGAATCTTTCAACGATATTTTTATTAGTTTTATTATTGGCATACATTAATATGACTTTTTCTTTGAGAGATATAGGACAGGGCAACAACTCTTATTTCAGAGCGCGTCGAGTAGTCATCATTATCCGACGCGACCAGCCATGTCGAAGCTCAGGTGCTTGCTGAATTATTGGGCCCAGAGCATTTTGGTATAGTGAGGGGTTATGGCATTGGGGTTAGCCCCACTCAGTTGTTTGCAGTGGCATGTATACAAGAAATGCTGGAGAAGGCAGTAGCAATGCAGAAGTTAGTAGACCTCGGGCAACAATTGTTGCCCAATTGAAGATATGAAGGATCGCCATCAGACAGAGTTGGCGGAGCTGAAGCAAAACCAACAAACTTTGCAGTCTCAGCTTCAGCATATTTCATCTATGTTACAGCGATTTCTCCCTCCTCAGGTAAATAACTATATGTATTTGATGACTTTACATAATTATCACTTATTTTGCATGAGTTAATAATTTTCATATTCCTAACTTCTAAAGTTTCTCTTTTTTTTTGTAGGTTCCTGATATTTCAACAGCTCATAGAGATGATGATGGTGCTAAATCCAGTCCTTGATATTTTTTAGATTGTTATTTAAGAAGTTTTATATATATCTTTCTTATATTTTTCAAAGTACATTGTAATTCTAAACTTATTAATCATATATGACAATATGAATGTTTTGCATGATCTGAATATTTGTATTAATGTAAATGTAATACAGGTTTATATTGATGTAAATATTGATTTATGATATGCATGTATTTTTCTAATATTTTTTTTTAAAAAAATTCCTCTCCCGACGCTTTAAAGCGTCGTTAAAAACCAGGCTTTCGCTGACGCTTTCCAATGCTTATAAGCGTCGAAAAAAACCCCAGCGAATCTACCTGCACACCCGAGTAGTAGTTTATTCCGATGCTATTTTGCGTTGGCAAAAGTGCCTACGCCAACGCTTTTCCTAGCGTCGGTAAATCCCTGATTTTGCCGACGCTTTTCATTAGCATCAGCAAAAATCTTTCTCACTCAGGTATCGCTGACGTATTTATGACGCTTTCACTTGGGTCGACAGGGTTTTTACCGATGCTTATTAGCATCGGTAAAGGCTGTAAAAAATATCAGTAAAAATTACTATTCCTATAGTGTGTGAAGAATCTCGAAGGTGACTGTAATGAGTAGAGATATCACTCACTAGCCTAAACTATGAGCTAACACCCAAACGTGAGAGCAAGGGATCACCTAACAAATGGACGAGCCCCAAGAAGGGAGAAAAAAGGGGGCAAGAACCATACTTTCAGAAAAGTGGCCATCCGAATTAACTCTGAAGTGCGAAAATAACTGACTAAGCCATGCCTTTAAAATGGGCAATATTTCTGTATTATTTTTTTATTTATTTTTAAATATGTTGGTTCGTGATTGGACTGATTCATAGTCTAAGCTGATGAACCTGATCCAACTAATAATTTTTCATCGAAAAAACGATAGGCGAAGCAAAAAAAATTCTTGCACATAAATATTTGAGGGCGCACTACGTCCTCAAATTCCCTTCCCTTTGCTCATAAAAAGTGGAAAATATATTTAGCCTCTTTTAACAATTTTCGTTCGTAGATGGTTGAGACGTACGTTATTGGAAATACGTGAAAATTTTTCATATAGCCGTTCAAGGTTAACTAACATCTTCATAAGAAGGGGAGAGCTGAGATCAGAACATGCAGTTGTTTGGGAGAGGCGCAAGTGAAGGGCGGAGTGAGACAACAATCTCATCCGCTTTCGTACGAGAAAATATCGTAACTTCGTTGGAATAGGACGTTGGTTGGCATGACGTACGGGCTCACGAAGTCGATTGGGTGGGCTATCGTTGTATGACTCATGTTCATGTCAAATCATCAGTCTAACCTAAGATCTCGCCTTATGTTCGGGTCTGAAAACATCTTGTCATGTGGGGCCGCTAGACATATGGTACTTCTTTTCCCCATGAAGGACGGCGTTTTTGGTTGTATGGCGATCATCATTGTCATTACTTTTTAGGAGTTCCAACTTGACACCTCATTTAACATGCTAGCTAGGATGACCCTCTAGAGTTAGGGCTTAGGCTAGAGTCAAGCTCGGTCGGGTCCAGTTTCCATGCAGCCCGGGCTTGCGTCGGAAACAAATTTGTACTTCGAGCCGAGACAAGATCCAAAATTTTTTCAAAATTTCGGTCCGAGACCAGTCCAAGTTTGAACTCGGGCTCAATGGGAGCTCGGTCGGGCCAGCTTGGAGAGTAGGGGGAAGAGTGGAAAGGTGAGAAAAAGATCAGGTGGGGAAGAGAGAAGAGAGGAGGGAGAGGAATCGGAAGGGATAGAGAGGAGATAGCAGAGAAGAGGGAGAGAAAGAGCTCGAATAGGAGAGAGGAGAGATGGAAGATGAGAGATCAAGAGGGTGAGAAACAATGGAGAGAGAGAGAGAGGCGAGAGAGATCGAGTAGGAGAGAGACAGTAGAGAGGGGGGAGTGGTCTAGAGGATGGAGAGGAGAGAAGATCAGGGAGAGGGGATAGAGATCGAGGGTCCGTAAGAGGCGAGAGAGCAAAGAGGGGAGAGCGATCAGTGAAATCCCATGGATTTCCTAGGCCTAGGTAGGGGTGGCAATCGGGTCGGGTCAGGCATAAACGAGTCGGGTCAGATGTTAAACGGGTCAGAAAAGTATAAATCTGAACCTGACCTGTTTATTAAACAGGTCAGAAATTACAACCTGAATCCGACCTGTTTAATAAACAGGTCACCCGATCCGACCAGTTTAACCTGTTTATTAAACAGGTCGATTAAACAGGTCGGGTTGGTTTATGCTTATCCGTTTAACTAAATATTACTGTAAATAACCAAAAATAAAATACTTAAAATAAAAGAGGACCTTTTTCGCCCGCTGCCTTCTCGGCTTCTCTCGACCCATCTGCCGTTCCCCATTGCCGCCGCCCGCTGGCTTCTCCCGAGTCCCGACCCATCCGCCGCTCCCCATCGCCGCCACCCGCTGCCTTCTGCCGACCCGTCCGCCGCTCCCCATCGCCGCCACCCGCTACCTTCTCCCGAACCGTCTGCTGCTCCCCATCGCCGCCTCGTCCACGGCAGCGCGGCTGGTCCCGGCGTAGGCCCACTTCTCCCAATCCGTGCCCCCGTCTGCCCAGCCGAAGCGGATGAGGACCTTCTTCATCTACCACTGGAAGCCTAAACCCTGACGATCCCTCCAAGCCTCGGCTCTAGAGCTACGAGATCGATCTCGCCGAGTAGATGGAGATTGTCCCCCGGATCGCGAAACCCTTGAGTTGCTGCGTCGTTACCTCCATCGCAATCCGTGGGCTTGCTCGGGTCCCTGCTGTCGTCGCCGTTGACGAGGAGACGGAAGTAGTCGGCAAGGGGGAGGAGAGGGCGGAGGTCCAGAGGAGAGGCGAGGGGAGGGCGGAGGCGAAGAATCCGGAGAGGGCGGAGGCGGAGGTCTGGAGGAGAGGCGAGGGGAGGGCGGAGGTGAAGAATCCAAAGAGGGCGGAGGAGAGGGGAGACCGGGAGTCGGGAGAGGGACACTGTGGGTGAAATTGAAATAAAATCGGGGAAATCCCTAGGGAGAAAGGAGGTCACGGTGAAATTGGGCCGAGCAGTGTGCGGGCTTTTTTTGGGCCAGAAAATTTGATCCAACAAATATTAAACGGGTTAAGCGGGTCAGATATCTAAAACCCGTATCCGACCCAATTAATAAACAGCTTAAACAGGTCAACCTGTTTACGACCCGAACCTGTTTAGGCCAAATCCAAACCTGTTTATGGCGGGTCGAACACGGGTCGGTTGGCGGGTCGGGTCATATTTTGCCACCCCTAGGCCTAGGCCTAGCTATGGGTTGATGTGCAGTAACCAAGCCAACTCGGTTAGCCTAAAGGATCGAGTTCGACTTGAAGTAAAATATCTGAACTACTTGTAGTTGATCAAACTTTAATATCGAAGCTCACACTCGATTTGATTAAAAAAATACTTGAGATTGACTCGATTCAAATATCAATCGAGCCATGCTTAAGAGTAAATTCGAACTTTGGTCACAATTTAAAAATATAATTAAAAATATAATATTATATTTTAAAATATTAAATTAATAATATATCATAAATAAAATATAATATTATTTAAAATATATATATTCGATTAGGCTCGTGAGCTTTCGAGATAAGTATTTGGCTCTTTAAGTTCGACTTAAAAAAACTATTTAAGCTACTCGAATTCGACTCAAGCTTAGTAACAATCGAGTCAAGTCGAGTTCGGACTCGAGTAGTTCGCAAACTGCTCGACTCATTTGCACTCCTACTCTGCACTGATATTCTAGGCCTGATTATTAGCTCGAGCTTTGAGCCTGGTTATAGGTTTGGGCTTTGAGTTACGTCCAGCAGGACAAAGCATTAACACAAGCCTGGCTTAAAATTACTTCCAGCTTTATTTTCAAACCCAAGCCCGGCCCGGATTCCTTGGGCTGAGACCCATGGCCTAGTCTATTAGCCCCGGCCCACTTTAACTCTATTCTAGACTTAATTAGGGCCCATGCTAAGCAATGATGAATTGAGCAAAGTGCTGGATCATTAGATAGGTGGTGCAATTGACTCACTTAGAGCTGATGCATCATTAGATAGAGACATACGTTATGTTTACATGTCATTTTAGAGATGCTATATGTTTTTTTTCCATCCCAATTTGCTACTTGAATCTTCAAATCTCTTGGACAATAAAGATTGGTGTGGTACCATTACTAGGTGGATACGATGACCTAGGACAACATGAATAGTAGAGTACTCAAGTGAGTTATGTCGTTTAGCTCTAAACGTCGTTTCGGCATGTTGAAAGTGTATTCCATTATGCACTTTTTTTGAGCATTGGGGAAGCATTAAGCCTTTGGATACAGAAATAAAAGTACCAAAAATGCTGAAAACTGCAACCAGAGAAATCTGCCTGAAGAAGGCAGGGCAACTGGAGAAGAATAGGATGTGGACCATAAAAAACTGGGTCTCCCTCCCCCCCTCTATTGAGCAACCAATCTGCGGATTTGCCTTCTCTAAAGATATGAGAAATATGGAACACCTCAAGTACTATTTTGATCTGCCGCACGTCCCTCAATAAAGGACGTTGAGGAGGTTTGAGATTCTCAATTAATTTATGTTGGGCTTAGTTTTTGAGAATTATTTCTAGATATCTCCTATATTCATTATTATATATTCTTTTGTAATATGCTTCAGTACAATACTTCTTTTTCCTCTTTTTTTTTTTAGAGATCAATAATCAAATTTTCACATTGAGCTACCCTTGGTCAATTAGCAACCAGAAACACTGGTAAAGCCGTTGTATCAGGAAACAATGAGAGAGCAATTTGTTGCAGCCAAGGGTTCAGACTGTTACTTTACATGGTACAAAGAAATGATCCTCTGCATATAAAAGGAAAACTATCTCAAATATTCACACTTCAAGCCTATTAGAAAGTTTCAGGTGATGTCATTTGATTTCTAACAAACAAAGATCGGCAAAGTTCGAAGTAAAACTTTTTCTTGGTATGCATATTTTTCCATCTAGCTCATTTTTCTTGCATATATTTGATGTCCTTGGCTATCGGTGTGACTTGGTTTGAAAGTATATCATTTCGAATATGTTTTCACCTTTTCTTTTTCTTTTTGGTCTTTTGGGATATGAAGGGAGGTGAAGCCTCAATCTATCGACGCAGGCGGTTTAGTTTCTTTAAAGCGCTGTGGAAACCAGAGACTCCGGCGAAACGGTTTTCACGGGACTAGCACTGTAGAAGAAGCTTCGTACCAAGGAGATTTTGCTAAGGCTAGAATGTGGGTGGAGTTTGCTCCCTGTGCGAATCTAATGCAGAAACAATTGACCATCTTCTTCATGCTTCTCCGCCAAAAACGTGTGGAGAATTCTTCGTACATGTTTTAAATTCAAAGGCAGAACCCTAACGCTGAGATCCCTATAGGCGTGTTTGTGGGTGCTGCCGTCGGAAATCAGTTTGACCAAGATGTTGAGCTGTGTGAGGTGTTGGAGGGCTCAAATGATTGGTTGTTCAGACCGTAGAGATTGATTGAAGATCGTGATGTGCTTCTAAGGTGGCGAGATAATGTTCGTTGTGCTTGGATGGCAATGGCTCCAATGTTGGTCACTTCTTGAGGTAGTACTGAGAATAAGTGACCATGCTTGGATCTTCGTTCGACATCAGATCCGACCTAAAACAGCAAAGGCGAGTAAGTCTTTTGCTATAAAGTGTTTGATGAGGGTACTTTCGATGTCTAAGTTAGACGGATTCTCAAAAAATAGCGAAGATATTGTGAGAGCAATAGAATGACGACATAAAGGCATAATAGGACTCAAAAGCACTTATTTAGAAGGTCTTCCAAGAATAGTTTATATGGGCGAAGGTTGGTGCCCGCCGCCGAGGAATTCAAACGTGCAGGTCAGCCGTTTTAGTCGCCCACATGGTTATAGAAACCGTTTGAGATCTTGGCTAAGGTGTCACGAGTTAAGGAAAGAATTTGAACTTCGAAAGACTCTTTGTGTGCTTCTGGGTTGGCCATATGGTGGGCTGTGACTGATTAATTGGAGGATTCATGACAAGCTCTGATTGATTGCTTGCCATATTGGTTGTTGTCACGCCCCGAACCCAGCACCCGGTCCGGTACGCGACCGGCCGCATGAGCCCTAGAGTAGTGCCCTAAAGATCATGCAAGGCCTATGATTAACAAAAATTTCAATAAATCCACAATTAATTTAGTAATTCAAATAGACAAATCCGACATGTCCAAATAAACAAATTAGTTCAATTACAAGATCTTCAAAGAAGGATAAACAAACTAACTAACTAATGACTTTGGTACTCGCACTCTGCGCCTGTCCCATCCAACTCTATGCATCCTGCAACTCTGATAAAAAAAAAGAAGAAGAGGGGGTGAGCTTTACAGCCCAGTAAGAACCCCAGCACATCTTCACCAACACAATAATAATATAGATTTGAAGACCACGACAAATCGATGCACATTTCATGAAGTTACATCCCGGTCACGTTTCCAGCCCGTGACGGGGCAATCGATAGTATCACATTTCTTGCCTGTGATGGGGCAATCGATAATGTCACATTTCCAGCCTGTGATGGGGCAATCGATAGTATCACATTTCCAGCCTGTGATGGGGTAATCAAAACTAACGAGATAAGCCCAAAGTCTCTACTCATTTAACCAATTCACATACACGCATCAATTCCTTTTTCCACTTTATTTCCAACCTAGACTAACCATGGTCACGTTTCCGGCTCGTGACAGGGCAATCAATATAACATGGTTAGTCTATCCACCATATCCATTAGTCCAATTATGTAAATGTAAATTATGCTCAGGATTGTATCCATCATACTATCAATTACAAACAAATATAACCAAAATACGATTTAATGCCATCATATCATAGGAACCACATTTATAAATCCAAATATGCAGGTGTAGGTTATGCGCATACATGCATCCACCATAGTACCTATCATAAGCCAACACGATCAAAATAAAATTTAATATAAAACTATTTCTGCTTTGTCTGGATCATAGCATATCAAACATATATAGTGTAAAAATATTTGTATCATGCAGGATTGGCGTACAAGGATTCTTACCCTTTGTTGAAAACTCAGACAACTAATCACCCGCCCTCACGGCGATCTATGAACCGGAATGCGCAGGACTCCGCTCAGCGTCCTCTCGTCCAATAGATTGTCCTCCTACAGAACCAAATCATCATTAAAATTTATCAAAGATATATGATAATCTAGGACCCCTGTTTGATTCCTCTAAAGGGTCCTCTAAAATCTAACATCCCAGGACTTTCTAGAGTCCACAAAGCAATGCTCTCCCCAGATCCATGTGTAGAGAGAGAACCCAACTAGAGAGAGAGGGAAATATAATAAGAGAAAGGGTACGGGAAGACCCTTTCTCTTTACCTCTTCTTCCTTCTTCCCGACGAAAAGGGGAGAAGGGGGTTCGGCAGTAGGTGGCCCACGGCTGGCGACGCTCCATGGTCGTCGACCTGTGGCGTGCCGGCGGTGCCACGCCCGGCGACGGCTGGCCGGAACGGAAGAGGAGAAGGCCGAATAGGTTTCGGCTTTCCCCATCAGTCCGGCGGCTTCCCGGCCACATTCCCAAAGAAATAATGGCCAAAAACGAAGGAGGAGGAGGAAAGGGTGCTCACCTTGCCTCCGGCGAGATCCTCCCGACCGGATCGACGACGAATGCTCTGATCCTTCCCGCGGCAAGGTAGAACCCAATCTCTTTCCTTTTTTTTTGTGTGTGTAGGAGGGCTCTCGGTTGATGCCCTAAAGAGAGAGAGAGAGGGAATATCGGCCCGATTTGGTAGGATTTTTATCACCCTAAAATCTCTCTTCCGATGGATTCTGAAGGGGGAGGAATTTTGAAAACAGGGGAGGGAGGATACTCCGATCGGGAGACTCCCTCCCCCCCCCCCCCCCCTTTTTTTGTGTTGGGCCGCCTTATTCAGAGGTCGGCCCAATCCTAACGTGGGTCTTCACATTCTCCCCCCCTAAAAGAAAAATTTCATCCTCGAAATTGACATACCTGAAGTTTCAAAAAGCTGCGGATATTTGACTTTCATCTTGATGAGAGTACAAAAGTGAAATTTTCATATTATCTTAATTAGTATTATAGTTAATTTTTATTAATAAAATTAATTAATTAATGTTTTATTTGTGTTTGAGTGAAATTAATCCAAGAGACCCAGTAACTCTGGTTTGAGCCCAATTTCTGACGGTCTGAGCTCAACAAATCCTTAGCATCTCATCTAAGCCTTACGTTGCCCGTCATCCGCACAATCTATATCACTGCGTCCAGCTGATTCAGCCAGCATTAGTGCCTGCATCATGAAGATCCCAGCATTTTTCAACCGACCGTGGCAGCATGCAACTGGATCATCCCCAAGCCGCGTCTCACACGTGGCTTCCATATCCCCTGTTTCGAGAACAGAATCTACAATCAAAACGCTTCCAGCAACCATTCATCTTCAAAACTCCCAAACCGGCTCTTTCATCCGTGAAGCAACGTTCCAATGAACAGAGCAGGATTCATCCATGAGGAGCTTCCCAGCGATCGTGGCATCCAATTGTTTCATCTTCAAATTCCCAAACGGCAATGAGGGAACTCCAAAGCCAGTCCTTCCGTCTCCCCCGTTTCTTTTCTTCCCAACGGTCATCTTCTTCCACAATTTCCAGCTGAAGAATCCCAAGCGATTCAACTTCATCCCGTATCTCAAGCAAACCGGATCATTCCAAGCTGCATTCAAATCTATGCGTTTCAGATGCTTCATCATCTCAACAGCCGAATCAAAACCTTCCCATGACCGAGTCCATCGCAAAGCACCCAGCAATCTCGGTTCGACTTCCATCGCGAAAACAGGGAGCAAATTAAACGGCCGGTTTGATCTTCATTGATTCCCAGCGTCTCTTGAGCTTTGGGAAAATTCTATAAAAGGGAGAGCCATCCGGTGGAAGGAGGAGGAGGAGGCGAGGGGAGGTCACGGAACGGAAGGGAGAAAGCAGCTGGGAGAGCCATCCGGAGCATCTTCTCTTCCAATCTAGGCAGCCGACGGGAGAGAGGAGAAGAGGACAGCTAGAGGCCAAGGGAACCAGGAAGCTCCCTCTTCCGATCTACCTTCTCAGCCGAACAAGAGAAAGAGGAGAAGCAACGGGAGGAGAAAACCCAAAGAAAGAAAACAGAGCACCCTGTTTTCTTAAGAGGAAAAAAAAAAAAGGATTTATGTTTATTTTATTTACTCTATACTAATCCTTTTTATAAAATTGCTTGCATCTCATATGGATAGCTAAATCTTCTCTAGCTAAGGCTAGGGAAAAGCCTAGCATTTTCTTCATGTATTTTCTTTAATCATCAATTGGATTTTAATTTTTTTTGATTTGATTTATGGTGCAGTAGATTGATAGAAATTATTTCAAACTTATATATTTTCTTTGATTTGTTATTTCCCCCGGGTATAACAGATGCTTGAAATCCCTGTAGTTTAAAATAGAATTACTGTAATACTGCCCATAAAACTAAATCTATTTAACTGAGATAATAGATGATTTTAAGAAAAGCATGATGAAATGCTAGGCTGAATCCTGATGCCTTAGTTATATTTTGTCAATCCGAATATTATTTTGCCTTTAGTTTTTGTTCACTGTCAAATCCCTGTGGATTCGATCTCGGTCTCACCGAGAATATTACTTTGCTACACCCTATACTTGGGGTATCCTACGTTTAATTTTCCTTTTTAAAAGAGCAAGATTAAAAGCGTAGCAAGTTTTTGGCGCCGTTGCCGGGGATTTGCAACGTGCGAACGAGAACAAGGCTGCAAATTTCAACTCTTTATTTCTAGTTCTTCAATTTTTCTTTATTTTTAACACAGCTATTTCAAATCTTTTCAGATTCAAGGGCGACACAAAGCAGGACCAGTAACGAGGAAGATCAAGATCACATTTTTGGATTCCCGGAGTGAACGAACTCCGGCTGTGAGTATTTAAATTAATTTTCCTGTTTTGCTCATACTAATCCTATTTTTCCTAGATTAGAATTTTACTCTTGTTTTAAAAAATTAAAAAAATTATTATTAATTAAAATAATAAAATAATAAAAATAATAAATAAATAAAAAGAAAAAAAATTTTAGCTAGTTTGCTTGATCAACTATTCAAATGCAATTTAATGTCATGACATAAAATGATAAAAATCTTCTTGATTGTTGCATATAGTATAAAGCATTTGCATAAAATAATCTAAGGGCTGAACCCATTAACAAGATAAGGTCGGGATTTCATTACTCGTCCTTAGCCCAAAAATCATCCAAGTGCATAAATATCCTAAGCCTAATTAAAATCAACTAGACGTTGGCCCCTAAGGATAATCGAGCTCAATAGGACGAAGACCACTGAAAGTTGCACCAATTTCGCTCTATGACCCCGGTCGATGTCTAGGCAAGCTTTGTCCCTTTAAGTGATTAAAGGGAGACAGTTTCTGTTCGAGGAAAGTGGATTTTAAGTGGGACCTTTGCTATACGCATCGTGACCCCTCCACTTACCTGGGAGCTTACCTGGTCGACTAGGTTATTAGACCGGATTGGAGGCTTAAGTGTACTCTTCAACCCAGTTAGGAGCTATCTAGAATTTTTAGGAAAACCTTAGAAATTGTTGGGTGATGCATGTTTTAATTAAACTTTTGTTTTGCTGTATTAGGGTGTTTGTGTAAAAAAAAAAATTAATAATAATAATAATAATAAAATAAAAAATAATAATAAAAAAAACTTAGTATATGCGGTTGTGGCAAAGAGATAAAATGAATAGATTATTTCGAGTTGAATCAAAAGATAAAAATTTAATTGTTCAAAATTCAAATAATCAAATGGAAGATAATGGTAGTAATCAGGGAGACAATGAATTTCAAGATGACTTACCTATTAGAACGCTTCGTGATTATCTACAACCCGCTAAGACCAGTACCCCATCCTGTATGGTTATTCCTACTGCTGCGGGAGCTTTTGACATGAAACCAGGAATAATCCAATTACTTCCAAAGTTTCACGGACTTGATTCTGAAAGTCCCTATTTGCATCTGAAAGAATTTGATGAAGTATGTTCAACACTTCATTTCAATGATGTCACTGAAGAGGTAGTTAAGCTTAAGTTATTTCCTTTTTCTTTAAAGGAAAAAGCTAAGTCATGGTTACACTCCTTAAGGCCCCGGACCATAGCTACCTGGCAAGAAATGACAAGAGAATTTTTAAAGAAATTCTTCCCAACACATAAAACAAACACACTTAGAAGAAATATCATGAACTTTGCACAAGAAGATGGAGAAACATTTTTTCAGTGTTGGGAAAGATTTAAGGACCTTCTCCTTGCTTGCCCACATCATGGATACGAAATTTGGAGAATCATCAGTTTCTTTTATGATGGTTTGACCTCCAATATGAGACAATTTGTAGAAATGATGTGTAATGGTGAATTCATGAGTAAGGAACCAAATGAAGCTTGGGATTATTTTGATCTTTTAGCAGAAAATGCACAAGCTTGGGATACAACAGATAAAAATGAAAAATCAAAAATAGCACCTAATACAAAAGGAGGAATATATCTTATTAAAGATGATAATGATGTCAATGTAAAAATTGCTAATCTGACTAGGAAGGTTGAAGCCATGGAATTAAGCAAAGCCAATATAGGAAAAGCACAAACTATTGTTGAAAGTATATGTGGAATTTGTGAGAGTAATGCACATGTAACCAAGGATTGTCCTACAATCCCTGCTTTTCAAGAAGTGTTGCATGATCAAGCAAATTTCACCAATATTTATAAAAGACCATTTTCAGAAACATATAATCCTAGTTGGCGAAACCATCCTAACTTTAGCTGGAGACTTGGACCCACTGCCAATGAATCTCAAGGAAATTCTGTTCCTACTCCTTATGTGCCACCACATAGGAAATCCCTTGAAGATACTTTGCAAACCTTCATGCAAGGGCAGACTCAAATAAATCAGAATACAATGCAATCACTCCAAGAACTTAAAAATTCTGTAGGTAGAATTGAGGCTCAACTCAATGTTAGGAAAAAAGGGACATTTCCAGCCCAACCTCAATCTAACCCAAAGGGTCAACATGAGGTCCATGAAGCAAGTTCATCCCAACCTAAATTTGAACAAGTTAAGTCTGTTACAACCCTTCGGAGTAGAAAAATAATTAACAAAGAAATTCCAACAAAAGATGACAAACCTAAAAAATCTATTGAAAAGAATGATGAAGATGATAATGAACAAAATGATCCAATACTGCATCACAAGATAGTTGCTCCATTTCCTCAGCGCTTGCTTGCAGCTAAAAAGGGAATACCTGATCAAGAAATTCTGGAAATCTTTAAACAAGTAAAGATTAACATTCCTCTATTAGATGCCATTAAGCAGATCCCATCTTATGCCAAATTTTTAAAAGATCTGTGTACTATAAAGCGAAAACTTTACGTACAAAAGAAAGCTTTTCTAACTGAACAGGTGAGTGCTATTCTCAAACACAACACCCCACCTAAATATAAAGATCCTGGTTGTCCTACCATATCTTGCATCATAGGAAACTTCAGGATACAACGAGCCCTTCTGGATTTAGGTGCTAGTGTTAACTTACTGCCCTATTCAGTTTATGAACAGTTAGGACTTGGTGAATTAAAACCCACCAAGGTTACTCTCCAACTTGCCGATCGATCTATAAAGATACCAAGAGGAATAGTCGAGGATGTACTTGTCCAAGTTGATAAATTCTATTTTCCAGTCGACTTCATAGTATTAGATACCCAGCCTGTCATGAACTGTACCACTCCAATACCTGTCATTCTAGGCCGCCCATTTCTAGCTACTTCCAATGCTTTAATCAACTGTCGAAATGGAATAATGAAAATGTCATTCGGGAATATGACTATAGATTTTAATATATTTAACATTTGTAAACAACCCGATAATGACAATGAAAATGATGAAATTCATGGAGTTAATCTGATCGACTCCATTGTAGAAGATGTTCTTGTCCCATCTCTTTCTTCTGATCCTTTAGAAACATGCCTAACTCATTTTGGAAATACAGATATCAATCAAAACTTTAGAGAAATCAGTGCTATATTAGATTCAGCTCCTTTGTTGGATACAGATAGGTGGAAATCTCGTTTTGAAGAATTGCCTACACGCAACAATAGTCCTCTACCATCTAGTGTTCAAGCACCTAAACTTGAGCTAAAGCCTTTGCCATCTGAGCTCAAGTACGCATACCTTGGTCAAGAAGAGACCTTTCCTGTGATCATATCATCCCAACTCGAACAAAATCAGGAATTAAAATTATTAGAAATTCTCAAAGAGCATAAGGGAGCATTAGGGTGGACAATTGCTGATATCAAGGGAATTAGTCCCTCAATTTGCACTCATAGAATCCACTTAGAAGCTGATGCCAAACCTTCTCGTCAACCTCAACGTCGATTAAATCCAAACATGAAGGATGTGGTTAGAGCAGAAGTTCTGAAACTTCTGGATGCGGGTATGATCTACCCAATTTCAGATAGTAAATGGGTAAGTCCAACCCAAGTGGTCCGAAAAAATCTGGTGTTACTGTAGTCAAAAATGCCAACAATGAATTAGTTCCAACTAGGGTCCCCACTAGTTGGCGTGTATGCATTGACTATAGAAAACTTAATTCTGTCACTAGGAAGGATTATTTTCCTCTACCTTTTATTGATCAAATTTTAGAAAGGTTAGTGGGTCATAAATATTATTGCTTCCTAGATGGCTATTCAGGTTACAACCAAATTGCAATTGATCCTGAAGATCAGGAAAAGACCACTTTTACATGTCCTTTTGGCACATTTGCTTACAAGAGAATGCCTTTTGGATTATGTAATGCTCCTGCAACCTTCCAAAGATGCATGCTCAGTATTTTCTCTGACATGGTTGAGCGTTTTTTGGAAGTCTTCATGGATGATTTCTCTGTTTTTGGCTCCTCTTTTGAAAACTGTATAGACCATTTAAGGCTAGTCTTAATTCGGTGTGAGGAGAAGAATCTAATCTTAAACTGGGAAAAGTGCCATTTCATGGTAACTAGGGGAATTGTTCTCGGGCATGTCATTTCATCTGAAGGAATTGAAGTAGACAAGGCTAAAATTGATTTAATTGCTAACTTACCCAACCCAAAAACTATCAAAGATATACGCTCATTTTTGGGTCATGCAGGATTTTATAGGAGATTCATTAAAGATTTTAGCTCAATATCTAAACCCTTATGTAATCTCCTTCAAAAGGAAACCCAATTTGTGTGGTCTGAAGAATGTCAAAGAGCTTTTGATAAACTTAAAAGCTTGCTGACCTCTGCTCCCATCATGCAACCACCTGACTGGTCACTTCCTTTTGAAATTATGTGTGATGCTAGTGAATATGTAGTTGGGGTAGTTCTAGGGCAAAGAAAAGAAAGGAAACCTTATGTTATTTACTATGCAAGTAAGACTTTAAATAGTGCACAAATGAATTACACCACTACGGAAAAAGAACTACTCGCCGTAGTATTTGCACTAGAAAAATTTAGGTCTTACTTGATTGGATCCAAAATCATTATCTACACTGACCATGCTGCCCTTAAGTACCTTCTTTCAAAAAAGGATGCTAAGGCGCGTTTGCTTAGGTGGATCCTTCTGCTCCAAGAATTTTTTCTAGAAATAAGAGATAAAAAGGGGGTAGAGAATGTAGTAGCTGATCACTTGTCCCGTCTCACTCTTCCAGATTCCTTAGACAATTCACCCATAAAAGACACTTTTCCTGACGAGCAACTGTTTGAGATCACATCTTCACCCTGGTTTGCAGACATTGCAAATTTTCTAGTCACAGGTGAACTACCAAGTCATTGGAATAAACAAGACAAAAGAAAATTTTTGACTGAAATAAAAAATTTTTTCTGGGATGATCCTTATCTTTTCAAATACTGCCCAGATCAAATTATTAGGAGATGTGTACCTAATGACGAATTTATTAGTGTTATTTTCTTTTGTCATTCTGAAGCTTGCGGTGGTCATTTTTCTACTAAGAAAACAGCTGCAAAAATTTTACAGTGCGGTTTCTATTGGCCCACCTTGTTTAAAGATTCCCATAACTTTTGCAAAGCTTGCGAGCGTTGTCAAAAGTTAGGTGGGATAACTCGTAGGAATATGATGCCCCTCAACCCAATTTTAATTATCGAAATATTTGATTGTTGGGGAATAGATTTTATGGGCCCATTTCCTCCTTCATTCGGAAATTTGTACATCTTAGTAGCTGTGGATTATGTCTCCAAATGGATTGAGGCAATTCCTTGCAAACATAATGACCACAAAACTGTTCTAAAATTTTTAAAGGAAAACATTCTTTCCAGATTTGGAACACCTCGAGCCATCATCAGTGATGGGGGTTCACACTTCTGTAATAAGCCTTTTGAGGCTTTAATGCGAAAATATGGGATCACCCATAAAGTCGCCACCCCTTATCATCCACAAACAAGTGGACAAGTTGAAGTATCCAATCGATTAATTAAGAATATTCTGGAAAAAACGGTTAACCCAAATCGCAAAGACTGGTCTTTGCGTTTAACTGATGCACTTTGGGCTTATCGTACTGCTTTTAAAAGTCCGATTGGTATGTCTCCGTACCGTCTTATTTTTGGCAAACCTTGTCACTTGCCTGTGGAATTAGAGCATAGGGCATACTGGGCTATTAAGAGATTTAATTTTGATATGGATAAGGCTAGTGCACTACGCAAACTTCAACTTAATGAACTAGAGGAAATCAGGAATGAAGCATATGAGAATGCTCGAATTTATAAGAATAAAATGAAAATCTTTCATGATAGAAATATTATGAGAAAAACATTTGAGCCTTCCCAGAAAGTTCTATTGTATAATTCAAGACTTCATTTATTTCCAGGAAAATTGAGATCTAGGTGGACTGGTCCATTTATAGTTAAAACTGTTTATCCGTATGGAACCGTTGAGATAGAGAATCCAAACACCGGTAATATTTTTAAAGTAAATGGCCAACGTTTGAAGTTATTTTTGGACAACTTTACCCCAGAAGTTGAATCGACCAATCTGGGAGATCCTGTTTATCAGGATTGATCTCTATATCTGCTAGAGATCCTTTGTTTGTACATAATTTTTCTTTCTTTCATATGACAATTGGTGAGCAACAACAGTGTGCAGTCATTCTATCAGGTAAATTCTAACCTTCAGCCTTATTATCCTTCATACAATCATATTTCATGCATTCATGTTGAAACATTGGGGACAATGTTGAATTTAAGTTGGGGGGAGAGATTACTGTATTTTTTTATATATCATACCAATTGTCATATCATTTCAAAAAAAAAAAATCTATTAAAATAATAATAAAAATATATATATATATATATAATAATAGTAATAATAATAACAAAAATATATTTTGTTGCATTTAATTACCACTCTAATTTTTCTAAGCAAATCAACATATGCAGCTATTAAGGCAAGGAGCGCATTATGACTTATCAGAGACCTATTACTAGATCCCCACATAAGTATTCAATGACAATAAGAAAGCCTCAGGAGTTCACTTGTGTTACCTGTTTGTTTGTTGACCTTATTCGCAAGAGAAGTACGAGTGTCCTTGTCCTAAAGTTCATGATTTGGTTTTCACATAAAGATAGAGTTTGAAATTCCTGGCTAAGATCACCTGAGTGCCTTATGTTCTGACCTTGGTTGACCTATAGTCACAATACAGTCACGTTACATATGTATATATATATATATAGTGAAAAAAAAAAATTTAAAAAAAAAGAGAGAGAAATAATACTGTTTGTCTTCACTGAGTAACCGGGCCTCTTGCCTACAAAGCAGCGAGTGTTCGCGTAAAAAGGTGAAAATGACTGAAATAAGTGACTAGTCTGGCCTCGTGGCGTAGTCTGGTTCGAGTAATTAAGTCCGAGGGGTGTTTCACCTAATGCCTTGAGCCAACTGGATCAAGAGTCATTGACCCAAAGCTCGTTACATGGACCTTACTAGAGCCTAATGGAGTTGGACTGTTGTAGTCACTATGTGAAAATATATATATATATATATATAATAAAAAAAAATAGTAAAAATAAATTAAACATGAGTGAGTTAGTTAAACTTAAACCAAGTGACATGTGGATGACTGGTTTGACTCCATTGTTTTAGAACTCTGTGTACCTGGGATGTCTAGTTGGGATTGATAGCTTCATTTTTATATGCGAACCGTTCTGGATAAATAACATGTGGTATTCGAAAAATTTAGTGGATCGGGAGCTAACAAATGGTAGTTAACACTTGTGAATTTGAGTAGTGCACCTAGAACTCAAAGGGTACCAAATTGTGGTGGAGGTATAGGTATTCTGAGACGTCACATTTACATTTGCCTTAAGGGTTGCTATGTTTTAAAGTATCTTCTAACTTAAAAACGATGTTTGTGGGTAACATCACTGCAAACCCTCACGAGACAACACTCGTCCACTAGGGTAACCTAGGGGTTTAACGGCTTGTTGCACGTGCTAAGTGCAATCGTAATGCTCTACGAAAGTGAGTATTTATTTTAATTCATGCATATTGATAAAATAAACAATACTTTTGCACCCTCATTTTATCATTTTCACACTAAATTGCTAGAGACTAGCAATAAGCTAGTTGGGGGGTGTGATGAGAGTACAAAAGTAAAAATTTCATATTATCTTAATTAGTATTATAGTTAATTTTTATTAATAAAATTAATTAATTAATGTTTTATTTGTGTTTGAGTGAAATTAATCCAAGAGACCCAGTAACTCTGGTTTGAGCCCAATTTCTGACGGTCCGAGCTCAACAAATCCTTAGCATCTCATCTAAGCCTTACGTTGCCCGTCATCCGCACAATCTATATCACTGCGTCCAGCTGATTCAGCCAGCATTAGTGCCTGCGTCATGAAGATCCCAGCATTTTTCAACCGACCGTGGCAGCATGCAACTGGATCATCCCCAAGCCGCGTCTCACACGTGGCTTCCATATCCCCTGTTTCGAGAACAGAATCTACAATCAAAACGCTTCCAGCAACCATTCATCTTCAAAACTCCCAAACCGGCTCTTTCATCCGTGAAGCAACGTTCCAATGAACAGAGCAGGATTCATCCATGAGGAGCTTCCCAGCGATCGTGGCATCCAATTGTTTCATCTTCAAATTCCCAAACGGCAACGAGGGAACTCCAAAGCCAGTCCTTCCGTCTCCCCCGTTTCTTTTCTTCCCAACGGTCATCTTCTTCCACAATTTCCAGCTGAAGAATCCCAAGCGATTCAACTTCATCCCGTATATCAAGCAAACCGGATCATTCCAAGCTGCATTCAAATCCATGCGTTTCAGATGCTTCATCATCTCAACAGCCGAATCAAAACCTTCCCATGACCGAGTCCATCGCAAAGCACCCAGCAATCTCGGTTCGACTTCCATCGCGAAAACAGGGAGCAAATTAAACGGCCGGTTTGATCTTCATTGATTCCCAGCGTCTCTTGAGCTTTGGGAAAATTCTATAAAAGGGAGAGCCATCCGGTGGAAGGAGGAGGAGGAGGCGAGGGGAGGTCACGGAACGGAAGGGAGAAAGCAGCTGGGAGAGCCATCCGGAGCATCTTCTCTTCCAATCTAGGCAGCCAACGGGAGAGAGGAGAAGAGGACAGCTAGAGGCCAAGGGAACCAGGAAGCTCCCTCTTCCGATCTACCTTCTCAGCCGAACAAGAGAAGGAGGAGAAGCAACGGGAGGAGAAAACCCAAAGAAAGAAAACAGAGCACCCTATTTTCTTAAGAGGAAAAAAAAAAAGGATTTATGTTTATTTTATTTACTCTATACTAATCCTTTTTATAAAATTGCTTGCATCTCATATGGATAGCTAAATCTTCTCTAGCTAAGGCTAGGGAAAAGCCTAGCATTTTCTTCATGTATTTTCTTTAATCATCAATTGGATTTTAATGTTTTTTTGATTTGATTTATGGTGCAGTAGATTGATAGAAATTATTTCAAACTTATATATTTTCTTTGATTTGTTATTTCTCCCGGGTATAACAGATGCTTAGAAATCCCTGTAGTTTAAAATAGAATTACTGTAATACTGCCCATAAAACTAAATCTATTTAACTGAGATAATAGATGATTTTAAGAAAAGCATGATGAAATGCTAGGCTGAATCCTGATGCCTTAGTTATATTTTGTCAATCCGAATATTATTTAGCCTTTAGTTTTTGTTCACTGTCAAATCCCTGTGGATTCGATCTCGGTCTCACCGAGAATATTACTTTGCTACACCCTATACTTGGGGTATCCTACGTTTAATTTCCCTTTTTAAAAGAGCAAGATTAAAAGCGTAGCACATCTCTTCTTCAGGCTCCCAAGTAGCCTCTCTTTACTTATGATTATTTCATTTTACCTTCACAAAAGGAATGGTTCGATGTCGTAGTACCTGATCTTTTCTGTCCACAATTCGTACCGGAAACTTCTTATAGGTCAAATCCTCCTGAAGATGTAATGGCTCATATGCTACCACATGACTCGGATCTGGGACATATTTCTTCAACATTGACACATGAAAAATATTGTGCACACTGGATAAAGCCGGTGGTAAAGCCAGTCGATATGCCACCTCTCCAACCTTGTCCAAAATCTCAAACGGACCAACATACCTAGGGCTCAATTTGCCACGAACCCCAAATCTCATCACACCTTTTGTAGGTGACACTCTCAAGAAAACATGATCTCCAATTTGAAATTCCAGTTCTCTCCCTCTATTATCAGCATAACTCTTTTGGCGACTCTGAGCTGTACGGAGTCGTTCTCTGATCACTTGCAACTTATCAACAGTCTGTTGTACTATCTCTGGGCCTAACAATTTTCTCTCACCCACGTCATCCCAACAAATAGGAGATCGGCACTTCCGGCCATACAACACCTCAAAAAGAGCCATTTGTATACTTGCTTGATAGCTATTATTGTAAGCAAACTCTATTAGTGATAAGTGGCCATCCCACGCTCCTCTTAGATCCATGACACAGGCTCTCAACATGTCTTCCAAAATCTGGATAGTTCTCTCTGACTGTCCATCAGTTTGGGGGTGAAAAGTTGTGTTGAAGCTCAATTTGGTTCCAAGAGCCTTATGAAGACTCTTCCAAAACTGTGATACAAATCTACTGTCTCTATCTAACACAATGGTAATTGGAACCCCATGTAACTTCACAATATGCTCTATATATAAACCTGTCAATCTCTCTAAGGAGAAACTAACTCTGAAAGGCAAAAAGTGTGATGATTTGGTTAGCCGGTCAACAATTACCCACATGGCATCATTACCTCGTAGGGTTTTTGGCAAGCTAGTCACAAAGTCCATGGTGATATGCTCCCACTTCCATTGAGGAATAAGTAGAGACTGTAATAGTCCCGCAGATCTCTGATGTTCTGCTTTTACCTGCTGACATACTAGACACTGGGCTACAAATTGAGCAATATCCTTTTTCATACCACTCCACCAAAAATGTTTTTTTAAATTCTGATACATCTTTGTGCCTCCTGGATGCATTGTATAAGCTGAGCTATGAGCCTCCTCTAAAATTTCATTTCTTAATTCTAGAACTTTAGGGACACACAATCTGCTATCGAATCTTAAGGAACCATCTGCATGCAAATGAAATTCGCTTTGGACACCAGATTCTACTGTTCCCCTTACCCTCCGTAATTCTGAATCCTCCTTTTGAGATGACTTAATCCTCTCAATCAGAGTAGGCTGCACCATAAGATTAGCAAGTCATACTTGAGGATCATGCAGTCGTACTTCAATTTCATATCTCTTCAAATCCAACAAAATGTTTCTTTGTGTAGTGATCAGAGCCGCTAATTTACTTGAAGATTTCCGGCTTAGAGCATCGGCCACAACATTTGCTTTTCCTGGATGGTAATTAATAGTTAGGTCATAATCCTTTAATAGCTCTAACCATCTCCTTTGCCTCAAATTCAGCTCCTTTTGAGTATAGATATACTTCAAACTTTTGTGGTCCGTAAAAATTTCACAATGTTCACCATATAAATAGTGCCTCCATATTTTTAAAGCAAAGATCACAGTTGCTAACTCCAAATCATGAGTAGGGTAATTCAGCTCATATGGTTTCAACAGTCTAGAAGCATAGGCTATCACTTTCTCATTCTGCATAAGAACACAGCCAAGGCCCCTGCGTGATGCATCACTATAGATACTGAAGCCTCCTGTTCCAGATGGAAGGGCCAATATCGGAGCCGTCACCAATCATCTTTTCAATTCCTAAAAACTCTGCTCACAATCCTTCTTCCATTCAAATTTTACTTGCTTTTGGGTTAGACGAGATAGAGGCATGGCAATATGAGAGAATCCCTCAACGAATATCCGATAGTATCCTGCCATTCCCAAAAAGCTGCGCACCTCGGACACATTAGTAGGTCTACTCCAATCAACTACTGCCTCCACTTTCTTTGGGTCAACAGAGATGCCATCCTTGGAGATCACGTGCCCGAGAAAGGTGATACTGTTTAACCAGAACTCACATTTCTACAACTTGCCATAAAGTTCATTTTCTCTAAGAGTTTGCAATACTATCCTCAAATGTTCCTCATCCTCTTGTGGACTTTTTGAATAGACTAGAATGTCATCAATAAACACTGCCACAAATTGATCCAGGTAGGGTTTGAACATCCGATTCATAAGATCCATAAAGGCTGCCGGTGCATTTGTTAACCTGAAAGGCATAACCAAAAACTCATAGTGTCCGTATCTAGTTTTGAATGCTGTCTTCGGTATGTCTTCAGCCTTTATTTTCAACTGATGATATCCGGAGCGTAGATCAAGTTTTGAGAAGATTTGTGCCCCTTGCAACTGATCGAACAAATCAGCAATTCTCGATAAAGGGTATTTGTTCTACACTGTTACTCCATTTATCTCTCGATAATCTATGCAAAGACGGAAACTGCCATCTTTCTTTTTCACAAATAGTACAGGAGCACCCCAAGGAGAAACACTAGGCCTGATGAAACCCTTGTCCAACAGCTCCTGTAGTTGTTCCTTTAGCACTTTTAATTCAACTGGAGCCATCCGGTATGGGGCCTTAGAAATCGGTCCAGTGCCAGGAATCAAATCAATGGAGAATTCAACCTCTCTATCAAGAGGTAATCCTGGCAAATCCCCTGGGAAGACATCAGAAAATTTCCTCACAATAGGAATGTCTTCTAGTTTGAGTTCTTCCAGCTGGGTGCCCATTACCATGGCTAAGAATCCTTCATCACCTTTTCGAAGGAGTCGCTTGGCCTGTATGACTGAGATTACTTTTGGCGGAGCTAATATTTTGTTGCCACTAAAAGTAAACTCTGGCTGACCAAAAATTTGAAATTTTACTGTTTTGTCAAAGCAGTCAACGGTGGCATCATATGCTGCCAACCAGTCCATCCCAAGGATCATGTTGAAATCCTTCATCTCTAGGACTAGTAAATCTACTTTCATTTTTCTGCCTTCAATATTCAAGATACAATCTTTGCAGACAGAGTTAACTAAGATTACATCTCCATTAGGGATGGAGACACACAGTTCAGTCTCTAGTGGCAAAGAAATCAATGTACTATTTCTTTCAACAAAATCAGCAGATACAAAAGAATGAGTAGCTCCAGGATCAATCAAAATATAGGCATTGGTGGATGAGACTTCAATCGTACCTGTCAACACAGCGTTAGAGGCGTCGGCATCCTGTTGTATAAGAGCATAGACTCGCCCCTGAGTTTTAGGCCTTTGTTGTCCTCCTCGTTGTTGTTCATTTTGAGATGCTTGGTTGGTTGGAGCTCCCTGAATAGGCTGAGATGCCTGTCGAGTTTGTTGCTCTTTGCGATTAGGACAGGTGTCTGCCCTATGGCCCTGTTGGCCACATGAAAAGCAATTCCCATTGAACCAGTGATAGTCTGTTCGATAGTGGGGGCCGCCACATCTATAGCATTTTATAGTATTCTTGCGCTGAGTTTCATCATTCACAGTAGTTTGCTTTTTGGGCCTCGATTCAGTATCTTTGTCATGCTTAATTTGTAACTCAGCTTGTTTGTTCCTCTTTTTCAGAGTTCTTTCCCTCTCTTCTTGAGTTTCATTCAAGCCCCTTTCAACTACCAAAGCTTTGTTAACCACATCCTTGTAGGAAGAAAGCTCGAAGGTAGACACCTGTTGTCTGATTCGGGCTCTAAGTCCGCTTTCAAACTTCTCAGCTCGTTCTCTTTCATTCTCCACCTATCCTGGAGCATACCTGGCCAGTTCCTCAAACTTTGCAGCATACTCTGTGACCGTTATGTTCCCTTGCTCTAACCGGGTAAATTCTCGAAATTTTTGCCGTCTCACGCTTTAGGAAATATATTTGTTACGAAAAATCTCCTTAAATCCTTTCCAAGTCAAAGATGTAGCATTCTGTCCCTTCTTTCCTCTTTCCACATTCCACCAAATATCGGCTTCTCCCAGCAGCATAAATGTAGCAAAAGTGACCCTATCCTCATCAGGGCATCTCAGGGCATTGAAAACTTTTTCCATTTCGTTCAGCCAAGTCTCGGCCTCAAAAGGGTCAGAAGTGCCTTTAAAAGTTGAGGGTGCAAACTTTTTGAATTCTGCCAAACTAACATTATGCTCCTGCCGACTTGTAGCCCCCTGTAGATACTGAGGAGACACCTGCTGCTGCTGGTGCTGTAACTGTTGCTGCTGTTCCATGAAGCGTTGTTGCATCTCCATCATTCTCATCATGTCTGAACAGGAAGTAGCTTGTTGTTGCATCATTGCTTGCATCATCTAAGAAGCACTCAGTGGTTCATTAGGCTGAATTCTAGGCTCACCCGAGGTTCCTGTCCTTGGAGTTTCCGGGGTTCCCATCTCCAGAGCACTACCAACAAGGTTGACGTGGTGTTCCTGCGGGTGCATATTCCTGGCCGGCGAGGGTGGAGCACCTTCATGTTGTATGGAGGTCGTCCAAGCAGCGGAGCCATCAACAAAGTGAGTCGGCCTCCTATTACGCCCACGTCCACTCCCTCGTGCCATATCAACCTACACAAGTTACTTTTAACATTTTAAGATTGCAAAGAAAAATGTATCTAGAGGGTACTTTAATAAGTCATTAGATATTTTTTCCCTACTCACACTCGCGTGAACCTAAACCTTAGGATACCTTAACCTTAAGCTCTAATACCACTCTGTCACACCCCGAACCCAGCACCCGGGTCCGATACGCGACCGGCCGCATGAGCCCTAAAGCAGTGCCCTAAAGATCATGCAAGGCCTATGATTAACAAAAAATCCAATAAATCCACAATTAATTTAGTAATTCAAATAGACAAATTCGACATGTCCAAATAAACAAATTAGTTCAATTACAAGATCTTCAAATGTTCATCGACATCAAAGAAGGATAAACAAACAAACTAACTAATGACTCTGGTACTCGCACTCTGCGTCCGTCCCATCCAACTCTATGCATCCTGCAACTTTGATTAAAAAAAAAAGAAGAAGAGGGGGTGAGCTTTACAGCCCAGTAAGAACCCCTACACATCCTCACCAACACAATAATAATATAGATTGGAAGACCACGACAAATCGATGCACATTTCATTAAATCAAAAACAATTTCCAAAAGACTCGAATAATCAATAAAGGTATGTACATCAAACATCAATGCAAGTCCAGCCACACAAGAATGATATAGCATATGATAGCTTATAAATTTTTATTACTGTTTTCAATGCTTTTTCTTTTCATTCTATATTAACTTGATCCGGATCAATTATCTTTCCAACTTTGGGCTACATCCCGGTCATGTTTCCGGCCCGTGACGAGGCAATCGATAGCATCACATTTTCGGCCTGTGATGGGGCAATCGATAATGTTACATTTCCAGCCTGTGACGGGGCAATCGATAGTATCACATTTCCAGCCTGTGATGGGGCAATCAAAACTAACGAGATAAGCCCAAAGTCTCTACTCATTTAACCAATTCACATACACATATCAATTCCTTTTTCCACTTTATTTCCAACCTAGACTAACCATGGTCACGTTTCCGGCCCGTGACAGGGCAATCAATATAACATGGTTAGTCTATCCACCATATCCATTAGTCCAATTATGTAAATGTAAATTATGCTCAGGATTGTATCCATCATACTATCAATTACAAACAAATATAACCAAAATACGATTTAATGCCATCATATCATAGGAACCACATTTATAAATCCAAATATGCAGGTGTAGGTTATGCGCATACATGCATCCACCATAGTACCTATCATAAGCCAACACGATCAAAATAAAATTTAATATAAAACTATTTCTGCTTTGTCTGGATCATAGCATATCAAACATATATAGTGTAAAAATATTAGTATCATGCAGGATTGGCATACAAGGATTCTTACCCTTTGTTAAAAACTCAGACAACTAATCACCCGCCCTCACGGCGATATATGAATCGGAATGCGCAGGACTCCGCTTAGCGTCCTCTCGTCCAACAGATTGTCCCCCTACAGAACCAAATCATCATTAAAATTTATCAAAAATATATGATAATCTAGGACCCCTATTTGATTCCTCTAAAGGGTCCTCTAAAATCTAACATCCCAGGACTTTCTAGAGTCCACAAAGCATTGCTCTCCCCAGATCCATGTGTAGAGAGAGAACCCAACTAGAGAGAGAGGGAAATATAATAAGAGAAAGGGAATGGGAAGACCCTTTCTCTTTCCCTCTTCTTCCTTCTTCCCGATGGAAAGGGGAGAAGGGGGTTCGGCAGTAGGTGGTCCACGGCCGGCGACGCTCCATGGTCGTCGGCCTGTGGCGTGCCGGC
The DNA here is from genome assembly GCF_009389715.1 of Phoenix dactylifera. Taxonomy (NCBI): domain Eukaryota; kingdom Viridiplantae; phylum Streptophyta; class Magnoliopsida; order Arecales; family Arecaceae; genus Phoenix; species Phoenix dactylifera. The sequence continues at coordinate 22,306,018 of NC_052395.1, read as the reverse complement.
GGTGCCACGCCCGGTGACGGCTGGCTGGAACGGAAGAGGAGAAGGCCGAACAGGGTTCGGCTTTCCCCATCAGTCCGGTGGCTTTCCGGCCACATTCCCAAAGAAATAATGGCCAAAAACGAAGGAGGAGGAGGAAAGGGTGCTCACCTTACCTCCGGCGAGATCCTTCCGACCGGATCGACGGCGAATGCTCCGATCCTTCCCGCGGCAAGGTAGAACCCAATCTCTTTCCTTTTTTTTGTGTGTGTAGGAGGGCTCTCGGTTGATGCCCTAAGGAGAGAGAGAGGGAATATCGGCCCGATTTGGTAGGATTTTTATCACCCTAAAAAAAAATCTCTCTTCCGGTGGATTCGGGAGGGGGAGGAATTTTGAAAACAGGGGAGGGAGGATACTTCGATCGGGAGACTCCCTCCCCCTTTTTTTTTGTGTTGGGCTGCCTTATTCAGAGACCGGCCCAATCCTAATGTGGGTCTTCACAGTTGTAGTCTATTCCGAGACATATTAGTGGGTAAAAAGAATTTCCCCAAAAGATATAGGGACCTAGGATCAGCTTGTTGTGGCCACTTGCTGGCAACGCTGAAAATTAAGAACAGAATCGAAGTTTCTAGAATAAGAACTTTATGTACCATCCTAAACTCCATCGTTTCGTCATTCAGTTCATGAGGTTCGTTGCGTTCTAAGAAACATTCTACATGTCATAGAAAATTTACTGGAGCTTTGTAACTCCATCCATTGTAACGTCTCTAGAGGTAGTTCCCAAGGCTGCCTCCATTTTCTTCTCATGTAAATACTCTTTTTAATAATATTGGAGACCGATTTTTCTAAAACCTCTCTAGGTTTCTCAAAAGAAAAGGAAGGATCCTGTGAAAACATGATTTTTGTTAAAAAGGTAAAACTAGGAATATCATATACTACAATCTCTCTAGAAACAACTAGAATAAAAGAAGAAGAAGAAGAAGAAGAAGAAGAAGAAAAATTTTATAGTGGTGCACCATTGGGTTGAAAGATTGAAAGTTCCTATATCACATGCTTTTGTCTTCAGCTTGTTAGTCCATTCCACCTTTGTCACATGAGTAAATGCAACCCCATGATGTTGTGATTTATGGCAAGGGGAAGCAGACTGGAAACTAGTTATGATTCCTCCTTGATCTATCTCTACTTCCTCTGAACCACATAGGATCTATTTGGATATTCTTACAGGATTGCACCAAAAAATTTATAGGAATCGGACCTGTTCGCCTATCTAACTTGCATTTTTAAAAAGTCCGTCTAAACCGAGTCCTAGCTTTTGGGCTGTAGGAAGAAAATAGATCTATGGAGATCTTTTTTTCTCTCCATATGATTTAGGTTGAGTGGAGTATGGTTGATATAAGATTATGCTTAAATGGACGGTCCAATCCATGAATTAATTTTCAGCCCAGTTCTGTAAAAATAGGTGTAAAGGCCCTAAAGTGGCAGACTCGCTTATTGGTCCTATAGGATGACATAATTATGTGCGGACTCGTGCGGGCGTGTGGTTAGTCCCATATTATTTATTCGCTGAGTAGATCTTAGGTACTTATGTAGGATCAAGGAACCCATAAATACTTTCCAGTTAGCCATATTGAGTGAGGTTTTGAGTTATTACAAATGGTATTAGAGCAGACCTAGTCTATAACCTATGTAGACTAGGGGACATTGTAGCACGCATCTATTAGGAGTGACTATGGGCTGATCTTGGTGCTTGTGATTAGATTTGAATAGATTTGAACCCTTAGCCTGACGTGGCTTAAAAAGAGAGAGTATGTTAGGACTTGTGTGGGCGTGTGTTTAGTCCCACATGGGTTATTAACTGGGTAGATCTTAGGTATTTATACAAGATCAAAGAATCTAAATAATACCTTTCAGTTGAGATCCTAGGTTGTTATAAATTATGGTCCATTCTTCTTTGTAAATGTAGAAATCAAAGCTTGACTGATGACTTATGTAGGATCTGAAATTGTGGGGACGAAGACCAACAGATTTCTAGTCTGTCACCTTGACCAATTGGACATAATTAAATATTTATTCCCTAATTAAGAAACTAATAGGTAAAAAAGTTCCAGCATTCAGATCTAATAGCAAGATAGCTATGCTATTCTAAATTTTTAAAAATACACCAAAGAATCAAACTTAGAAGCTCAGATTACTAAGTAGAGGGGTGTGGCCTACTAAGACAAACTCGAGTTCACTGAACCGTTATATATATCATATTTGTAAAATTTCCACAACAAGATGTCAAATATAGGAATATTCTCCTAGGCCTTTTATCTATTGGGTCATAAGGATTTCATGTTTCATCAATATTTAATAAGATCCATGCATCTTAAGTTTTTGAACCTTCAATTTTTGAGAAGGTAGATGCAATATATTCACTCAGAAATGACTGCAGCTGGGTTTCCTTAAAAAAAGGAAAATGCAATTTAGGTATGTGAGATGTATTACATAATGATTTTGAGAAAAAAATGTAGACATTAGGTGGAAGAATTGATTAATATAATGTGAGAATTTGTTAAAAAGGAAGCTGAAAAAGTTTTTGCAAAGAGATGGTTTGCTTCCTCTTTCTCATCCGCCTCTTCTTTTATTTCTTGTTCCGGATTTTTTTTTGATGCTATGAAATAAGAGGTGAGAGGTTTGGCAGAACCCTATTAGTTCATAGAATAGAAAGTTAGCATAGGAACATGGAATTCCCAACCAAACCTCGACAAGGAGAACATCAATATGGATATATAAAACATCATGTTAGAAAAAGCTGGAAAGAAGTATATGATTACGTTATACAAAATATCAGTAAAAAAGAAAAATATCATTATGATTACAAGATTCTAAATAAACATTACTCTGAACGAGGATTGGTGGTTTTCTAGAGAATGATAAGACTCGTTGGTTGTGTTATGGTAAGATCATGAATTAGAAGTAGGTGATTGATTCGATGTAGAAGTCAAGAGCTACCCTTTTTTTTTTGGAGGGAATAAGGGGGAAGTTAATTACTCCCACACCTATTATTAACTAGCATGAATATGTACAATGGGGAGAGGTAGAAGAATGAAAAAGAAACAAAGAGGTCATAAGCCCTTGATGACTATTCTTGGCTTTCTCACTGCAAAAATTTTCCCAAATTTGGAATGTTGTAGAGCTTTATGGAGGACCGCATTGACATGCCTCAAAACTACATAATAATAGAACTGATAAAATAAAAATAAATTTTTTCTAGCATTCGTTCCCTTATTTTTTCCCCCCTTACAAGCACCATCCTTATTTGATTTCCTTAGCATCTCCATTTAGATACAAGCATGAACAATTATGTCAAAGTGAGATATGGTGATCCAGATGATTACAAACGAGCATTGGCGCACGAAGCTGAAGGCAAACGAAGAACGTTAGAGCACAACAGACCTTAACTCCATCCCAAGAGCCTCTTCTAACATCCTCTGAGACCCCTGCATCAACTCCGGGCTCAACCTAAACATAAGGATGCAGAACTCCATCTGGTCCAGAGCTCCATCCCCATCCAAATCCCCCTCCCTTAGCATTCCCAAGAGCTCATCATCTGCCATCCCCTCGAGCCCGAGCCTCGCCGCGTTCCTCCTCAAACTCTCGAGCGTGATGAGGCCCTTCTTTGCGTCCATAAGCAGTCGGAACCCCTTGCAGAGCTCCTCGATGAGCCCCTCGGGCCCCAGACTCTCGGCCATAAACGGCAAGAAGTCCTTGAATTCGAGCAAGTCCTCCACCATGCTATCTGGTCTTTGATTCATAGGGTTCGAGCCAGAGGTCATCGGTTTGGTGAATGGGAGAGGCGGGGAAGCGAGGAGGTGTTAAATAAGGAGGAGAAGAGGTTCTTGGAAGGAGTCTCCATAGGTGCCAACCAAGGTACAAGTAAGCGCTATTAAGTTTTAATAAAGGTGGTTGCCGGATTCTTCAGAGGAAAGACAGTATTTAGGTTTAGCTTCGGGGAAGCTGCATAGATTTTCCCTTTTTTTCTCTGCATGGGCTGGCTGCTTTTTATCGAGTAGCCCCCCACCGGCTAATGTTTTTACAAGCTGGCCCCTATATTTGGTGATGGATGGGTTCGACTGCTTAAAAAAAAACCTTACCTGGAATCCAAGAAAGAGATTAATAGATGGGAGTCATTTCTCATCATGGAAAATAATAGAAGGGCCTCAATTTAGGTCCAGGTGTCAACCGCCAAGTAGAACCATATGTGGTTTGTGACATCTTGCATCGAATTCAACCACTCAAGAAAATGCACAACATGTTTTTTTGCTTCATGGCGTTGTCAATTGGAAGAATGCAATGTAGCTTCGTCAATAATGATGCGTTCATTCCAAATGAATTAGTTAGACTTCAAAGAAATGACAATATAATGGTCGTATGCTTACCTTTCTCTTGAGTGTAATGTGTTAGAACTTAGAATCCACCACACTTAATGAAAGAGGCTACTAGATGTTAATAGGCATTATACTCGAGACCTTATGTACAGTAGGTAAAGTATATGGTTTTCAGAATTGACTACAATCAGTCGCAGCAGATTTTTTTGGAAATTTTACAATAAATCAAAAATATTTACTAGCTGGATTGTTAGAATCCTAGTAAAATAAAATTATATGGAAATAACATCATATCTGACAAGATAATAAGTAGGGCCATGAATGCAAATGCATGATTTGCGATTCTTGGTGTTCAACATTTGAGGGTTTTTATAATCTTAATATCTGTCTATTTATCTACCTACTCATCTTACATTTTGAGCTCAACGATTTAAGTGAGTCCTTTTTCAATCAAATACCGGATAATTTTTTAACAAAATAATCAGTAATTTATCTGATCAACTTTTAAATACTTCCAGAAAAGAGTTCAAATATGGGCACAAGTGGTGATGGCGAATGAACTTCTACCTTGCTATCCTTGTACAAAAAGGTGATCTTCCATCTAGTTGCATTTTGGCCTGAGAAAGAAATATAAGTGAGAGCAAGTGGAAACTATAGAGGTAGTCATGTGAGACAAGGAACTAGATCCGGCTTAGTGAAGAAGGAAATAAGTGTGAAACAAAGAAACATCGAAGGGTGTTGGAATATTTCCTTGTCGAAGTTCAGATGCAGTGTTTCTTACTACATTGTTTTCAATATAGGGCCACAAAAGACGTGCTCTTTATGGAGGGAAGAAGAGGGCATATGGAAGCTGTGGGAACTTCAAAATTGTCGGTAGTCCTCTCAAAGCACAAACAGGAAATTTCTCAGGGTGTACTTGGTTTGCATGCTTTTGTGATCAACGGCCGCACGGTCTGGTGGGAGGGTAGGAGAAAGGGTCAAAAAATAATTATTGTTGGTGTAATGGTGAGGGTGGAAGACGCCATAAAATTGTAAAACTGATGGTGAGTTAGGGAACTACCGGAAGTGATGATTAATATAATGAAAAGGGTTGCTGACAATGAATTGGGACGTCCTTGTGAAGGCGAAAGGGCCGTGGGTAGTCGCTGGACTGGCCTTAGAGTTACTGCTACTACAACAAAAATAGTTTTTTCCTGGCATATTTTAGAGTCTTTACCGATACTTATAAGCATCGGTAATTTTCGCGCCGATACTTTTGAAAGCATCGCAAAAGTGCCGAACAGGTGGAGGTGGAAATTTTTTTTTTTCCAACGTTTTTTGGAAGTGTCAGCCTAAATGGAAGCTATACTGACACTTATAAGCGTTGGCTTCATTTTGGAGTTCGCCGACGTTTATAAGCATTAGGCGTATCTAGGCTTGGGCCGACGCTAAGCATCGGCCCATTTTAGAGTCCACCGACGCTTATTGGGCTTCTGGCAACGCTTATTAGCGTTAGCCAATCTAGGACCTTTGCTAATGCTTGTAAGCATCGGTAAAGGCCACTCTGTGCCGTGTCAGTTTTGTTATTGCCGACGCTTTTAAGCATCAGCTATAGTGATTATTTTTTTAAAAAAATAATAAAAATAATTTTTAAATTCTATATACATTATTTGCCAAAACAACAAATACATAGCAAAAGCCACATCACAAACAAGAATTTTTTATTCAAAATATTCATATTGTCGTACATGATTACATTTACAATGTGCTTCGAAAATATTAAAAACATACATATCGAATTCCTAAATAAACAGTCTATGAGGTATCTGGAGTCGATGGCATCATCATCATCTCTACGAGTAGATAAAGTATTAGCAATTCATAAGAAAAAAAAGAAACTTTAGAAGTTAAGAATATAAAAATCATTATATTCGTACAAAAATATGTTATAATTATATAAAATATTCAAATAGATTTAGTTATTTATCTAAAGGGTAAATTTCTGTAATAAATATGAAATTTGGTCAAGCTGAGCCTGCAAAGATAAATAGTTGATACACATATATAGTTAGAAGATAATTGGAGCAATAAGGTTGCAAGTTGATACAGTAGACTTGAATTTGATGCATATATATTTTAAGGGGGCAGGATATCACTACTGAAATAGACTGCAACATTAACAATTCATGATTCGATATTCATTTTAAGTTGGTTTTCACCGGTTCAACTCATTTAATTTTGAGGTTAATTAAGCAAAAGAATATGTTTAGGGACACCTAAGACATTACGTGCATATTGCTCTCCCCCACAATATTCCCTGCATTTGGACTAGTTCTACACTAGATGCATGGCATATGGTACAATGACTACTTAATTACATAGTTAATTTATCAAAAGTGGGAGCATCAAGGACAATGTAGGATTGAATCATGCTGTCCCTATTGCAAGTACAAATGGGGTCTCTAACTCCAACCCCATTGAGTACAGGATATCTCTATGAGAAGCTGACTATTGGACGAGTTGGGCCAAATTTCAAGTCACCCTTGAGTTTTCAATTCTGTGATGAATACTATGTTTCAACACCAAACATCCAATTAACATATTTACCTTATAAATGCAAACCAATGTCTTTGTGGTTAATGCCCACTTACATTGAGATATTTGTAAATTATCCAACTATTGCACAACTTTGTCCTTCTCCCTTCAGCAAAGAGAAATACATCATTCTATTACAAATGCATCATATATACTATTTCATCATGACATGTTTACCAAATCAACAAATTGTAAATATATTGAACTATTGCACTCGTGGGAGGATGACTGTAATACTACTTTTTCAACATTTGTTGTACAAATAATTATATGTTATCAACATTACTAGCTCTATGCAAGCAATAGTTACAACAATCCAAAAATTAAACAGATAAGTTGTCAACCACATCAGCCTCATTTACACAATGAAGGTATATAGCTTGAAATACATAAGTGCAATAAATTTCATAAAAAATGAGATATGGAAGTCTTTTGAGCCAGCCAGACAGAAATGGAGTTATTTATCTCATTAAAAAAAATCTAATCTGAGCAATTTTCTTACATGAAAACAATATGAAGGGGAGTGACGAACAAAATTGGAAGGGTGGAAGGGCACTTTGATCAGAAGGTAATTGATCACGTTAACATCAAAACAAGCCCGTGCTAGATGAAATTTGATTTTCGAAAAAATATGGAATGTTACTTTAGAGCCAATTCTGTATGTTGTAGTTTGTGATAGAACACAGCAAGGTCCCCTTAACTCTTTATTATATCTGGCTGATCCAGCTCAAATTCCCTCTCATTTATGTCTAATGCTTTTGCTGATCAATTGTGGCCTGTAACCATTAAAACTATACCATGTTTAAGTTTCAAATAGAGAATTCAATCTACTCCACACAAGTTGAAATTTGCATGGACCATCTAATTTTTCTTCTAAGGATATAGTAAACCTCAAATTTTTCATACAGTGAATATGAAATAAAATGATAAGTACTCAGCCCAAATACAACAAATATTCAAGTAAATGAAACAAATATAACTTTGGGAATAATAATCTGAATTATCAGGGAAAGTATTCAAATACCTCGGGTGGAGGCGGATCTCGATCGTTCGGGGCTTGGGGCTGGTCGATCGACGTCGGAGAGGAGGGAGGAGGACAAGATCCTCGGGTGGAGGCGAAGCTCGATCAAGGCTTGAGAGCCGGTCGGTCGGAGCTGGAGAGAAGGGAGGAGGAGAAGATCCTCGGGCAGAGGCGAAGCTCACTCCAGGCTTGAGGGCCGTTCGGTCGGCGCCGCAGAGGAGGGAGGAGGAGAAAAGATCTTGGGCCGAGGCGGAGCTTGCGCCGGAGAGGAGGGAGGAGGAGATCGATCGGGGCTTCGGGTCGGTAGGTGGTCGTCGGGGAGGTGGAAGGGGGCTAGGGCTTGAAAATAAAGCATTCAAGTCGATCGAGCTGGGGAAGAGAGAGAGAGAGAGAGAGAAAAGGAGGGATGTGGCCTCCGACGACTCTTATAAGCGTCGAGTTAGGTCTGGGCCTCCGACGACGCTTATAAGCATCATCTTAGGCTAGGTCGATACGTGGGGGATGGCTTTCGACGACGCTTATAAGCGTCGTCTTAGGTCAGGTTGACTCCGACAATGCTTATAAGCGTCGTCTACTCTCCGTGCCTGCCGACGGTCCTTTGAAGCGTCGGCAAATTTTGGTGCTGGAGCCAAAAATTACTGACGTTTCTACTTAGCGTCGGCTTCTTGTAGTCGGAAAAACCTACCTTTCCTATAGTGCGTGACCTAAATTCCATCTAGGAATGGACACCATCCGGCGAGCGTCATTTGGAGCAGATTTCTGGAGCTATATACGTATTGAGCTTCAGGGTAACGATAAGGTACTGAGGTTAGCAGCAGCTATAGGTACATAGGTAGTTGTATATTTTGCACCGAAAGCATTATTAGAGGGGGGGGGGGGGGGGGGGGGCGTATGCTTGGCATGTGTGCTGGTTGAGGGTATATATATGGTGGTGAATGTGATTGCCCAACCTAGTCAAGGCCTGGTCCGCTTGACCGACCTGACCAGGGTTTGGCCTAGCCCAAGCTCCCATCGGGTTGAAGAAAAAAAAAACTCTTTTTCTCCATCCGACTTCCGGTGGGAGTCAACTTTCGAGAGCCAAGGGAGACTTGCTTCCCCTATATAACCACCTCCCCACCCCTCCATGATCCTCCACCAATGATCATCAAGCTCCCTTCTCTCACTTTTGCTCCCCTTTTCTTCCATCAAGTTCATGGCTTTCCATCATCATGCCCGCTGCGAATCGATGTCGAAGAGCTCACTAGAGCAAGGTAAGGCCTTGGTCTTCTTTCTCTTTTCTTTCTCTTCTCTCCACAACCTCAAACCACCACAGTCGGTGTCGATTTCGCTAGAAATCAATTGAGAAGAATTACTGTTTTTGCCCCTATTTGTTTTCTCTTTTTCTTTTTATTCTGGACGTCTCTGCTACCAGTGTTCATCGTCGAGGCCTTTACCCCCTCACTGAGTGGGCCCCTAGCAGATGCCGGAGCTCCAGTCGCCGACAAGCTGACTAGTGCTTGGATCTAATTGGATCAAAGACCCCTGCTTGCCCTCTTTTGGGCTAAATCCAGCTAGCCGGTCATCGCCACCGCCGCCAGCTATTGCCTCGCCAGACCAACATGATCAGCCACCAGTTTGCCTCCTTCATCCTCTATTTTGCCAAGAAAGAAGAAGAAAGAAGAGAAGAAGAAGAAGAGGAGGAGGGCCCATCCCTCTCTTTCTCACTCTTATTTTCTCTCTCTTCTTTCCCTCTCATCTCTCTTTTTTCTCTAAGAAGACCCATGGATATATGAACCAAGTCCTATCCACCTGTTCTATAGACTTGAGTTGACCCTCGCAAAGAGGCCTTAAACTGCCCTGGTGCTCAAACCATCTACTAGGCTGATCATCACGCCCCCGTTAAGTGTCTATAGAACTCACTGATAATGAACTCTGTTGATTGGCCTTGACCCTGTGCCTCATGCTTGACCCACCTGGAACCGTCAAAAGCCATCATGTGCTAATCATTCTTGTTCCTTATTATTTTTAATTCCATTCAAGTCATTGACTAGAAATTAATTTTATTTCTAATATATTAAATAGGTTTAGCAGATTCATTTGCCTAGTGAAGTTTGATGGTCTAAGGCATTCGAGGTAAGTAGATTTTATACTCCTTATTATTTTTTAAATTATCATATTTTCCATATATATGATTTTTCTGTAGAAATTTCATATTTTTTTTAAAATCATGGATCAATATATGTAGCATGAAAATCATGCCTTATTATAAAAAATAGTTTTATGAATGATTAAAAAAATAGCTTTGTTATGAAATATGAATATGATCATGCCATTTAGTATTTTTTATTAACATATATATATATTAAAAAAAGGATATGAATAATTTAAAAATTCTCAAATAGCTATGTATGATCCTTAGAATTGGAAAAATCGACATCTTGATCTAACATCTATACGAACACAACCCTGCTGACAGGTATAAAATTGACATACGAAACATGAATCTATATGGATTACGAATATAGGCCCCGTCATGGGTATAAAGTGACCATAGCACGAAAATCTGTGAGCAATGTTTTGAATTATGATGTAGCTAAATAGCAGAAGAATGATTTGCGAATTTATTTGCAATATAAACTTAGAGCTATGTTTATGAAATATGAATGATTTATGCATGTATGATTGGCTTTATAACTTATTTCAATATATTGTACTACGAAATGCTTTATTTTTGCAATAACTGTTATTTTTTTTAAATGAGGCACTAACATAAAAAACTTATGCTTGATTCGGTGAAGTAGTATATGTTTTACTTACTAAGCTATGTCGCTTACAAATCTCTATTTTTATTTTTCTCTCTCCAGACGAATAGAAGTAGGGACGAATGATGGTCCAGGCTTAGACGTTGGTGCTAGTAAGTTTGGCGACTTGTAGTTGAATTTTAGTTCCTTAATTGATTATGAGTTTGTAGTTTAGTAATATCTAAATATTGAAGATTATGGAGTTTGGTATTTATGTTTGGGTTTAGATGCTCCGAATTGTTATTTACTTTGTTATTTAATAGATGATAGATTTGGATTTCTTTTTATTATATTTGTTTGAGATGGATTTAGAAGCTAAATAAATGATTGCCCTCGTGTTATTATGGGTGCTTCTCCTCAGTAGCATAGCCGTGTTATGTCCCGGATTTGGGCGTGACAGTGAAAAGTTGGAGAACTTGGCAGCCGTTCAAAGTATGAGCACCTCTCGCTTTTGTTTTGAATTGGTCATTCGCATCAGAGCTGTCTCGGCTATGCACCCAATATATCTTGGATACCAAGAAACTTAAATCATATCTTCATACTGATCTTTTTGGATGACGTCCTAGATCATTATGCGAGGCTTCACAGATAACAGATTTATGATTGCGATGGTGGGTGCCAGCGGAGGAGAAGCAGAAGCTAGAAAAATAAAGCAATGGGTAATTATGGGGCTCTGTTCCAGCCGGAGCCAGATATGTTATTAGTTGAGAATGAGCAAGAGCCTCTAACTAGTCCGAACCAAATCTTATATACGACGTGACTCAGTCGGTGAGTCAGAAGAAACGAGCTTCTGCACCCGAAGGTTCGGATCTGAAGGCTAATTTTAATAGTGTCCAAGTGTGGCGACCTGTGACTATGGGTCTCCAACAGGTAGAAATAGCTCGAATCAGGTTATTTTGAGTTCGCTTGCATTTTTGTGGAAGAATGGAATTTGCTCAGTATCATGTCAACTTACTGACGTGGAAGTGTATCCAATGAAGAAATTGAGATACCGGTGCTCAGTTTGGAATCTGATAACGCGCCAGGGTCAGATAAATTTCAACCAACATGCTACATATGAGCCTTTTTGGCCGGTACTCGAGCAAGATGTTTGCAAGGTAGAAGGTTGGATGCTACATGCTTTTGATGCAAATCTATCCAATACCCCTGTACAAAATCATTGCTAAAATACTAGTTCTTAGGATGAAACTTTTAGGCCAAAGTTGGTTGCTGTGAAGCAAGGGGCATTCATATCTGAGCAAATCATAACGGATAATGTGCTGATGACTCGGGAGTTAATGCACTCAACTAGTGCTGCTCCAAAAAGGAAAGCTCTAACGATCATGAAGGCAGATATTGAGAAAGAGTTTATGATAGAATTACATGGCCTTACCTATCTGCCTTGTTAAGGCATTATGGATTTTGTGAGCAGCTTGTCAGATGGTTTAGAAGGATATGTGCTTAATTCTAAGTTTTCTGTTCTGGTTAATGGCTCTTCATTGGCATGGCTTCTTGTTTATTTTATGATCCAACATGTTCTCTCAAGCTCTCAAGGAGGCAGAGGATTATGGTAGGCTTATGCCTTACCAGTTTAGACTTAATAGACCTAGATTCTCCCATCCATTATTTGCAAATGATTTGCTACTGGTTGCGAAGGCTACAGTTGACAATGCATCAGTACTTGAATTTAGTCCTGAAACAGCTGTAGTAGCTAAAGATAGAATTTTGGACTTGCTATCTATTCCTTCTCGAGTTGGGCATGGATTTTAGGGCCCAAGTTTTTTGAGCAACGTAGGAGCCCTTCAGTGATACGAAATGACCGGCCCAAACGCCTCTGTGTCGGCCTAATTTTATACTGCTGCAGGTCAGGTTAGCAGGCCAGAGCGCACGCGCGTGCACTGCAGCAAGTGTGCCAAGCTCGAGTTAAAGCTGCACCAGCGGCAGGGATGGCCCACCTGGGCCCATCCGTTGCTACTAAGGCGAGTAATACATACAATATGTATATGAATACACCCAATAAAATCAGAAAATAGAAGATCGCGGAGCTCCAGAAATAGCTTCCTATCCCTAGCCCACAAGGTACTACCGGCATGGTTAGCTACATAGGCGGCCACCCAATCCGCAGTCCCGTTAACTTCCCTAAATTACATGCTTAGCTTGAACGGTCTCACCATCCCTCATCATCATCTAGATGTCTCAAAGCAAAGATGGTCGCAGTCGGCAATCCTCGGATCTCTCTGGATCTAGCTGATGATCGTGGCCGAGTCACCTTCCAAGATGACTGAATTAGCTAGTAGCACTCGCCAAGCGTGTCGAAGGCCCGTCCAGATAGTCCTTAGCTCCGCACCGGAGACCATGATGTCGAGTAATTGACAACTACTTGCTGCCACTGCCCTAGAGCAGGAAACTTGATTACGAAATCTGCGGCTTTTCTTGCGTCTCCATTCAGCACAGACCCATAAAGACCATGAAGAGTTATGGTCTTCATGGTAATCCAAAACCAGCGTGTTAGGCTCATGATGGTTGAGACTTTTCAACCAATATCCTCTGCGGCGCGGTCCACGCACCGCGGAATGCTGTGCTGTGGACTTCGTCACCGTCTATGTCGGCAGTCATCCACGGCTTCTATTTTATTTTTTTTGCTGAAGACGGTTTCTACTTTATTCGTGGAATATATCCAACTTAGATCTTAATGCCCATCCCATTAGGTGAGAAATGGAACGCTAGAAAGCGAAAGCTCCTAGGAACTCTCTGTTTTTGATAATATAAAGAAAATCATATATCCAACTTAAGCAAACTTAGACTAAATAATAGAATAATATTTCATAGTAATGAAAGCATCAAAAACTAACTAATTAGAATATTTAAAAACATATTATCCAGTACTTTTACATGACTAGCAACAACAAGCAATATTACTTCACCGGGAAAAAAAAAAACAAATAACAGCCGAATGTTTTGTTGAGATGCAAAAGATGTTAGCATACAAAAAGTCTCTTAGCAGTCCTTGTAATAGATGCTTGAATTCACATTCCATCTTCTAAAAAGTTGAAAAGGTATTTGGATTTTTTTTTCATCATTACGATCATCATCCTCCTCCTCTTCTTCTTTTATTTCTAATAAACAGTAATATCATCTTAATCCTATGACAATGATGAAAACTGACATCACAAAATACTTATCATCATCATTATTTTTTGTAATAGTGGTTAGCTCACAAAATAGCATGTGTTACAGCAAATTGACTACAACTATGTAGTTGCCTGTCCAAATAGAACCAAGTGTGCAAATAGATTTCATACTAGGACAGGGCAAGAATTGGTAATCCAAATCGCCAATACTAGTCTACAGAAGCACGGTTTTCAAAAATCAACACAATCTTCTTCCGCAATATTTTTTTAGTATTATATTTGCTGATTTTTATGAATATATTTATGCTCGTTTTAATTAATTAATTCATCCGTTCTACCCACTAAACAAAACTAATGAACACAACCGTCATGGTCATACAGTCATACTTTTCTGTTCCACCATCTCATGCCCTTCCCCCTCCCTCTCTCTCTCTCTCGGAAAAGGGAGTCTAGGCCATCCGAATTTAATCTCAAATAGATTTTACCCATGTATTGTCATCATAATTTTCCATGGATTTGATCTCACTGTAACAAGGTCAAACACCGAGCGCACGCAATAGGCTTCTGATCCTGGTCCATTCAACATGGGCATATATATGGTCTTTGTGAATTCTAATGGACCATTGCCTACCATTCTTTACGTATCTCTACCAAAACCTCATTCTAGAATAGCTACAGTAAAGGTGGCAGTCTATAATCCGACTCATCAACCTGATCCGCGAAAGATCCGCTTTAAGTGGATTTAGATTTGACATAAATAGATTTAGATCATAAATAGGTTAACCTATCTAAATCTGTTTATTAGATGAGTTAGATTCAGATTTAAACTTTTGACCCGTTTAATCCGTTTTGACTTATTTAATAATTGGGTCGGATTATGACCCAACTTGTTTAATCTGTTTAAACTTGTTTAACCTGTTTGAAACATGCTTAATCTGCTTTTGATATGTTTAATCCGATCTGCTTAACCTGATTAACCTGTTTAAATCAATTTAACCTGTTTAAAAACTGTCTAACCCATTTAACCTATTTAATAAATGGATTTTGTGGGTCGAATCAAGTTACCTATTTAATAAATAGGTCGGATTCAGATTTGAAATTTTGATCTTTTTAATAAATAGGTTGGATTTGAGTTGATGAATTTTTGACCTAACCCACGTCTAATCCATTCTGTATCTAATCTAATACAACCTGATTGCCAGCCCTAATCTGCTACAAATATGATTTGGACAGTTGTGACTACTTTCCCAACCCCTTCCATCGTGCTTCACACGGGGTTGTCTCAGTGGCAGCGGAAAATACTTCAACATTGCCGGCTAGTCGTCCTAACCTCAACGACCGAAAGGTCCACGTCTTCCTACCCTTTTTTTCATCTTGGTGGAACACGTCTTCCAAACTTCAAATGAAGGAAATAAATTCCCGAAGACACAGGTCACCCCTAAGTTTATGTTGACAACTCGGAAAGATCCAAAACTTTGCAATTCTTTAGTTGATAGTTTAGAACCTAGATATCAAAATCTCAGTTGATACAATAAATTAAAATTAGTAAATAATTTTAGATATTAAACTCAGAAATCATTAGCAAGAAAAAAGTTTATTTAAAGAAACAAAAATGTGATTAAACAATCTCGATGCATATATCAATTTATTATAATGTTCTTCGTCTCGGAATATGTTGATTTATATCGGCTAATGTAATGAGATTATATTTTATGCATATCATACTGATCAACGATGAGCGCTCCATATAAATAAAGATCCAGACTGAGATGAAGATCTTGTGTCAGATCTTACCATAAAAAACATGAAGCCAAAAATACTATAACATTCCATTAAAAAAACGTTATCACATTTACAAAGGGTGTGTTGGTCATTTAAAACAAAAAGGCCGGTCCACCTATTTTTTTTAGGATAAAAATACAGAACCTCTCGCTTTCTCTTCTTCTTTCTGCGAGCACAAAGCCTCAGCTCGAGAGTGGAGTTGTTGCGGATCCAATAAAAGGAAAAGAAAAGAGAGAAAGGACTTCAGCCATAGATCCTAAGGATGGCTTTTAACTGCATCAGCCTAGCTCTTCTCTCCTATCTAATCTTATTCGCCTCCCTATCTCTGTTCTCCCATGCCACAGACACCCTCAAACCGGGCCAATCCTTGCAAGATGGCGGGACGCTCATCTCTGCCGGCGAGATGTTCGAACTCGGTTTCTTTAGACCTGGCAAGTCTTCGAACCGGTACGTGGGAATTTGGTACCGCTTCTCGATCGACACCGTCTTATGGGTTGCCAACCGAGAAAGCCCGATCACAGACAACTCGGGATCTGTAGCCATTGGACATGACGGTAACCTCGTAGTCCTCGACGGGACCAAGAGCATCATCTGGTCGTCGAAGACTTCGATGGCATCGAACGATTCGTTGGTGCGACTCACAGATAGTGGCAATTTGGAGCTCATCGACAGCTCTGGGAGCGTTGCATGGCAGAGCTTCGACCACCCAACCGACACGTACATGCCCGGGATGAAGGCTGGGCTGGACCTCAGGACCCACGTGAACCAGAAGCTAACCTCATGGACAAGTGAAGACGATCCAGCCCCGGGGAACTTCTCACTCGGCATGGATCCGAGCGAGTCGACGCAAATCTACATGTGGGAGGGGACGAAGCCTCGGTGGAGGTCCGGCCGGTGGGACCAGCAGACGTTCATCGGCATACAGAACATGGTGCCTACTTATGTCTATGGCTTCAGGCTTAGCAACTTTCAGCAGGAACAGAAGATGTACTTCTACTACAACGCATTGAACAATTCGCCTCGGTACGTATTGACATGGGATGGCATCATGAAGCATATGATTTGGAGGAATGATACTAAGGATTGGTATCAGTATTGGGCGCAACCGGTTACGGACTGTGAAATCTACAACACATGTGGGAAATACGGGAGTTGCACGGATGGAGCTACACCAATTTGTAGCTGTTTGAAAGGGTTCGTGCCGGCATCGAGCGAGGAGTGGAGTAAGGGGAATTGGTCGAGCGGGTGCACTAGAAGGACACCATTGGGGTGTGGGAGGGGTAATAGTAGTGGGGAGGCGGGAGGAGATGGGTTCTGGAGGCTGGGAGGGGTGAATCTGCCGGACATCTCGGATTGGAATGATGGCCTGGATATTAATGGCTGTGAAGAGCGTTGCTTGAGGAATTGTTCATGCACGGCCTACGCATTCGTCACCGGGATTGGGTGTTTGATATGGGGGGTGGATTTGTTGGACATTCATATATTCTCGAGCGGCGGAAACGACCTGTATCTCCGGCTTGCCGGATCGGAACTAGGTGAGCCAATATTTCTTCAACTATTGCTATTACTTCGCATGGTACTCGTTGCAAGGTACGAACACGATTGAAGAGTTTAGAAGAGTAGAACTAGACACAACTTCATTGAGGCATTTTCACAAACGGATGGGTATTTTTGAGCAAAGTACAGCACGGCACTTTCTTTTCGTTGATTGTAAATAACACATCCCTTCTTTTCTTTAACAATCTACTTCCTCAAGTCATTTAAATTAGACCGTTATTTTGAGCACATTGAATCTCATCAAAATAGAGGGAGGGTAGGTGTACGTGATAATCAAAGAGTAGGTGCTAATATTAATATATTTCTTTATAAATAATTTGTACACATATTTATTTAAAATAGCTTGTAGTGGTTTTAATCTTTATATCAATGAGAGCTGTTTCCTTGCAAGATTCCCAACCAATCATCTTCTATCAGCTCTAAAATTAGCTTGGCCAAGTGGAGAAGTAGAGTCCTCTTTTGCTTTAGTTAATTGAGCAGGTAGGGAGGTGAGCTTCTCTTTTCCTTTGCTTCATTTAAATGATGCTACTTTGGGACTTGAACTATGCTTAAGCAGCAACTTTGAAGATATTAAATATCAGTGGAAAAATAAACAAGGAGAACTGTCATATTAAATTTGTTTATTGTGTGGTGAGGTAGAGAAACAGATTGTCCAATAGTCAAGCTAATTGTCATGCTAAGCAAGCTAGGATATTGACAGTAGACGTTTGTTTTTAAATCCCTTGGAGAAAACTAGTTTAAGATAAGACAAATGGAAGGAACAACTAGTTCCTCTGTAAAGCATCAAGGATTAGGTGATAACATAAAATAAGACCAGTGGATAAAAAAGAATTCTTCCAAGTGCCATAAGCACGGAAGCACCATTATTTTCTGAAAACTACTGGCTGGGAGACACCTATGAAGCAATTTTGATAACTTTGCCGACCTTCGTGTTAGATTTGCATAATACTAACTAAATTTTATTTGCAGATAAGAAGAATAACAAAACTTTCATCATAATTATAGTCACTGTGACAGTGGTCCTTTCCTTGGGATGCATCTACCTGCTGTGGAAGTGCAAGAACAGAATAAAAGGTATGCATTACAACCACTTGCGTCATCCTTTGAACCATTTGTTATGCTTCGTGTCTAACCACTTGTGTCAAATTACTCTAAACAGAGTTGTTTAAGCAACGATTAGTTGGAGGAAGAGGATTGATGGATTCTACCAGAGGCCAAGAAAGATTGACAGATTATTCAGACTCAACTGGAAACAGGATTGGAGAGGAAGGAAGTGATGGAAAATGCCCAGAATTATCACTGTGGAGTTTTGATTCTGTAGTAGCTGCTACAAAAAGCTTTTCCAGTTCCAATTTTATCGGTGAAGGTGGGTTTGGTCCTGTTTTCAAGGTAAATGACATCACGAACCATCAATTAACTCTTCGCCTGTCGCTAAATCTAGTTTTGGGAGAGGATTTATGCTAATATGGAAACTATCTTTACAGGGCATACTACCTGAAGGACAAGAAATAGCTGTGAAAAGGCTTTCTAGGAGCTCCATGCAAGGCCTCAATGAACTTAAGAATGAGGTGATGCTGATTGCGAAACTTCAACACAGGAACCTTGTAAGGCTCTTAGGCTGTTGCATCCAAGAGGAAGAGAAGATACTAATCTATGAGTACCTGCCTAACAAAAGCTTGGATGCTTTCCTTTTTGGTGAGTACATCACTACACGTAATTCATATGTAATTCATTTCTAGAGTGCATGTAATAAACTCAGGCAAAATTTGGATAGATCCAATAAAAAGAGGGCTACTAGACTGGAAAACACGGTACAACATCATTGAAGGGATTGCCCGTGGGCTCGTCTACCTTCACAGGGATTCGAGGCTTAGAGTAATCCATCGCGACCTAAAACCTAGCAACATTTTGCTCGATGAAGATATGAACCCCAAAATTTCAGACTTTGGCATGGCTAGGATCTTTGGCAATGATGAGAATGAAACAAATACAAAGCGACTGGTCGGAACATTGTAAGTACAACAATTTGTCCACTTGCATAAATAATTATAGAAGTTCATTTAATTTCTGCATTAGTTCAGAAAGCATCTAACTTATCTCTTGCTTGCTTTATGATAAAATATAATATCAGTGGCTATATGTCTCCCGAATATGCAATGCAAGGGCTATTTTCAGTAAAATCTGATGTCTATAGCTTTGGAGTTCTACTACTAGAGATTGTTAGTGGGAGCAAGTGTAATACATTCCGTCACCCGGAATTGGCTATGAACCTAATAGCATATGTAAGTCTAGTTATGATTTGTTTTTACTCTCATTGGTTTCAATTTGAGTACCTCAGGAGCTGCTGCTGCTTCATCTTCTTCTTCTTTTTATATATTTGATTTGATTGAAATAGAATTGCTATTGTTGTAGGCCTGGAAACTATGGAATGAGGACAGAGTGATGGAGTTTGTGGATCCAACCATCAGTGATTCATGTTCGAGAAGGGAAGTGTCAAGATGCATCAATGTGGGGCTCTTATGCGTGCAGGACCGTCCAAATGATCGGCCAAACATGGCATCGGTTGTTATAATGTTGGGTAGTGAGATTGTCAATCATCCACTGCCCAGGCGACCTATGTTTACTGTAGAGAGAAACTTCAGCGAGACTGACTCATCGACGATTGATCTCAATGTCATGTCTGCGAATGCTTCGATCACTATGCTCCAGGGAAGATAAAAGTTTTTTTTTTTTTGCTGTAAAACCTTTTCAATAGAATAGTGTCCTTTGGTTATTTATGATATACGAGCCTAGGATGTATGTCTATCAAGAGCTGTTAGAGAATTAAATCTTCTGATCACATTTGGCATTAGTTTTACATTGTTAATGAGGTTTCCATGCATGCATTCTCAATTAGCATTGCTTCGATTCTTAATAGAAAAATATCAAAGCACTTCTATGCATCACTTATTCTATGGTAGTTTCTTATATTCATTTTAAGAACTAGGATGACAAGAAGCCCGGTGATAAGGGTGGAATTTGACACCCTCATCGAGTGGCGACACCGATGGAGCTAATAGGCACCCTTGAGAATGAAACAAATATTTCTTTTTTTTCTTTTTCTTGCATAAAACAATTAAATCGCCTGCATAAGCAAAATGGGTGGGAATTCCTTACAAGCATGATAATGGTATGCCCAAAATTGTCAAAGATGACAAATTTGCATGATGGGGAATTTTTTTTTTTTTCATTTTTCTTTTGCAACAAACTATTCTATTGCGCTAATTAAATAGTAACGTCATACTAGAGGTTGAGTCTTCATGTAACATATGAGGTTTAATAATAACTATAACAACTCATGACTTCATCTAAAATGGCTAGCCGGAAGATATTATTTAGATTTCTTAGTCCTGTATAAGTAGCTAAAATCTTTTTGGCGAAAAACCGATGTAAGACTAAATACACGCCCATACGGATCTTCACATGCTCCTACTGTTCAAGCCCTGTCAAGTTAAGAATTCAAATCCATTCAAATCTAATTACAAGCACCACGATAGGCTCGTGGTGCTGTCCTCTAGTCTATATAGGCTATGGGCCAAGTTCGCTCTGATACTATTTATAACAACTCAATACATCACACAAAATGACTAGACGGAAGATATTATTTAAGTTTCTTAGTCATGTATAAGTATCCAAGATCTTCTCGATAAATAACCAATGTAGGACTAAACGCATTCCTGCACGAGTTCTCACATCAATATATAGCGATGTCATGTACCAACATTGGATACTTAACCTACACCGACATGAGCGTATGGCAAGACATTTTCCTACCATGAAACATCCCAATGGATAGTTTAATAATTCCTCATGCAAGTGAAAAACTATATTGCGTATTTACTAATATGGTACGGATAGAATAATATACACGGTGTCGGCATCCCCACCAACCAACGAAGTCGCGGAGGATGTGCAGAAAGGCGCCGGAGACGGGAATTGGATTCGGTGGCGACCACCAAATATATCTTCCGTACTTATATCGACGTTGCTGGTACCATGCCCTTCTTGCTCCCTCGAGCAAGGCCCGGAGTGCGTAACCAAGGTCCTTTGCCCTCCTTTGGGTGGTTGCTGTGTACACTTCTCGCCCCATTGGAAAATTCCTTGGGCTTTAGATTCCTCGACCAATTTTTGTCGCCTGACACCCGTTAAATCATGAGCACAGTCGCATAGTTTTGTGCTGATCACACAGCTTGATAAACTAAGAATATAAGACTCGCCGTAGGGGTGGCAATGCATCCTATCGAACTTGGCTCAATTTTAAATGGATTTTATCCGACTTATAACGGATCTAAGATGGGTATAGATAATTGTTAAACTCGGTCCAAATCTATTTTATATATATATATATATATATATATATATATATATATATATATATATATATATATATATATATATATATAATTTTTTACAATTTTTTTAATAAAGTAAAAAAAATGATTAGTATGAAAAAAAAATTGTATCCAATTCATCCAACTCATTCTGTCTAACTTGATCCGTTCCATCTTGCAATAGGACTCTACCTACTTTGAGGTAGGTACAGAGCTGGTACGGATGATGTCCAAATGTCCAATTCAATCTATATCGAATCTGTTATCTCCTAATTCACTATGTATTGTAAACATTAGCACGCTTTTAACAGAACAAACGACCCCTTTCCTTCACGATTAAACTATATTCCTTCCAAGAAACATTCAATTTATGGAATAATATATATATTCATCACCTAATTAATTTACTTGATGGATAACTATATTGCATGCCTTCATGCAATAGATTGCCTCTGTACCCCGTGATTGGACCCGTATCTATCCAAAGATTTTTTTTTTTTTTTGATTTTCCTAGGTGAAGAGAGAGAGAAAGAGGAATGCCTATTTTACAATTTTCTACCTTGCAATACTTGAAAAGTTACGATTTGAATTTAGAATCTCTCATAGTTGCTATCGACAAATTAATAAATCCAAATCAAAGTTAACTAGTACTAGAGGGAGCATTTTAGAATCAAATTTTCAAGTTGAGACAAGTGGGTTCAACTCTTCCTATTTTTCATCTTTTAAGCAATTTAAGGTGTTCCTGTTAAAGGAAACAAGTGATACGCCCACATAAGTGAAAATGTGTGGCTTGAGACAGGCAGGCTAATTGATATATAATGGGATCAAATATGTATGGTTCGCTATGAAATCTAGATTTTGGCTCTCATTGGGTTAATATTGTGGCTTGACATACTTAGGGGGCATTTGGTATAGGATAATAATTCCAAGATCAAGCATAATAAGGATGAAGAGATGACAAGATGATTACAGTTGGTTGCACCATAGTGATCCTACGTAGCAGTGATCCCAAATCACCCCTCATTGTCAAATGATTGCCCAATCAGGTGATGAAAAACTTATTCTTGAGGACAGGTCTCCAAGATCACGCCAAAATAATAATCTTGGGTTGAAATTTGGAGACAAAAATTCATTTTAATCCATTAGAAAAAAATTATATATTCATATACCATTAATATATTAAATCAATATTATATAAATTATATTATATTGATATTACATATATAGTATCTATGATATAAATTATATTATAATATATTATTAATCATATTTTTGTCATATTATTATTATTCAATTATAGTTTTTAATTATAATAGAAATATATTAATGTAATTTGCTCTATATTATGAAATTATTCAATATATTACCTATATTTGTCCAATTTTCCTAATCAAAATAAATATGAGTATTAAAATGATAATTATTATAAGTATAAATAGAAATATTAATTCTATAATAATAATTAATATATTTTTATATAATTAATAATTTATAGCATTAATAAATATATTTTTATGAAATATATCAATAACAAATATATTGACAAATAAATTAATAATTCATTATAATATATATTTATATGATTAATAAATATAGTTTTATGAAATAAATCAAGGATAGTTTTAGTATTATATGGTAGTGATCTTAGATTTCTATGGAATACCAAATAGGTTACTTGTAGATAACTGGAGATCGTCATACAAGCATTCTTGTCTCCCATCAGCCTTAGAGAAATTGGTTCAGCCAAATTATATGGGTTACAGCTCTTTCTGAGGGTATTAGTTTCATTGTTTCTTTGTCTTTTGTTTCTTTGTACTTTTTCTTTTTTCTATATTTATCAGAAAAAATTATTGAAACGTAGCATATCAAACACATTGATCTTAGATCAGCAGAGATCAGATTATCCTAGATTGAGGATCATCAATATTCTAAGTCCACCAAACACTACTTTGTTTGCTTGGCGCCGGCCACCAGCCACCTCAAACATAACAAGACCAGCCCAATACTTCGAACTTGGAATCCTCTGCAACTTTGATGTTAGGTGAGGATGTTTCTTAATCTGATACATAGTCAAAGGTCCATGAGATTAACAAAAAATTTCTCTACCTAAGAGACTTTAAAATACAAGCTAAATAGTAACGTCATGCTAGATGTCACTCCTCCAGTCACATGCCATGTTTAATAGCAATATTTAGCAATGTCATATGCCAACATTGGATAATTAACCTAAACCTACATGACTGTATGGCATGGTTTAATAATTCCTCAAGCAAGTGATGCCAGATTCCTCCTGCCAATATTTAGTACGGGTTTACCAGAACACCGTCTCACCTCACACCACTCGACCCTTAACCAGTCAAAGGGCACGAGGAATCTTAATTAATCATTTGTAACGAAGGACGCATTGAGTTTGTCCATAGCATGCGTCTTTTTTTTTTTTTTTTTTTAATCCAACAAAAAAAAGGGCACATGCTACGGTCAAACTCAACTCCCGTGCCCTTTTCCACTTTCCGTTTCTTCGTTTAGCGCATGCCCCTTTTAGTTTGGAGAATGGATTTGACAAGAAGCACAAGAACGAGGGTATCTATCTAGCAACTACCACTAACCACCACGAATCCATTCCTCTATCCACTAAATAGGTTGTTTAATTCTGGACGACGGTTTCAAACCGGCTGTTGAGCTAAACAATAACCTTTTATAAGTATTCAAGAAGTTCCCAACGCATAATTGATATAAAACTATTCCAACGCGTAATTGATATAAAGCTATATATATATATATATATATATATATATATATATATATATATATATATATATATATATATATATATATATATATATATATATATATTTGTATACTCTTTTCGTGATCAACTTCAATGAGCTTGTGCTGTAGTATTTCTAGTTTAAATGGATTATGAATCGAGTTTGTTCTGATACCATCCAAAAAAGTTTGTTAGAAAGTGTTAATCGAATTTTTAGGGCTTGTGCAAGTATGCAAAATCCATCACTGCATGACTAAACACATGATCTTAGAGGTATCGAAACATCTGAATACCATCTGTCATCTAGGTTGTGATCCGAGAAGTATTGTTAACATGTTCATGTGGAAGCTGACAATTTGAAGCGATGGAAATCTACTAGTAATTAATGGAGGAGGTAGCATTGTATGGTCTTTGAACTTGTCGACGGCATCGAACAATCCTACCTTGTAGCTTGAGGAATCAAGTGACCTCGTTCTCTACTTGGGCAAAGGAACAATACCGCTATGGGAGAGATTTGATAGCCCAACTGACACGTTCCTCCTAGCCTGAAGATTACTCTTGTTTAGACTTGTTCATGGGCTGGATGGCCTATCCGGCCCGCTTTAGCTCGGAGCTTTTCTGATGGGTTGAATTAGATTGTTAAGTTGAGCGGGCCGCACCGGGCTTGAAATATAAGCCAGTATGTTAAACTGGGTGAACTTGGATTTAGGTCTGAAAGCCCAGACCGAGATCAACC
Source organism: Phoenix dactylifera (assembly GCF_009389715.1). Lineage (NCBI taxonomy): Eukaryota > Viridiplantae > Streptophyta > Magnoliopsida > Arecales > Arecaceae > Phoenix > Phoenix dactylifera. The sequence goes on along the minus strand of NC_052395.1, from coordinate 22,280,975 downwards.
AATATATATATATATATATATATATATATATATATATATATATATATATATATATATAGGTACAATAGCAGCTCAAACGCGCCGGATGTGGGTACAATCAACAAAATCAGAAAAGAGCAAATAACATAAAGACTGGGGCACAGACGCATGGTCACCCCAAATGAATCCGCCTGAGTGGTGGGCTGCAAATGAGGCCACACAGTCGGCCGCATTGTTTGTCTTCCTATAGACGTGTGTGGTCCACGAGAGGCCATCCTCGTCTAAAAGGCTGCGAACATCATGTAGCAGCAAATTCAAACTCGCGTCGAGATCTCGGCCCCGGATTGACTCTATCCACTCAAACTCACGTTGAGCCCAAATTTATATAACACTATATATGTGCTATATAACTCAGTTCATAGGTGATAGGTAAACCTGGTTCAAGTGGCAAGTTCACCTTTTTCATTAAGGAATAAAGACTGAGGTGGCTAGGGTTCCTCGATCTGCCACCTCTTCTGAACACCTAACCAAGCGCCTCCTGTCGTTTCCTCCTCTTTGAGAATTAGATCACCCCCTCTTCCTTTTCTTCTTCTCTAGTCATCGCCAGCAGTAATCCCGCTTTTGTTGCCGCTGTCTCCTCCTATTCTCATTGTCTTCTTCTCTCATCACAGTTGTAGCAGTATCGCCTTCTCGCCACTGAAGTTGGCGAAGTGGAGCATGTGCCAGAGGCTGGACCCGAGGACGAGAACATTGAGGTACCTGGGGTGAGGAAGCATGTCATAGAGGACAGCCTGTGGTTGGGTTCGAATGGTGCCCAAAAGGAAATCGAGCTTGATGCCATGGCCAGCGAATGCAATTCAATAGTCACTATGGCTGTGGAAGAAGTCGGCCTCGACGGAGTCCATGGTAGTGGGGTCAAGGAGGGGGCGGAGGAGGGCGCGGACGAAGAAGCATGCTTGGGAGTCGCTGGAGACGAGGACCTATGAGCTATTAAAGAGGTCGGAGGCGTCGGAGCAGGCAAGGTGCCGGAAGCCGTAGGAGGCAAATAGGCACGGATGGGGCCTGCAGCTAAAGGGTGGGGGGTGAGTCGGTGGGGGATCCATTTTGGCTCCCACATCCGCTTCCACTCCTTCGACAAGGGCTCTGATGAAGATGACGGTGAGAATTTATTTATATATTTTATATTTTTTTATAAAAATATGAGCTGGATTTTTTTTTTTTTTAATGTGTGAGCCCAATATGTGAAATTTTTAATAATATGGTTAAAAAGTACGGAGATAGGATTCAAATTTAGGACCTCTGCTCTGATACCATATTAAAATCACCACTTGTTCTAAAAGCTTAAGCTAATAGAATTAGGTAGATTTATTTATATATTTTATATTTTCTTACCATGTTGAAATCATCACTTATTCCAAAAGCTTAAACTGATAGAATGAGGTAGATTTATTTATATATTTTATATTTTTTAAGCCACTCATTCACCTCCACCCTAATGACACCTCGAGCCCCATGCACCCCCGTTAATATCAACTACGCTCGCGACCATTCCACCACCGCCACTTCCATCTCTTACAAACAGTGGCCGCAGAGCCCCAAGGTCATCCTTCGATCTGCCATTTCTGTCCAGCCTCTAGTATGCCATTTCCATCTAGCCTTTTAGTACCCCTTCACCCCTCTCTGTACACATCCATCTCGTTTGCTTTCTCCCTTCTCTACTCTCTGAGATTCATCATAATGGAGTTTCAATTTGGGTATGAGAAGCAATGGACATGGTGGTAAGTATTGGCAAATACTTTTTTTTGTAATATTTTTAATTGAAGAAAAGTTGATGAGGTTCAGCTCGAAGCCCAAAACCTGAGCAAGTACCAAGGCTCAAACCTGAAGAGCAGGATTGAAGGCCAGGCCATGCTGGGTCAGGTCTGAAATTGACTCAATTTAGTTATACCTTGGGTTGAGCCAGGGCCGGGCCAACCCTTAGACTTAGATGGTCGCCTAAGGCCCCGCCCCAAAGAAAGCCCACCCGCGGAAAAGAGCTCGATGACAAAATGGAAAGAATTTGCCTTGGGCCGGCCCATTGTAGAAAAGGCTACAAAGACAAAATAATTTTTAGGCCCCCAAATATATTGGGCCACTCCTAGGCTGAGCCTAGCCTCAACTTGGCCCGGCTCGGCCTGATGAACAGGCTTGCTCTTGTCTGTAGATTAGAATGGGCAAGAGGCAGCGATTCACTTCATGAAAAAGCCTCAACGACCCTTTGGTCAAAGTATTCGCTAGGCTTCAACCTTCTTGGATCGGCATAGATCTTCATGCAAGGAGGAACAGTACGATGTCAGAAGTCCGGGGCAATGGAGTGGGCGAAGTTTCACAGATGTTTGGAGTTCTACTATTAGAGATTGTTAGTCGAAAGTGTTGGAATTTCTCATAAAGATGAGCTTCTATTGATTATAGGCTGGTTTTATTGTTTAATCACATTATATAAGCTAAATTGTTCAGAACCCAAAATTAATTTGTGATCATATTGTTAATTTGAGCCTTGTTGTCTAAGTTATGTGATGTAGTGAGTATTGGTGTATGCCTGAATTGGTTAATGAGCTCTGTAATAGGTAGACCCATTGGCGTCATATTATTTGGGCTAAGTCCCTATTCAATTTCTATATATATTCTTCTGACATGAATCCTTAGGGCATTCTGGGTCTTACGTTCCTAGTGGAAACCTATAATATTAAGGGGACAAATATCATGGAGGAAGGAGAGGAAGGTCTATTTATTCTTGCATTTTCTTCTTTCTGAAAGATCCCACCATAGGATTCATTAATGGCTTCTTAGGGATCTCAAGGTATGCTTCAATATTTTCTAGATTATTTTTTTTATATGTTTATCATGTTCTAATATCCTGCATCTATACTATTGAGAAAACAAACATCACGGAGGAAGGAGAGAAAGATCTATTTGTTTTTGCATTTTCTTCTTCCCCAAAGATCCCACCACAGGATTCATTAAGGTATGCTTGGGTCTTTTCTAGATTATTTTTTCTACATGTTTATCATGTTTTAATTTCCTGCATGGCGTCCATAGAAAATTCAATAGGAAGAAGAGTAATGCATATTGTCACAAGGAATTAGCTATTTACCTAATAGCATTTGCAAGTCTAGCAATAATTTGTTTATGTAACAATCCATGACCTCATCCAAAATGGCTAGTCGGAAGATATTTTTTGGATTTCTTAGTATTATATAAATACCCAAATCTCTTCAACAATGTGAGCGTCCTCACATAAGCCCCTTGTTTAAACCCTGACGTTCTTGTCAAGCTAAAGATTTAAATCCATTCGAATTAGAGGTGCAAATGAATCAGGTCGGACTGGGTCATGAGTGGTCCTGACCCAACTCGGTTTCTTGTTCTGGTTCTAACCTTGGATCCAGACTCAACCTAATAGAAGATTGGTTCGGGTTAGGTTCACGACTACAATTTTTGACCCAATGAGTCATTTGGGTCAGGTCGGATTCTTGCATAACCCATACCCAACCCAAAAAAAATCAGGTTTAGTTTGGGTCGGGTCCGGTTCGAGTCATTGCTGATCTAAAACTTGGTTGCACAACATTATGATGTCCTACCAACTGATCAGGTAACATGAGTTCAAAAATTAATTTCCCTAATATAACATTTTTTTTATACCTAAGTTTTCTTCTACTCTATGATTTCAACATGACTATATTTTAATCAAGAAAGGAGCTTCAAGTCTTGGCTATCTTTCCACCAACTTGACAAGGTATCAGCCCCCATTGGTCCAACAAATCCCATTTCCATGTTGTGGCAACAACGACATCCATACCAGCCACAAAGTTCAGTCGGCCCACTTTTCGTTGTCAAATTCCCATTTCGACACTCCCATACCGACCTTCTAGAAGTCCTCTCGATCTCAGTGGAAAGAAACCGTCCGGTACTTGGAGTCGTCCGTCCATGTCGCGGCTCCTCTTTCATCCATACACTTCCCTCCAACTACTGCCAATGCCAAGTGAGAACCCCTCGTAAATTTCCACCACCCTCCCCTCCACTTTTCTTTGGCCTTGCGGAGGATACCGTGTACAAGTCTATTTTAGATACCCATTTGCAGTTCTAATTCGAATCTAATCATAAACACTACGATCGTTCCGTAGTTAGCCTTAATGAGCCCATATTGTAGTATTTCTTAGTCTATATGGATTATGGGACAGGTTCGCTCTGATACTAATAAATATAATCTAGGATCTCATCCAAAATAGCTAGCTAGAAGATATTTTTTTGGGTTATTTAGTTCTGCATAAATATCTAAGATCTTCCGGACAAATAATCGATGTCAGACTGAACATACTTTCGCATGGATCCTCACAGTTTCACTCTTGTTGGTTTCGAGATGAGTACGTCGGATGCTAGCAACTTTTCTTTTTATTGTTATAACTTTTTTGATTGAAAAATTTGGTTAATGAGCTTTGTAATATGTGACCCACTAGCGTTATATTATTTGGTTTAGGTTCCACTCCATTTCTATATATATCCGTCTAATATGAAATCGCAGGGAATCTCGGATCCTATGTTTTGAGGAGGTATCTATCCCATTAAAGGGACAGATATTAAGGAGGAAGGAGAGGAAGATCTACTCGTTCTTGCATTTTCTTCTTCCCAAAGGATCCCATCACAGGTTCATCAATGGCTTTTTAGAGATCTCAAGGTATGCCTCAATTTTTTCTAGATTATTTTTTTATATGTTTATCATGTTCTAATCTTCTGCATGATATCCATAATTAATTGAATAGGAAGAAGAGCAATGCATATTGTCGCACGAAATTTGCTATTTACCTAATAGTATTTGTAAGTCCAGCTATGATTTGTTTCACTCTCGTTGGTTGCCATATGAGTACCTCATAAGCTAGCATCTTTTTCTTTTATATTTGGTCTCTCCTGGTTCCGAATTGTGCGGAACCAGATATCCGGATTTGGGGCACCTCGTGCAAGACCAGTGTTAGGTTGGAGGATCTCTCTCGAGTTATCCAGCAAAAACACAAGCCAGGGCTGGACTACACTTGGATCTAGAAGTTCGGGCTTCACCTGAGAGCAGCACTCTTCTTATGGAAAGTGATCTAGGAACGCCTTCCGACGAGAGCGATACTGAGTAGACGTGGTTTGAAGATTCCCCCCCTCCCGAGTGCTGGAGGTGTGGTGTTGATGAGACGGTAGACCACGTGCTATTTCAGTGCACATAGGCGAGGTTGACATGTTAGTGGGCAGGGACTCCGTGGGAAGCCTGGAGTCAGAGGGTGCAGTTCTTACATTTGATTCGCCAGTGATTGGATAGTCCACAGACATGCCAGGAGGCCGTTAGAGCAACTTGCACAGCGTATCAGATTTGACTAGTAAGAAACGTTTGTACTTTTGGCGAGCGCAAGTTGTCACCGAGGTTTGTGGCGGAGTGTGCCCGAGTACAGGCGGCAGAGATCAGTCACACTTCCTTTTCTGATAGACCTTTGATAGCTCGGGATACCTAGGTTTTCTTACTGCTCAGGCAGCCTCTCAAATTATGTTCTTCGCCTAGAAGCCTCAAACCTCGAGTTTCCTCAAGGTCAACTTCGACAGGTCTGTTTTAGACGGAGATACGAGGGGAGGTGCGGATTTTGTCATACGAGATCCGTACTCTAGGATGGTGGCAGCGGGCATTTGCCAATTATTCGACATTTCAGTCCCCGGAGCGGAGTTGAGGGCTGCCTGGGTGGGCCTTCGACATGCCAAACAAGTACTACAGGCCAGTTCAGTCATCCTGGAGGGTGACTCGGCTACGGTGATCAGTTCGATCTAGGGGAGTCCGAGGGATGTGAGCCTGAGACATCTGGATGATGACGATGGATAGTGGAGCCTTTCAGGCCAAGCATATATTTAGAGAGGCCAATGAAGCTGCCAATTGGGTGGCTGCTTATTTAGCTAACCATTCAGGAAGTACTCTATGGTCAAGAGAGGGAGAGTTGCCTCGGGCACTCCATGAGCTTGTATTTTCTGATTTTATTGGGTGTATTCATACACGCATTGTATGATTAACCCGTTATAATAATAATAAAAGAAAAAAAAACAAAAGGGCATTGTTATAGGCTTGGACATGATGGATTGAAAACAGAGTAATGGAGTTTGTGGATGCATAATTTGTGAGCTCTTATGCATGCACGGCTGTCAAAATGATCGACCAACCATGGCATCAATTATTATAACGTTTGAAAGTAAGACTACTAATCATCATCAATTGATCTTAATGTCTGCGAATACTTCCATCAAGATGCTGAAGGAAAGGTAGAAGTTTTGATTTGCATTAGAACCTTTTCAACAGAATCCTGTTCTCTTCGGTGATCTAATATGTGCCTAGAATATGTCCATTAAGAGCAGAAATAGAATTAATGTTCAAATCACTTCTCACATTAACTGTACATTGTTGGAGGTTTCTGTGCATCTTCGACTGGCATTTCATAGTTTTAGAATCATAAATGTTAAATAAACCACTTATCTAAGCTGCTTCTACTGATTGTTTCATGGTTAATTTTATACTGGTAATCAATAGAAGGTCAAATTGAGAATGTACAGGATCATATTGACTGTGGTTGGGGTTTTCCTTTTCCCCCTCATTTAATGTTCAAATTTTCTGCATAAAAGAGAACTCCAGTATGAGAAAAATAAAATAGAATTCCTTTCTAGCATGATCATGCTATGAACATAATAATTATCAGAAATGACGACGATGATTTTGCATAATATGGATTTCATAAATTTTCTTTTCATATGCAACTGTTGTAAATTTTAAAATTATAACAGCTAATCGGCATACCATGCCAGTATGAGCAGGTAAAAAATGATATTCTTGTAAGATATGCACATAATATATTTCTTAGAAAGCTCGAGTGAAACTCAACCAGCTCCAAACTAAACCTGATCTAGTTTCTTTGAGCTTCACTGGTTTGTCAAATTTAAAGGACAAGGAGGGAGATCAGTAGGTACATCTTGAAGATTATGATAACAAGAACCACAATCAAATCCTTCTGGTGTACTTCCCTCGGATTGCTACTTTTGGAGATATCTGGGACTTTCTAATCTTCACTGTTTGGTGGTCTTATGGAGAGAACATAAAAACCATGTCTCTACCATATTTTCTAAACAATTGGGTAGCAGTCAGCTATTCCTTTTAGCTCTTGAAAGACTATCCTTCCGTCTTTCAGGTCCTCCTCTCCAAAGTGGAGTATCTTTTCTGACTTTGTTTTCTTTTTTATTTTTGTTCCATCCGATCACTTCAAGTGATCGTTTCTTTTGCTTTTCATTTTCTTGATGAAGTTGGAGTAGCGAGTCTCCTCTGTTTTCTCAGAAAAGGAGGGCCTCAGAGATAAACATCAAAATTTTTCACTTGTTTTATTTGAATATATCACACTTAGAGATTTGCTATATTGTCCACTATAGATAGCACGAATATATTAGAACCAGCCATGCAAGGCTGTTCTTTTTTTTTTTTTTTTTATGAACTGGATTTTATTCATGCCAATCTAGAGAAAATACATCCGTGTGAATCTAAAAATAAAATATGAGAAAAATTAGAAAAAAAATACCCAATAATGCAGTCCTCAAGGTAGTTTCTATATGATTAGCCAACCTGTATACAAGACTGTTCTTTGAAGCTTTCCTATGGTGTTTCTTTTTATTAATAGTTGAGCACTCTGTTCAGAGTTCCTACGCTTCTCTTTTTATAAGTCTCATCTTTTGGTGCTCCCTTCTCTTGTGCTAATAAAGGTCATGCATTGCATGTGCCGGAATAGGCTTTTAACTACAATTAATAGAAATGTCAACTATCAAAGACCTAGGGTTGAGACTTGGGTCTCACCCATCCGAGTCTAGACCAGCAGAATTGTAAGTGGACGTTCAAGCCCATGTCCAAATGTTTCTGAACCAATTCTGTCGGGCCCAGGCTAAACTGTAGTCGCATCAACCGCGTAATGGCAACAAACCTTCCAAGAAAAGTCCAATGGGAAATGTCAAAATCTGTTTGCAGGTCAAACACAATCAGCATCTCGCCTCCAGCCGCCGGGTGATGGTAGGAACCTCCCACAACGACCCAATCGTTGACCAGACAACTTCGAGAGAGCGTAGGTGGGCTTGTCACACATGCCTTGGTCAAACTTAAACTCCATATGCCTTTTTTTATTCTATTTGTTTTTTATTTTATGGTTTGAACGAATGCCTTTGGAAGTGCAACTCCAAAGACTAATATAAGAATAACGAGATGGAGCGCTTATCTTTAACCACAAGGATTCCATTCTTCCCTGCTCCTCCTCGAACGCAACTACATAGTAGTTTGTTTAATTTTAGACAGTGGTTTCAACCTGGCGGAGATCAGAAATGGGTTTTAACTTCAGCTACCCAAGCATCATCCTCTCTTATTTGCTCATTTTTTCTAGTTCTCCATCCTTGTTTTCTCATGCCACAGATACCTTAACGCATGGCCAATCCATCAGCGATGAGCAAACCCTTGGATCCGCTGGAGACGTCTTCGAGCTCGGATTCTTCAGCCCTGGGAGCTCAAAGTACCGATATATCGGCATATGGTATCAAAACATCAAGACACGGTCCGTCGTCTGGGTCGCGAACCGAGAAGCCCCCCTGAAGAATTCTTCTGGGAATTTCACAGTTGGAAGCGATGGAAACTTGCTATTGCTCGATGGAGGAGGCAGCATCATATGGTCTTCGAACTTGCCGGCGACATCAAACAATTCTACTGCACACCTCCTGGACTCAGGCAACCTCGTTCTCCGGTCAGCCAATGGAACAGTGCTGTGGGAGAGCTTCGATCACCCAACTGACACGTTCCTCCCTGGCATGAAAATTGGTCTTGACACCAAGACGGGAAGGAGACGGATCTTCACTTCATGGAAAGGCCCCGACGACCCTTCAGCTGGGAACTATTCACTGAGCCTCGACCCTCTTGGGTCGGCGCAGGTCTTCATGTGGGAAGAGACGGTGCCACGTTGGAGGTCCGGGCAATGGAATGGGCAAGTCTTCATAGGTACCACGATGAGAGCTCTCTATCTCTATGGATTCAAGTTTATAAACGACGCGAATCAAGGAATCATGTACTTCACTTACACCCAATTTAATAGCTCCCTTCTGAGGTTTGTGCTGCAATGGGATGGAGTGGAGAACAGCACGATGCTGGTCGGAGAGACGAAAGAATGGAAGACCGTCTGGGCGGAGCCGACCAACGAGTGCGAGATCTATGGCAAGTGCGGGATCTACGGGATGTGCAACAATGGCGATACGCCGATATGTAGCTGCCTCGACGGGTTCGAGCCGAGCTCGAGAGAGGAATGGAGTAGAGGAAATTGGTCAGGGGGGTGTGTTCGAAGAACTCAATTGGATTGCCAGTTAAACAGAAGTGGCGATGGATTCTTTAGGGTGGCAGGGGTGAAGCTGCCGGACCATTCAAACTGGGCTTCGACGGTCTTAAATGAAGCAGGATGTGAAACAGCTTGTCTGAATAACTGCTCCTGCAAGGCATATGCATTTGTTTCTGGTATTGGGTGTATGACATGGGTGCGTGATCTGATAGACATCTACCAGTACCCGGAAGGGGACAACGATCTCTACCTCAAACTCCCAGCATCTGAATTAGGTGAGTAAATTTTAATTTAGAGGTTGATTTAATTATTTTTAGCTAATGACGATAATATTGTTTAAATTTTTACTTGTTTATATGACTTCTTCTTTAGGCTTAATATATAGATGAGTGTCATGAGGTTAGAAATTTCTGATGAGATATATTTCCTAGTTATTGCTTCAGAGGAGAGAAGCTAGCTAATACCATGGAAATAGTAATTGATGACTGTCATGAGGCTAAAAATTTCCTAGTTGTTGCTCGATAGGAGAGAAGCTGATACGACAGAATAGTCTACAATGAATATTAGGTGTAGAAGATGAACTTGGCCTAAAGTTCTTCGTAGCCAAGTCTTAAAAAATTACAAATCCGTGGGTTGAAAATAGGACTGAAAGGCCTGTTCAATATGTCATATTTGGTGGGGGGATCCCCCGTTCGTTCAAATCTTGCGTCAAAAGATAAAAAAAGACGCGTTGTTGTCAACGGTTCACCTAAAACATATGATCTTTCAAATCTTGCCTAGTTAGCAAATGGCGAGATGAGGACGGCCGCCTTAATTTATATCCAAACATATGATCAAAGGGAAAAAAAATATGACATCATGCATCCATAGTAGATGCTGTTCGCTATTTTATTTATATTTTTAAGCAAAACTATTGGATGCCCCATAGACCTACAGCTATTTACTTTTGCGGAAAAAAATGAGCATAGATTTAATACATTTATTTAGGCATATATTCTGGTGTATAGATCATTAGCATCACTAACAAGAAAATTATATCCTTGTCAATAAGCACAATACCCCTGCTAAAATTTATGGGGTCAATGGTTTGATTGGCATCCAAAAGGCATGTGAAACAAACATTCAAAATGTTGCAGGATGCACAGCTATTGGAAGAGATTTGTAGCTAGATATATAAAAGGTTGGCATAGGCTTTGCCGATTTTAAAAAATGATTCATATTATTCTAAAGCACCAATCTTATTCCTACAATAACACAAATTGACCTTGTGTTTCATACATGACAGTATCAATGCTTACAAGTGCAGGAAAGGGTCCAACTCCAGAAAGGATTGTAATAAAAGTTAACAAGTATTTAACTCGAAGCATTTAATAGGAACTCCACTAAAGTCATTCAAAATATGGGCATCTCTAGCTTTAATGATATAGTCTACTGGAAAGCACTAAAGAAGACCAATTTGGAAAAAAGAAAGGAGTGCAGATCGCTCCTTCCTCTCTATCCGTGTGAATAGAAAAATCATAGATTGATGGTTTCTTGAGAGAAACAGCGAAGACCACCCCATGTTTCATACAATAAACGAGACAATTACTAGGAAAGGTGAAGACCAGCCTAGCAGTCCCCACCAAAAAGAATAAAAAAACGGAGTGCAAACAAGCCTCAATCAGCTAGCTAAACTAGTCTATGCATACACACCTCCTCATTGGACAACCAAAATCATCAAACTGGCCAACCCAAAGACAGATTAATTCTTCTATGTACATCTTTAAATTATAGTATCTTTTGATGTTAAGAGCCAGGCCTTGATGATCAACTTTACAATCATTGGCTAAACACCCTTTCAGAGGAAATATAAAAGAGTACACTGATTGGACTATTGGAGACACCCTACTAATTGGGATATTACACTCAATGTCAGATTGAAAAAGTCCATGATCCATCACCAGAAGCTTTGAGTCCTGAAGGCCATCTTATGGAAGAGCATACTAAAAAATAAGAGAAAACACATGAGATTTGCTGAAATCATTGCCTAAAGCTAGTTTGCACATTAATATCATGAATAATTTGGCTTTGGGTGATAATTGAAAAAATCAAGAGTAACTTTATACCCATATACCATACTATGATCTCTTGCCTCAAATAATTACATATATAATTGCGGTAGTCATCTCTATGCATGCATCATAATCAATGCTTAATGCTGGATGACTTGGAAAGTTAAAACCTTGTATTAGTTTAACTTGGAGAGTGCAGTTAAGTTTTTTGATCCGACCGGAAAGAAAGAAGGATTTTCTTCAACTTACTCAACTTCAATTTTTCGAATAAAATAATAAATAGTAGAAATTTTAGAAAAGTAGGGCTCTTAATCATTTTCTTTCATTAATTTTTCATGTTCCATAAATTATGGTACGTATTAGGGTGGAAAATAGAGTCCATACACTTTCTTTTCATTCTTTTTACTGAGGTTCTAGTATGTAGAAAGTGGAGTCTATGCTCTTTACTTTCAGTCCTTTATCCTGTTCTCCAAAATCATAGCATATGTTTTCCAGTGAGGTCCTCCTTATTTGAGTTAGATTTCTTTCCTAGTTTGAAAAGAATGAAAGCTCCCTTCTTTGTATGATATTGAAGTTCATCCCAAATCAGATTAGATCCTTCCCTTAATTTTAAAAAGACACATACAAAAATGATTAAAATATTTTCAAATTTTCAAATTTGGGTAGATACTAGATCTTTACTTCTACAACAACTTCATTTATAATTATATTGCCAAATTCTATATGGATTAGAAATTGTAGCTTCCCAAATTTTGGCACTCCATTGAGTAATGGGCGTGGTGAATCTTGCTCTTGAAGCTCATGAAATTCTAGCCAAAGTAGCTAGTTTAATCCATGGTGGGTTAAATGATCCTCATAGATCATTTTTTTCTAAAATTAATTTTTAATTTATTATGTTAACAGAATTCTCTAGCTGCATTTACTTGGTAAAATGACAGAATTCCGATGTCCTCCTTTCTAGTAGTTCATTACTATGTTCTATTGCTAAAATTATGTCCTTTGCAGGAACTGATAGCAAGAGATGGAAAATAATTGTTACAGTATCTACCCTGGGGGGGTTCTTTTTGATCACATGCATCTTCTTAGGGTGGAAGTACAATAAAAGAATAAAGGGTAAATATTTATAGTTTTATGATTGCTATCAGATTATGCAGCTACCAATATCTTGATTCACGCCTAATCCTTCTAGTTGGTCTGGCACAGATTGGTTGAAGATGGGCAGAAAGAAACATGACTTGTTGCATAATATGTTTCTCAACAGAGAGGTTAGACCAGACTTCTCAGGGCCAAGTGAGTATGGAGAGGAAGTGCAGGAGGGAGAAGGGGCTGAGCTTCCCTTGTATACTTTTGAATGCATATCTATTGCAACTGATAATTTTAGTGAGTCGAATAAACTTGGAGAAGGAGGATTTGGCCACGTTTACAAGGTAAATCCTATTTACCATCTTTCTTGTTTTTTTAATCTTTTCAAGCAATATGGTGGTATGAACAATACGGTAGTAATGTGCCACCATCAGTATTTGAACTCTGGTTCTCCTCCAAGGGCAAGCCCTTGGGAGAATAGTAGCAGCCAGCTGACCTAACAGCTGTTGGCAGATTATACAGCAGCACTCATAATATTGCAGATTCAAAAAGTAAGCATTCTAATGCTTATTTTGTTCTTAGAATGATATTAATTTTGATCAGAATAAGTCAGATTCAATACCATGTATATCTGCTTCAATTCAAGATGCATAAAAAATTTCTTTTCTCAAAAAAAAGAAAAAGAATTTCTGATTCCACCACACATTGCTTCCAATGTCTGACATGGGGTATTATATTGTTTAAAAGGGAATGCTACCTGGAGGTGAAGAAATAGCTGTGAAAAGGCTTTCAAGGAGTTCTGGGCAGGGACTGGAGGAGTTCAAGAATGAAGTCATACTAATCGCAAAGTTGCAGCACAGGAATCTAGTCAAATTATTGGGCTATTGCATTCAGGGAGAAGAAAAGATACTAATCTATGAGTACATGCCTAATAAAAGCTTGGATGCCTTCCTCTTCCGTATGTCCTTAGAACTCCACTATCATCTTGCCTAAATAATTTTAAAGCATTTCTGTTTTTCTAACTTGAAGAATGGTTGAATGGGGTATTTGAACAGGACCTGCTAAGCAAGCATTACTAGATTGGAGAACACGCTTCAACATCATAGAAGGGATTGCACGAGGACTCCTTTATCTTCATAGGGATTCAAGGCTACGAATTGTTCATCGTGATCTCAAAGCTAGCAACATTTTGTTGGATGAAGACATGAACCCCAAAATATCTGACTTCGGAATGGCGAGAATATTTGGAGGTGATCAAAATCAAGCAAATACGAACCGAGTTGTTGGAACATTGTAAGTAGTATTCGCATAAGTCTCTTTCAGTTATCTGATCATGCACATAAGCATGCAACGTGCATTTGCAGTTCATAGTCATCGCATTCATGAAAAATTGAAAATAACTTTTTTCTTTGGTGACTAAATTAAATAAGCTAAATTTTGCAATGCAGTGGCTACATGTCTCCTGAGTATGCAATGGAAGGCCTTTTCTCTGTGAAATCTGATGTCTATAGCTTTGGAATTTTGGTCTTAGAAATTGTGACAGGCCGAAGGAACAATTCCTTTCACCATACAGAGAACTCCCTAAATATTGTAGGATATGTATGTATGCATGTCACTTCAGTTCTCCATGTCCTTAATTATATTCAAAAATATTTTCTTGGATAAATTCTGAGTTTTTTCCCTTTCTTTTTCCTCCTCACAGGCATGGCAATTGTGGAATGAAGATAAAGCAGTCGAATTGATCGACCCATCTATACGATCATCATGTTCTATTCGTCAAGTGATTAGATGCATACACATAGGACTCCTGTGTGTACAGGATCGTGCTAATGAGAGGCCAGACATACCAACTATTATATTAATGTTGGCTAGTCAAGCCGTAATTCTCCCAATGCCTAAACAGCCCACTTACACAGCTGAGGGAAGCCCACATGATAGTGATTTAATGGCGAACAAATACGAGTCTTTTACTACATCTGATATCACAATCACGATGCTTCACGGAAGATAGAAGATGTAAATTACCTTGTGTACATAATTATCTATGCAGTCTTGGAAATGATCAGATTTCTTTTTAAAGAGAATTTCCTAGAGAGCTCGTCTAGAGATGGAACTACTTTTGAGAAAATGAACAAGATTTTGGGTTTTGTTGAGAAAGTATTCGGTTCAGGCAACTCAACATAACTTCACTGAGGGAATGCAATACAAGATTTTGGTGTTGGTGGTTCCTAATTTTTTTTTAATTCTCCTGTACTATAATGGGAATAAATTGATAGATATTACACAAAGTCATACACTCTGTGCAAACTTGTTTATATTTTCAAAACCCAATTTTTGTTTTGTCGTTGATCTATTTGTCAGAATGTGATTGAAATACATCAAGGATATACTGAGTTTACTAACCATTAAGAGAAAAAGCAAATGTTTCTAGAAATTAATTCCTCGGAGATGATCAAGAAGTAGAAATTCCATGAAATCATAATAGAGAGGTATTAGGGAAAGAAAATAAATTAGAAATGATACTAAGAGGAGGCATTTTGGGCCAAAATGAGGGAAGTGGCTGACGAACGCTTTACCTTTTGGGATCCGACTCTTCTTGAGAGCCACCTCCTTTTGTTGGCCTCAGCTTCTCGTTTCATCTCGGACACGGATTCCGGCTTCTCGAACGCCGACGGTGCCGCTGTGGTTGCGGTGGCGAGGAGGGCGAGGCCTTCGTCGCCTCCGAGGCGGCGATGGCAGAGGCCATGGCCATGGAGGGTGAGCGAGAGGCCTCGGGGAGTCCAAAGGTCGGCATATCCCCTTAATCCTCCCTCCACGACCAAGAATGGAAACAGAGAGCGGGGTGTGTTTAATCAGAGCGCGTGGGGTTTCCTTGATAATTTAGTCTGTTTTTTTTTTCCTGATTCTGTTACTTCTGTATTCCTGAAACAAGAATTAAAACTGATCCGTAATTGGGGGTGTGCAGTTAAAAACGTGGGCTATCTATATATAGTCAGCAGGTTCGACCGACTTTATGTAAAGCCTCTTGTTCTTTTATGGCCAGCTGGTGATGCGATGGGCTCCCAACCGTTGAAGCCTTCGGGCTCGTCGGCGAATGCCCACGTCTACGGCTCTACTATTAAATTCGGCAATTTATTTGCCGTCTTCTCCTCTATGCTCTAGGCCCGAGCACCGCGAAACCCAAAAGACTTCTGTTCGTCGCGAGAATTACCGGACGAGAGATCGAGGGGGGAGCGAGAGAGAAAGAGAGAGGGACAGATAGAGGAGATCATAGTGGGCGTCCTCTGTATGCTTCTCGTGTTCGCTCTCTTTCCTCTTCTTTGGTGGAGGCGCCGCCTCATCGCTCGATCCCCTCACGAGCACGATGAAGAACCCCAACGCCCACAAGGTGAATCCAATCCCGCACCTTTTTCTCTTCTTTTGATTTGCCCCCGAATCTTTGCTTTCTTTTTTAGATTTTAGGGTTTCGATTAATCTTGTAAAGTTTTGATGCAAAAACACTTATGGAGAGAGATTTGCCCTCGATGCAAAAACCTAGAAGAGCCTGATCACATAACCATTGAAATTTATGATTCATATCGTGTCGTATAAACAAATCAAAGGCGAAGAAAAGAAGACGTCGAAGTCAGAATTTTTAACAGCGCAAGAATTAGAAAAGAGATTTTCTTTTTATTACCATGCCAAAATTAAATATAATAACATTACAGTTGAGTTCTGCGGACCTTTCACAAGCTCTGTTTCTATCTATTTGTTCTTCCAAAAATATTCTTATTTTGTTGTGTCGAACCCTCGTGTCATTTTTCTTTCTATTTGACGGCATGGTGCCCAAACTTCCAGAAGTTTATGGGCTTATTTGGTGTAACATTCTTTTGGCGTTTGATGGTAATCTTAAGCCTCATCTTTTAAGGCCAGCAGAATGCTGCTTGTAACATATGGATGAAATGGGAGTTGGCAGAAATTAGTTATGTTCCCAATGTTCATTTCTTAAATGCGATGAACTAATGCTGGGAGATGATAATGTGTACCCAACTGAATAGCAGTCGCATTCAACCCTAATCAAACTCCAAATTAAGCGAAAAATTTCTCATGCATAAGCAAAAAATTCCTCCAGTATAGCTTAACTCTTTTAGGGTGGTCCAATACATAAGATTAGTGCTATTGTAGGGTATAGAGAGAATCAATTAATTTTTGTATGGGAGCAACGCCTCTTGTATTAGTATCGGGCTCCGGACCACGGATCAGTATGGCCCCACGCCATGTCGTGCCAGCCCTGTATCAACACGATAGAGGCGAGGGAGAGAGAGTATGAGAGAGAGAAAAAGAGAGAGATGGGAGAGACCGAGGCCGGCGGAGAGCCAGCAGAGCGCCGGAGAGCCGTCGCGTAGAGAAGACGGAGGCTGGAAAGCCGCTGCACGGAGAAGGCGGAGGCTAGGGATTTGCGGAAACGGGGCTTCGCCTCCAGTCTTTTGTTTCGTTCGAAACAGAGCCCCGAAGAGAGCCCTTTTTTATTTTGAAGAATTTTAAATGAAAGTCAACATTCATTGCCAATTTTACTTAATTTTTTTTAAAAATAAATAAGCTCTTAAAAGCACAAAAAGGTATCATGATAGAACTCCAATCACCAGTAATATGAAGAATGTATCAAACTTAAATGCTGATTTTTGTTGTGATCTGTGGTCAAACATCACTATTTTTTAGAGGAATAAAAAAAGACAAAGGAACATATTCATCATGTAACATGAAGTGAGAATCGGTCATCAGTTAGGAAGAAGTTTGATTAATACCAAAGTTAGATCATAAGAGTGGGATCTATTAGATATTTACACTCATTTATAAATATAGGCTTTTAGCAATTAAAATCTTCGAGAACCTTCCCCTGAAAAAATTGTAGAGGAGGAAAGTGGCGAAGGTTCTTGTATTACTACATTTCAAAAAGTCAGAAGCAAACCTATCCATCGAAACACATACAACTAGATGCTATTTTATTAAAATGAGCAAAGGAATGGAAGATGAATAAGAAGAAGAAGAAGATGAAGAATAGCTTAGTTAGCAAACACCCATGAAAGCACAAATCTAATAATTAAATGGCAATACATATATTAACACTAATAGCTCTATGCTACAACTAATGGATTGCAAAACTTCATTGTCATCGGCAACCAAAGTGTTGTGGTTCAAATTTGGCCCGAGGGTGACCATGTCGGGGGAGTCGAGGGAGTTGCCGGCTGGAGCGGAGGAAGGAGAGTCACCTCTCGCGCAACAGTGTATCTGCACAAAGCCTCACCTGTGGTTCCGGTGAGGGCCTCCGACGTTCAAGTTAGAATGGACCTTAGTTGGTCCAAAAGTCCCCCTTAGTGATACCTGATGGGGCTATTTATAGTCTCTGTAGAGATGTCTAGGTGGCGGAGGTATGGCCTATCCTCATTATGGAAAGAGATGGATTTTAAACAGATGGCGCGCCACTAAAGATTGCTTGAGGCACAAGGCGTAGGCCGTTCCTGTGGACGGTAAGGTATTGATAGGTGTGACGGGGTATGATTGGAGCAGCATGGCGTTGTCCTTTGCTGCCGTTGGCCAGCAAGCAAAGCGTGGCGCGGTAACGTTATAATGTATGACCACGTAGATGGGCGTGGGCACGCACGTGGATGCTGTAATAACCCCAAAATTTTTTTTTTTTATATAAAAAGGGATAGAATAGTCCTTTAAAATTGATATAAGGGGTAAAATTGGAAGGAATCAAAAGATAATGGCATAGTTGTAGATATGTTGAAGTGTTAGGGGCAAAATGGGAATTTAATAATATTAAACAAAGGTGAATAGTGCTTTGATGTGATTTAAATGGGGTGGTTGGTGGCTCACGGGAATGAAACCGAGAGAGAGTCACAGAGAGGGGGTTCTCAGGTGTGGAGGAAAAAAGGAAAGAAAAGGAGAAGAAGAAGAAGAAGAAGAAAGAAGAAGAGGAAGGAGATTCGAGGAGGAGGGGGATCCCGGTTGCACTTCCAGCTGAAGGAAAAAACGTAGATCTCCTTCCCCTCTACGCAAGGACCTCGATTTCCAAAAAGAAAAAGGTAAATATCCGTCCCTATCTAGTCTTTTGATGACATTAGGCTATACAAAGGGTGGATATAGTCTAGAGGGGTCGGATAAGGGTTGTAGAGGTGGTTAAAAGAGGAAGAATCGGATTTTAACAAATTTTTCTGGCACTACGGAAAAACTGTGTCGAAGTCCCAACTTCGGCGAATTATTTAGGGGGTCAAACGGCCTCCGATGATGATGCATGTTATCTCTTTGGAATCCTCTATGAGTGTAGAATGTTAGGTAAAAATTTCATCAAATTTGGAGTCCTGAAAGTGGATCAAAACCGGGATGAAGTAACCCACTGTCAGTTCGGGTTACTGTTCATCCGGGTGGAAAATAAGGGATTTCATGCCATAATAGGGTATTAAGCCTAGATTAGGCTAAGGGAGACCTTGTACTCGTGCAAGGGAGTCCCTAATACACATAAATGATGAGTTAATTAATAGAAAAAGAAAAAGAGAAAGAAAAGAAAAGATTTAGGGAACGGGGGAGTTGAATCAATTAAAGTTCCCTATATTATAATTGGCACGTAGATTATGACCTTGATACAAGACTAAATGTATGGTAAATGCATGTCACAGTTGGGCAAGAAGCTAGGGAACGAGAGGAAGAAGTTCCCCACTGCCTGCTGTAGAATTCTAGAGGCGTATCGAGGCCGTGCCGGATTGGCAAGTGAGTGGGAGTCATGTACTTTGCACCATGAGCATCCTTAATTCATTTTCATTAATGTCGCCAAGTGTGAATTGATTCCACTTGAGCATATTGATTGATATTGTAGTAGATTCCTCTATAATCTTGATTCTCCATGCTTGATTATTCTGTACATGCATTTGAGGGAGCATTGAGAGGAATTACGAGAGGTTGATGAGTAATCAAATTGATTCCGAATTGTGAAATAATTTCTTTTGTAAATTGATTTCA
This sequence comes from Phoenix dactylifera, assembly GCF_009389715.1. Lineage (NCBI taxonomy): Eukaryota > Viridiplantae > Streptophyta > Magnoliopsida > Arecales > Arecaceae > Phoenix > Phoenix dactylifera. The sequence goes on along the minus strand of NC_052395.1, from coordinate 22,261,468 downwards.
TTTCCTCTATTTCAAAGATTTGTAGAGCCTTTTTAGTGGTATATTGAGTTGTATTGCACTTCCTTGACCCTCACTCCTAACCTTGATGTTAGTTTATGATTGGGTCATGATCGAGTGAGTGGTAGTCTTGATTATACTCCTTTTTAGTAGAGTATTGGGAGGGTGCATTATGGCATTCATGCATGGCTTGACAGTATCTGCAGGACACCTATAGTCGATGGGGTTGAACATCGGCCTTTGTGCACATAGTAGCCTTCTGGGTGGGCGGAGCCCAGTCCCTTCCTAGGGGGGGACACGGCCCTAGGCGTAGGATCGGCCGGTCCTACGACTTATATTCTGCTTGCCGCCGGGCATAGTAAGACCCCGCGAGGTGCAGTATGGCTTTCCGCGGATGTAGAATTCCCGCGAGGTGCCGTTTAGTATGTAGATGTGAGATGGATTTCTGTTCTGGATACTGGCCAGCATTTACATGATCAGTGTGGTATCTTATCCTGCATATGCATGTGACAGTGGGGAGTTGTTGCTGGTTCGCCTGGGGCGTAAAACCCACCTCCCGATAGCTGTCTAGCATTTACATTATCGATATGGTGTCTTATCCTGCATATGCATGTGACAGTGGGGAGTTGTTGCTGGTTCGCCTGGGGCGTAAAACCCACCTCCCGACAGCTGTCTAGTGATGATTTACATATTGGTGTGGTGTCATATTCGATATATGCATATGGCAGTAGGGAGTTGTTGCTGGTTCGCCTGGGGCGTAAAACCCACCTCCCGATAGCTGTCTAGTGATGATTTCAGCATATTGACACCTGATTTGTATGTTCCAGCATTATGATCTGTTGAGCATATTCATGAGTAGCATATATGTTTACTTGATTATTCCATATATGCTTCAGATGAGTTGATATTGATTGTGGTGATATTGATGATTTACTCCATATTCTCTATGTTGAGATCATGTTCATCTTGTTATTGATCTTGAGATTTCATCTCGAGCCATGATTATATTCTGTCTCATGTGCATAGTACTCTCTACTCCACTCACTGAGTATTTATATACTCACTCCCCAGTTTGATATTTTTGATTGCAGGGCAGGTATTGTATAGAGAGGAGCAGGATTAGTGGTTGCCTGCTAGCTGTGCCGCTCCATAGTATAGTATAGTATAATGTAGATAGAGGTTTATACCCTTTTGGTGTATTATAAACCTTCTGTTGTATTTAGTGTATAGTTACAGTCATAGATCCTGTTGTGGATATGGGTTTGACCATGGATGGAATGGGAACCAGATTTTTATACAGTTGAGTTATATACCTGTGATGATGTATTGATATATATTGTCCAGGTTCGTTATGTGACAGGTTATGTGATTGCTGCTCTGACAGGTAGTGTGTTGTATGTATTGAGATAATCCTGACAGGTCACTATAGGAAAAGTGATCATTTTGTGCATGCATCATGCCAAATTTTTCAAGATTCATTGATGATTGATAGGTAGTAGGGTTCTACGCGGTGGCTGGTGGCCTTATGCCTACCCGCACCCTAGGACCGTCGCGGCGGCCCGCCGGGAACGGGGCGGGGGTCGTGACAAAGCTTGGTATCAGAGCAAAGGTTAAGAAGAGTCCTGTCAGAGCAATAGGATGAGTCAGGATTAAGTATAGGATTATACTATGGAGCATAGGATTTTTCTGTATGTTATTTTATGAGTCATTTACAACTCAGTAAAATATGTCATGACTCAGTGTGTAACGACCATCCTCTCTTTTTGACTTTTTTAGAGAGATATAAAGAATACCTCCAAGGAGAGGACCTGCTCGTCCTGGAAGGAGGATGGAGCCAGATATAGCATTGGATGCGGGTTCTGCACATGTCGAGCCCCAAAGAGAAAAACCTCCTCCTGCTGATAGACGGAGGGTTGATGATCAAGGAGATGTAGGAAGTAGAGATACATTGATGGAACAGTTACTGGCGGAGAATCAGGCTCTGAGGGAGCAGATTGCTCGGGGGAAATCTCCTGCCCCGTCAGTAGTATCCATCCCACCTCCTGTACCTGTGCCAAGAAGTTTGGCCAGGCGGGCTCTAGATGATGAGGGGATTACTGTACAGGAGTTTCTGAGGCTCAGAACCCCGGAGTTTAAGGGGGAAGAAGGTGAAGATCCTCAGAGATTTCTGGAGGAGACTGAAAAGATGATACGGAGACTGCCCTGTTCTGATGCAAGAGCTATAGAACTTGTAGGGCTTACAATGAAGGAAGATGCCTGGGACTGGTACCAGAGGCACGTGGAGGACAGATTGTACAGTAGGAATCCTCCAACCTGGGAAGAGTTCAGGCAAGCAGTGATGGATGAGTTTTTGTCTCCGGTTGAGAGGCAGAATCGGGCTCTTCAGTTTGAGAGGCTGAAGCAGATGCCCGAAATGAGCGTATCTGAGTACGCTCGTGAGTTCACTAGATTGGGGAAGTATGCTCCTTACATCATCCCCACTGAAGCTGCCAGGATAGAAAGATTCAGGCGGGGTCTGATTTTCCCGCTTTATAATGCAGTACTGGCAGTAGAGGTCCCCACCTTGTCTAGGCTAATTGATAAAGCAAAACAGTGGGAGACCAGAAACAAAGAGGAAAGAGCTGAAAGAGAACAGAGGAAAATGAGTATGGGGAAAGGGCAAAGCAGTAGAAATAGATCTGAGGGAGTAGATCTCTCGGAGGGCCCGACAGAGCAGTCTGTATGCTCAGCTCCACCTGCCCCACGTAAGAGGAAATGGAGGGAAAGAGGTCAATCACAAGATACTTTTCTACCATCAATACCTCGTCCTCCGGTCACTATGGCCAGAACTGAATCCAAGTTCCAATCATGGCCAGTGTGTGGCATATGTGGGAAGCAGCACCCTGGCAGATGCAGAATGGGTCAGGGAGTGTGCTACAGATGTGGACAGCCGAGTCATTTTGTCAGAGAATGCCCGCAGGGTGCCACCCAGCAGTTTGTGCCTTTAACATCCTACCCTTCTGTGCAGATGGACAGGCCTAGTAATAGGGGGCCTGTAGGCAGAGGCAAAGGTCAGACACCAGCGTCACAGCAGAGTGTTGGACCATCTCAGCTGTTAGCTCCAGTAGGCAGAGGGCAAGGAAGGGTGTTCACGGTAAATCCACAGGAGGCACAGACATCGAATGCAGCTATGACAGGTAATTTACTCTTTTAAATTCGAGGACGAATTTTATATAAGGAGGGGAGGATGTAATAACCCCAAAATTTTTTTTTTTAATATAAAAAGGGATAGAATAGTCCTTTAAAATTGATATAAGGGGTAAAATTGGAAGGAATCAAAAGATAATGGCATAGTTGTAGATATGTTGAAGTGTTAGGGGCAAAATGGGAATTTAATAATATTAAACAAAGGTGAATAGTGCTTTGATGTGATTTAAATGGGGTGGTTGGTGGCTCACGGGAATGAAACCGAGAGAGAGTCACAGAGAGGGGGTTCTCAGGCGTGGAGGAAAAAAGGAAAGAAAAGGAGAAGAAGAAGAAGAAGAAGAAAGAAGAAGAGGAAGGGGATTCGAGGAGGAGGGGGATCCCGGTTGCACTTCCAGCTGAAGGAAAAAACGTAGATCTCCTTCCCCTCTACGCAAGGACCTCGATTTCCAAAAAGAAAAAGGTAAATATCCGTCCCTATCTAGTCTTTTGATGACATTAGGCTATACAAAGGGTGGATATAGTCTAGAGGGGTCGGATAAGGGTTGTAGAGGTGGTTAAAAGAGGAAGAATCGGATTTTAACAAATTTTTCCGGCACTACGGAAAAACTGTGTCGAAGTCCCAACTTCGGCGAATTATTTAGGGGTTCAAACGGCCTCCGATGATGATGCATGTTATCTCTTTGGAATCCTCTATGAGTGTAGAATGTTAGGTAAAAATTTCATCAAATTTGGAGTCCTGAAAGTGGATCAAAACCGGGATGAAGTAACCCACTGTCAGTTCGGGTTACTGTTCATCCGGGTGGAAAATAAGGGATTTCATGCCATAATAGGGTATTAAGCCTAGATTAGGCTAAGGGAGACCTTGTACTCGTGCAAGGGAGTCCCTAATACACATAAATGATGAGTTAATTAATAGAAAAAGAAAAAGAGAAAGAAAAGAAAAGATTTAGGGAACGGGGGAGTTGAATCAATTAAAGTTCCCTATATTATAATTGGCACGTAGATTATGACCTTGATACAAGACTAAATGTATGGTAAATGCATGTCACAGTTGAGCAAGAAGCTAGGGAACGAGAGGAAGAAGTTCCCCACTGCCTGCTGTAGAATTCTAGAGGCGTATCGAGGCCGTGCCGGATTGGCAAGTGAGTGGGAGTCATGTACTTTGCACCATGAGCATCCTTAATTCATTTTCATTAATGTCGCCAAGTGTGAATTGATTCCACTTGAGCATATTGATTGATATTGTAGTAGATTCCTCTATAATCTTGATTCTCCATGCTTGATTATTCTGTACATGCATTTGAGGGAGCATTGAGAGGAATTACGAGAGGTTGATGAGTAATCAAATTGATTCCGAATTGTGAAATGATTTCTTTTGTAAATTGATTTCATTTCCTCTATTTCAAAGATTTGTAGAGCCTTTTTAGTGGTATATTGAGTTGTATTGCACTTCCTTGACCCTCACTCCTAACCCTGATGTTAGTTTATGATTGGGTCATGATCGAGTGAGTGGTAGTCTTGATTATACTCCTTTTTAGTAGAGTATTGGGAGGGTGCATTATGGCATTCATGCATGGCTTGACAGTATCTGCAGGACACCTATAGTCGATGGGGTTGAACATCGGCCTTTGTGCACATAGTAGCCTTCTGGGTGGGCGGAGCCCAGTCCCTTCCTAGGGGGGGACACGGCCCTAGGCGTAGGATCGGCCGGTCCTACGACTTATATTCTGCTTGCCGCCGGGCATAGTAAGACCCCGCGAGGTGCAGTATGGCTTTCCGCGGATGTAGAATTCCCGCGAGGTGCCGTTTAGTATGTAGATGTGAGATGGATTTCTGTTCTGGATACTGGCCAGCATTTACATGATCAGTGTGGTATCTTATCCTGCATATGCATGTGACAGTGGGGAGTTGTTGCTGGTTCGCCTGGGGCGTAAAACCCACCTCCCGATAGCTGTCTAGCATTTACATTATCGATATGGTGTCTTATCCTGCATATGCATGTGACAGTGGGGAGTTGTTGCTGGTTCGCCTGGGGCGTAAAACCCACCTCCCGACAGCTACATATTGGTGTGGTGTCATATTCGATATATGCATATGGCAGGAGGGAGTTGTTGCTGGTTCGCCTGGGGCGTAAAACCCACCTCCCGATAGCTGTCTAGTGATGATTTCAGCATATTGACACCTGATTTGTATGTTTCAGCATTATGATCTGTTGAGCATATTCATGAGTAGCATATATGTTTACTTGATTATTCCATATATGCTTCAGATGAGTTGATATTGATTGTGGTGATATTGATGATTTACTCCATATTCTCTATGTTGAGATCATGTTCATCTTGTTATTGATCTTGAGATTTCATCTCGAGCCATGATTATATTCTGTCTCATGTGCATAGTACTCTCTACTCCACTCACTGAGTATTTATATACTCACTCCCCAGTTTGATATTTTTGATTGCAGGGCAGGTATTGTATAGAGAGGAGCAGGATTAGTGGTTGCCTGCTAGCTGTGCCGCTCCATAGTATAGTATAGTATAATGTAGATAGAGGTTTATACCCTTTTGGTGTATTATAAACCTTCTGTTGTATTTAGTGTATAGTTACAGTCATAGATCCTGTTGTGGATATGGGTTTGACCATGGATGGAATGGGAACCAGATTTTTATACAGTTGAGTTATATACCTGTGATGATGTATTGATATATATTGTCCAGGTTCGTTATGTGACAGGTTATGTGATTGCTGCTCTGACAGGTAGTGTGTTGTATGTATTGAGATAATCCTGACAGGTCACTATAGGAAAAGTGATCATTTTGTGCATGCATCATGCCAAATTTTTCAAGATTCATTGATGATTGATAGGTAGTAGGGTTCTACGCGGTGGCTGGTGGCCTTATGCCTACCCGCACCCTAGGACCGTCGCGGCGGCCCGCCGGGAACGGGGCGGGGGTCGTGACAGATGCGGTCGTGGGCGAGGCCAAGCTCGATGAGAGGTCGCATCATACATTCAGCGAGGTCAGCTTGGCGGGTGCTGAGGTCAGCCTAGCTTATCCGGTTTCGAGATTTGCCCGGTAGTGCGCCTTGAGCTCGAGGATCGGGGCGTGTTGATGGATGAGGCGCCCCGAGCTCGGTCGGGACGTGTTGGCGAATATAGAGGGCGCCCCGAGCTCGGTCGGGGCACGTCGGCGAATATAAAGGATACCCCAAGCTTGGTCGGGGCACATCGGCGAATACAAAGGGCGCCCCGAGCTCGGTCGGGGCGCGTCGGCGAAAAGTCTTGCGGTCGAAGGAGCTCTTTGGCTCATAGCTGACACAGCAGGGCATTCCGAGCTTGGGCTCAGGACGTCATTATAAATATTAGAAGAGGTTACTACAAGTCGTAGTAGCAGAGAGATCCATTCGAGGTCAACTGAGCCTTCGGCGGAGTTCGAGATTGGGCTAGTTCTGAGCAGGACCGAGGTCCTGCCCGACCGAGATAGGACAATCCATTTTACCCCCCATCATTTGCCCTCCGACTTCCAAGGTCAAGTCGCTCTTTGGCTCGGATAAAGAAAGTAGTTGAATTGTTGGTCGTCCTGCATCGCAGTTAAGTGCTCATGAAGACGTGTGCACCGAGTAGGACACATGGTGTGTTATTGGGGCTGATGGCTTCGAGTCGAGCTTTCTGAGCCGAGGTTGGGTGGCTTAAGCTGCCACGTCGCTCCAAGCTAAAACGGCTGTGGGAGCCCTTTAATGTGCCATGCACGTGCTTCTTTTCGAGGCGTTGCTGGATGCAATGCAAAGGGGGTCAATCATTAATGCCTCGTCCTCCGAAGCGCCTTGGCTGATGGAACACACGGGGCCGATCATTAATGTCTCGTTCTCCGAAGCGCCTCCCATAATGATTGGCTTTTAGTGCCGCGATCCGGAAAGATTTGCTGGGAGAGCTTCTGGGCCTGCCATGTAGCGAGATTCGGCTGCTTAATCGCTTAGGTTAGCCGATCAGAGCCGTTTTAGTAGGTTATATAAGGCTAGAAGGGACCCTAGGATCCTTATTTGATCTCTCTTGTCACCACCCTTCTTCTCCCTAGCCGCCATTGTTGTGGTGTTCGAGCTTCTCCTTGGGTGTTCCTAGAGCTTTCCAGCGACCTTCCCGTCGAGTTCTACTCTCGATTTTTGGCGATCCTCCTTCTCTTGGTCATCTTCTTCGGCGAACTTGAGAATCATAATGTTATTTTAATGTTTACAAAACCATGAAGGCCATATGGAAGTACCAAAGCAATTAACAAAGTTAATCAAGTAAATAGACACTCAAGGAAGAGAGAAGTGATACACTCTCGATACATCCTATAATTTTGATGCATTCATGATACACTCATCTACCATGTTTAATATGACCTTCAAGAACTCATTCAAAGATAATTCTACTAGAAGAACTTGAAAGAAAATCTAATTTTCAGTTTGACCAAACTAAGAGTGAATTTTTCTTCATAAGGGATATTTCCGTATTTTTGTTAGTTAAGAAATGAAAGTTGAATGTGTCATTCATCCTAATTTAATTAGAATATCTTTTTATTACTTCAATATGCTAAACTAACCTTCAAGTGCAAAAAAACAGGGTTAGAGTTGACCCCAAGTAGTGGAAGCGGAGCTCCGCCTCCAGTCTTTTGTTTCATTCGAAATAGAGCCCCGAAGGAAGCCTATCCATCGAAACACATACAACTAGATGCTATTTTATTAAAATGAGCAAAGGAATGGAAGATGAATAAGAAGAAGAAGATGATGATGAAGAATAGCTCAGTTAGCAAACACCCATGAAAGCACAAATCTAATAATTAAATGGCAATACATGTATTAACACTGATAGCTCTCTGCTATGACTTAAGGATTGCAAAAATTCATTGTCATCAAAAAAATACAAAATGGAAAGCAACTCCTATAAGTTGAAAGGAACTCACCAGCCGAAAAAAGTAAAGAGCAATTACAATGCAAGTGCCAAACTTTTCTAATACTTACGAAAAAGGGAAAACCTTTGGACAACTTCAACAGCATCTCAAGGCGCAGACAGAACTACAGAGGAATGGTTATTCTTCAGAGATACCATTCATAAGACTTTGAGAAAATTATGATATCTCCACACTGGACAAAACACAAAACTGGAAACTACAAGGGAAGTGAAAGAGAAACCATCCCCACAACCCTTTGTCCCAGACAAGGGGGCTGCTGTCAATCAATCAACAAACAACTGCCTGGATGCTGAAGCAAAACACCTTTCCTTATGGTTTAGATACGTACGCTATGCCATAAACAGATCAAATGTCCCTAAGCCCTATATTCCCAACTGGTGGATGGGTACCATCAGATCCTATTATCTCTCTCTTGACTACCTACACTGTGTCCTACCACAAATCAGACACCCATTTTGCCTATCTGAAGTAGTCAGATAGGTATGCTTGCTCTACCTTGCAATCTCTCACTACCAGCTCTCCCTGCTTGCAGATATTGTTGGTCAAGTCTCCTGCTTGCAGATATTGTTGCTGACATATCACCATGCTTGGTTGAACTTATCACTGCACATGACTGCCTCTTTGAAGTCCACTTTTTGCATTCAGTCTCGCTAGAAGACCAAAATATATACTAGTAAGTTGTCTCAAGCACTAGTCTGTATGAATGACCGTTTCAACAGGAGAAAATGCATTAAATCGTTTCTCCACTTTTTATTAGCAGGTCATATTTTTCTAGGTCCACATAAGAATCTGACAAAAGGCCGAGTCCCGCTTCTTGCTAGGTAAGCTTACTTGACTGATTCATAGAATGATCCCATCGGAGTTATTATTTTCAATATAATCTCCAGTTGCATTGCAAGAGTCTCTCTTAATCACTTCCCCCCCCATTCTACTCCTTAAGATTGAGAAAGATGGCACAAACAAGAAGAGGATATTATTTTCAAAAAAATTGCTTTAGGTGAATCCTATATACCAAGAGTCCAAGTGGCATAATTCGTAGTCTCTGCTTGGATATAAACAAGATTACAAGATCATCAAAACTACCACTGATCTCTGCTTTGGAATAACATAATATATCACAAAAGACGGTTCAGCATAATAGTAAAATTATAATATGGTAGAGAAAATGACTTTGATCATCAAGAGGGTATCTTGGAGTGACTGAATTAATAAATGATGGTAAGTTCAGTAGCCATACCATCCAGAGAATAGTGATATATTGGCACATTTTATAATTATCAATCATCCCTGCTAGAAGAATCTAACAATATGTGACATAATGATGACATCATAATATGATAGAGAAAAATGGCTTTGATCTTCCACAAAATATCCCCAGTAAAAATAGCATCCAATAATACATTAGCGCACAGCAGCGAGCCCAAGAAAGGAAGATTTGAGCAGTGTGACTGTATAAACAACTCTTTTTTTTCATAAAAAAAGAGCATTTCTAACAATATGAATTCATAGTTTTTACTCGTCTAACCATCTTGTGTCATGTGACAAACTCAAAGTACAAGAGCGGAATGACTCCTATAAAATCACAACTTCGGTTCTCCATATCCCTCTAAGAGGTTCCTTCAAAAATGAGAAATATCGACTAATTCTTAAAAAATGTAGCTGCACTTGCATTCAAAGTTCCTACAGAGCATCAAAGGTCATGTCGCATAATATTTAGCTATGTTCCCTCTATCCATCTCTGAGCCTCTACACGAGAAGGTCGCACACCAAATGATGTACAGATTGATCCAAAATGAGAGAGCCAGGCAACTTTAATAAGAAAGAACCATATAACAAAACAAGTAACGAATTAAAATAAAAAATAACACGACAATCAAAAACTTAACAATCAACAAATAGTAATCGATGCTACAATGACATAATCCATCGCAATTTATATTCTATTTTTACTAGTAAAATAGCACATGAAAGCCATGTTAAATGTAAAAAGATAGAATATTTTAAAAAAGTGCTTTTTTTATGATAAAATGACAATAAAGGATACTGCATAGTATTGCATAGTAGAGTATAATCTAATATAATATTATATATTATTATATATTAAAATATTATATTTTGTATAATATTATTATAATATAGTGTAATAAAATATTGAATACTACAGCGTAATAATATAACATAATATGATATGATGTATTAATGTATTACTAATAGGACAATATTACTACAATGTAATATAATATTATTATAATTATAACATAATATATAATATAATGTAATATAATAATATTATAATATAAAACAGAAATATTATATAATATAATGGATTAGAATCTAATTTAATAATATATTATATTATATTATTATTAAATATTATTATATCAACTCAATAATAATATAATATCATTATAATATAATCATATAATAGAATATAATTTAATGTAATATAATCTAATATATTATCATTTATATTATTAATCATATATATATATATATAGATGTGTATATGTGTGTGTGTGTGTGTCACACACATATATGGACACACAAATTTATATAAATATTAATACTATTATTAGTATTATTACTATTATTAGTACTATTACTATTATTAGTGTTATTATTATTATTAGCACTATTACTATTTTTAGCACTATTATTATGGTTAGTATTATTACTTTTTTTAGTATCATTACTATTATTAGTATTATTACTATTTTATTAGTATTACTATATTTAGTATTATTACTATATTTAGTCTTATTACTATTAGTAATATAATTACTTTTATTAGCAGTATTGCTATTATTAGTATTATTGCTATTATTAGTACTATTGCTATTATTAGTATTGTTACTATTTTTAGTTTTATTGCTATTCTTAGTGTAGTCACTATATTTAGTATTATTACTATTTTGTACTTTTACTATTATTAGAACTATTATTATTTTTAGTAGTATTGTTATTATTAGTATTATTACCATTATTGGAACTACTATTATTAGTACCATTCCTATTTTTAGTCTTATTATTATTTTTATAATTAATACAATGATTAATATTCTTACTATTATTAGTTTTGTTACTATTATTAGTATTATTATTATTATTAATAGTACAATATTACTACAATACAATATAATATTATTATAATTATAACATATTATATAAAATAATATAATATAATAATATTGTAATATAAGATAGTAATAAAATATAATATAATAGATTAGAATCTATTCTAAGAATAGATTATATTATATTATTATTAAATATTATTACAATATTATATTACAGTCATATAATAAAATATACTGTCATGTAATATAATCTAATATAATATAACTATTATTATAAAAATAATGTAAAATTATGATTGTAATAATATGTTATATTATGCTTATAATAAAATATAAGAATATGTTATATTATAATTATGTATTACTACAATAATATAATATATTATACTGTTATAATATAATATAATATGATATATTTTAAATTTATTATTATATTATATTAGATTATATTATATTTATAGTATAATAATATATTATGATATGATATGATATAAGATGTAATCATGAGATTTATTGGTGGGCATTTTGATCATCAGAAAAATTTTATTAAAATCAAAACAGAGATTTTTCTAAGTAGACCTTTTTAGCTTGCTGGCAAAGCCAAAATATTTTTTAATATTTTACCAAACACTACTATATTATCCAAAAGTACTTTTGGAGGGCCAATAAGTTCTTTCTGGCTCTCCACAAGCTTTCCCAAATGGAGCCTAAATACAAATAGAAAATGAAATATGTAAATATGTAAATCAAATAGAAAATAGTAACAAATAAGAACAAAAAGAGCTGAATTCAAACAGATATGCAAAATTAAAAAGTAAAATAAGACAATGAAATAAATAATAGGAATTAAGGAAATGTCCAATAGCAGAATATATGAAGCCGAGCTTGTAAAGTGAACATATCAGGTAGCACGTGAACAAATAATGAAAACAAACAAAATGAAGAAAGAAGATAAAAAACGAAATCCACAAAAAAATTGCAACCACAAACAGATGTGAATCTGAAAATACATAAAACAGATTATAAAATGATAAGGAAATATCCAAAAAAACCAAAAAACTGAATATCTAAAAATAGGTAAGAATAATAATAAAAATGACAGAAAAAAATAAACTGAAAATATTACAAAGTGAGTATATGATACCATATTACAAAATGGATAACAATGCAAATTGAAAAGAAAAGAACTAAAGACAAACAGAACTCAATTTGGGGAACTGAAGGATAAAGATAGATAGTGATAAATAGTAAAAGGAGGATATAAAATAACATATAAAAATGAATTGCCAAAAGATTAAATAAACTGCAATACCAAAAAAATATGCAAAATCAAAAATATAGAAGCAGGTCACAAACTGATAAAAAGAATTAAATTCAACTGAAAACCTTATTATGCAAAAATAGATAGCAATAGCCTAGTATAAATAAACGAACTAGAAAAGAATCCAAAAAATTGTCAACAAAAAATATCAGACATAAAGACAGAAAGCAAACAGAATGTAAATCTGAAGTTGCAAAAAAATAAGGAATTATACAAACGTACAAAATGGAATATTCAGAAACTAGTAGTAAAAAAGATAAAAGATGAATTAAAATAAAATGAAAACCTAAAAAATATAAAAGTAAAATGAAATATATAATAAGCATGAGAGAACATAATTTTTTTTAAAAAAAACTGAGTTTTCAAAAGTGGAAAAAAGATGCAAAGAAAAGGAAATATTATACTATAAAGAGAAATAAACAAAATAGAATGATATTTGAGAAAAGCATAAAAGACCAGATTGCTGAAGCTATAGAGAACATATCAGAAACAAAATAAAATAAACTTAAAACTGATTAACGCATGAAAAGATGACAAAGTAGTTGATTAAAAAAAACTAGGCAGAAATAAAGAAAGCTGCATGGATTTCTAAAAGTACAAACATGAAGGAGCATTAAAAGTTTAGTAAAATAAATAATTTGACTTGATTTGTGTTTCTAGGCGTAAACATAACAAAATATGTTTTCATGTAAAATGGATAAATCTAATTTTTCAAACACATGGCTTCAGCGTCTTGGAAGAAAATAAGCGGGATTTCTTGGAGCAACAAGTGCAATAAGAGAGCACCGGAAAATCACATTGAATATATGCATTAAATAAAATTAATAACAAAGGCAGACCCCACAATACATGCATTAAAGATCTTTTCCTTGGATACTAATTAGAAATACCAAATCAAACTATCGTAAAAGACTGAACATGTATAGCAGCCATAAAAATAAAGTCGACAATAAAAATTACAATGAATAGCTGCATTCACAAATCACAAGCAATAAATCACTATGCTGCATAACAAGACCCAGATAAATTCAAGCACGAAGCCATCTGAACATAAATGACAAGTATTTACTTCAATCACCAACCCGAGTACCAAATGTTTCAAAGAAGCATCAGCAAACAAATGGAAGCAGGCAATTAAATAAACAAAATGCTTATAGACACGAGCATATAGAGATACCCCTGACAACTACACCGCTTACGTCTCTGCATGAACCAAATGATTGCATAACAACAGAACAAATAGACAAAACCCCACTCAAACACATAAATTAAACTCCAACTACCACTCAAGCCAAGAAAAGCAAAAGCAGCAAAGACATTGGGAATTCAACCCAATCATCACGTGATAGTGTAGAAGATTAAAATCAAAGACTGTCAAAAGATCAAAAAGAAATATCCTTTTGAATGCCAGATGCAAATCAAGGGGAAAACAGAGAATTGCATTGAAACTCTGATCCCTGCAGAACAGTTGTTTACCATCTTTAGACATGTCAGCTAAAGGAGGTGTTCAACCTCCACAAGAATTCAACCACCATTAGACATGTTAGCAATTCAATCGAAACAACCCAAGAGATTTTCATAGGGAAAATGATCTAACACCATGTTCAGCAAAATCTATTGAAATTGACATAAAAACAAACTCCAAGAACGAAAATAAATCATTAAAACCTCCAAAATGTTTCATAAATCACATAGGCCAAGTCCCAGAACGAGATGATCATCACAAAACTAGAACCCAACAAATCACAGACAGCTAGGACACGAAATAACACGGAGATCTCCACCTAACACTAAAACTAGTTTAGAAATCAAGAACCAACCAAACCCGAACTAGATTAGAAATCAAGGACCAGCCAATCCCGAACTCGAAACCAAGAACCATCATTGGAGTCCAAAGAACACCGAGACCAAACTAGATAACAAGAAGACATTACCCTAAAACCAGAGTAGAAATCAAGAACCTACAGAAACCGAATTGGAAACCAAGCACCATCTCAGCAAACCAAAGAACACCGAAACCAAACTTGAAAACAAGAAACAAGTAATCAATAACCGAATCAAGAATGCAAGAAAGGAGAAAAGACTCGAAGGGAGACGGATCGCTTGCCTCTTCGTCGTCGTTCTCGCGCGAGAGAGCTCAGGTTCTCCATTTCAGGGCGGTCCGATCGGCGGATCTGATGGGTCTTTGGGAGAGAACCGGAGGGAGGACAGAGTCCCAGGAAGGCGTTCTGCAAATATTGGCGACGGTCAGCGTCGCCTCCTCCACGCCAAGTTAAAATAAATTAAAATAATGAATTTTGAACAGCACGTTAAAATAAATTAAAATAATGAATTTTGAACAACGTGGAACGACTGGCGCAACGCTAGAAAAGCCGTTACGATGGATGTTGACGTATGCCGTTAAACATTGTCGCAGGTGCCGGACTTCTTAGCATTTATACATGGTCGACGGGTTCATAACCATCATAACGGCAATGGTTTCAGCCAAGCCAAATAAATTTTTAAGATAAATAATATAAAAATAAATAATACTTATCATTTTTCTTTATTTTTATTGCAATAAATTGTTATAATAGTAATAACAACCGTTCTTTGCAGTTGTAAGTTCTTTCAAATAAAATATATTTTCGAAAATTCAAATTTTTATGTCCAAATTCCCTCCAATAATAATTTTATGATCCAAATAAGCATAATTTTATAATTATTATTATTATTATTGTAGTGCTTATTTTAATATTATAAGATAGTTTTAAGATGCATAACAAGTGTTACAACCATTATAATGGCTTCGTGTTTATTTTATATAAATATTATAACTATAATTTAGAAATAATTTATGTATAAATGAATTTCGAGTTTCTTTGATAATTACAAATCTCTAACTTGAAGTTTCAACGAGAATGCTTTCACTTGCGGTTTTTTTTTTCTATAAAGATTAGAATCACAAAAATTATTTGGAAATCCGCGAGCGGTGTCAAAATTGAGAGAGAGAAATAGAAAAGGGAGAGAAGGCAACTAGTTGATTAAGCACTTTTTTATTTTATAATTACATGAGTTGACAGATATGCATGGGTACCCAAAATACAAACAGTACAAATAAGTCCCAGAACTAGTTGATCATCACAAAACTAGAACCCAACAAATAACAGCTAGGTACCCGAAATAACAAGATTAGAAATCAAGAACCAACCAAACCCGAGCACGAAACCAAGAACCATCAATGGAATCCAAAGAACACCGAGACCAAACAAGATAACAAGAAGACATAACCCTAAAACCAGACTAGAAATCAATAACCAACTAAAACCGATTTGGAAACCAAGAACCATCTCAGCAAACCGAAGAACACCGAAACCAAGCTTGAAAACAAGAAACAAGTAATCAATAACCGAATCAAGAATGCAAGAAAGGCGAAAAGATACGAAGGAAGGACGGATCGCTTGCCTCTTCGTCGCCGTTCTCGTCTTCCGGCGGTGGCGGAGCTTGATAGAGGGATCGCCGCTCCAGGGACGCGAAGAAGAAGGCCGACGCCAGGCTCGTAACCGCCCGGCTCGCCATCCTTTCAAGTTTCAAGCCCCTCGGGCGAGAGAGCTCAGGTTCTCCATCTCAGGGCGGTCCGATCGGCGGATCCGACGGATCTTTGGGAGAGAACGGGAGAGAGCCGGAGGGAGGACAGAGTTAAAATAAATTAAAATAAAGAATTTTGAACTGCGTGGAACAACTGGGCGCTACGCTATAAAAGCCGTTACGATGGATGTCCACGTTTGCCGTTACGTAGATGCCTGACTTTTTAGCATTTATACATGGTCGACGGGGTCATGACCATCATAACGGCAATGGTTTCAACCAAGCCAAATAAATTTTCAAGATAAATAATATAAAAATAAATAATAATTCATTGTTCTTTCAAATAAATATATTTTCTAAAATTTAAATTTTTATCTCAAAATTCCCTCCAATAATAATTTTATGAGCCAAAAATTACCATAATTTTATAATAATTAAATTATTTTAGTGCTTATTTTAATATTATAAAGTTGTTTTAAAACACTTATTATAACCATTATAATGATCAATAATAGTTTTTGTGAGGCTCCATATTTATTTCATACATTACAACAATAATTTTGAAAATATTTATGCACAAACGTATATATTGCGCCTCTTTGATAATCTACAATTTCCTAAGTTGAAGTTTGATGGAGATTGCTTCCACTTGCAATTTTTTTATGGAGAGTAGATAGTGCGGACACCAGTACTCGATCATCCGCCATTCGGGTCTACAGTCGCCGCAGGAGGATGGTCCAGCCAGTTTAATTTTATTTTGGAGTGATTTTATGCTATTTGGGCTTATTAAGGTATTTTGTTATTTGACAGCCTTTAGGGCTTATTTTGGTATTTCATTATTTTGAGGGTCTTTTGTGAGACTAGTTTCTTTTAGGGGGTTGTTTGTTTTTTTTTGGGTCTATAAATATTGTTACGGGGGAACTTAGCCACCATGCCCCACGTGACCGGCACGCGCGCCCAGAAAGACTACGGCTGCCCCTTGATCCAGCAATCTGACCTCGGGTCGGATATCTTCGGCTCCGCAGCCCGACCCCGAGTCGGCTGTCCCTTGGTCCAGCAATCCGACCTCGGGTCGGATATCTTCGGCTCCGCAGCCCGACCCCGGGTCGGCTGCCCCTTGATCCAGCAATCCGACCTCGGGTCGGATATCTTCGGCTCCGCAGCCCGACCCCGAGTCGGGTGCCCCTTGATCCAGCAATCCGACCCCAAGTCGGCAATCTCTTGACAACAACAGACTGTTCCCCTGAGGCACGCCGCGGCCCCCTGCTCCACTACTCCCCGCAACGGCCGTATCCGGCGCTGCCCCACGATCCCCTGTGACAGCCGTACAAAGCGGAGCTCCACTACGCCCTGCCATGGCCGTACCCAGCGCTGCCCCACGACGCCCTGTAACGACCATGTCAGTGGCAACCCCATCGTGCCACACGATGACCGATCCCCAGAAAAACCCCCCAGCCTGATATATATGCGGCTGGGAGGGAAGGGGAGGGTAAGCAAGATTTTTCAGAGTATTATCTTACCTGCTACCTCTTCTTCTCCTTCGATCTCCCCTAACTTGATCGTCGGAGAGCCCCCACTACCCCGGTGGTGGTGCGAGGCTTGCTTGCAGGTTTTCCGGCGGAAGGTGGAGCGCAACCGAAGTAATTCCAAGGGAACCCCGTTCACACCGCTGTGCCAATCGTTCTCGGTTTGGACCCCCAGCAACAGTTGGCGCTAGAGGAAGGGACCGGATCTCAGAGCGATCGTAATGGCACGGCGAGGTGGTCGTGGAGCTTCCAATGCTTCCGGTCGCGGGGCCTCTCGCGCCTCTGGCCGGAGGGCCGCTGCATCTCCAACACACTCTCAGCAACACTCCACCTCCCCACCGCCCGCTCAGACGGTCGAAGCCGCCCAATTCGACCAGCTAACCCAGCAGGTTCGCACCCTCGCGGAGGCGGTGCAGAATCTGCAGGGTGCGATGTCCCGGGCGCCGCAGCGGGTTCAGGAGCCGCCGCTGCCTGAGCGTTCGCCTGTCCTCCTCAACCCGCGCTCCTTCCTCTCCCATGGGGAGGAGCGCCGGCGCGAGGAGGATTCTCTCGCACGCTCCATTCTGCCGGGACCTTCCCACCGGAGCTGCGCGGGATCCGAGAGGCGGGCCCGGGCGCGTTCCCAGACCCCCCAGTCCTCGAGGAACCCGCGCTCCAGTCGGTCCCCCTCTCGCCGCTCCTTGTCTCCCACCCACCGGACGCGCTCCCTGGACCGGCGGGTGGACGATCTCCACCGACAACTCCAGGTCCTGAAGGGCCATTCCAAAGATCCCTTCGCCGACTTAGAGATCTCCTCCCAGCCGGCGCTCGCCTCGAGGATCCTGCAGACCCCGAATCCGCCGGGGTTCAAAATGCCGGCGATCGAGCCCTATGACGGGGCGGCGGACCCGCGGGATCACGTCGAGAGTTTCAGGACCCTTATGCTCCTCCATGGAGCATCAGATCCCCTTCTCTGCAAGGCTTTCCCGGCAATCCTCCGTGGCCCGGCGAGGGCGTGGTTCGCCGGGCTGGAGGCTGACTCAATCCGGTCCTTCGACCAGTTCACTCGCCTCTTCGTCACTCATTTCGCCGTCAGTAGCCGGCGGCGACTGGTCTCCGACTCCCTCTTCGATGTCCGGCAAAACGAGGGAGAAAGCCTGCGGGATTATCTTACCCGCTTCAACAGGGCTACGCTGGAGGTCCGGAACCTGAGTCAGGAAGTAGCTCTTTCAGCCCTGAAGTGTGGCTTCCGGAAGGGCAGACTCACCTTCTCCCTGGACAAACGTCTGCCGCGGAGCTTCCCAGAGCTGTTGTCCCGGGCGAACCAGTATGCGGACGCCGAGGAGGCGGCCGCCCACCGGAGCAAGGAGGCCGCCGAGATCCCTCCAAAGCTTGGGAAGAAAAGGCGGAAAGAGGCACGCCAGAGGAGGAGCCCGACGCCCCAGCGTCGGCGCAGAAGCCCGTCGCCGGCGAAGAACCACGGCGCCCCACGCCCTCGTTCTCCGCCCCGACGTTTCAACCGGTACACCCCTCTCCTGACTCCCCGGGCCCAGATCCTTATGGAGATCAAGGGGCGGGAGGACCTCCCGGCCCCGAGACAGATGCGGAAGATCCCTGGGAAGAGGCCCTCCCGGGTGTACTGTGAGTACCACCGAGACCACGGCCACGACACAGAAGACTGCTTCCAGCTTCGGGACGAGATCGAGGCTCTCATCCGCCGGGGGCGTCTCGGTCGATATGTGAGCGACCGACGTCCCCCCGCAGACCCGCGTCCGGCCGACCCGGCTCCTCCGGAGCGTCGGGAGCAGAATCGACCCGTTGCGGGCGTGATCCACACTATCACTGGGGGCTGCCCCCGGCCCGTGAGGAACGCAGGGGGCTCGACGGAGGCGTCAGGTGCGGACGTCGCAAAGAAGCAGAGGGTCGGCAATGTAATCACCTTTTGTGATGAGGATGTAAAGGGGGTTCAGACCCCCCACGATGACGCCATGGTAATCTCCCTCACTATGGCAAACTATGATGTAAGGCGTGTTCTTGTGGATAGTGGAAGCTCAGCTGATATCTTGTTTTACGAGGCCTTCCAAAAGCTGGGCTTGTCCAGACAATCGTTGCGCAAAATATCCACCCCCCTCATAGGATTCACCGGCGACGCTGTCCCGGTGGAAGGTGTCGTTGAGCTGCCTGTGACTGCGGGCGTCGCACCCGCAGAAGCTACGGTGCGACTCGGGTTCTTGGTCGTCCGTGTTCCCTCGGCCTACAACGCTATCCTCGGACGACCCGGGCTGAACGCCCTTCGCGCGGTGGTCTCCACGTACCACTTGCTCATGCGGTTCCCCACGATGGTCGGGATCGGGGAGGTCCGAGGTGACCAACCGACCGCACGGCAATGTTTCTTAGCGACCCTCAAAGGGAAGAAGCCCGCAGAAGCCCTCAACGTCGAGTCCCTTGATGCCAGAGACGAGGTGGCCTTGCGGCACGGGGAGCCGGCCGAGGGTGTGGTCGAAGTTCCCCTCGAGGAAGGCCGCCGGGACCGGGCGGTCCGGGTTGGCGCCAATCTCGACCCGGGAGCTCGGGCCCGGTTGGTGGAATTCCTCCGAGCCAATGCCGATGTATTTGCTTGGTCGGCGGCCGATGTACCTGGGATCGACCCGGAGGTCATTTCTCACGCCCTCAACGTCGACCCGACCCACCGGCCAGTGAAGCAGAAGAAGAGACACTGTGCCCCGGATCGGATCCGGGTGGTCGACCAGGAGGTAGACAAGCTCTTGGAGGCGGGATTCATAAGGGAGGTGAGTTACCCCGAGTGGCTGGCAAATGTCGTACTTGTCCGGAAGGCGAGCGGAAAGTGGAGGATGTGCGTCGACTATACCGACCTGAACAAGGCGTGCCCTAAGGATAGCTTTCCGCTTCCGCGGATAGACCAACTGGTCGACGCGACTTCCGGATATCAGCTGCTGTCTTTCATGGACGCCTTCTCCGGTTACAACTAGATAATGATGGCCCCATAGGACGAGGAGAAAACTGCCTTTATAACAGACCGGGGGCTGTACTGCTACAAGGTAATGCCCTTCGGACTGAAGAATGCTGGCGCCACTTACCAGCGCCTCGTCAACAAAATCTTCAAAGAGCAAATCGGCCGGAACATGGAGGTGTACGTGGACGATATGCTGGTGAAGAGCCGCCAGGCAGACCAGCACATCGTGGATTTGGAGGAGACTTTCACCACCTTGCGGAAGTTTCGCATGAAGCTGAACCCAGCGAAGTGCGCCTTTGGCGCTTCGGCCGGGAGGTTCCTCGGTTTCATTGTCAACCAGCGGGGTATCGAAGCCAACCCGGATAAAATCAAGGCCATCCAAGGTATGTCCCCTCCGACCAAAGTGAAGGAGGTTCAGGAGCTCGCTGGAAGGGTCGCCGCGCTCGGACGATTTGTGGCAAAATCGGCCGAACGCTGCCAACCATTCTTCAAGGTGTTAAAACGCCCGAAAGACTTCCTCTGTGTTGCCCAGATAGACAACCCAAGAGGGGGGGGTGAATTGGGTTTTAAAATAATTTGAATAATTAAAACGATGTGGTTGACTAATTAAAAACTATTGCAAGTTATCTAATTAATGCTAAGTGCTGTGAGTGATGTGAGGGGAAGAAGAATAGAGACAATCCAACATAAACACAAGGTTTTATAGTGGTTCGGAGCTAACCCTTGCTCCTACGTCCACTCCCCAAGTCTCACTTGGGAATTCACTATAACCCCCTTGGATTACAGCCGGTTGTTTTCCAAGCTCACAACCAAACTTGTTGTTTTACGAGCTCACAACGAACTCGGTCGGTTTTCCCAGGCTCACCGACTAGAACCGCCCCGATTGTTTTCCCGGGATCACAATCAAACCCTTACACACGTTGGTTTTAACTCGGCTCACCAACCAACCTCAATCCCCTTGATTCAATCCCCGATTGAACTAAGTAAATACAAGTTGTAGAAAGAAAACAGAAAATGAGCTTCTCAAAAAGCAGATGAAAACAATATGAACAATGAATGAAGTTAAGAAGCCTCAAACGCTTTTAGATTGGAGATGAGGAATGGCTTCTTAAACTTCTGGTCTCCTCTTGAAAGAGTAGTCGACTTGAATGCTGGAGAAGGAGGCTTTAATTGCTGGAAAGATGTAGTTGGAAGCAGTAAATGCAGATCTTCCTCTTTTTCGTTGAAGAGCACGTTGCAGAGCTTGAGTGCTTGATTAGTTGGAGTGGAATGGTTGTTCTCTACTTTGCTACAGTCTTCTGTGGCTATTTAAACCAACCCCCACGGAAACTAGCCGTTAGACACCTTTTTCTGCCCGTTCTGCACACTCTGCACAGCCTGACAATGTGTCCGTTGGTGGGTTGGAGTCGACTCGCGCGATCAGGAGTCGACTCGGCTGTAGCAGGAGTCGACTCGAGCTTTTCCGGAGTCGACTCGGCAACTGTTCCCAGTTTGAATTAAAGTTGCTGTCTTGACTGGGAGTCGACTCGTCTTGACCCGGAGTCGACTCGCCAACTTCTGGCGCTGACCTGGCAATTTTGGAGTCGGCTCATCCTCTGTAGTCCGTGGATCCAAATTTGAATTTTGTCCACTCGAGTCGACTCGACTGTCCTGGGAGTCGACTCGAATCTCAGAGCCCGAACTCCCGATTCTCTGTCTTTTGGCTCATCCAGTCTTGGAGTCGACTCGAACTTCCTTGGAGTCGACTCGGCTCTCAGTTTCCGAAAGTTGGTCTTCTGCCTTTTGACGTGAAGCTTGTCTTGGAGTCGACTCGAGCTGTCTGGGAGTCGACTCGAATCTCAGAGGCAGTAACTTGGTTTTCTGTCTGTCTTGGGGTCGCGGTGTCTTGGAGTCGACTCGCGTATTGCGGGAGTCGACTCGAATCTCAGAGTCCATAAAATGCTCTCTGACTTTTTCTTTGTGTACCGCTGAGAGTCGACTCTTGCTTTCTCTGGAGTCGACTTGCCACCTATCGGAGTCGACTCGCGTTCCACTGGAGTCGACTCGAATCTCAGACCCGAAAACTGTTCTCTGACTTTTCTGCCTGTGATTGCTTGGAGTCGACTCTTATTTCCTTGGAGTCGACTCGGTGAACATCGGAGTCGACTCGCGCACTTCGGGAGTCGACTCGCTGACAGGTTCTGAGTTAAAGCTTTCTATTCTTCTGTCTGTTCTCAGTCGGAGTCAACTCGTACTTATCTGGAGTCGACTCGAGCTCGTGCCAGTGAACTTGATACGCATGGAGTCGACTCGTGATACTCGGGAGTCGACTCGAGTCTCAGACATTGGTTCAAACAGACTCCTTAACTTATCCAAAAATTATGAACCAAGTCTTGGGACACTTAGACAGGATTTTCACTGAAACACTCAATTGAATTCATTAGTAATCAAAAGATATACTCAAATGCTTTGAGCTCGTCAAAATCAAATGGGGTTTTAATCAATCACTCCACAATCTCCTCCTTTTTGATGATGACAAAACTTTGAGTATATGTAAAATGAATTGCTCAATAAATAATGAAATAAAATCCATAAATGAATTCAAATATCTGGTAATTCAATTTATCCAAGCTTTGAAAGGAGTGAAACAATAAATTTCGGAGTTAAAGCTCCCCCTTTCATTTGGAATTCTATAAGCCTTCATATTATGCAATCAATTGTTTGGCTTATATGTCATTAATGATTTAGTTTGATTAAAATTCAGATTCTCCCCCTCAACATATGCATTCAACTATGTTTTGATTCTCTGAATTTCCTTTTAATGCTTTGAAGTTTTTGAACTGAATTTTTTGTATTTAGAGGGAAAATCTGTCAATTTGTTCTTGAGTAGGATTCAGCTAATCTCCGAATATCCCTTGAATAGATTCTGGAGATTACTCCATTAGGAGCCCCAAAAGAGAGATAATGAGCCTCGAGGTACCGAATCCACTTAGAACAAATTTGTGTGTTTTAAGAGTTTATCTTTCCATTGATTCCTTTTACATATTTTATGCATATTTCTCCCCCTTTTACATATTTTATACATATTTCTCCCCCTTTTTGTCATCATATCAAAAAGGAGGTAATCAGAACACACAATCAAACATAGATCAAAAGGCACAGTATTGAAGAAAAATGCGGCTACTCATTGTATTAATTTGTATGTAAGTACATTTCAGAATACAATAAGTAAAGCAAAACAATACATGTCAAAACAAAACACAAAAAGTAGCTATGGTCTCCTCGAGGATGTAGCTCCTCCTCTCGAGGATGTGGCTCCTCCTCTCGAGGATGTGTCTCCTCGAGGCATGCGCTCCACGAGTGATTGGACCGCATTGGTGACGTTCTCGAGCTGGCGAATGATGGCCTGGATGGCCCTGCTCTGTGTCGTATCCAGCTCGAGCACCGACTTCTGCATTTCGTCCAGTTTGTAGATGAGCACATTCGACAAGCGCTCGGCCCCTGCGGTGGTGGTGGACATGTCACGGCCGATGTCATCCCGCATCTGTCGAGTGGTGCTCGTGACCTCACTCATGCTGTGGAACTGGGCCTGTATCAAGGTCCTCATGTTGTATATCTCTTGCCGCACCTCAGCCGTCATGTCTGTCACGGCTGTCAGGGAAGGGACCAATGCGGAAGATGTGGGCGCAGGAGAGGGAGTAGGCACCGAACCTCGGAGCTCCCGAAGCAACTCATCCCTCAGATCTCGGACTATCTCCTGCCGCAGCTCCCGGAGCTGCTCAGGATCAATGCGGACCTCCATGGGTGGTGGAGCCGAGGAGGAAGGTCCAGCGGAGGTGGTAGGAGCAGGAGTGGATGGAAGATCTGGTAAGTCTGGAAAGTCAGAGTCTGGCTCAGGACTGGGGGAAGGTCTGGTGGTCTGTGTGGTGAGGGTAGACTTCCTAACCCAAATCCCCTCTCTCTTCCGAAACCCCATCCTGTGTAGGGTCCCCGGACGCATGCGATCAGTCCATCGCAATGCGCGAGAGGGTTCCCCCTCAGGGATAGGAATCTCGTACTCCCTAAATAATAATGTGAAGACCATGCCGTAGGGTAGGGTGAGCCTAGGTCTGTCTAGTGGCTCACACATGTATCGATATATGAGTTTGGGGAAGTTGATTGGGGTGTCATGAAGCGTATAGAACATCAGAGCTAGGTCTCTCTCATTTACAAAATCAAATCTCCCTGTCTTAGGGAAGATGGACCTAGACAATATACTCAAGAGGATCCGCACCTCAATCGGTAGTGAGCTAGCGGATACCTCGTCTAGAGGTGACTGGGGTGGATGTCCTAGAACGGCCGTAAGGGCCTCAACCCTATCCTCAGGGTGTGCGGGAGCCACCCCTGCTAATGGAAGGTGGAGGATGTGGGCAATAAGATCCTCCGTGACACGCAAAGGAACACCGGCTACTGTGCCCTCGATACCCCCATCTCCCCGATGGACGGTACCGTAAAACTCTCTAACAAGGCCAGGGTACGTGGGGAGATCTAAGGTGAGGAAATACTCTAAGCCCTGGGCCCTGAGTCTATCACCTATAATGAACCCTTCCCGGGAGAGATAGTCGAAGTCGACATATCTCCCGGTGGTGACGGCCTTCCCGGCTAATGGCCTCGCGGGAACCGCCCTAGGCGGGGAACGAGCCGGAGGTGGTTGCCTCGCGGGATCGTGCCGCGCCTTGGAGCGCCGCTCGGGACCGGCCTCGGGTCGGGACCTCTTCCTAACTACGGTCTTACGCGGCATTTTGACCTAAACAGAGAGGAAAAACCTAGAGGACGGTGAAAGACCGACGGAAAAGACTCGGAACCGACCGGGAATGACCTAGGAAGGGAGGAGAACTCAATGTCCGGTGAAGAATCGACGGGAAAATGGCTTGGAGACGATCGGGGACGACCTAGGAGTCGGCTCTAGGGTTTTTTGAACAGTGGTGGCTTGAAAGAAAAGTGTTTTCGAAACGACAAATCTAGGGTTAAAAAGTCGGATCCCGACTGCGAGTCGACTCCACTGAGTCGCGAGTCGACTCGACCTCGATTCGACTCCAGAATATGCGCGAGTCGACTCTCCTTATGCGCCTGTGGACCTCGAGTCGACTCCCGACAGTATGCGAGTCGACTCCCCCTCTGCTGCCATCTTTGCGAGTCGACTCCCGCCAATGCGCGAGTCGACTCCCGCTTAGGAGCCGGTGATGGGGGCTCACGGTCCAAAGCCCCTCACCAAGCCTCTTTTCCTTGCGCTCCTCGCGTGCGCCTCCAAAATCCTTTGATGGTGGACCGATTGTAGGTAACGCCGGTGGATTAACTCAATGAAAGAGATCAACAATGAAAGAAGACTTGATTTGTATTCCACTAACTTGAAGAACGAAGAACAATAATAAAGAAAGCAAAAGAAATCTAGAAAGAGATTGAAGGGATCTCTTCCTAGCCCAATCTAGTGGAGATTGATGTATCTACCACTAGCCCAAGTCCTAGAACACAAGATCTAAGACCGAACTCGGCACAAACGCCGCCCAAGCCTTCCGGCCGACATAACCATGACTCTCCAAAGAACTCTTCATGGCCTCCAATGGCCCCTTTACATCTCTTTTTATACCCTAAGCCCTAGACAAAACATGGTACTATGGATCCAAGGCTTCTCCTCCGTTGATTGGCATGAGATGGATGGCTAAAGATCACCCAAGAAGGGCCCTCCCACGGCTGAACTTTGGCTTGCACTTTGGCCCTTGGATGAAAAGGGATGGAGGGTGGGATCTGCCAGGTTCCGCGGACCGGACGCACGGGACGCGAGTCCCGGTTGACCGGGTCGCGCGTCCCGGCTGGGCGTGTCCCAGTCCGGGCGGGACTGGGACTGGGCGCGCGCCAGGCGGGCGGGCGCGCACGGGCGCGCGCGTGGGCGCTGGCGCACGGGCGGGCGCGGTCGGCTGGCGCTGGCGCACGGGCGGGCGCAGGCGGGCGGGTGCAGGCGCGCGGGCGGGCGCGGGCGCGCGGGCGCGCGGGCGGGCGCGCGGGCGGGCGCGCGGGCGGGCGCGGGCGCGCTGGCTGGCGTGCGGGCGGGCGCGGGCGGTCGGCCTGCTGGGCGCACGGGCGGGCAGGCGCGCGGGCGGGGCTGGGCGCGGACCTGGGCGCGCAGGCGGGGCTGGGCGCGCAGGGGCCTGGGCACGGGCACTGTAGCACTGTAGCATGCGAGGTTCTTGGCCAAGAACCTCGCTGCACTGTAGCAATGGCAGGATTGGGCTGTGGCTTGGCTTTGGCGGGGCGGTGCGCGCGGCGGGTTCGGCCAAGGTTGGGCATGCTTGGCCATGGCTTGGGCATGCATGGGCACATGTTTGGCTTGGCCGAGGTTGGGCGTGCTCGGCCGTATGAAGGTGGTTGGCCAAGGCTTTCCAAGCAAAGTAGTTGGCCTTGGCTTGACCCTCCGTTGGCCTCCTTGTGGTCCGATGGCCCTCTTTGGTTGGCATGGCTACTTTGGCCCTCAGTTGGTGTGCGACTGTTGCTCCTCTTGCGGCGTGGCTTGCGGGGGTCCTCAACATTCCTCCTCCCTTGAAGAACATCCTTGCCCTCAAGGATGAAGTTAGGGTACCTCTGAGAGACCTCGTCATAGTCCTCCCACGTAGCATCTTCCTTGGGCAAGCCGCCCCACTGAATCAAGACTTGCCAGATTTTGCGTCGTTCTCGGCCTCGTCTCCATATGCGGTACTTGAGAGCTTCAACTGGTTGTAGAAGTAGTCGACCCTCTTCGTTGAATGTGGGAAGGTCCGGTGCAACTAATGTCGGGTCACCAACCTTCTCTTTGAGCAACGACACATGGAAGACTGGATGCAGATGAGATGAGGCGGGTAACTCCAGTCGGTAGGCAACCTCTCCGATGCGTTCTATGATTCTGAACGGTCCATAAAATTTTTGAGATAGCTTGCGGCTGAACTTGTCTTTTAATGATTTCTGTTGGTAGGGCTTCAGCTTTAAGTAGACATACTGGCCAGGGTTGAAGACAACTTCTCGGCGACCTTGGTCATAGTACCTCTTCATTCTTTCTTGTGCCTTCTGAAGCTCTCTTTTTGCATTTGCTAGGACTTCGTCTCTTGTCATTAATTCTTGTTCAACTTCCTCACTTCGGGCCGTGCCTCTCTCATATGTAGTCAGTAGTGGAGGGGGCCTCCCATACACAAGTTCAAAAGGACTCAATTTAATGGATGAGTGGTAGGAAGTATTATACCAGAATTCAGCCCAGGGTATGAAAGCTTCCCATCGTGATTGTTGCTCATGGCAGAAGCAGCGCAAGTATTGCCCCAAGGTCCTGTTGACTATCTCTGTTTGTCCGTCCGTCTGCGGGTGGTAAGAGGAACTGGCTTTCAGTTTGCTTCCTTGCAAGGTGAACAGCTCCTTCCAGAAAGTACTCATGAAGACTCGATCTCGGTCGGTGACGATGCTCCTTGGTACTCCATGGAGTCGAACAATGGTCTCCACGAATGCATGTGCAACTGACTTGGCTGTGTAAGGATGTTTAAGAGGTATGAAGTGTGCATACTTACTTAGCCGATCAACCACCACTAGGATCACTTCGTAGCCTTTGCTTGCTGGTAGACCCTCGATGAAGTCCATGGTCAGATCCTCCCATATCATGTTCGGAATGGGAAGTGGTTGCAGCAGTCCGGTGGGTGCCCGTGGATCATATTTGGTCTTCTGGCATGTCTCGCACTCGGCCACCAAGGTTTTGACGTCGCGCTTCAACCCTTCCCAATAGAAAAAGTGCTTCACACGAAGATAGGTGCGAAGCCATCCTGAATGGCCACCTTCCTTGCTGTTGTGGAAGTGGTCTAAGATGTTTCTTCTCAAGTCGGGGACGTCGGGGACATAGATATTTCCCTTGTAAAAAATCAGACCATCGCGCACCTTAAATTCTGCAACACCCGTAGCCGCTGCATCAAGTTTCTCTTGGATTTCTTGTGCTCGGGCGTCAAGCTTTGATGCTTCACGAACTCGGTCCCAAATCCTCCAATCAACGCCGCTGATTGCTGCAAAATTCTGCGGCTCATCCATGTCTTCAGCCACCCACAACATCTGGTCGTTCTCCCTTCGCGACAACGCGTCAGCCACTTTGTTTTCTTTGCCGGGTTGATAGATGATGTCGTACTCGAATCCCAGCAATTTGACAAGAAATTTTTGCTGCTCGGGAGTCACTATCTTCTGTTGAAGTAGATGGCGGAGGGCTTGCTGGTCTGTGATGATGGTGAAGCGCCGGCCGAGAAGGTATGGCCTCCAAATCTTCACCGCATGTACAACCGCCAACAATTCTCTTGCGTAGGTGCTCCAAGCCTTCTTTCTTGGCCCTAATGCTTTGGAAATAAAGGCCAAGGGTCGTCTTTCCTGCACCAAAACAGCACCTATACCTTCGCCACTGGCGTCGGTGTAGACCTCGAATGGTTTGGAAAAGTCAGGCAAGGCAAGTACCGGTGTTTGTGTCATAGCTTCCTTGAGGTCTTCGAATGCCTTGCGTGCTTGAATGGTCCACATGAAACCTCCTTTCTTCAGCATGGTGGTTAGTGGCTTTGCAATCAGCCCATAATCCTTTACGAATCGTCGGTAGTAGCCTGTTAGCCCCAAAAATCCTCTTAGGGCTGTGATATCCTTCGGCCATGGCCAATCGAGCATGGCCTGAATTTTTCGCTGATCCACACGAACTCCTTCGGCTGAAATTATGTGGCCCAAGTACTCGAGCTCCGCTTGTGCGAATGCACACTTTGAAGGCTTGATGTGAAAGTGGTGCTCCTCCAAGGTGCGTAGAACAATCTCCAAGTGCTCAAGGTGCTCGTCCATGGATCTGGAATATATCAAGATGTCATCAAAAAATACTAAGACAAACCTTCGCAAGTGGGGTCTGAAAATTTCGTTCATGGCCGCTTGGAATGTTGATGGCGCATTGCATAGACCGAATGGCATCACCAAGTACTCGTAGTGGCCGGAATGTGTCCTGAAGGCCGTCTTGTGCACATCCTCCTCTTTCATTCTGATTTGATGGTAGCCGGCTCGTAAGTCCAATTTGGTGAAGAACTTGGCACCATGCAATTCATCGAGCATCTCGTCCACCGTAGGGATCGGAAAACGGTCTTTGATGGTTGCTTCATTAAGAGCTCGGTAGTCGGTGCAGAACCTCCATGAGCCATCCTTCTTTCTCACCAATAGGACGGGTGAGGAGAAGGGACTCGAGCTATGTCGGATCAGCCCCTGGCTAAGCATTTCATCAACTTGACGCTCAATTTCTCCCTTTTGAAAGTGTGCGTACCTGTATGGTGGAACATTGACTGCAGCAGCCTCATCTTTCATCCGAATTGGATGATCAAAGTCTCGTTGTGGCGGGAGGGAAGTAGGCTTCTGGAGGACACTTTGATGAGCCTCTAACACCCTCCGGATTGGTGGTGGCAGCCCCTCAAGTGCTTGCTGCTGTTGCTGAATTTCTGCATCATCTTGGAGAGGACCTTCTTGGTTCGGGCTAGCCATAACAACGGCAAAGCAGCTAGCCCCTCCTTTGCATAGTTTTTCTATCATGTTGGCCTCGCAAGGCCGTACTTCCTTGCTGCTCAAGGCCGTCCATGTCCTCTTTCGGCCACCAAGTTTAAACTCCATGGTCATTGCGTCGAAGTCGGTCACCACCCGGCCTAGACTGCGTAACCATGCATTTCCCAATACAATGTCTAAGCCGACTAATTGAAGTACATGTAGATCGGCTTTAACTCTCACCCCTTGTACATTCATCCTTACATTATTAACAATTTCAGCACATAGCAATTTTTCACCACTAGCAATTTTTACGTCAAACGGTGAAACCGATGTACCTTTGAGTCCAACCTTGCGTACGATTGCTGAGTTGATGAAATTGTGAGAAGAGCCGCTGTCCACTAACAAGGAGACTTCATGCTTGCCGATCCAAGCCATGAGCCTCATTGTCGAGGGTTTTGGTGCGCCGCAAAGTGCATTGAGTGACAATTCGGCTTGCTGATTTTCTGCACATGGTTCGGTCTCTTCGGGGTGATCTTCCTCCTCGCTGCTGCTATCTGAATTTTCAGATGCAGCGGGCTCTTCGTCGCTGCTTGCATCAAGGACATAGACTTGGCCGGTCTTACAACGATGCTCCCGGCTCCACTTTTCACCGCACTTGAAACATAGACCCTTTTTTATGTAGTCTTGCAGCTCATCACGTGACAACTTCTTTACCTCCCTTTGCTGATTTTTGGAACCTGTTGAAGTTATCTCTTTGGATCTGAAATTTACCTTGGATGGTTGTGGTTTGGTGAACTTGCTGATGGCACCATCCTTGGTTGGACGTTGTTCCGGGTTGTAGCTTTGGTCTAGGATCTCCGCCATGCGCATTGCCTCTTGTAGCCGTGTTGGTTGTTTGAGTTTGATCTCCTTGGCTAGCCATGGTTTGAGGCCGTCGATGAAGGTACCAAGCAAGGCTTCGTCGGACCATCCGCTGACCATAGTTTGTAATTGCCGGAACTCATCGATGTAGGTCTGGACTTTGCCTTCTTGTTTAAGTTTTGCAAGTTGACCATGATGATTGACAATGGGGGATGGTCCCCATTGTTTCATGAATTCATCCATAAAGGCCGTCCACCCCAACCTTCTCCCTTCTTTCTCATACAAGGCCCGGATCCACCTCCACCATCGGCTAGCCCTACCCTCTAAGTGAAAACTGGCTAGGGTCACCCGATCAGCCCGTGGGATGTCATAAACGTCAAAGTACTGATCCGCCTTGTCAAGCCACTCATACGGGTCTCCTCCACCAAACTTTGGGAAGTCAATTTTGGGTTTCCTAAGCCCTTCTCCTCTAGGCCGTGGACCCCTATAGTCATCATCTCCAAAGTCATTACCCCGCATGTTTCTTCCTCTCCTTGCCATGGGTTCTCTCCGGCCATAAGGCCTTTGAGCATGGAAGGGGCGTTCTTCGGGTTCACTATCGGCCTCATCATGATTGTTATGGCCATTACTAACCCGCTCATCATCAAGCCACCTCTCAAACACTAAGCCTTCGGCTTCAATCCTTCCTCCCATTCGCCCATGGTGCCTAATGTCATGATCTACATGATGTGTACCCTGAACACTAATGGCATCGCTCTCATACCTTGCCCGGCCCTGCCGTGCGGCATGCGACCTAGGCACTTCCTCTTGCACCCTCTTATGTTCCCTCTCTAGCATCCTCCTTTCCAACCTCTCCATGTTGGCATTGTTTTCTCTCCTTATTTCAGCCATATTTGCAGCCATAGTATTGGACAAGGTTTCCAATGCGCGGTTAAGGTTGGCTGAACTAACTTCAAGGGCTTCTAACCTCCTATCTTGGTTGCTATAATGGGGGGACTCCATCTCCTGTTAACCCTCTGTTTTAGGACTCTAAAACCTTGAGACAATAGCCCCTCAAACTCCCAAAAACCAACCCACTCAAGCCCCAAAGACTTGCTGCAGAAAATTTCTGGACTGCAGAAAATTTCTGCGGCAGTCCACAAACTTCAGCAGCCAAGATCTCCCTCAAAACAGAACCAAATCAACACGTGGGGATGCCTATTACAGTGAATAATAAGCTCTGAAACTCTCCACCAAAACTCAAAATCAAAGCTTCAGAACCCTGTTCTTAACACCCAAAGCAAGCACCTAGTTGCAGAATTTTTCTGCAACAAAGGAACTTCACAAACCAGCCCCCAATCCTCCTGCGGTTGTCACCCAATGGATGAACCAACCCACCTCACGTGTACACCACTCAATCAGCCTCCGACAGGGGTTTTACAATAATAAAAACAGAAATTAAACATCCCCCAATCGTATACAAATTCAAGCCAAATATAGGATGCAGAATTTTTATGAACTTCCCCAAAATCTATGATCTGAATTTTAACTTTAGATCAAACAGAATATGCAACGAAAATTCAGATCTGGAAGATTGGGATTCAAGCGTTACCTCCTTGAGAGGATCTCTCAATGAAAGCACCAAATTGATGGGGGCTCACGGTCCAAAGCCCCTCACCAAGCCTCTTTTCCTTGCGCTCCTCGCGTGCGCCTCCAAAATCCTTTGATGGTGGACCGATTGTAGGTAACGCCGGTGGATTAACTCAATGAAAGAGATCAACAATGAAAGAAGACTTGATTTGTATTCCACTAACTTGAAGAACGAAGAACAATAATAAAGAAAGCAAAAGAAATCTAGAAAGAGATTGAAGGGATCTCTTCCTAGCCCAATCTAGTGGAGATTGATGTATCTACCACTAGCCCAAGTCCTAGAACACAAGATCTAAGACCGAACTCGGCACAAACGCCGCCCAAGCCTTCCGGCCGACATAACCATGACTCTCCAAAGAACTCTTCATGGCCTCCAATGGCCCCTTTACATCTCTTTTTATACCCTAAGCCCTAGACAAAACATGGTACTATGGATCCAAGGCTTCTCCTCCGTTGATTGGCATGAGATGGATGGCTAAAGATCACCCAAGAAGGGCCCTCCCACGGCTGAACTTTGGCTTGCACTTTGGCCCTTGGATGAAAAGGGATGGAGGGTGGGATCTGCCAGGTTCCGCGGGCGGTCGGCCTGCTGGGCGCACGGGCGGGCAGGCGCGCGGGCGGGGCTGGGCGCGGGCCTGGGCGCGCGGGCGGGGCTGGGCGCGGGCCTGGGCGCGCAGGGGCCTGGGCACGGGCACTGTAGCACTGTAGCATGCGAGGTTCTTGGCCAAGAACCTCGCTGCACTGTAGCAATGGCAGGATTGGGCTGTGGCTTGGCTTTGGCGGGGCGGTGCGCGCGGCGGGTTCGGCCAAGGTTGGGCATGCTTGGCCATGGCTTGGGCATGCATGGGCACATGTTTGGCTTGGCCGAGGTTGGGCGTGCTCGGCCGTATGAAGGTGGTTGGCCAAGGCTTTCCAAGCAAAGTAGTTGGCCTTGGCTTGACCCTCCGTTGGCCTCCTTGTGGTCCGATGGCCCTCTTTGGTTGGCATGGCTACTTTGGCCCTCAGTTGGTGTGCGACTGTTGCTCCTCTTGCGGCGTGGCTTGCGGGGGTCCTCAACAGCCGGCTCTGAAACTTACTCGAGTCGTCTCTAACTTTGGCACGCACCTAAAAATCATGCTACATTCGTGCCAAATGAGGGAAAAACACTAAAGTATGATCTGATTTGATGATCAGGGAAAAGAAACTCTATTTTAACCACAATCTAATCATCAAAATCAATGAATCTAGTGGAAACTACCACTAGGATGGATCAATCACTCCTAATCCCCTTCTAAGCACACTAAACCTCTCTTCACTTAGAGGTTTTGTAAAAATATCTGCTAATTGATCATCAGTACAAACAAATTGGAGTGTCACATCACCATTCAATACATGGTCTCTTATGAAGTGATGTCTTATCTCAATGTGTTTAGTTCTTGAATGCTGAATTGGATTTTTAGTTAGATTAATGGCACTTGTATTATCACAATTAATGGGAATTTTATCTTGCTTAATGCCATAATCTTCTAGTTGTTATTTAATCCACAAGATTTGAGCACAACAACTCCCGGCTGCAACATATTCAGCTTCAGCAGTAGATAATGCAACCGAATTTTGTTTCTTGCTAAACCATGAGATTAAGTTTTCTCCTAGGAATTGACATGACCCGCTGGTGCTTTTTCTATCAAGTTTACATCCAGCAAAGTCTGAATCTGTGTATCCTATTAAGTTTAGGCTAGATTCTTTAGAGTACCATAATCCTATATTCTTAGTTCCTATTAAGTATTTAAAAATTCTCTTAACTGCAACTAGATGTGATTCCTTAGGATTAGCCTGATATCTAGCACACATGCAGACACTAAACATAATATCAGGTCTACTTGCAGTAAGATACAATAAAGATCCTATCATACCTCTATACAGTTTCTGATCTACAGATTTACCTGATTCATCTTGGTCTAATTTGCATGATGAGCTCATGGGGGTGCTGATTGACTTGTTTCCCTCCATTTCAAACTTCTTGAGCATCTCCTTGATATATTTGGCTTGATTGATGAAGATGCCTCCTTCAGACTGTTTGATTTGAAGCCCAAGAAAGTAGTTCAGCTCTCCCATCATGCTCATCTCAAATTCACTCTGCATCAAATCAGCAAATTCTTCGCAGAGGCGATTGTTAGTAGCACCGAAAATGATATCATCAACATAAATCTGTACTAGTAGCATATCTTGGTTTTTCTTTTTCAGAAATAGTGTTGTATCTACATTACCCCTAGAGAACTCATGTTCTAGTAGGAATTTGCTAAGCCTCTCATACCATGCTCTAGGTGCTTGTTTTAAACCATAAAGTGCTTTGTTCAGTTTATATACATGATTAGGGTATTGATGATTTTCAAAACCAGGAGGTTGTTCTACATATACCTCCTCATTTATATACCCATTTAAAAATGCACTTTTTACATCCATTTGAAATAGTTTGAAGTCCTTAGAGCATGCATATGCTAATAATAATCTAATAGCCTCAAGTCTAGCTACAGGAGCAAAGGTTTCATCAAAATCTATACCTTCTTCTTGATTATAACCCTTTGCTACTAGTCTAGCCTTATTCCTTATAACAATTCCATTTTCATCAAGTTTATTTTTATAAATCCATTTAGTACCTATAATCGGATATTCAGACGGTCTCTCTACTAGATTCTATACCTTGTTTCTAGTAAATTGGTTTAATTCTTCTTGCATTGCATTTATCCAATTTACATCTTTTTCAGCTTCTTCTATGTGTTTGGGCTCAAAATGAGAAACAAAGGCTAGATGATTATTTAAGTTCCTAAGGGATGCCCTAGTCCTAATAGGTTGAGATGGATCATCTAGAACTAATTCCTTAGGATGCCCGTGAGCATACCTCCAAGCTTTAGTTAGTCCATGATCCACAATAGCCTCTTGGCTTGAAGATGCATCTTCAATTAATTTTTGATTATCATCTTGTAATGTCATCTCATCTATCTTTTCTTCAAGAATTTCAGCATCATCATCAAAATTAACTCTCTTGCTAGAAGTGATGTCACTAGAATCATCAAATACAACATGTATAGATTCTTCTATAACTAGGGTTTTTTTATTAAAGACTCTATAGGCTTTGCTAGTTGTAGAGTACCCCAAGAATATAGCCTCATCAGATTTTGAGTCAAATTTTCCTAGATTATCTTTCCCATTATTATGAACAAAACACCTACATCCAAAAACATGAAAGTAGTTTACCTTTGGTTTTCTATTTTTCCAAAGTTCATAAGGTGTTTTCTTTATAATGGGTCTCAATAAAACTCTATTTAATATATGACAAGAAGTATTAATGGCTTCTCCCCAAAAGTACTTAGGGAGGTTACTTTCACATAACATAGTTCTAGCCATTTCCTCTAGAGTTCTATTTTTCCTTTCCACAACTCCATTTTGTTGTGGTGTCCTAGGTGCAGAAAAATTATGAGTTATTCCCTTTTTACTACAAAACTCATCAAATAAATGATTCTCAAATTCGGTTCCATGGTCACTTCTAATAGCTATGACTGAAGTATCTCTAGCATTTGTTACTTCTTTGTGAAATTTCTTGAAGACTGAAAATGCTTGATCCTTATGATTTAAGAACATGACCCAAGTGTATCTAGAATAATCATCTACAATAACTAGACCATATTTATTTCCACCTAGACTTGTGGTTCTAGTTGGTCCGAATAGGTCCATGTGTAGTAGTTCTAGAGGTCTAGAGGTAGAGACACAATTGATAGATTTAAAGGAGTTCCTTGATTGTTTGCCAAATTGACATGCTTCACATATTTTATTCTTTTCAAACTTTAGTTTTGGCAAACCTATTACGGAATCTCTCTTAACTAGTTTTGATATTGTGTCCATGCTTGCATGACCTAACTTACGGTGCCATAACCAACTAGCATCATTGTCCTTAGTTTCATTAACAACTAAGCATGGGTTGTGTTTGGCAAGATCCTCAAGATCTATAACATACACATTCCCACGTCTTATTCCTTTAGAAACTAAACTATTGTCATTTGAGTTGGTTATGATGCATAGTGATGGTTTGAACAAAACATCAAAACCTCTATCACACAATTGACTAATGCTAAGTAAATTATGCTTAAGACCATCAACATATCTAACATTATCAATAAAAGTAGAAGGGGTGATTTGAACTTTACCAATACCAATGATGTGACCTTGGTTGTTGTCTCCAAAAGTCACAGCACCTCTCTTCTTAGCTTCAAGGGTGAAAAATTGATCTTTGTCACCCGTCATGTGCCTTGAGCAGCCACTATCCAAGTACCAGCAGTTTTTGTTGACCTTGGCTGCAAGACACTCCTACACAAGCAAATCATGTCATCTTAGGTACCCAAGTTTTCTTGGGTCCTTCATGGTTAGTCAAGTTGGTTCCTTTTGGAACCCATACCCTTTTAATTTTCTTTTTTATTTTATTTTTCCTAAAATTACACACATTCGCTTTATGACCTATAGTACCACAGCAAAAGCAAGTTATTTTCTTAGTTTTAGTTTCCCCAGCTTTAACAAAGAAGTTACTAAGAAGTTTTTGTTTATTTCTTGGTTTGTACCCTAAACCCGCTTTATTAAATACGGCTCGTTGACTATTAAGTATCATGTTTAATTTTTCAGAACTATATGTAAATTTTTCAACTAAGGGTTTGTATTTGTTAAGTTCTTTAGTTAGAGTTTGATTTTCTGCTTTTAGGTCATTAAGTTCTTTTGTGAGATCCTTATTTAAGATTTGTTTATGATTTTTAAGTTCTGAAAGTTCCTTAGTTAGTTTTTCATTATCTTTAGTTAAGGTACTAGTCTTTTGAGTTAAAAGTTGGTTGCTTGTCTTAAGTTCTATATTTTCTTTGATGATTAAATCCTTATCCTTAACTAATTTATCGTATTTATGTAGGTATGATTGATTAGCTATTTTTAGTTCTTTATTCTTAAGATTTATGGCCTTATATTCTACCATTAATTCATTAAATGCATCATAAAGTTCATCAAAAGAAAAATCAGGATGCGTATCGGAAGTTACCTCGTTTTTATTGGCCATGAAGCAGAAATTGGCCTTCTCTTCTTGTTCATCATCTGATGAGGAGGAGGATGAGTCGGAGTCGGATAGTGTTGTGACAAGAGCCTTCTTCTTCTTGTACTTACTCCCCTTCTTCAGTAAGGGGCACTCAGCTCTTATGTGACCCGGCTTCTTGCACTCGTAACACCCAATCCCCTCATTTTCCCTTTCCTTACCTTTGTCCTTGCGGTAGGAATTTGAGGGGCCTCTCCTTTGATGATAGGACTTCTTGTGGTTGATGAATTTCTTGAACTTGCGCACAAGAAGAGCCTCACCATCATCTTCCTCATTCTCTTCTTCGTCACTGCTGCTACTGCAAGACAAGTCCTTGTTAGATGAAGTAGACTTAAGAGCTATTACCTTTTTCTTGTGGGAGGACTCCTCCTCGTTGTGTTGCTTCATGGTTAGCTCGTGCGTCATTAGGGATCCAAGAAGCTCCTCAAGTGGTAACTTGTTCAAGTCCTTGGCTTCTTGGATTGCCGTCACTTTAGCTTCCCATGACCTTGGTAGACAACGAAGGATTTTCCTGACAAGCTCACTGTTAGTATAGTTCTTGCCAAGGCTTTTTAGGCCATTGACAATGTCAGTAAACCTAGTGAACATGCATGTGATTGTTTCATTAGAATCCATTTTAAATAGTTCATACTTATGAACCAAAATATTTATTTTGGATTTTTTGACTTGATTCGTGCCCTCATGGGTCACTTCAAGTCTGTCCCAAATCTCTTTTGCAGAATTGCAAGTTGAGATCCTATTGAATTCATTTCTATCTAAGGCACAATAAAGCACATTCATAGCTTTAGAGTTTAGTTGTGCCTTTCTCATGTCATGTTCATCCCAATCCTTTTCTAGTTTGGGTACCGTGACATCCTCTACATATATGGATGGGATGTATGGCCCATTTACTACAATGGTCCACATCTCATAGTCTTGGGCTTGGATGAATATTCTCATCCTAGCCTTCCAATATGAGTAGTCGGATCCATTAAAGAATGGGGGTCTTTGGGTGGACTGACCCTCAATGTGGGAAGATCCAAATGGGGTTGTCATTTCGATCTTTTACTCTTGGGTAGAAGAGTTTAGGCTCTGATGCCACTTGTTGCCCAGATAGACAACCCAAGAGGGGGGGTGAATTGGGTTTTAAAATAATTTGAATAATTAAAACGATGTGGTTGACTAATTAAAAACTATTGCAAGTTATCTAATTAATGCTAAGTGCTGTGAGTGATGTGAGGGGAAGAAGAATAGAGACAATCCAACACAAACACAAGGTTTTATAGTGGTTCGGAGCTAACCCTTGCTCCTACGTCCACTCCCCAAGTCTCACTTGGGAATTCACTATAACCCCCTTGGATTACAGCCGGTTGTTTTCCAAGCTCACAACCAAACATGTTGTTTTACGAGCTCACAACGAACTCGGTCGATTTTTCCAGGCTCACCGACTAGAACCGCCCCGATTGTTTTTCCGGGATCACAATCAAACCCTTACACACGTTGGTTTTAACTCGGCTCACCAACCAACCTCAATCCCCTTGATTCAATCCCCGATTGAACTAAGTAAATACAAGTTGTAGAAAGAAAACAGAAAATGAGCTTCTCAAAAAGCAGATGAAAACAATATGAACAATGAATGAAGTTAAGAAGCCTCAAATGCTTTTAGATTGGAGATGAGGAATGGCTTCTTAAACTTCTGGTCTCCTCTTGAAAGAGTAGTCGACTTGAATGCAGGAGAAGGAGGCTTTAATTGCTGGGAAGATGTAGTTGGAAGCAGTAAATGCAGATCTTCCTCTTTTTCGTTGAAGAGCACATTGCAGAGCTTGAGTGCTTGATTAGTTGGAGTGGAATGGTTGTTCTCTACTTTGCTACAGTCTTCTGTGGCTATTTAAACCAACCCCCACGGAAACTAGCCGTTAGACACCTTTTTCTGCCCGTTCTGCACACTCTGCACAGCCTGACAATGTGTCCGTTGGTGGGTTGGAGTCGACTCGCGCGATCAGGAGTCGACTCGAGCTTTTCCGGAGTCGACTCGGCAACTGTTCCCAGTTTGAATTAAAGTTGCTGTCTTGACTGGGAGTCGACTCGTCTTGACCCGGAGTCGACTCGCCAACTTCTGGCGCTGACCTGGCAATTTTGGAGTCGGCTCATCCTCTGTAGTCCGTGGATCCAAATTTGAATTTTGTCCACTCGAGTCGACTCGACTGTCCTGGGAGTCGACTCGAATCTCAGAGTCCGAACTCTCGATTCTCTGTCTTTTGGCTCATCCAGTCTTGGAGTTGACTCGAACTTCCTTGGAGTCGACTCGGCTCTCAGTTTCCGAAAGTTGGTCTTCTGCCTTTTGACGTGAAGCTTGTCTTGGAGTCGACTCGAGCTGTCTGGGAGTCGACTCGAATCTCAGAGGCAGTAACTTGGTTTTCTGTCTGTCTTGGGGTCGCGGTGTCTTGGAGTCGACTCGCGTATTGCGGGAGTCGACTCGAATCTCAGAGTCCATAAAATGCTCTCTGACTTTTTCTTTATGTACCGCTGAGAGTCGACTCTTGCTTTCTCTGGAGTCGACTTGCCACCTATCGGAGTCGACTCGCGTTCCACTGGAGTCGACTCGAATCTCAGACCCGAAAACTGTTCTCTGACTTTTCTGCCTGTGACTGCTTGGAGTCGACTCTTATTTCCTTGGAGTCGACTCGGTGAACATCGGAGTCGACTCGCGCACTTCGGGAGTCGACTCGCTGACAGGTTCTGAGTTAAAGCTTTCTGTTCTTCTGTCTGTTCTCAGTCGGAGTCGACTCGTACTTATCTGGAGTCGACTCGAGCTCGTGCCAGTGAACTTGATACGCATGGAGTCGACTCGTGATACTCGGGAGTCGACTCGAGTCTCAGACATTGGTTCAAACAGACTCCTTAACTTATCCAAAAATTATGAACCAAGTCTTGGGACACTTAGACAGGATTTTCACTGAAACACTCAATTGAATTCATTAGTAATCAAAAGATATACTCAAATGCTTTGAGCTCGTCAAAATCAAATGGGGTTTTAATCAATCACTCCACACTCTGGACGGCCGAATGTCAAGCAGCATTCGACCAGCTCAAGGAATACCTGGCGTCTCCTCCCCTGCTGTCCAAGCCGCAAGAAGGGGAGATGCTCTACCTCTATCTGGCGGTCTCCCCAACCGCGGTCAGTGCGGTGCTGGTTCGGGAAGAGGCAAAGCTCCAGAAGCCCGTGTACTACATCAGCCGGGTCCTACGGGATGCCGAGACGCGGTATACGAAGGCTGAAAAGATCGCCTTCGCGCTGCTGACCGCGACCAGGAGGCTCCGCCCCTATTTCCAAGCCCATTCTGTCACCCTCTTAACTGATCAACCACTACGACAGATCCTCAGCAACCCCGAGAATGCGGGACGGCTGGTGAAGTGGGCAGTAGAACTCGGTGAGTTCGACATCCGCTACCAGCCTCGACCCGCCATCAAGGCCCAGGTGCTCGCGGACTTCCTCGCTGAGTGCACGGTGCAGGAGACGGAGCCTAGACCGTCGGAAACGCCCAGCCTCGACCTTCCGACCTGGACGCTTCACATCGATGGGTCGTCGAACCCCGAGGGTGGAAGAGCCGGGCTGATCCTTACCAGTCCTGATGGAGTGATAGCCGAGTATGCCTTGAGGTTTGGATTTCCAGTGACCAACAACGAGGCGGAGTACGAGGCCCTAGTCGCGGGACTCAAACTCACCGGGGAGCTCGGCATCCGGCGTTTGAAGGTTTTCACCGACTCCCAGCTGGTGGTCGGGCAGGTCCGTGGGGAGTTCGAGGCCCGGAGCCCGACCATGCAGAACTACGTCCGGAAGGTGCAAGCACTCATTCCCGACCTCGGCAGCGTCGACCTCCAGCAGGTCCCCAGAAGCGAAAATGCCAGGGCCGACAGGTTGTCCCGCTTGGTGGGCGCAGAGGCGCACAACTTGTCGAGGGCAATCTACCTGGAGACCCTGGATGCCCCGAGCATCGGCGAGGCTGGAGCGGTGATGGTGATTGATCCAGAGCCGTCTTGGATGGACCCGCTCGTCGCCTACCTCGCCGAAGGAATCCTCCCTGAAGACGAAGATCAAGCTCGGCGACTTGTCAGGAAGTCCGCCCACTACGTACTCTATGAAGGGAGGCTGTATCGGACCTCATTTACCGCCCCCCTCTTAAGGTGCCTCTGCCCCTCGGAGGCGGCCTACGTCCTCGGCGAAGTCCACGAGGGCGTCTGCGGATCGCACTCGGGGGCTAGGTCCTTGGCGCACAAGATCATGAGGCAAGGCTATTATTGGCCTACCTTGTTGGAGGGCTCAAAGGGTCACGTACGGAAATGCGACGCCTGCCAGCGCCACGCCAACGTCCAGAGAGTCCCTTCTGTCCCCTTGGCACCAATCACCGCACCCTGGCCCTTCGCACAATGGGGAATGGATATCCTCGGACCATTCCCCGTCGCTTCCGCCCAGCGGAAATTCTTGATTGTTGCAATCGACTACTTCACCAAGTGGGTGGAGGCAGAGCCGCTGGCCACTATCACGGAGGCGCAAGTCCGGAAGTTCGTGAAGAAAAACATCATTGTCCGATTTGGGGTATCCCGGGTCCTCATCTCGGATAATGGTCGACAGTTCGACAACAAGCATTTCCGTGACTTCTGTGAGGGGTTCGGGATCGAGCATCGGTTCACATCTGTGTCGCATCCCCAAACCAACGGCGAGGCCGAGGTGACAAATCGGACAATCCTCCAAGGAATTAAGGCGCGAATCGGTCGGACGAGGCAAGCTTGGGTCGAAGAACTCGAGAACGTCCTTTGGGCGTATCGGACCACGCATCGGACCCCTACCGGGAGGACGCCTTTCAGCCTAACCTATGGCACGGAAGCGGTTGTCCCCGTGGAGCTCGGACTCCCCTCGCCCCGGGTGGCCGCGCACCGACCCGAGGCCAATTCGGAGCAACTCCGAGG
Organism: Phoenix dactylifera; assembly: GCF_009389715.1. Lineage (NCBI taxonomy): Eukaryota > Viridiplantae > Streptophyta > Magnoliopsida > Arecales > Arecaceae > Phoenix > Phoenix dactylifera. The sequence continues at coordinate 22,218,847 of NC_052395.1, read as the reverse complement.
GAACCTGGACCTCTTGGAAGAAGCGAGGAAAATGGCGCAGGTTCGGATGGCGATGTATCAGCGGAGGGTGGCCCGATATTATAACTCCAAGGTTCGACCAAAACTTTTCAGAATCGGAGATCTGGTGCTAAGGCGAACCAAAGCATCTCAACCCGCGGAAGGTGGGAAGCTGGCGCCAAATTGGGAAGGCCCGTATAGGGTTCGCTGGGTAAACCGACCTGGCTCCTACCAGTTGGAGGCCCTAGATGGTCGAGAAATTCCAAGGAGCTGGAATTCCGCTAACCTGCGGGTATATTACCAGTAGAAAGACAAATCCAGAAAGACAGTTCAAAAAAATATATAGTTCTTTTCATTTCAATAATTTCTGGTTACAATGGCGTGTTCGTGTGATTACAAAGAATTCCCAGAGGGGGATTGGGGAGTAAAGAAAGTAAGGAAGAGGTGGGAACTCCGTGGAGCTGAAGATCTGGGATCCCGAACCCTCCGCCCGAAGCAGCTACAATCCCACTGGCCGTGGGTGCTTCCCCCCGGAGGCGCCATCGACGCCTCACGCAAAAGACGAAGAGCCGGCGCGGACGAAGAAGAAGTTCACACTGCTTCTAGAGGAACGCCACCTCCAAGGGATATTCCGGTCTTCCCCAGAAGAAGGGGAGGAAAGGAATACAAGGGAGAAGAGCGCGAGGAGGCGCGATCCCGGATGAAGCGTCTAGCGCAGAGCTCAATCGGGAGGTGGGACTGAAAAGAGGGGGGATGTGATCCCGGATGAAACGCCTAGGGCGGAGTTCCACCGGGGAGAATCTTCCCGTTGATCCCAGATGAAACGGCTAGTTGGCGGAAGTCGCGAGGGGCGCGCCTCCCGTTCCTCCGGCAGGGATTTCCCAGCCACGCGCCGGAGAGGAGGTCCACGACCCATGGCAACCTGAACAGCTCCGGCTTGGCAGGCTCCACCGCACCTACGCTTATATTTATAGCCAAACTGTGGCCCCCCGGTCGTTCCGATGCGGGTGGCTCCAATAAATGCGGGCACATCGAATCCAGAGCCGTTCCGGCTCTCGAGGCATATCCCCCCACGATCTCCTAAGCGTCGTTCTCCTTAATTGTATTCTTCGTGCAGGACACTCCGGGCGGCGTGTATCCCGCGGCCCCCGTATCTCCGCATGCGCCCAGGCCGCATCCGCCTCGAAGAACGCGCGTATCGCGGCTGCTTAACTGGCACTCCTCGCAAGCAGCAACTGGCCGGTCCGATTTCCCAGGTAACGCCTCAATTAGCATTTAATGGTCTTTTGGTGTTCCCCAGGTGACACTTCGAGAGGAGGAGAAACACGATCGCAGCTGGCCACGGAGAAACCCCGTCGAGCGGCAAGTGATAGGCGCGCGACCAACGAGCGGAATTCCCCGAGGCTCGGCCCTCGGATGCCAGGCTAACCCGATGATCATCCCGGGAGCAGACTAGCCTGAAGCCCCGACCGGTCGCCTCGGCTTGCGCCAGCCTTGGCCGACCAACGAGCGGAATTCCCCGAGGCTCGGCCCTCGGATGCCAGGCTAACCCGATGATCATCCCGGGAGCAGACTAACCTGAAGCCCCGACCGGTCGCCTCGGCTTGCGCCAGCCTTGGCCGACCAACGAGCGGAATTCTCCAAGGCTCGGCCCTCGGATGCCAGGCTAACCCGATGATCATCCCGGGAGCAGACTAGCCTGAAGCCCCGACCGGTCGCCTCGGCTTGCGCCAGCCTTGGCCGACCAACGAGCGGAATTCTCCGAGGCTCGGCCCTCGGATGCCAGGCTAACCCGATGATCATCCCGGGAGCAGACTAGCTTGAAGCCCCGACCGGTCGCCTCGGCTTGCGCCAGCCTTGGCCGACCAACGAGCGAAATTCTCCGAGGCTCGGCCCTCGGATGCCAGGCTAACCCGATGATCATCCCGGGAGCAGACTAGCCTGAAGCCCCGACCGGTCGCCTCGGCTTGCGCCAGCCTTGGCCGACCAACGAGCGGAATTCCCCGAGGCTCGGCCCTCGGATGCCAGGCTAACCCGATGATCATCCCGGGAGCAGACTAGCCTGAAGCCCCGACCGGTCGCCTCGGCTTGCGCCAGCCTTGGCCGACCAACGAGCGGAATTCCCCAAGGCTCGGCCCTCGGATGCCAGGCTAACCCGATGATCATCCCGGGAGCAGACTAGCCTGAAGCCCCGACCGGTCGCTTCGGCTTGCGCCAGCCTTGGCCGACCAGCGGAAGAATTTCCTGAGGCCTAACCCTCGGATGCCTGACCTAGCGCCGGAAGAATTTTCTGAGGCCTAACCCTCGGATGCCTGGCCTGGCGCCGGAAGAATTTCCTGAGGCCTAACCCTCGGATGCCTGGCCTAGCGCCGGAAGAATTTCCTGAGGCCTAACCCTCGGATGCCTGGCCTGGCGCCGGAAGAATTTCCTGAGGCCTAACCCTCGGATGCCTGGCCTGGCGCCGGAAGAATTTTCTGAGGCCTAACCCTCGGATGCCTGGCCTGGCGCCGGGAGAATTTCCTGAGGCCTAACCCTCGGATGCCTGGCCTGGCGCCGGGAGAATTTCCTGAGGCCTAACCCTCGGATGCCTGGCCTGGCGCCGGGAGAATTTCCTGAGGCCTAACCCTCGGATGCCTGGCCTGGCGCCGGAAGAATTTCCTGAGGCCTAACCCTCGGATGCCTGGCCTGGCGCCGGAAGAATTTCCTGAGGCCTAACCCTCGGATGCCTGGCCTGGCGCCGGAAGAATTTCCTGAGGCCTAACCCTCGGATGCCTGGCCTGGCGCCGGAAGAATTTTCTGAGGCCTAACCCTCGGATGCCTGGCCTGGCGCCGGAAGAATCTCCTGAGGCCTAACCCTCGGATGCCTGGCCTAGCGCCGGAAGAATTTCCTGAGGCCAAACCCTCGGATGCCTGGCCTAGCGCCGGAAGAATTTCCTGAGGCCTAACCCTCGGATGCCTGGCCTAGCGCCGGAGGAACTTCAAGAGTCAGGAGTCGGCGAGACGCTACTAAGAGTTAAAAAGAGGAAGGACGAAAGTGAAATGAGGAAACACTTTGTTTGCATTAACTTTCGTTGCATCAGGGCCGAGACCCATACAACATGGCAAAACGCCAACATACAAAGAAAAGAACAAAGAAAAGTACAGAGAGTCAGCTTGGAGGAACCCCTGGGTCTGGAACGGCGAGCACGTCCGCGAAGGGAAGGGAGAACGGCTCCGAGAGCGTCAAAGGAGGAGCGAACGAACAGTCCGACGGCAACGGCAGCAGCACAAGGGAGAAACTCGAGGATGCCTGTGAAGAGAAAAGCGGACGGGGGAGGGCCCCCGGTCAAATAGGCGGAAAGGCGGGTGACGCCTCGGTGACGCCAGAGGACGCCCGGCTGCCGAAGGATCGTTCGCGCCCCAAAGGCGAATCGACGCCATTAAGGAAGGATGTCCGCCGAAATCCGCAGACTGCCAAATCAGCGACAACCGCCATACGCCATAAAGAAGGCGGGGAGCTCGGAGCGCGCGCGCCTTTCCGAGGGATGGCGGCAATCTCGAAGCGTCACTCCCTTCACCCGTTCCCCTCCTGGTTCCAGGCTCGGAAGTGGGGGGCTACTGTTACGGGGGAACTTAGCCACCATGCCCCACGTGACCGGCACGCGCGCCCAGGAAGACTACGGCTGCCCCTTGATCCAGCAATCCGACCTCGGGTCGGATATCTTCGGCTCCGCAGCCCGACCCCGAGTCGGCTGCCCCTTGGTCCAGCAATCCGACCTCGGGTCGGATATCTTCGGCTCCGCAGCCCGACCCCGGGTCGGCTGCCCCTTGATCCAGCAATCCGACCTCGGGTCGGATATCTTCGGCTCCGCAGCCCGACCCCGAGTTGGGTGCCCCTTGGTCCAGCAATCCGACCCCAAGTCGGCAATCTCTTGACAACAACAGACTGTTCCCCTGAGGCACGCCGCGGCCCCCTGCTCCACTACTCCCCGCAACGGCCGTATCCGGCGCTGCCCCACGATCCCCTGTGACAGCCGTACAAAGCGGAGCTCCACTACGCCCTGCCATGGCCGTACCCAGCGCTGCCCCACGACGCCCTGTAACGACCATGTCAGTGGCAATCCCATCGTGCCACACGATGACCGATCCCCAGAAAAACCCCCCAGCCTGATATATATGCGGCTGGGGGGGAAGGGGAGGGTAAGCAAGATTTTCCAGAGTATTATCTTACCTGCTACCTCTTCTTCTCCTTCGATCTCCCCTAACTTGATCGTCGGAGGGCCCCCACTACCCCGGTGGTGGTGCGAGGCTTGCTTGCAGGTTTCCCGGCGGAAGGTGGAGCGCAACCGAAGTAATTCCAAGGGAACCCCGTTCACACCGCTGTGCCAATCGTTCTCGGTTTGGACCCCCAGCAACAAATATGTTGGACCGTACATTGTTTAGGGTTATGCTATGATGAATAAAAATTGATTCTCGTTCTTTCTATCCTGATGTGAAGCCAAGAGCAAGAGCTAGGTGAGAAACCTAGTTTCCTTTCCTTTCTCTCTTTTCTCTTTTCTCTCCTTCCTCTTCTCTCCTTCTCTCTTTCTTCCTCTTTTCCCTACTATCCTGCATCAACTTTGGTATCATAGCCTCTAGCTTTGCCTCTGTTGCCAAAGCCCCAATCCAGTTTATCGGAGCACGGCTACACAAAAGGAGAAAATCTTGAGTTATTGTGGGCCGTGGGCTCGGGCTTCACGCGGGAGGGAAAACTTTAGGGCGTCTTCTTCAGAAGATTCACTGTTCCCTCTTCCGCCTCCCCGTTCTCATTTCTTCTTCCAAAGCCAAACTTCCACACCCCATTCCCGTGAGCATCTCCTCCTTCCGGCGGCGCACGAGAAGAGAAAGGGAGCCCTTAAGACGCAGCGGCTCCCAAGGAAAGCATAAGGAAACCCCTCCTCCACCGTCATCCTTGTTCAGATCTGGAAAAAGGGTGCCCCTCTCCGCCGCCCCCCATGCACCGGTCGCCACGGAAGCCGACGTAACCACCGGCAACAACCCATGAAGAAGGTACATAGTAACGGATATGGAACGGATTATCAGGTTGGATTGTACCCGTTAAACCCGAATTCTTTTGAGTTTGATTTTTTAAAAAAAAAGGGCACGTGACCCTTAAGTCACGCACGTGGACCATAGCAAGTTATTGGAGCAGCTTGTGCCCGATAACCCGAATCCTAACGGTCCCTCTTTTCCCTCTTCTCTCCTTCCTCTTCTCTCATTTTCTCTTTCTCCCTTTTCTTCCCTGCTGTCAGTAGAATCACAAAAAAATACTCGGAAATCCACGAAGAGAGAGAGAGAGAGAGAGAGAGAGAGAGAGAAATAGGTGAGGGAGAGAAGGCACTGTAGTGTCTATAATTGATGCATACTTTAATAGTTTAATTGATTAAGAATATTAGTTAATTATACAAGAATGACCAAATATTTAATTAGAAGAGCTAATTCTAACTAAAGGCATTTATCAGATTGTGTGAGATACTTTAAACATTTATGCTACGATGGCCAAAACTCAAGGACAATAAAACTAACTTTATTCGCTTTTAGAAGTACTATTGATTTAAATGTTGAATTGAGGCCACTGAGATGTCTCGTGAGAAGATCTCTAGCTTGAGCAAGCTGGGTTGTCATGAGAGCTAGCCCTAGCTCAACTAAAATCTATCTCCCAATCATATCCAAAGCCAACCCAATGTTGTGTCTTGATTTCTCTAATCCAATACAATCTAATCCCATCTTAAGCTGATTTGAATGGGCTAGTATTTAGTTGAATTGGGCTAGATTAGATTTATTGACATAGGTCAAGTCAAATAGGTAATTCAAGAATGGCAAAACAATTTTAACATTCATATTACAGTAACATTGGAGTGGTTGAAATATTATGTGCATTATCCAATTTGATGACCCGATAGAATTGAAGATATAGTTAAAATAAAACATATAAATATTTATTCAAAATATAAATATAAACTTAATTATTTATAGATGGGTTCGGATCTGATTGGATTTTGATAAAGTTTAAGCATAATCCTGTCCCGTCTTTAACTGGGATAGGGTTGGAATTTGCAAGCCTAACCCAACTTAAAAACACCGGAGCAATCCAACAAAATTAGCATGTTGTATTTGTTGGATCCATATGAGGATGAATTTTGATCTAACAATAAGGTTGCTCCATTACAACCTGAAGGTCCTATATTTGAAACATAGAAATAATCTCTTCATACATGAGAGTAAGGCTGTGTATTTCATCCTTTCTAGATCCTGCAATGGTAGGAGTCTCATGCCCTAAACCATTCTTTTTTACTTGTTGAGTGTAGCCCAACTAGAGTTGCAGTCCTAGACACTGCATTCTATGAAAACCCTGGATAACCATATATTTCGTGCATTCCTATTAAGATGATAAACGTTGCCTTTAATCATGACCTTATGGGAGGTAGATTCCCATCTGGTGGAGAATGGCCTATGTAGATGAGAAAATTTGATGCTTTTACATCCAAATTTTACAACATCTAACCGAACATCTCCCATCATGTCAGGCGGGTGATGAGTGGAGGTTGTGTGGCTGCGGGTCTTTACATATTGTATATTGTACATGATTTGACGGAGAAATGAACAAAACCCACACAAGAAGGGATAGGAGCGAAGGACTTCACCTGGCTATTTTGTATATCGTATCTTGTATATTTCACAAGACTATTTTGGTGACCAAGCCCAATAAATATCGGGCTGGGCGGGGCCACCTGGCCCATGATGAGCTCTAGCCTGACCTGATTCTAAGCAGCCTTCTCTCTTTTTTTTTGCTAAAACAAAAGGGGTAGGGGGGAGGAAGGGACAAGCCCACCCCCGCGTAGCAGCCCCCAACTGGGCCCCCACCCCGCTAGGAGAATGTTCGATGCGGGCAGAAATGGCCGTGTGTTGGGCACCCCGACCGGTTTTACTCATACCCTCCCCACCCGTGGGCCCGGCTCAGCTACTCCTCTGAGCTCTGGCTCGAGTCCCACGTGTGAGTACGTCACACCCGGCACCACCCCGGTTACTAGCGGTACAAGAGCGGTCCTACACCACAAGTCCAAACAGTGGCCAAAGTAGTAAGCTCCGGTCCACAATTTAATCGTCGCTGCAGCGATTCGAACTTGGGACCTTGTGGTTAGAATTGCTGCCCAGTACCACTAGGCTACCACCTTGGTGGCAAGCAGCCTTCTCTCTTCACCGTGAGAATTGCAACGGAAGAATATTGCAGATGGTCGATAGTACTGCTTTGGTTTTAACAAATTTACAGGAAAGGAATCATTCAAAATGCTTGTGCAGCAGCATGGGTGCTTGTGATAGCAGTGCATATGTAGTCATAGGAGTCCACCAATTAGGTAATAAATTGACAAATTCTCAATCTACAGAGGTTTCAATCTTTTTACCCAAAATAAGAAATAAGAAAACCAAGGAGGGTTATAATTTTCTTTTTATTTTTTGAGAAGAAAAATAAAAGATTCTAATTGTGGAGAAGAAAAGTAAATTAAACCAACTATTGATTATTTTTTTTTTTTTTTTTTTTGATGAAGGTCTAATATAGACTATTGAATGCTAGAACATGTACCATTATGGATATAATCGCTTGGACGCTATCTAGTGAATGTTATAGTCTAATCATCAAGGAGTATTCTCATTGTTGGTCACATCGATATTAATCATTGGAAAGGGTTTTAACATATGTTAGCTGCAGGAATATGGTTATCCTTTCTTTCCCTGAGGGAGAAGAAAAAAAAACCAGGAATCTCTAAGGTAATGATAAGTTTAGGACCTAATTTTTGGCATCAATTTTCTTTTTTTTCCTATGAACTTGTTTGTTTGCTGCAAATAATTTTCTGAAGTTCCTTATCCGTCCCAAATAGCTGAAAAAGGAGGCTAGATGATTATAATTATAATAAATGAGCTTTGATCCGGAAATTACATACACAAGGTCAATGAAACTCATTAACAACTTGGGCCGACACCACAGCTGATTTCATGGATAGCATAATTTCCATCATGCTTCCTCAATTGAACTTTTCTCACGGTCAGTGTATTTCACATATTATGTAGTCAAATTTCAATCATTTCCCATAAGTACAAGACTTCTCTTGGCGAGAAGATGGAAGTCTAATAAAGGACTTCGATATCATATTTTTTTAATCAAAAAAGAACATAACAAAGCTTTACATCAAAGGAACCGCGGACCAAGACCAAGATAACGTGTTTAGCCAAATATTTTCTTTTGATGTAGTTGTTACATTGGGCTGCTTTTTATGACCTATTTTTTGAGAAGAAAAATTAAACGTTCTAATTGTGGAGAAGAAAAGTAAACCTACTATTGATTTTTTTTATTTTTTGGATGAAAAGCCTACTATTGACTATTGAATGCTGGAACACTTACCATTATGGATATAATCGCTTGGACGCTATCTGGTGAAGATCGTACTAATCAAAATAAAAAAAAAAATGTTGTAGTCTAATCATCAAGGAGTATTCTCATTACTTGCTGGTCATATGGACATTAGTCACTGGAAAGGGTTTGAACATATGTTGGCTGCAGGAATATGGTTATCCTTTCTTTCCTTAAGGGAGAAGAAAAAAAACCAGGAATCTGATTGTCATTTGCTCATAACTGTCACAAGTAATGATAAGTTTAGGACCTAATTTTTGGCATCAGTTTTCTAGTTTTTTTTTTCCCTCGATGAACTTGTTGGTTTGCCTCAAATAATTTTCTGAAGTTCCTTATCGATCCCAAGTATCTGAGAAAAGGCTGGTTGATTATAGTTATAATAAATGAGCTCCTGATAAGAAAATTACATAGAGAGGGTCAACGAAAATCTAGATCCTAGTTTTAAAATCAACAGAAGCTCATTAACAACTTGGGCCCACACCATAGCGGTTTTCATGGATAGCATAATTTCCATCAAGCTTCCTCCGTTGAACTTTTCTAATGGACCTTTGAAATTTGGAAAAAGAATCGGGGCTTTCCGCCCTTGGACGGTAGTCTACAATTTCCACGCATGAGCATGGAATTCCAATCATTTTCCATACGTACCAGACTTCTCTTGGCGAGAAGATGGAAGTCTTCGTCGCATACTCGCATCTGAGGCGGCCATGACGGAGACCGCCGTTAAGTACCAGTGTTTTACACATGCTATGATGCATGGATCACAGGGTTGTGATGTCCGATTAAATTAAGGACTTGTATTCTAATTAATATTTCTTTGATCTATTTAAAAGACTTATAATCATATTTCTGTTATATGTTATATCTACTCCTTTCTGAATTCGTATTCTTGGTTGCTTCAGTCCATAAGAGCAAGAAGTAAAATAGGAGGCACCTTTTCTTATAGAGTGGGCCTCCTTGTCGTCCGCCTTTGCTGTTGGAGCCGACTCCCCTTCCCAATCTAGGATCATTGGCCATGCACTACCAAGCCTACCTCTGGTTTGTGGGACACCATGGACCAGGACCAAGATAGCGCGTTGACTCCGCCTTATTCCTGAAAAGTCTTTCTCCTTGTTCTGTTTTTCTCTTCTTGATCCTATCAACTTTTATGATCAAATTTCACTATCGCTAACCCATTTCGTCCCACCATCTTCGGTGAGAGAGGTATCTTACTCTTCGTATCGGAGCCTCACCTTCGTTTATCCAATCATGGCCGGCAAAGGAAGCTGTGCCGTGCTTTTTTTTCTCATGTTCATATCCATGTTTTCAGCTGAATTCTCTCACTCAACAGACACTCTACTGTCAACCCAATCCATGAGAGATGGACAGAAACTTGTGTCTGCCAACAATACCTTCGAACTCGGTTTCTTCAGCCCCAACAGTTCGAGCAACCGTTATCTTGGCATATGGTATCACCAGATTCCGGAACAGACTATAGTATGGACTGCAAATAGAGACAGTCCGATCACCGATACCTCCGGTTTCCTTACGCTCAGCGATGACGGAGATCTGATGATCTTCGATGGCAGAGGGAGTTCATCAACAGTAGCTTCTGGTTCTGGAACAAATAACACGGCACTCACCATCTTGGATTCAGGGAATCTTGTTCTGAGGGACGCCAATAATTTATCACGGATCTTCTGGCAGAGTTTTGATTCTCCTACCGACACTCTCCTCCCTGGCATGAAGCTTCGTCGGAGGATTAGGCAAAACCAGTTGCTGACCTCATGGAAAAGCTTCGACGACCCTGCTTCTGGGGTTTTTTCTTTTGGGATCGATCCCAATGGCACGGCACAACTCTTTTCCTGGCGGGAGGGGAATATCTCCTGGGCAAGTGGGGTTTGGAACGGCCGGGAATTCAGCCTTGCTCCAGACTTAACAGAATCTAGCATCATGAATTATGAATTTGTTACCAACAACGATGAATCATACTTCACATACCACGTCAATGAAAGCATCATTACAAGGTTTATAATAGATCTTTTAGGGCAAATCCAGAAAATGACATGGCTGGAGGACACTCAAGAATGGATCCTGTTCTGGTCTCAGCCAAGAACCCAGTGTGAGGTGTACAATCGATGCGGCGCTTTTGGAGTCTGCAATGACCAAAGGTCGCCCTTCTGCCGCTGCTTGGAGGGCTTTGAGCCAGCGTCTTTGGCAGATTCGAACAATGCAGATTGGAGCCAAGGGTGCATCAGAAAAACCAGCTTGCAATGCAACGAGACTGGAGGAGAGAAGGATGCGTTTCTTGGCATGGGCCATATGAAGTTTCCCGCAGATCCGGTTGATTTGTATATTGGAAAGCCTGAAGAATGTAAAATCGCCTGTTTGAATAACTGCTCATGTAATGCATATGATTTTTCCAAAGGCTGTAAATTGTGGTACGGGGACCTTAAAAATCTGCGGGAAAATGACACGGACATTGGAGATGGAACTCTTTATCTTCGCCTTGCTGCTTCCGAGTTAGCATCTGGAGGTACAAAGCAAATGGCTAATGCTTCCGAGTTAGCATATGGAGGTACAAGGTTGACTTGAACAATAGGCTTCAGACCAAATTTTTTACTTCAAAATAAAACGTTTTTTAGATTGATCATTTATGGTAGCTAATTCAAGCTTGGTTTGATTTTGAACATCACTGAAATAAATGATATAAGCAGATAAAATTGTCTTTCTTTCAAATGCAGGGCAAAAGACGAAGAAGAGGCATCTCTTGATTATTATCACTGTAGCAACATCTTTCACATTGTTCATTTTATGCTTGCTGGTTTGTTATCTGAGGATAAAAAGACGGCGAAGAGGTGAAGTTTGCACAAAATTATGGGTTACATTACTTTGGCACATATAGCTAAAACAAAAACATTTTTTTGGGCATACAAATTAGGAATCAAGAGACCGTATGAGGGGCAACCTTTATTCACAATGAGCAATGACATAGCAATTAACCTTGGGGAAAGTGAGGACAAGGGTGGTCCAGAGTTCTCGTTGTTCCATTTCTCTCGCATAGCAGATGCCACGAACAACTTCTCAGCTGAAAATAAGCTTGGAGAGGGCGGGTTTGGACCAGTGTATAAGGTAAGATTCATGAACCAGTCTCATTACCATAAGAAAATAGGAATTCCTAAAGACCAGATATTTTCCCCATCAGCGTGCCTTTGTTATTATCTTGCTTTCTACCATTATTTGCATCATCCGTGTAGGATCAACCAGAATTTACTAGTCTTCATCCTAATTAAGGATGAACGAGATCAGTTAACAGAAGTAGGTGACAGGTAAATATGCACATCCCTGTTTCAAACTGAGCTCATTTTGAACTCAGGACCTGTTGTATCACTGGTTTGTGTTAAGCTAATTGGTAAAAACCATAATTGTCCCCAGGTGTTTCATTAGTGTTGTCCTCTTAGCTTGAAATATGAAAACAACTTTGCAAGTTCGCTCTATCTATATCTCCCGAGTTAAGATATGCCTTATTTCAGGGCCAACTGCCAGAGGGGCATGAGATAGCAGTAAAAAGGCTAGCTGCACACTCAGGACAGGGACTGGTGGAGTTTAAGAACGAAGTTCTTCTTATAGCCAAGCTTCAGCATAGAAATTTAGTGAGGCTTTTGGGTTGCTGCATGCAAGGAGAAGAGAAGATATTGATCTATGAATACATGCCAAACAAAAGCTTGGACTTCTTCCTGTTTGGTTTGTTATCGCTAGTAACTCGCTATATTAACTTTTTTGCGTTACTCTCTCGGGTAATCTATGACGGTTCTAAATCATGTCATCTCAAATTTACCTAGATGCGGCCAGAGGAGCACTATTGGACTGGGGCAGGCGCTTGCACATCATTGAAGGGATTGTTCAAGGCCTTCTTTATCTTCACAAGCATTCTAGACTGCGAATCATCCATAGGGATATGAAAGCCAGCAACATTCTCCTGGACGCAGATATGAACCCTAAAATATCTGATTTTGGCCTGGCTAGAATTTTTGCCTCAAATGAAACCCAAGCAAACACAAACAGAATAGTTGGCACATAGTAAGTATATTCCAGTTTTACGAATGCATAAGACAGCAGGGTTGCAATGTTGTTACTGACAAATGAGATATATATGGCTTAATTTTGTTTTTCAGCGGCTACATGTCTCCAGAGTATGCTGCAGAGGGTCTTTTCTCTATCAAGTCTGATGTTTTTAGCTTTGGAGTCCTGCTTTTAGAGATTGTAAGTGGAAAAAGAAACGCTGGATTTCATCAATATGGCAACTCTCTTAACCTCCTAGGATTTGTAAGTATCCAAGCCTATAAATACTATCATTATTGCCTCCTTTTTTTTTATTTAGAGCAACATCCATTTGTTCTCCTATCTCAAAAACATCAAGTTGTTCTCTCATCAGCTAATTAGTGGAATTGTGTCAGGCATGGGAGTTATGGAAAGAGGGTAAATGGTTGGAGCTTATAGATCCAGCATTAGCTGATGAGTGTCCCAGACATGAGATATCAAGATGCATTCATGTGGCACTAATGTGTGTGCAAGAGAACGCCACTGACCGACCCACTATGTCGGATGTGGTTTCTATGCTTGCTAAAGAAAGTTCAGCCTTTCCAGATCCTAAACAGCCTGGTTTCTTCACTGTTAGAATTGCAACCGAAGGAGATTTACCATCAAAAATGGACGGAAGCTGTTCTCCAAATAATCTAACAATCACGTTTCCAGATGGTCGGTAGTACAATTTCAGTTTTGTAATTCTATTACATCAACCTAAATGCAAGTGGGAACACCACCAACGAAGAAAAGCTTGAATGAGTTGCAAAATCGTAAATTCCTGATAATGATGGTGCCTGTGTAATTGTGCGAGTCGCAAGTGAGTCCATGGTTCATCATTGAAGGTTTCAGTTCAATGTAGGCACAGATTTCAAATATGTGTGTTATATCTTGGAAACAATCTGCTGGAGATCTTTGCCTATAGCCTACCTACAAAAGAGATAAGAAAAAAAAAATAGTCAAACAAAGAATGAAATCATAGTTCAAATCATCAGGGATGTGCGGACACTTGGCATTAGAAAGGTGTTTGGATGCATATAGGTGCATTGAACATTATACTTCGTATGTTCCTTCTGTGGCCAAGATTTCTTTGCCGAGCTCTTTAGATTTCCAACCTCAAGTTCCAGGGCACCATGGACCAGGGCTGAAACACCATGCTCGTTTAACTTCAGGAACACAATAGAAAATAGCAAACCTGGCCCCTGTCAAGCTAATCACTTGCCGCAAAAGGATAACCAAGCAATGGATGTTCTATTTTTCTGTTTCTCATGATCCTAACCATTGTTATGATTAAATTCCCTATTGTTAATGCATTTCACCACACCATCTACAAGAGAGACATATTCCTTCTATAAGAACTTTCCCCTTGCTGCTTCCTGCTTCTGTTTCTTAACATGATATCCAAATTTTCTACTTTTTTTATTCGCTCGATCAGACAGTGCTGCCGCATAATAAAATCGTCATTAGTTGACAAAATTACATATGTATGCATTAGAAATACCAAAAACCCTTTGACTGCATTTCTCAAGCAAACCTGCCATGGATCACCTGCCGCGCACCAAGTTCGATAAATGACTACAGCTGGTAGCCTTTATTTCTCTCCAGTGTCAATTACAAGTGGATTTAGTTACTCTATGCAATTTGAGGGATCAATTTACCTCAACCGACCTTACATGCTTCTCAATGCAACAACTGTTTTGTGTATGACCTCTCAAAGGTGAATCTTCCTTGAACCCAGCCCTCAATGTAACAACTGTTTTGTGCTTGAAATTCTGGCCAAACCTGAATCAGGTATCTCTGGATTCATGCCACTATCTAGAAGTATGTTGCTGATTATCAGATTTCTATGAATAAATTTGGAGTAATTGTGGAAGATAGAGAAGCCCCAGGCCAATTCCTTCAATAATATGGAAATGCTTCCTCCAATATAACTCTCCACCTATGACTGGATCTGCTCGTGATTTTAATATATATTTCAATTCTTCAAAAATAGCAATTAGTGTTGACATAAAGAAGCTGATATGGAATTAGGTTGTTAATGATCAAACCCAATGTGTAATAATCCAAGCTTTTTTTGGTCGTGGACTCATAGATCAGTATCTTATTCCGTACGCAGTAGCTAAGTAGCCTGAAAAGTTTCAATGTTTAAGATTAGAAATAAGGGCAATCTCATTTTTATACTCCTCAAACCACTCGTCCTGAACTTTTTGACAGCCTCATCTCCTTTCACCCCCACCCCACCCCCCCCCAAAAAAAAAATCATCCATCAACAGTTAAAATTTTCATATTATCCACACTAATACTCTACCTGATTAGGCATCTACTAGCTGCTTGTAATCTAGTGGTAGAGAGAGCTATCCTTAAAACCTTATATGCTTTTGCGAACTGAAAAAAGTGGGATCACATTATTATGCTTTTTTTTTAACTATATAGTTTCAAACCTGTTGCATCAAAAAAGAAGCCAACAATCTACAAATCTAGCCCTGTTGGTCTAGGAGGTCAGTTACCTTATAAACTGGCCCAAAACCACCCACTCCTAGTTTATTTGAGACAGAGGAATTGTTTGTAGCTGTTGTGATATGATAGTGATGTTGAATGAAGAACAATCTGAGCCTTTCTTCAAGCATGTCCCTTCTCTTCCTGCAATTGCTAATTAACAAATATTAGGGAGAACATTGAACACTGGCCTTTCTCCATTAATGGTACCATATCAAGGCACCTAATAGAAGTGCCATGAATGCAGCTTCCACTGAAATTACTATAATTACCACCCTCTTCTCTTCATTATCTGTATCAATTAACCATGTCTAAGCAAATGAAAAATTAAAACAAGTTTTCCACCCTAAAATTAGCAATTATATTGTTATAACTGCTAAGTGAGGTACCTTGGTTTATGACTTCATAGTTTCCACATAGAGTTTGTTCAGGAATTCTTTAGTGTCGCTTTTTTCAAGATGCAGACTACTTACGACGCTCTAAAGCAATCACAGACCTCTACAGAATGCAAGTAGTTTCTATGATTTTTGAGCTGCATTTAACGGATATTTTTTTAGCCATTAATGTAGAATGAACAGCAATGTGTAATGATCTACTAACAATATGAAGAAATCAGATGGGGATCCAGGTGATAGATAAAGTCATCAAGTAAAACACTTCAAATTGCAGGTAAATGATATTGATAAGAAGATTTTGAGGAACAAAGCACATAATTGAATTATACTTCTCAATGTGTGGCTTAAATAAAAATTCTTTTGATGTAGTTGTTACATTGGGTTGCTTTCCATGACCTATTCCAGGTCTGTTGCCAGAGGGGCAGGAGATAGCAGTTAAAAGGCTTTCTTTCCATTCTAATAAGTTTGAGAATGAAATTCAGCTTATAGCCAAGCATAGGAATTTGGTAAGACTTTTGAGTTGCAGCATTCAAGAAGAGAAGATACTCATCTATGAATACATGCCAAACGAAAGCCTGGTTTTCTTTCTTCCTCTATGGTTTGTTATCAGATAAACAAACTACTTCAGCTCTTCAACTTTCTGTAATCCTCTTCATCAATTTGTGTAAATTCTGTCCCACATTATCTTGATGTTGCCTGGACTCAACCAGAGGAGCTCTTTTAGACTGGGGTAAGCGCTTCCACATCATTGAATGAATAGCACGAACTTCTTTATCTTCACAAGCACTCTCGGCTGTGAATTGTCCACAAGGACCTGAAAGCCAGCAACATTCTCTTGGATGATGTCTGATGTCTTTACTCTTTAGCTTTCGTATGTTGCTTTAAGAGATTATAAGTGGAAAGAGATGCCGGCTTTAATCAACATTGGCAACTCTCTTAATTTCTTAGGCTGTGTGAGCGTCAGAGCTGATCGATACCTTTTTATTGCCTTTTCTTCCTAAAACAAAATCTAGTTATAACTTATCAGCTAATAGTGTGACAGAATTGTCAGGCATGGAAGTTATGGAAGACGGTAAGTGGTCGGAGCTTATAGATTCATAATTAGCTGATGAATGTCCCAGACATGCGGAAGCAAGATGTATTCACATGGCAATAATGCGTGTGCAAGAGCATGCCACTGATTGACCCACCGAAGCAAATGTTATTCCTATGCTTACTTGTTATAGTGCAGCAATGCCAGATCCAAAGCAGCCTGGTTTCTTCACTGCTAGAATTTCAACTGAAGGATATTAAACATAAAAAATGAATGGAAGCTTTTCTTCAGAAGATGGGACCATCATACTTCCAGATGGTCGGTAGTACTATTAGATTTATCAATTATACAGAATAGAACATCAATGTAAATGCAAGTGAGAATACCACACCAATGAAGAAAAGCTTGCATGAACTGCATGAATCCTTAACTGCTTAAAATGGTGGTGCATGTGAGTCCACCAATGAGTTAATAAATGGTTTATCAGCAAAGGTGCAGTTTTATTCCGGCACAAAAAGATTTCAAATAAGAACATCGTGAAAAAAAAATTAAGCTACTAGCCTACAACAGATTACTAGAAAAGTATGCTTTACATCCATGATCGCTAGAAGGTCTTATAACCATGCCGCAGGAAACTATTTTCTGGAGATCTTCTTCTGTACCCTACGAAAAAAAAAGTAGCTCAAACCATTAAGATTTGTGGTTTCTAGCAATTATTGATCATATAAATTTGGAAGCAATGCAGGTGTTTGAATGCATATAATAAAGATTATCATTTGCTAGTAACGATCGAGATACTTTGTAAAAATATGCCTTCTTTATTTGGGAATATTAAGTTTAGAACATAAATTTCTTAGATTGGCATCAGTTTTCTGTGACATCATATCTCGGTTTCTATAAGCTGGTTTGTTTTCGTCAGTTTCCAACTAGGAAATTCATTCTCTTCTTCTTCTTGCAGCAATTGATTTTGTAAAGTGGAGCAGCATGATTGGAAAATTACAGATGAAGGGAGAGGGAGAAAAGTCACACTTACAAGCTCAACGAAAGTGAAACTTCCTGTTATCAACTTGTACGATGAAAACATTCACACCATAGGCTGAAGGTCTGCTACCTATACAAACCATGACGACGAGCAACAATAAAATATGGCTGAGTTTTATCCTAATTGGTTGGTTAGTGTCTGATACATGTTGAATACTTTCTCATTGTTGGTGCCTTATAAGTGGATCCCTCTATATGGAACCCCATTTATTATGGAATGAGAATAAGGGATTCCATGAAGTTCATGACTGCAATGGCCTTATAAGAATCTTGATAAGTGATAATAAAAATTGGAGAAAAAGGCCTCACGCTAAACTTAGGCACAAGCCCCAACAACTTCCACAAAAAGAAGTCTCAAAATCTACACCAATAAGCACAAGAAGTCACACTTCTAGTTTTCTCAAGAGCACCAAACTTGCCATTGTCAAACATGTGACCTCCTCCAAGTTTATCCCACTTAAATATAGTTTTCTAGTAAATGCACACAAACATAAACATGAGTAAAATAGATCTCGCATGCATTGCAGCTAATGTAAGATTATAGATGAAAAGATGATATATAAAAGAAATTGTTATGGTACCAAAATCAGCAACCCCTTTTAAGGGCATTAACTGCACTAGCATTTGGCATGAGTAAATGCATGTAATGCTCTAAGTTTGTGGCCAGCATTATATCAACACTTCATCTTCGAGCTACATATATTTGAATGGTTATATATGCACTCCTTATCATTAGTGCCTTGGGCCACTTTTGAATGGGCCTTGGGCCACTTTTGAATGGTATCTTCCATTTTAGGCACCTAGCAACAACACCTATGACTCCCAAGACAGCACCCAGTGACAAGATATCTTAGAGGACTATTGAAATTTAACATGTTTGATGCCGGACAGCAGGGGAGGGAAGAAAGAGAGAAGAAAAAAATAGAGGAGAGAGGAGGGAGGAGGAAGAAAGAACTAGGCTTTGCATCTAGCCCTGCTCAGGGCTTCACGCCAGAGCTAAAAGAAAGGAATCACAATTTCATTCATAGTATACCCTAAATGGTACATGGTCCAACATATTTATAAGACCCAGAAAATGTAAAGAGACCCCTAAAAAGAAATTAATCTCATAAAGACCCTCAAAAATAACAAAATACCCTAATAAGCCCAAATAACATAAAATCACTCCAAAATAAAATCAAATTGTCCGAACCATCCTCCTGCGGCACCTGTAGATCCAAGTGATAGGTGATTTGGCACTGGTGTCCGCACCAGCTCCCTCCCAGGTGGAAAGAAGTCGACCTCAATGAGCACGGCTCGGTGTAGCTTTGGTAGTACTCCAATAGGTCTGGGTCAACCCGCTGAAGCTCCTCGAGTGTGATCCAAGTAGAGTTGGACTCCAATTTTCCTCGCCAACGAACCAAGAAGCGCTGGATCCTCCATCACTAGTAAAAATTGTTTGATCATCTAAAATAGCATCAATGTGCTCTTGTTGCGCTCGGTGAAGGGGTAAATGAATCAAAGCTGGTATGCAATCAATAATAAGGGAATCATCGGGCTCAAGAGATAGCTCAACAAAAGGATCATTGGGGATTGTTGGTGGGCCCTTGTAAGCAGCCAAATCTTCAACATTAAAAGTCGGGCTAATACCAAAATCAGAGGGGAGGTCAAGGACATAGGCGTTGGTGCCAACCCTGTGCAACACCCTAAATGGCCCAGCACTATGAGCCTGCAAGTTCCTAACGGTTCCAGGAAGAAACCGCTTAGGCTGAATACGGTTCATTACATAATCCTTAGTTTGAAATTTCTTAGCATGAGAATTAGTTTGCATCTTATATTGAGCATTACTTGCATGAATGCGCTTGTGGATTTTCTGATGCAACTCATGAATGTGTTGTGCAAATGCATGTGTAGACTCAAAAATCCTAACATGTGATGACATAGGTAAGAGATCTAAAGGTTTTCTAGCTGTATAACCATACAGTACCTCAAATGAATTCATGCCTACGGATCTGTTGACTGAATTATTGTATGCAAATTGTGCTACAGGTAGGATTGAATCCCAATTACGGGTGTGTTCACTATGATTGTACCGGTGAACTTTTCTGACAAGTAGAGCGAACATCAAAGAATCACTAAACACTTTCCGCTCAAATTCAGTGGGACACAGGATGTGGAGATCCTTATCCTTTGACACTTCATTTTTTTGTTCTTATCAGGTGCCTTGGGTGGCAAAGGATTGTGCTTAACTTTTTTGCCCTCGAACACAAAAGAACAAGAGTTGGATCGACCATAGATGGTGACTTCAAGGTCGAACAACCAAGATCTCCCCAAAATTAGGTGTCCTACATCCATCGAGATTACATCACACCATATGGTATCTTTGTAAAAAAAGACGTGAATAGGCACAAGACATCTTTCTTTGATGTGAATAGAAGTTGTGTCAATCCAAGAGACCTTATAGGGTTGTGGTTGGGGAACGGGAGTCAAACCTAGGCGGAAGACGATGTTGGAGGATATTGACCTTACAATCTCTCTCTGCACTTAATATAAGTATGAAAAATCGAGGTTTTTCTCCAGTCATCAATTTTTTTGGGTTGTGTGAGTGCACATTTGACTACACTCATGGTGGACTAGTCAAACTCTCTCTAAAGGTGTAAATGATATTGGTGTAGTGCGGATGCATTCTAGGATATCAGGTCCTTCATCACATGCTTCCTTATCAATGTTCTGAATGTCATCGATGTTTGGTTCATAGACTTGCTCCTCCAAGTCATCTGTGTCACCTCTCTGCTCTTGCTGTGCAATGACGAGAGATTTGTTAGCACATTGGGAGGTAACGTGACCAAAACCTTGGCATTTGTAGCACTAAAGTCTGAAATATAGTTTGGGAGGCTCACCAAGACTTCTCTTGCCTTTAGTGTCTCAGCTTAGGACAGAGGCGGTAGGAGTTTTAGGGACAGAGGACCCCACAAAAGGTCTGGGCCCCGAAGAATGAGGATTAGTGGAAGTGCCCCGATCATCAAAGCGCCTCACAAACATGGACTTGGAGACCTACTCATAGTTCTGCACGAATGTATATGCGTAGTCTAAAGTAGACACCTCTCAGAGGACAAGTTCCTTCCTAAGTTCATCATTAAGACCTCTTCGGAACCGGCTCAGAACCATCCTCTCATCTTTGATCACATTACATCGCATCATGTATTCATCAAATTGGGCAATGTAGTCCGTAGCTGAACGGGGGCCTTGTCTCAAGTTATTCCATTGGTCAAGGAGATCATCTTGGTAGCTAAAGGGCAAGTATTTTTTCTTAAGTTTTTCTTTCATTTCTATCCAATCAGTTATGGCAGGTTGACGTCTCCTATCTAGGAGCTGTTCAGTGTTTTGCCAGAAGAGCTTAGCTCGATCAATGAGCTTCATTCTGGCAAACCGAACCTTTTCTTCAGACAAATTATACCACTCAAAGAAGTGGTCCATTTCATGCAACCAGTCTGAGAAGACCTTTGGGTCAAGGCGACCATCAAAGGTGAGGGCTTCAACCCAAATGCCTTTCATCACATCTTCATCATGGTCACGAGGCTCTCTAGGTTCTACATTGTGGCGATAACCCCTATCGACATTATGGACTGGACCCGGTCCTCTGTGACGAAGGCAGGTTGGTGGACGGCTTGAGAAAGGATTAGTGTCAAAGTGGGCCTGTCGAACAGATCCTAGGTAGTCTATGGTTTCATCTTTGATCTCTAGGCCTTCCAAATGGGAGGCACTACCTTCTTTAGATCCCATAATTCTCTGAAGAAAAGCCTCAGCTGAGTCTAATCGGGTATGGGCTTGGGTGGACACTGGTCAAGTCTTGGACAACCTTTAGCAAGGCTTCGATGTTAGGATCCATGGCAAGTTGGGATTCTAACTAAGAAACAATACGACTACTATGAAGATGCATATAATGAGTGTGAAAAGGTGCATGGCCCTACAATGCTAAGATAGTGGTGGTTCCAAGGTAGACCTACTGCATGAAAGTAATACCTAGAGCTCAATGTATATGCTCAATATAAATAGAAAGCTAATTTTAGCAAATGAAATCAAGCAGGGAATCACGTAATAAGTGAAAGCGAGTAATTGCAGTCAAATAGTGCCAGTCTTCCGTGTGCTGCTAGATAACATGGTGCTTCGAAGAACTCCCAAAGATTAGGCAACCCTACAGTTAATGGTGAAAATGGGCCACTACAAGGGTTTCTCAGGTTGTTTGGGGTGTATGTGTGAAATTCATAGTAAAATAAGTCAACAGAGCATATAAGAGTTCATCAATGCGGAGTTTAGACGAGCAAATAGCTTTTTTCCAATAAGAGAAGAATCCTAACCTAGGTTGGGGATGACAATCAGAAGCACGGTCGCAGTAAGTAGGCTCGTCAAATGGCTCAAATCGGGTATGATCACAGCATGTCGGCGGCCTGGAGCTCGGCAACTCGTAGGGCCTGAGTGGCATGCGAGCTAAAAAAAGGAGAGAAACAAGCCTGCGGATGAGAGGCTTTTGGGGGGGGGGAGCATGTGGGCTGATGTTAAAACGGGCTTGTCGGGCCCGAGAAAAAAAGAAGGGGGGTGTGGTGCGGTTGGGCCCGTTGGGCTTGTGAAATGAAGAAGGGGGAAGGGGTTGCAGGGGGGTTGGATTGGGCTCTGCAGTGGTGGCACGGGCTTGAGGACTTGGGCCCATGAGAAAGAACTGGGAGGGAGGGGGGAGGGTGATGTGCGGTGGCTTGATGACAAGGAGTGGGACGAAAAAGGGGTTGGAAGGGGCGAACGGGGAAGACGAAGGAGGGGGCAGAGTGCGGCAGAAGGGGGCGGGCCTGCAAGGGGTGGCGGGGCGGCGATGGTGGTATGCGGTGGGGACGAAACCGTGGAGAGGGAAGAGGGTACCGATCCCTCTGGTTTCGAAAAGAGAGGGGGAGAGGGGTACGGTGGGGGTGGATAGTTGCAGGCGGTGGTCTTAGGTTCCGACCCTTATTGTTGAAGAGGGGAAGGTTCGGAAAGGAGGCAAAGATCTGTGAGGAAGGGAAGAAAATCCCTCAAAAAAAAAAGGAAGCAGCGGAAGAAGGAAGGTGAGAGAGGAGCGGAGCTTTGCGGTGGAAGAGCTCAGGTCGGCAGAGTTTGGCGGCGGGAACCCGTGATGGGTCAAGGGTTCCGAGAAGCTTCACGACGGCGGTAAGGCGGAGGCAGAAGCGTCGAAGGCGAAAACGGCGAAAACGGAAGCGGCGAAAACGGAAGCGGCATCGATGGAGGCAGACCCGACGAGGGCGTAGGCGGCAGTGGTGTTGCATGCGATCGAAGGAAGAAGGCAAAGGTGGCGGTGGTGCTGCGGGCGATCGGAGGAAGAAGATGAACAGGTAAGGGTTTTTTTTTAAACTCGGATCCGTTATAATTTGGGTTATCGGGCATGACCCGCTCCGATAACCCGTTATGGGTCCGTCACATGCAAGTCACGTATGTCTCTTTTTTCTTTTTATTTTGCTGAGTGGCTTCGGGTTAACGAGCGCAACCCACTCCGCTAACCCAATACATACCCACTAGGTCTTCTCCTTCGCGGGTTACTGTTGTCAGCCACGCCGACTTCCGCGGTGATTGGTGCATGGGGCAAGACGGTTGGAGGTGGCCGAGCTCCTCTCCCAAATCTGGCCACGGGCGGTGGCGACAAGGACACGGCCGGGGCCGAGCACGTCCTCCTTGCTCAAGCACGGCCACAGTTGGCCAGTGGCTCGGGGAGGTCTCCTCCGTCAGATCGTGGGGCACACGATTGAAGCTCTCGGCGGCGAACCTCGCAACGGCGTTGGGGCATCGAACGAGGGGATGGGGGGAGGAATAGGGGTTGTCCACGGAAAGGAAGGATTTCTTTTTTTTTGTTATTGTTTTGGTGTTGCTTCTCTATGAGGCCTAATCCCCACAGGACACCCACTGAGGAGGACATGGCAAAACGCTTCAGACGAAGGAGGGATTGGAACCCTTTCTCAGCTAAGGAAGAAGTCGCCCAAATGTGAAAAGTCTGAGCCCTCACGTGAAGAACAATGTCACAGCAGCCCAGAAAATTTCTTTTGATGCCCTTCTCTGATACCAATGCTGATGCCAGACAGCAGGGGAGGGAAGAAAGAGAGAATGAGAAATGGAGAAGGAGAGAGCGAGGAGGAAGAAAGAACTAGGCTTTGCACCTAGCCTTGCTCAGGGCTTCACGCCAGAGCTAAAAGAAAGGAATCACAATTTCATTCATAGCATATCCTAAACGGTATACGATCCAACATATTTATAAATCCGAAAAATGCAAAAAGACCCCTAAAAAGAAATTAATCTCACAAAGATCCTCAAAGATAACAAAATACCAAAATAAGCTCTAAACACTGTCAAATAACAAAATACCCTAATAAGCCCAAATAATATCAAATCACTCCAAAATAAAATCAAACTGGCTGGACCATCCTCCTGCGACGCCTGTAGACCCAAGTGACGAGTGACCTGGCATTGGTATTCGCACCAATATCGGTGATAATGGATTATTTAGGATTATCTTTTTATACTAAGATGTTTTCCATGTGAGCTCCAGAGATTTTTTTACTTGTTTCTGTTTTCCAGTGAATCTACATAAGTGATACAACTACTCAAAATTTATAGCATCAGATATGTAATTTTCAATAGTAACCAAGAAAAGCTGAACCGGCCGGTTCAACCCGAATCGAGCCGACCCGGCCGGACCGGTAGTAGAAAATGGTTTCAGCCCCTAGGGTGTCGTAACTTGATTGGCTCTGACTGAAACTGGCCGGAATCGGATGGAACCAGACGGAATAGGGGCCAAAACCTGATTGGCCTAACTGAAACCAGCCAGAATCGGATGGAACCCGGTTCGACTCGGTTTGAACCGATACCAACCCGTACCGAATGCCGACCAGTACGGGTATCGGTACCGGTCCGGCGAACATTAATAGTAACCAAAGGTTTTATAGCAGCATATTGAAGTATTACAAAATATCAAAATATTTAATTTTAATGACACTATAATATTTTTAAAGCAGTATTACTACATGCATTTTGCAATTCATATAAATAGTTCTAAAATAAAAACCAAATAATTCTTTAACAAATTAGGAAACCTCTAACTATTCTAGATAAAGTACAAAAATGCAAAATGTGGCCTCTAATTCTGAATTCAATATGATCCTTTCTTAAGGAGACTGATCACCCCACATGAGGCAATTAGATGGCCATCAGACATGACATATTCCAGTTTAGGGAGTTTGAACTTTGAACAGAGATGCCAAACTATTCCTACTCAAATACATGAATGCCATGTTTTTAGCTCACCCAATGCTCCAACATATAGAATCAAATAATTTGGTATATAACATGGTGATAGAAACTCCGTGCTCATAACAGCTTAAAATAACAAAAAGATAAAGTTCAAATAAAAGAATAGTTTAAAATACCAACCACTTGCATAGAAATAATCAAAATCTGAAAACCGTGAATACATCAAAGTAAATACCTCAAGAACATCAGTTGCAACTTCGCAGAGAAAAAGAATACTTTTAAACACCCGAACAACAAAAGACAGGTAAGCTTAATAGCAGTACAACTGTACATGTATGATATAGTAAAGTCCAGTAAACTTACCAACCAGTGACCACAAAATTCAATATGAACAACCTTGCAAAAAGGCTTTGATCAATTAGTTCCATTTATTTTGAGAAACTCTTGTTGACAAGTTTGAACAGAGACAAAAACAAATAGAGCCAATCAATTCTTGAAAGGTGTCTACTTTGATTCCCACTATTCATCTCAAAAGCCCATAGAGAAAAAATTAACATCAAACATCAAGTATATGCAATCAGTATATAATTGAGTAAAGAAAATCCAGATGATTATGCATAAAGGTTTTAGCTCCATTCCCTCCATCCATCTCAGACATTACCACAGGAAGAGATCGCACACCAAGTAGCAAAGAAATTGATGCAAACA
This sequence comes from Phoenix dactylifera, assembly GCF_009389715.1. NCBI lineage: Eukaryota > Viridiplantae > Streptophyta > Magnoliopsida > Arecales > Arecaceae > Phoenix > Phoenix dactylifera. Next base: position 22,193,430 of record NC_052395.1, on the reverse strand, counting down.
AAAACAACAAGATAATTCTTAATCATAGACTAGTTGTCTCGATCAATCAGAGAAATGCCTAGCCGACAAGATCCAATGCCACATAAAAAGTAACAAATTCAAATAAATAAACATAGAGATCTTTGTGGCTTCTGTGATCAATATATCATTCAATCCGGCATTCATAATTGATATGGGATAAAAATTTCAAAAGCTTAATAAGCAAAAATACTATATTAATGCCAAAACAGTGTCATTGTTATAATATATTTATTACTTTTTTTTCTTACTAGTAAACCAGCACACAAATATTGCATGCCAAAAGCAAAGACCATTTTTATAGTACATCATACATATTATTATAACGATTATAAATTAGATATCAAAACACTTACCAAAATACTGAACCTAAATTGTCTGCACAGAACAAAAGGGGAAAAAATCATATATCATGGCACAGACAAATTCAAGAAACACAAAATAACCAGAAAGGCACAGCACAGTAGGATAGTTATCATTCAAGATTACCACACATAATGCTGTTTGAAAAGATATAATACACCACAACCTTGACTACCACAAAATTGAGAAGTGCCAGGAAAGCAACAGCAACCATCATCATCCATAATCTCTGAATGGACGTGAACAAGAATATGAGAACTTAGAAATTACCACTAATCATGCCATACAAAAGAATAAGATATTCTGCTGCCAGAAGAGCAACAAATACATCATCTTCCTTTATAACCTTGTAAAGGCCACCGAATATCCCCACCCCCCCAACCCCCACTCCACCCCCGCCCCGAAAAAAAAAAAGTTTCTGAAACATGAAAGACAGATGTTAGTAAAAAATCAAGAAAAAATCTGCAGGAGGATAAAATCCTAGAAGGAATGATCAAAATCCATATGCTCCCACTGAAGTGAAAATTAGCTCATAGCGAAATTCCTTCTATCCATTTTACAAACCCTGCAGGAAAATTCACATATTGTATAATTTGTAACCACGTTAACAAATAAAGCCATGTAACTTTTACACTACTCATCTTAGAAAGCACTACAAGAAAGTAAAAATAACACGTGACAACAAACAGAGGAGAAAAAGAAACTAGATGACTCTTTACAGGAGCAGAAGACCAATTTTGCGTGTCGCCCTCAAATACATCTCAGAAACCCACTAGGGAATGAGCAAACAAGATCCACATGTCAACAGAACTAACTCCTACAAGAAAAATATTAAATGCCATTTATTTTTAAAATCAAATGATCAGACTATTATTATGAGATTAATAACTTCAGTTACCTCTATTCATCATATAGCAAGATGTTAACAGCTTGGAAAAGTTCAGGTTTCATATGAATCATGATTACAAAATGAAAGGTAAATGAGCTCCTAAAAGCACAAAAAGGTATCATGATGGAACTCCAATCACCAGCATTCTGAAGGAAGCACCAAACTTAAAAGCTGATTTTTGTTGTGATCTGTGGCCAAACATCACTATTTTTTGCACGAATAAAAAAGGCAAAGAAACAGATGCATCATGTAATGTGAAGTGAGAACCGGTCATCAATTAGGAAGAAGTTTGATTAATACCACAATTAGATCATAAGAGTGGGATCTATTAGATATTTACAATCATTTACAAATATAGGCTTTTAGCAATTAAAAGCTTCAAGAACCTTCCCCTGAAAAAACAATGTTACATGAACCATAGGCTTCACGGCCTGAACCATTGAAAACTATTAAGGAAATGAAAAAAAAGAGAGTAAATTACAAACCGCACCCCCCCCCAGATTTATGTTCATTACATTTACACCCAATAGTTTGCAAAACCTACACTTACACCCAGTTAAATTAATGGCATTAGTGAAACCGTTAACCTCATATAAGAAGTCATAGCCGCCCTTAGGTGGGAAGGAGGATGCACACGTTTACTTATATTCTTGGGTGATTGTTACGTCACTTAAGATTATTTTAGTCATTTCTTAATTTTTTCCTAGCAAGGCACTTGGGTCCCATAATGTTAAAGGTTTGACAAATGTTCTGTTAAGTCATGAGTTAAAGTGTCGGATAAAAATAAACCTCAGGGGGGTAAGCTTAGGTTTTCCAAACTATTAGGTGTAAGTGTAACTTATCCGTAATCTCAAGGAAGTTTTTGTAATTTACTCAAAATAAAAATATGATTAAAAATTTCAGATATCAGCAAAAACTGTACCACAATTATTGGCTTCTATTTGAGAGCAGAGCGGCAAAGATTCTTGTATTGTTATATTTCAAAAAATCAGAAGGAAACCTATCCATAGAAACACATACAGCTAGAAGAAGAAGAATAGCTCGGTTAGCAAACACCCATGAAAGCACAAGTTTAATAATTCAATGGTAATAGCTAGATCAGAGTTTGCATACATGTATTAACATTGATAGTTCTCTGCTAGAACTTACAGATTGCAAAAATTCATTGTCATCAGCAACCAAAGTTTCCCCCAAAAAATACAAAAAGGGAAGCAACTCCTACAAGTTGAAAGGAACTCACCAGCCAAAAAAAGTGAAGCGTTAACATTGATAGTTCTCTGCTAGAACTTACGGGTTGCAAAAATTCATTGTCATCAGCAACCAAAGTTTCCCACAAAAAATACAAAAAGAAAAGCAGCTCCTACAAGTTGAAAGGAACTCACCAGCCAAAAAATTGAAGTGCAATCACAACACAAGCGCCAAATTTTTCTAGAACTTAAGAGAAAGGGAAAACCTTTCAACAACTTCAACAGCATCTCAAGGCACAAGACAGAACTGCAGAAAAATGGTTATCTTTCAAAGATAACATTCATAAGACTTGCAGATATTGTTGTTGACATATCTCCTCCTCTACTACTACATCGCTTTGCTTGGTAAAAGCCTATCTCTCCACATCATGCTTGGTTGAACTTATAATTGCACATGACTGCCTCTATTAAGTATATGTTTCGCATTCTATCTTTCAAAGATAACATTCATAAGACTTGCAGATATTGTTGTTGACATATCTCCTCCTCTACTACTACATCGCTTTGCTTGGTAAAAGCCTATCTCTCCACATCATGCTTGGTTGAACTTATAATTGCACATGACTGCCTCTATTAAGTATATGTTTCGCATTCCGTCTTGCTAGAAGACCAAAATGTATCCTAGTGATTTGTCTCAAGCACTAGTCTGTATGAATGACAATTTCAACAGAAGAAAATGCATTAAATTATTTATCCGCAGTTTATTGGCAGATCATATTTCATTCTATGCCCACACAAGAATCTGACAGAAGGGCCAAGTCTGGCAGCTCGCTGAGTACGCTTACTTGATTAAGTAATAGACATAACAGATTAGCTTCATGAATGATCCCATCAGAGTCATTATTTTGAATATAATCTCCAATTGCTTAGCAAGGGTCTCCCTTACTCATTCTTCCACACATTCTACTCCTTAAGATTGATACACAGACTTGAGAAACATAGCTCAAGCAAGAAGAGGATATTATTTTCAAAGAAATTGCGTAATGTGAATCCTATATACCAAGAGTCCAAGTGGCATAATTCATAATCTCTGCTGGACATAAACAAGATTATAAGATAATCAAAACTACCACTGATCATGCTTTTGGAATAACATAACATATCACAAAAGACAGGTCAGAATAATAGTAAAATTATAATATGGTAGAGAAAATGACTTGCATCATCAAGAGGGCACCTTTGAGCGACTGGATTAATAAATGACCAAAAGTTCAGTAATCATCCCATCCAGTGAATAGTGATATATTGGCACATTTTTTAATTATCAAACATCCCTGCAAGAAGAATCTAACAATATGTGACATAATGATGAAATCATAATATGGTAGAGAAAAATGGCTTTCATCTTCCACAAAATATCCCCAGTAAAAATAGCATTTAATAATACATTAGCACATGGCAGCAATCCCAAGAAAGGATGATTTAAGCACAGTGTCGCAACAAACAAGCTATTTTTTTTAAAAAAAAAGAGCATTTCTAACAATATGAGTTCATTGTTTTCACTCCTCTAACCATCATGTGTCATTTGACACTCAAACTACAAGAGCAGAATGACTCCTACAAGATCATAACTTCAGTTCTCTATATCCCTCTACAAACATACAAAATGGAATATTCAGAAACTAGTTATAAAAAAGATTAAAAATAAATTAAAATAAAGTGAAAACATAAAAAATATAAAAGTAAAATGAAATATATAATAAACATGAGAGAACATAAACTCAAAAAAAAAAAAGAGTTTTCAAAAGTGAAAAAAAAGATGCAAAAAAACAGAAAATATTATACTATAAAAGAGAAATAAATCAAATTTTAGTAAACAAAATAGAATAATATTTGAGAAAAGCATAAAAGACCAGATTGCTGAAGCCCTATTAGAGAACAGATCAGAAACAAAATAAAATAAACTTAAAACTGATTCACACATGAAAAGATGACAAACTAATTGATTAAAAAAAGTGGAAATAAAGAAAGCTGGACTCCTAAAAGTAAAAATATGAAGGAGCACTAAAAATTCAGTAAAATAAATAATTTGTCATGATTTGTGTTTCTAGGCTTAAATATGTTCAACAATATATGTTATGTCCTTTTCCCCTCTGTTTTCTATAGTATCTCTCTTTTTTTCTGTATTTAAAAGAATGGTGCATTAAATATGCCTATCAAGGAGTAGACACCATTTACAATAACATAAAGTTGGCAGATATGCATAAGTACCAAAAATACAAATAACACAACCTCATCACCCACAATGTATCAATAAAAAAATATTTTAAGCATCTAAATATGATTATTATCCAAATTACTAAAACTAAGTCACATCATATTTGAATCCCACTTGCCACGTTTTCGAAAGAGATATGGATTCTACAACATCAAAAGCTGCAGCCAGCTTCATTGAATAAGATTGCCAGTGATTCTTGTAGCAACAAATCATCAAAATTCTCTACAGAAGTCCTAATTTGCCATCTGCATTAAGTGTGTGCGTATGAGAGACAAGCATTGAAGTAAAATGGATGAATCTAATTTTTCCTATTCAAACACAAACACATAACTTCAGCGTCTTGGAAGAAAATAAGTGGGATTTCATGGAGCAACAAGTGCAGTAAGAGAGCATCGCTTATCCAAAAGTGTAGTGATTCAACGACGAAAATCACATTGAACATCTGCATTAAATAAAGTTAATAACAAAGGCAGACCTCATGATACATGAATTACAGAATTTTTTACTTGGATACTAATTAGAAATATGAAATCAAACTATTGCAAGAGACTGCACATGTATATCGGCCAGAAAAATAAAGCAGATAATAAAAATTACAATAACTGCATTCACAAGCAAGCTAGGCGAAGCAGACAAAGATAAATACACAGATGAAGCCATCTGAACACAAATAAGAAGTTTTTACTTCAATCACCAACCCAAGTACCAAATGTTTCAAAGAAGTATCAGCAAACAAATGGAAGCAGACAATTAACAAAACAAAATGCTTACAGACACTAGCTTGTAGAAATTCCCCTGTTAACCACACTGCTTACACCTCCGTGTGAACCAAATGATTGCATAACAACAGAACAAATAGACAAAACCCCACTCAAACACAAATTAAACTCCAAATCCCACTCAAACACATAAATTAAACTCCAAATCCCACTCAAACCAAGAAAAGCAAAAACAGCAAAGACGTTGAGAATTTATCCCAATCATCACGCGATAGTGTAGAAGATTAAAATCAAAGACTATCAAAAGATCAAAAAGAAATATCCTTTTGAATGCCAGTTGCAAATCAAGGGAAAAACAGAGAATAATATAAAAGATATATCAGCAATAAAGTAAAACCACTTCAATCAGTAAAAAATATCTCACAGAGACTAGATACATTTCCAACTCCGATCCCTGCAGAACAGTGGTTAACCTCCACAAGAATGCAAACATCATCAGACATGTTAACAATTCAACCTTTATAAAATCTATTGAAATTGGCATGAAACTAAACAAGAAACTTTTATAAAATCATAGGAACAAATAGTTCTATCAACCTATTCATATGGAAAATGATCTAACACCATGTTCAGCAAAATCTATTGAAATTGGCATAAAAACAAACCCCAAGAACGAAAATAAAACATCAAAATCTCCACAATGTTGAATAAATCACATAGGGCAAGTCCCGGAACTAGATGATCATCACAAAACTAGAACCCAACAAATCATAGCTAGGACACGAAATAACACGGAGATCACCGCCTAACCCTAAAACCATATTAGAAATCAAGAACCGACCAAACCCGAACTTGAAACCAAGAACAATCACCGGAATCCAAAGAACACCGAGACCAAGCTAGATAATAAGAAGATATAACCCTAAAACCAGACTAGCAATTAAGAACCAACTAAAACCGAACCGGAAACCAAGAAACATCTCAGCAAACCAACGAACGCCGAAACCAAACTTGAAAACAAGAAACAAGTAATCAGTAGCCGAATCAAGAATGCAAAAAGGCGAAAAGACACGAAATGGGGACGGATCGCTTGCCTCCACGTCGCTTCTCGTCTTCCGGAGGTGGCTGAGGTTGATAGAGGGATCGCCGCTGCAGGGGCGCAAAGAAGAAGGCCGACTCCAGGGTTGTGACTGCCCGGCTCGCCATCCGTTCAAGCCACTCGCGCGAAAGAGAGCTCAGGTTCTCCATATCAAGGCGGCCCGATCGCCAGATCCCGGTTGGGAGAGAAGGGGAGAGAGTCGGAGGGAGGATAAAAGTCCCCACATAACCCTTCAAGCCTCTCGCGCGAACGCCGAAATAGTTCTCAGGTTCTCGATCGCCGAATCCTGATGGATCGTTGGAATAGAACGGGGCAGAGCGAGGGGGCAGTCAAAAGTTTCGAAGAAAGGTCAAGTATATAGGCGACGTCAGCTTCACCTCTACGGCTCCACGTTACTTAAAATAAATTAAAATAATAATTTTTAATAAAAAATATCGAATTTTGAACAATATTATTTTAATAACCGGTGGAACGCTATAAAAACTGAGGGTGAATTTTGATACAATAATCAAGTTGCTTCATTGCAACCCAAAGGACATAGGTGGGCCGTTCTGGCGGCTGGGAAAAAAAAGGGGAACGGGGCTCCGGAGAGGAGGGTCCCTGAGGGAGATGGTGGGGCGATGCGTCGGCGTTCATCGGGAACTTGGGGGTCATCGCCGTCGAATCATCGGAGAGTAGACAGGGATCCGGAGAGGGTCTGAGCCTGTGAGGAGAGAACAGGCTGAGCGAGTGATCTAAGACGCAAACAGTCAAACAGTTGTGCGAGTGTGAAGGGAGGAGGTTAAGAAATGGCCTCTACTGGGGAGGGAAGACCGGCGAAGCCACCGCAGGGGAAGGAGGGGGGATCGGGTAACCCTTTTCCGGGCGGTGCTGCGAAGACCCCGTCGTGGGCAGATGTGACGAGGGGGATGTCGAGACGACCGGCTTGGACCAACCACCGGATCTCTGCACGGGAGCTGGCATCGCTTCAGAGGCGTTTCACTGAGGTTGTGGAGATCCCGGAGGAGGAGTTGGAGGGGACCAGGGCAATTTGGCGGAGCTCGACAGTGTTAGTGCGAAGCTTGGGGAGGAGCGTACCGGCGGAGTGGGTGGCGAAGGAGTTCCGGAGAGTGGGGAAACTGGATTATGATGTGGAATGTTTTCCCCTGTTGGAAGGCTTTGTGGCGGCGAGGTTTGCGACGGAACAGGATCGGGAAGCTGCTCTGCTAAATGGTCCCTGGACAGTAGCTGGTCAATTGCTCGCCGTGGAGCGTTGGCGTCCAAACTTTGTGCCGGGTGCGGATGGAGTGGGGAGAGTGGTAGTCTGGCTCCGGTTACCGGGGTTACCGCTGGACTATTGGAAGCCAACCACCATTCTTCGGATTGCAGCGGCGGCGGGCAACCCATTAGCAGTGGACGGCATCACGGAACAGGGTCGACGGTTCGGATATGCCAGGGTGAAGGTGGAGGTGGACTGCTCAGCCCCTCTCAAACCGGGAACCTTCGTTATGGGCCGATCGTCTGGGAGTGGGGCGAGTTTCTGGCAGGGGTTCGTTTATGAGAACCTGCCAGCCCCGTGCACCATCTGTGGGAGAGTTGGTCATGTTGGGGGGGATTGCAGAATGTCCGCCCCAGCGACAATGGAGGAGGAGGAAGAAAAGAGACGACGGAAGGGAAAAATGCCAGCTGAGGGCGTAATCCCGGAGCAAGTGGATGTGGAGGTAGCTGTGCCAGAGGAGCAACCGGTTTTCGGCCCCTGGTTGGTGACGAATAGGATTTGGCAGCAGCGGCCAGCCAAGCCGGCCGTGAGGAAGAAGGTGGCGGACGAGTCGGTGGTGAGCCAGGACCCAGTTCCGACACCTCTGCGCACAGATCCGGTTTCAAAGGGTGACAAGCCGATTACGATTGTCTCTCCGATAGACCTTGAGGGCTGGCAGAAACCCTCAAAGGTTGCACGGAGGAAAACGCCGGAGAAGGATGTGGCGTTGGCTGGAGCGGGCACAAGCGGAGGGGAAGGGCTGAGTCAACTCAGTGTGTGCACCGAGCTGGGCGCCAAATCAAGCTCCAGGCCGGTTGTGGGTGGGCTCAAACCGTTATCGGGCCGGGTCGTTGAGGGGCCCAAAAACATTCCTGCGGGGCGCGCGGGCGGACCGGGCCTCAGCCCACGGAAGCGGTCGAGGAGCCCTATTAAGCTCCCGGTACTGGGACCGGCTCGCTCCGCGGGGTTCTTCTCAGGATCTACCGGGCCGATGAGGGGGCAGGTGGGGGGTAATCGCCGGAGGAGCAAGAGCTCCCCCCCGCCACTGTCGGCGACACGCGGTAGACCTCCCCGGGCGGAGCTGGTGTGCCGAGAGGCCGGTCATCTACCGGTCACCGGGGGAGTGAAGGCTTTGGGCAAGGCGCGGCTGTTCCGGGTGGCATCGGCGGCGGCCTCCTTGTCGGAGTTGGGGGCTGCGGCGGCGACGTCGGAATCGAGCGGCGGATCGGTGGTGGAGGGGAATGGTGCGGCGGGGGGGGCTGCAGGTGTCGATGCCAGCCACTGTGTGCTCATCCCGTCGGAACCCCTTCAACCGATGAACAGTGTGCCAGGCTATGTGGCACAGAGCCAGATTGTTACAGCTATGGAGGGGATTACAAGGCGTCCCGGGGATTCAATTACTGCTTTGGAGGAGGGAGGGCATCAGAGGAGGTTGGAGGAGGCGGGGGAATCCGGTGCCACAGCGTGCCATTTGGCACAGACCAATAGTGAAGCTCACAACATGGTATTGGCCCAGATTATGAATGCTGTTAAGGGAGGGTCTACAACTCAGGAGGTGAGCACAGGCGAGATGATTGTGGAAGATTCTTGTAGGTGTGGCCCCGGGGAGCTGGGTTGCGCCAATCCACCTAGTGATTTATGAAGATTCTACTTTGGAATTGTCATGGTGCGGGGAAACCTTCCTTTGCCCCGGCTTTTCGCAGGTTGATGCTCCAGCACAACCCGGATATTTGTGTTTTATTGGAGACTCGGTTATCTGGTAGAAGTTTAGAGAAGGCAAGGAGGGCCGTGCCGAGGTCATGGGGTTTCTACGCAGTGGATTCTCAAGGTCTTTCAGGAGGTATCATTGTTACTTGGGCTCAGAATGATTATAGAATTGACATTTTCAATGTGTGTACTCAAGAGGTAATCTTGGTTATCTCGGATGGCAACCGGAGGCCATGGGTCTTTGCAGCGGTATATGCTAGCACAGACTATAGGGAGAGGAGGATTTTGTGGGAGGAGGCATCTCTATTGATCAGCCAGGGCCAACCGATGTTAGTAGCAGGGGACTTCAATTGCATTACCAACTCTCAGGAGAAGATGGGGGGTAAGGCCTTCACCTTTAAAAAGAAAGTCAAAGAGTTTCGGGATTTCCTTGACTTGAATGGATTGGTTGACTTGGGCTACTCTGGCCCGAGGTTTACCTGGTGTAATAATCAATAGGGGCAGGCCCGAGTTTGGGAGAGACTGGACAGAGTTTGTGCGACGGCAGGATGGGTTCAGTGCTTTCCAGATTATCACGTCAGACATTTGCCGAGGATTGCATCGGACCATTGCCCATTACTAGTGAGTATGGATACATTTACTCCGGTTCGCCCCCCGTTTAGATTTGAGAAGATCTGGCTCTGCTACCCTCGGTCGTGGGAGATGGTTAGGGAGGCGTGGAGTTTGCCCGTCCGGGGAGATGCCATGTACCGTGTTTCCCGGAGGTTGGAGTTGACCTCTAGACGGTTGAGGAGGTGGAACCGTGAGGAGGTGGGGAATATTTTCAGGAGGATAGAGGATTTGGAGGAGGTCATATCCAGATTACAGTCTCAGGAGGTGCAGAGTGGAGGCTTATCGGAGGGGGAGTTGGGGGAGCTCAGGTCACACTTGGCTCTACATGATTCGCTTCTTAGACAGCAGGAGATTTTTTGGAGACAGAAGTCAAGGGTTCAGTGGATTCAGGAAGGGGATCGGAACACCAGATTCTTTCATCAGTCTACAGTGATTAGGAGGCATCAGAATAGGATCAAGGCTATCAAGGGTGAGGATGGGCAGATGATGGAGGACCCGGACACGATACAGAGGATTTTGGAGAGTTTCTTCAGAGTTAGATGGACAGAGCAGACACAGGTTGGGAGTCTAGTGGATATCCCGAGGCCTCAGATCCAGGTGTCGGATGAGGAGACTGCTGCATTGATCAGGCCGGTATCAGAGAGGGAGATCAGGGAGTCAGTTTGGTCTCTTCAAGGGGAAAAGGCTCCAGGGCCGGATGGTTTTCCTCCAGTGTTTTTCAGGAGGTATTGGTCGATTGTGGGACAGGAAGTGACAGAGGCTATTCAGCAGTTCTTTAGTACAGCTATGATGTCGAGGGATTGGCAGAGGACATTTATCACACTGATACCTAAACGACAGGATGCTACTGAGCCGGGGCATTTTCGGCCGATCAGTTTGTGCTCGACTTTGTACAAGGCTACGACGAAGATACTTGCAGTCAGATTGAGGGACATTCTTCCGAGGTTGATCAGTCTGGAGCAGGGAGCCTTTTTGGGTGGGCGGAGTATTACAGATAATGTGCTTATTGCTCAGGAGTTTATGTTTGATCTTCGTAGGGCCCCGATGAGGAGGAGCCTGATGGGGATTAAGCTTGACATGGAGCGGGCTTATGACAGGGTGAGATGGGATTTTTTGCAGCAGTCTTTGCAGGGGTTTGGGTTTCCCGAGATTTGGATTAGTTGGGTGATGAGTTGTGTGCGGTGTCCCTCCTTCGCCATCCTGGTGAACGGCACTCCATCCCGCTTCTTTGAGTCTAGCCGAGGGTTGCGCCAGGGTTGCCCTCTTTCTCCTTTGCTCTTCACGGTGTGCGCAGATGCGCTCTCCAGGCTTCTTAGACATGCTACATCCACACAGGAGTTAGAGGCCTATAGGCCGGCAGAGGGGGCAGTGTCGATCTCTCACATTCTTTATGCTGATGATTGTTTATTGTTGGCTCGGTCGACTCCGCAGGCCGTGCAGGTCATCTGTAGGATTCTGCGTGTCTACTGCGCAGTGTCAGGGCAGTGTGTTAATTTGTCCAAATCAGCAATATGTTTCAGTCCGAAGACGAGAGTGGCAGCGAAGCATTCCATTCTGGAGATTTTGGGGGTGGGGGAGCAGGTGGGCATATTGACATACTTGGGGATCCCGATCTCAGGGCAGCGGCTTCGCAGTAGGGACCTTACCTTTTTGGAGCTTAGTATCAGACAGAGACTGGAGGGCTGGCAGAGACTCACACTGTCGATGATGGGGAGGATCACCTTGGTTCGGTCAGTTCTCTCGGCGATTCCGACTTACTTCCTCTCTAACTCTCTTATCCCTATGGAGGTCTTGAGGACTATTGAGCAGCTCTTTAGGGACTTCATCTGGGGGGGGAGTGGTGGCAGAGGCGGTATACATCTGGTTGCATGGGAGGTGGTGTGCCAGCCGACCAGGGCTGGAGGATTGGGATTGCAATCCATGGTGGTGAGACGGGAGGCGTTAGCGGCACTTCATGTAGCTAGATTCTGCTAGAGCCTGACAGTTTGTGGTCTTCATTGATGAGGGCCAAATATGGGGCCCTAGTTCCGGGGATTCGGGCAGGACGACACCATTCGCCGGTCTGGAGGGAGATGTGTGCCAGAGCTGTGCAGGTGCTTCCGGAGATTACATGGTCTATTGGGGATGGTCGGTCGATAGATGTTCTGGCGGACAGATGGGTGACTGAGCAGCCGATTAGTCTTCTGCCGACTCTGGTGGACTCGGCGAGATTGGTTGGATGCAGAGTTTGTGACTTATATGACCAGGCTGGGGGTCAGTGGAGGGAGGGGCTGGTTCGGGAGACTTTTGGAGAGTAGCTGGCAGAGGCGATTCTGGCTTTACCGGCTCTTTTGCGGGAGGAGTCAGATAGGCTAGTGTGGAGGCCGTCGGGACGGACGCGGGTCCGAGCTAGAGATCTTCTTCCCCTATTCAGGAGGGAGTCCGGTCGGCAGATAGAGGGAGGTTGGATTTGGAGGTTGCGGGTTCACCCGCGTGTGGCTTTGTTCATCTGGAAGGTGGCGTGGGGTTGCCTACCTTCCAGAAGCGTACTTGTTCGGAGAGGAGTACGGATCTCGCAGTGGTGCATGGTGTGTACGGAGGTGGAGGAGACTATTGATCATGTTCTTGTGCAGTGCCCGAGGGCAAGAGAGATCTGGAGTAGATCGCCGGTTCCCCTGCCCCAGTCGGTGGAGTCGGCTCAGGCCTTGATTTCTTTATTGAGAGGATCTATGCGGAGCCCCAGCTTGTGGGAGGAGGGTATTCTTAGAGCATATCTGGCTTACCATATCTGGTTGGACAGGAATGCTGGCATTTTTGAGGGTCGGAGGATTTCATCGAGGATGGTGGTTGATAGAGCTCTATTACAGGTTGGGGAGGTCACGGCAGCCTCAGCGGTATTCACTAATGAGATGGCTAGGGACATCTGGGGCACTTCACCCGCTTTTACAGCGCCCAGGTTCGCCCTCGTCTCTTGGGTGCCCCCACCCCTTGGTCATCTCAAAGTGAATTTCGATGGGAGCATGATGATGGATGGTGTATTTGGAGGGGTTGGATTTGTGATCAGGGACTCCTGGGGTAGGATGGTGGCAGCAGGGGGTCAGCGCACGATGGGTCTCTCAGTTGTTGGGGCTGAGCTTCGAGCTGCATGGGAGGGTTTGTCTTTTGCGAAGAGAGTCCTTAGTGCCGAGTGGGTGCTACTGGAGGGGGATTCCTCTGTGGTGGTTGATTGGATCCGAGGTGTGGATAGATATGGGGATGGTCATCCCCTCATTAGAGAGATTCGGAGACTGGCTCAGGAGTTCGGTGGCTTCCAGGTAGCCCACGTATATCGGGAGGCGAACAGGGTAGCAGACTGGGTCGCCTCCTTCATCGCACGACACTCTGGGGAGTTCCTTTGGACATCTGTAGGAGAGATTTCTTCAGATTTGTACTCTTTACTTTATCGTGATCTGGCAGGATGTACTCACTTTAGAGCTATATAATTTGCCGTTTTGACAAAAAAAAAAAAAAAAAAAAAAGGACATAGGTTTGAAACATGGAAAGGCTTTCTGGATATATGGAGATAAGTCTGTATATTTCACCCTTTTCAAACCCCACAATGCTGGGAGTTTTATACGTTGAACCATCCCTTTTGGTTCAACCCAATTGATGTTACACTCCTGGCATCCCATGAAAATCCAAAATAACTATATATTTCATGCATTCTTGTTAAGATGATAGCCTCTGTCTTTTGTCATGATTATATGGGAGGTAGATTCCCACCCCACAGAGAAAGAGTAGATAAAAATTTGATGCTAGTACATCCAAATTTTAGAACAGCCAACCGAACACTTTCCCATCATATCAGTCAGCTAATGAGAGGGTGCATGGTTGGGGATCATTGCATACTGTATGCTGTATATGATTTGAAGGAGAAATGAATAAAAACCACACAACAGGGTTTAGGAGCCAAGGAGTTCCCCAAGGTCGTGAAAAAGGACACTCTAATAACTTGCCATTTTAGTTTTGGCTTCATGGAAAAATAAAAGAAAATTAAAAATGTCTCTCTACTGATCTAATAGCAAATAAGGAGACCCTACAAAAAATAACCTATTAAATCCAATCCTTGTCCGTAGAGAAAAGGACAAACTAAAAATCAATTTTAGTATTTCTTTAGAATCTTTTGATGGCATAGTTGACATGTATGTAGATTTCCAGTAAAATCTTTGAAAGTTAGCATGAAGGATTTGGGTTAGAGACCCATTGCCAGCTCAATTTCAGTTACAATTTTCTATCTTATTTCAGGATCTCACTTAAAAAAAAAAATAGCCGAAAGATATTATTTGTACTTTTTGACTATGTATAAATATCCAAAATCTACACAATATATAGTGATATAAGACTAAATATATAGTAGCATGGGTCCTCACATACTTTCTCTATTTAAGCTTTAATATTCTCACTACATACCAGACAAAGGTTAAATCTAGGTAAATTTAATCATAAGTACTACAATCAACCCATGATGGGCCTAAAAAAACTCGTGCCTGCAGTGTATTCTAGTCCATATGGGCTATGTTCCAGGTTCCTTTTGATACAATTTAAAATAATTCTGGACATCATCTAAAAAAAAGTAGCCAAAAAATATTATTTGGATTTCTTGATTTTGTATAAGTATTCTAGATTTATTCAATACATAGGTGATGTGGGATTAAATATATGCACACATAGATCTTTGCATCTACTTCTACAAAAGTATTATATAGAAAAAAAAACAGCAGAGTGATTCCACTAGAGAATTGTTGGTCATATATTTTAGAAAACGCTTTCCAAGAGTCACTCAAGTGCAACTGTTGTGCTGGCCAAGAAGTCTCCCCCTTGTGTTTTCCTTTCTTAAAAAAACAAATGCATACACAGATTTATACAGGTAAGCCCCCACTAGTATGCTATGTTTGATTACGGCAGACGGACGGGAAGAGAATGCTATACGCGCGTGGTATTATACGTAACGTTTGTGGCAGGTTGTCTTGTAACAGTTGGCATTACATGGATCCGAATGGGCCCACCGCATCTCATGCCTTATAGATTGGGCCTCACCTTTCCAACCCATTATTTCCCCTTCCATTCCAGAACACGACGGAGAGAGAGAGTCGAAGGAAAGGAGGCCCCTCGCCGAGCGGCGGACGGGAGGTATAGGCATTGGCAGTTCCATTCACTATAAATCTTCACCAGTGCTTTCGGTATTCTATCTCTCATCTCTCCTCTCTTTCTTTTCCCCTTCACTCTTCTTGTTCTTCCTTTCATGAGATCCTTGGTCCTTCTAGGGTTTTGAAAAAAAGCCGCGTGTTTCTGACCTACGGTTTCGATTCTTGCTTCACTTGTTTTTTGAGTTCCAGTGAAAATTAACTGTTTCTTGTTCCAGTGGGGTTACTCATGGATTCTTGGAGGGTTTTAGCTTGTGGGGTTTTGATTCATTGCTAGTTTCTTTTATTTCCTGATTCGTATTATCATTAATATTTTTCTTTTTTAGTTTCAAAAAACTGAAACTAAGATCCCGTTTGGGAGAGCTTTTGGAGGGCCAGAAAGTACTTTTTAACCCTCCAAAAGTAATTTTGGATGAAAAAGGATGTTTGGTAAAAATTTTGGAAAGCTGTTTTAGCTTTTCCAGAAAGCTGAGGGAGAAGCTTAATTTTGGAGCTTTCCGAAAACGCTGTTTTCAGATTTATCGGGAAACTATTTTTTTGACCACAATAACCTCATTCATTTTTTTCCTTCCAAAACACTCATCTCACCGTCTCTTCCACTCCCACCCATCCCCCTTCCTCTCCGCCGCCGCTGCCCCCAATGCCTCTACCCCACAGTGGGAAGGTGCCGAATAAGAAGGAGAAGAAGGGTCGGTCTCCCTCTTCCCACGATCGATGTCCCCATCATAGATGGGGAGGTGCCAAAGAAGGAGGTCAGTCGCCACGGATGTCCCCGCCCCCACAGTGGGAAGGTACCGAAGAAGAGGAAGAAGAAGGGGGCTGCCCTTCCGCTTCCTGCGGCCGCCGCCGGCCACGACCCGCCCCCCACTCGCGTCCGCCTCGGCCCGGCCTCTTTCCGGTGCCATCGACCTCGCGGGAGGAGAATACTTCGCAGGGGGCCAGCCGCGGCGGCCGAGACTACCGCAGGCGCCGTTAGCCATAGCCCGGCTCCCTCCCGTGGCCGCCGCGGCCTGGCCCCCTTTTGGCGCCGCCGGCCGCGCGGGAGGAGAAGAAAGGGAAGGGGGAGAGGAAGGAAGGAGAAGAAGAGAAGAAAAAAGAAAAGAAAAAGAAAAGGAAAAAAAGAAGAAAAAGGAAAGAAAAAAAAGAGAAGAAAGAAAAGAATAAATAAATAAATGCATAAATAAATATGTATATAAATGAATGAATGAATGAATAAATAAATAAGATAATAAATAATATATTTCAATGAATAAAATAATAAATAAATAAATACATAAATAAATATATTTACGAATGAATGTATAAATAAATAAATAAATAAAATAAAATAATGAGTGAGTGGAAAATAATATGATCTTTATGATATTGATATGTACAGTGAATTTGTCGCCATTGCAAATAGTTAAGTAAAGAGAATCTGTTAAAAGAGATAAATAGTCATTAGAAGGATGAAAAATTAATTTACACTAATAATTATAATATTTTATACATTTATTGTTGTATTATACTATAAATATAATATTATATTACATTATATCATAATATATTAATATGTTATGTTAAATAATTTAATATTATGTTACATTATGGAAAACTAATTTATACTAATAATTATAATATTTTATACCTTTATTATGTATTATACTATAAATATAATATTATAATATATTATATCATAATACATTAATATGTTATGTTAAATAATTTAATATTATGCTATATTATGAGAAATTAATTTATACTAATTAATTATAATATTTTATACTTTTATTATTGTATTATACTATAAATATTATATTATATTACATTGTATCATAATACATTAATATCTTATTTTAAATAATTAATATTATGTTATATTATGAAAAATTAATTTATACTAATAATTATAATATTTTATACCTTTATTATTGTATTATGCTATAAATATAATATATATTACATTATATCATAATACATTAATATATTATGTTAAATAATTTAATATTATGTTATATTATGAAAAATTAATTTACTCTAATAATTGTATTACTATTATGCTATGCTATACAATGTTCATATTACTATATTATAATAATATTATTTTACATTACAGTAACATTATACTATATCGTATATTATGTATTAATATATATTATGTTTTATTATGCTTTGTTGTATAATACCATGCAATATCATCTCAGTTTGTTTACCAAACACATGTTAAAGTGTCACATCACTTTAGAAATGTAGTTACCAAATAGCAAACATCTTTTTATAAAAGCTCTACTTCAGACAGCTCTACTTCCAACAGCTCTACTGCCAACAGCTCTCCCAAACCGGGACTAAGAGAAGTGACATAAGGTCGGTAACTTAACCGAGTAGATGATGAAGAAAGAGAGGATCTTGGTGCAGTGCCAATGGACATAACGGTAGGTTGGACCATGTTCGGTGTTTATTTTTTGTTTTTTTTTATTTTCACAATGCTACTGAAAATATGGTGCAACGTTGCTTCCTTTAACCAAATATGAATGAAACTTCCAATCAAAAGGAGGGCAAAGGTGAAGGTAGTAGGGACCTTATCGATGATGGTGGCTTAGATGCATGGGGAGGACTCTGATGGAACTGATGATGAGAGGAGAGGATCAGGAGAATCTGGGGTGTGGTGGTGGAAAGAGATGATGGGAAGGAAGTAAGGAATAGAATATTGTAAGAAGACATATAAGATGTATGAAAATTTCATTTGTTTATATATTGTTTATTTTAGTATTATATATTGAAAAGCGTTCAAAGTAGCAAATTCTCCTCGGTTTCACGGAGATAAGATTAAGAGATTCAGGTGTAAGAAAGAAAAAACAGTGCTTTCAGCTACAAACATAGGGCTCGTTTGGTTCGCGGGAAAAGAAGGGGGAAAAGTGTGGTCAACGGAAAAGTAATAAGATGCCTCTTGTTTGGTTGGAGTTTTCAAAGGAGAGAGATGGGAAAGTTGTATTCCCATGGGAATATGATTCCCATATTTCATGGGAAAGTCTTTCCTATGAGAAACATAGGAAGGTTACTTTCCCGTGGGCGGGAATCACTTTATTTTTATTTTTTCTCAAAAAGCCCCTTCAGCATTAAAGAGGCATTAAAGACCTATTTTTATTAAGGGCATAATAGGAATTATTACATAACTTTTCCAGGAAAGTGGATGGCCAACCAAACATAAGCACTTTGGAAGTTTGTCACTTTCCCATCGTCAACCAAACATGCCAAAAGTACTTTCCTTAGGCCATCCTCTTTCTAGAAATTTGTTTCATATTCCTAGGAGAGAAAATGCTTCCCGCGAACCAAACGAGCCCATAGTTCGCACTACCAATGAATTTTAAAGAAAATATATATGCAAATACTGTTCCTCTACAAACAAGAATAATAAGTGAAGAAGAACAAGAACCAAAACCGATTATGCGATTTTAGGTGACGGTGAGTGAATAGGAATAAAACTTCAAGAAATATTATCTAGAACATTATCGCAAATGCAGTAGTGATATTAAAACTAGTTCACTGGCATCAAAATACATTATCTTCAGATTTTCTAACTTACGATATTAGAACAGAATACATTTTCACCTGAGCTATTCCAACAGAGTCTCCTGAGTTGGAGAATTGCCTGACTAATATATTTGTAGAATCCCCCCACACAAACACACACACACACACACACACAAAAAAAAAAAAAAAACTCATGTCAGAGATTTCTATCGACCTTCAATTGTAACTGTAAGTTTATTGCTGGAAGACCAATCTCTTTCCATCAAGGAGTTGCTATGCAGAAGCCTGGCCTTTTAGGCTGAGGTAGCAGTGCACTTTCAGTGCCTAACATGAGTACTACCTCTGCCATTGTCGGTCTATCTTCGCTCCCTTCTTGCACACACAAGAGAGCCACTTGGATACACCGTAATACTTTAGACTCTGGATATGCACATCCCACTGCTTCATCAAGTATTTCCAAGCATCTACTTTCTGTCCATAGTCTCCATGCCTGTGATAACTCATGGATGTTTAGAATGAACAACTACAAGTTATATTTAGAATGATGACATTATTGCATTTTGAGTACTCACATGTCCTAAAAGGTTTAAGCAAGCTTTTGCTTGATTGATCATTCTGTTCTTCTTACCACTTAAGATTTCTAACACTAGAACACCAAAGCTGAAGACATCTGATTTCACTGAAAAGATACCATCCATTGCATTACTCCGGTGACATATATCCACTGCATGTCATTAGCAAAATTAGTTTATGCAACTAGGATATTGCACTCAGGTTTATACTTTATGAATTGATACACTTATGTACTTACTATGTCCCAACAATTCTGATTGTATTCTCTTCAATTTGGTCAACCTTAAAATTCTTGCAGTGCCGAAGTCTGAGATTTTTGGGTTTAGCTCCTCATCAAGAAGAATATTACTGGCCTTCAAATCTCTGTGGAATAATTTTCAACCTAGAGTCTTGGTGAAGGTAAAGAAGTCCTCGAGCAATTCCTAAGATCATGTCGAGGCGCTTTTGCCAGTTCAAAAGTGCACTTCTTCTCCTATCTGGTCCAAAGTTACACTCTTTATTAGTTTGACAAATGTATTCTGAAATTCAACCTTAGCTACTTGTTCTTTACCTTTTTTCCCTTTGAGATAAGTCCACTACATATTCCAAATAAACATAATTTATCATTTAGAAATATTATACTCTTCAAATTCATGAATAAACTTATAATCATAAGTTGAACTTATATTTAGCACCAGGAAGAATGCCTTATATACTAATCCTTATATGAGATGAAATAAAATAGTTTTGCACCTTAGTTATTAGCGATTGATGTGAGGTTGAGATTCTGTCCATTTCATTTCAATAGGAGATCTAATACGTAGTGGTGAGATTATGGGTAAAGGAAGTGCCAAGTTAGAGAAGTCAGATTATCTACTGCCACCATTACCACCACCTCTGTTGATTCTTTTAAAATAACCAACTTGATTAACTAAAATGCATTCTGTTATAATTTCAGTCCTCACAAATTCATGCCATATACCTTTTTTTTTGAATGATAAGAATGCACATAGTGTATGAAAAGTTAGATAGATATTCTTCATGGCGGTCTAAGCTTAACTAGCAATTATTATGTTTGGAAATAATTTAACCTGATATGGAAGAAAAATATATCCATCTTAATTGTTAATTCCATTGCCTCATAATCCCACTCTTGGTTTTCTAAAATCCTGCATAGTTTACCTTACTTAGAATACCTAAGCAGAAGTCTGAGCATGCGTGATGATCAACTAAATCAAATATTAGTCACTCAAGCATGCGAGATGTCCATCAGACATTGCATTGGAGTATAGAGCATAAAGTAGTCAAATGGTGCAAGGATAAAGACCAAACCGAATATGAAGCAGTCCAAACTTGTATTTTGCAAGTACTCATACACCAGCAATCGTTTCCTCTCCTTCAATGCAGCAGCCAAGAAGGCGAACAAGATTTCTGTGCTGAAGTTTGGCTATCAGCAACACCTCATTTGTGAATTCATGTATGCCTGCACAGAATCTTGGGACAACCTCCTTGACAGCAATATTTTCTCCATCTTCCCAACTGACCCTGCTAATTGCTATATTTAGGTGAGTTCCACAATGCTCTTTTTTCAAAAGTTTGTATCTTGCATAACTGTAGGATCAAGTAGTAGTATGCCCTATAGTCAAAAAAATTACCTTGTAAACGAGCGGCCAAATCCACCCTCTCCAAGTTTATTATCACAGAAAAGTTATTGGTGGCCAGTTCTTTATTGTATGTTATATCAAATGAAAGGTTAAACTCTGGCTCAATTTTCCTTCTGCTTTCCGTTTGTAGGGGGTACTAATTGTTTGTACCTAGCATGAAAGTTTAGTATAACAAAATCAATTATGTGAGATCTTGAATTCAACTGTACTCGCATCTCGCATCCCAAAAAAAATCAAACAAAGAGGAAAAAAATAATACTTGTAAACAAAAATAATACTTGGTAAAATTTCATTTAGACAGCAATTTTTTTAATTGATGCACAGTAATGTATTCACAAGGGGTACAATTGTGGAATTCATGGTTGACAGAGTGCTAGGGTACCAAGAGCTAAAGATATACTAGGTAACAATCAGAGCTCAGCAAGGTCTGTTGTTAGAACCGTGCTTAGATTGTTTAATGCTTGGGGGTCACCTCTGACTGGAAATAATGCAGAAGTCATGCCATGGTTCAGTAGAGATTATCGAATATCTTGTAATTTCTTCCTTTAGTTAAGCCTGCAAATGCCATTTGATATCTAATAGATTATGGGTGGGCCTATCCTTGTTTTTCCTCATTAACACAAAATATGTGCATGTACTCTAAATTTAGCATTATTAATGATAAACAATAGTTGAGGTAATGAATGTAGTCAGTTGTCAAATTGTAGAACAAGCCCTGCAGAACCATAATAAAACAAATGCACAAAGCAATCCATGCAAAGTTTGTTTTCCAATAATATGCCCAAGGAAATTATAGATGGGTTTAGAGGTTACCCAAACTACCAAGGGCAACAAATGTAGATGGATAGAGTTGCAACTACCAAGGGCGAACTTGTGAAGAAATAGATCAGAATTCGATATGTTGTAATAGCATATATTCCAAGACACAAGCATTTATTACAATTGAAAATGCTTGTCAATTGGGACATGTTATTTCTTACAACCAGACTGACTTTAATATATTTTCTATGATTTTCTGGAGCTTATAATATTATACTACCAACTACTAATATATGCATGTTTTGTATTTGGGGTGAATACTGGATCATGAGACAACAATGAGCATGATTTAATTAGCCGTTGGTATTGTTTTTGTTAAGGAGTTGTTGGTCATTTGATCGTTGGCTTTGTGAGCTTCTAGCTCTCTCATTTCCATTCTTGTTTAGAGCCTCCACATTCTCAAGTCTATTTTCTCTGTTGTTAATAGCAGTACGAGCTTGTCTCTTGGTTGTTCTACTTTGGATTTTTCTTGTCTTTCCCTTTTTTTTTTTTTTTTGAGAATATGATAGTTATTTGCCACTACTCAGGTTTGAATACGAGACCTCTCACTTGGAGAGATGGATGCCAACTAGCTTAGTTACCAGCTGTTAGTGTTGAATACCATTGTATTATTCTCTATCTTGGGGCATAGTGTGAAATGAGGGGCACTATTTCTCCACCAAAACCATATTCATTGGGGAGGATTTGGGTTGTGCTGCGGTGATGCAGTTTTTGGGGCATTGGATTCACATGGTTCGGTCCCAAGTCGGAATTTCTTTTATGTGTCTTTTCTAGTACATCATACCATATATATCCTTGCATAATATTGCTTTCCATATTTGCTTAAAATGATTTTGAAAGTTTTCTCATCGATTTCTTGGTTTTTGAGAATATATATTGTATTGATTTTTTATTTACATAAAATTCTTCTTAGAGTTACTTCTGAACTATTATCTGAATATAGGTGACACCTAAAGATCTTGCATCAGTCATCCATAATGGCCATAGAGCTTCAGCAGCTCTAGAAGCGATATGCACATGACTTGTCTTAGACAAGTTTTTTGATACCAAATCTTGTTAGAGGATACCCAATGGCCATTCGCAGCTACAGCTTTCTCCCTTGAGACACAATAAACACAAAAGCTAAACCAAAGAAAATCTTTATAGAAGGTAAATGTAGATGGAGAATCATGGGAGAAATTAGTCCTTATTTAACTGAAATTGAGCCAAGTCACACTCTAAACATTAAGGTGTTAAATGGATGGAGGAAGAGAACAAGGGAATCAGCAGCTTTCCACCATATTGATCTTTACTGCATCATTTTTCATCTTTAGGGATCATTTACTGATCAATATGTTCACTAATTGTTATTTCTTGGCCACAACTTTTTCTAGAAGGAAAACGCTCAATTGAACCTTTTTGTAGAACCTTAAAAAACACTTCCATTGCAATTAGAGGTGGCAATGCTTAATCTGTCTAACTTGATCATCTGTTGTAGGTCGGTTTGGATTACTTGTTTAATAAAATGGTCAAGCATGGGTCTGAATTTTTGATCTGTTTAATAAACAAGTTGGGTTTGAATAGACAGATTTTTGATCTATTTTGTATCGACCAGACCCGGATTTGGGTTGATCCGGCCCGATTGCCACCTCTAATTACAATGAGCTTGACATTTGCTCATATGTTTTGGTTCTGAAGAGTGAAGTAGGAAAATAAAATTTTCATTCCTTGTCTAGCTTTTCTTAGACATCAATTCCAAAAGGATTGTGATGTATCAAGGCATCCACAAACTAGCTCTACTGAAATAAACTAGAGAATTAAGATAGGAGTGAAATGCTTGTAATTTGACCAAATTGTTTGACATGGATGAAGTGGTCGTTTGTGCCTTAAGTTATCTAAAGAAAGCTATTTGGTGCACAGGACCAATACATTGCACTTCTAATGGACTCATGAAGATGCCAACTTAATTATTCTATGTATTGCACAACCTGAATGAAATCATAGGACTTGTTAGCTCGAGCATTGAATACTATTGTATGTCACTAGTAGGCATAAATTATTTGATGGATTCTTAGTGCCAAATGTTGATGAAATCTGTTCTGAGAATGTTGAAGAAATCAATGCTAATATTTCTAGAAGTACAATTTATCAATATTATATAATAGCAGGTATAAGTGATAGATCATGTCTTTTTGTGTAGGTTAAGGGGCCGGTAAGTACCTTGCTTTCTTTTTCTGTTCTTCTTCCACAGGAGTTGAATCAAGCACACAAACAGAAGAAACACTACCAATAAAGAAATGATTATGGCTATCACAGGCTTCTTTTTGGCATAATTACCGCTTATATGATCTGCACAACAATATTTTGGAATTAGGACTTTGACTTAGGGTACATTTTTTATGATATGGAATATCAGTTATATATTTTGTTCTCCGCTAACCTATCATATAAATGTGTTTTGTGACATGTATGTTAGAACTGGCATATAATTATATTTCTGCATGAGAAAATGTTCCTAGATTCAGCGTGCAGAGAATCACAACTTAACAGAACTATATCACCAAGTCATGTTCGCTTAGAACCATATAAAGCAACAAAGAAATGTATGGTAATGTTAATTGTAGAAAAATATACTCTCTCAAAATGTAGAAAAATGTCCTTGATGTTCCTTTTAGTGAGAAAGGGATGTGATTTGGCAAACGGATTAGTTATTAACTATTAATTTGTTGTTTATTTCATTGATTTTAAGATAAATCCTCCTCACTAGACATTATGTTAGCAAAATTACTTCCTTTTACATTACAAATATTGGATGTTATTTGGGAAAAAAAGGAGGCTACCATAAATTTTAATTGAAAAGAGTGCGTTCATAATACTGGCATATTAAAACCAATTGTCGAAAGTCCTAGCGTTGGATAAGAATAAGATGAGTAATAGGGAGAACATAGACCTTACTGCCAATCACAGGAAAAGTTTAATATCACGGAGTTGTCATTGCACTTATATAACTTAGATATTATCTTGATTAATTGGTAATATACAACATATTTTTCTAAACAAATAGACTTCATCATCACCTTGTCAGCAAAATGGAGGAAATTTTACCAGGAAAGACTGCAATACTCAGCAAAATGGAGGAACTTCTCAACATGGCTCTGGCTTGGATTCCATCCATTTGAAGAGAGAAAAACTACTTGTTATTTTAATTATTTCCCACCTGCTTATGTAGGTACTGTTACGGGGGAACTAAGCCGCCATGCTCCACTGGACCGGCACGCGCGCCCATGAAGACTACGGCTGTCCTCTGATACCAGCAATCGCGACCCCGAGTCGGACATCTTCGGCTCCACAGCCCGACATCGAGTCGGACATCTTCGGCTTCGCAGCCCGACCCCGAGTCGGCTGCCCTTAATCTAGCAATTCGACCCCAAGTCGGATATCCTCAGCACCGCAGCCCGACCCCCGAGTCGGCTGCCCCCTGATCCAGCACTCGACCCCGAGTCGGAGATCTCTTGATAACGACAGGCTGCTTCCCAGAGGCACGCCGAGGCTCCTGCTCCACTACTCCCTGCAACGGCTGTATCCGAACGCAGTTCCACGATCTCCTGTATCAGCCGTACAAAGCGGAACTCCACTACGCCCTGTCATGGCCGTACCCAGCGCTGCTCCACGACGCCCTGTAACGGCCATGTCAGTGGCCACTCCATCGCGCCCCACGATGACAAACCCCCCTGAGAGACCCCCCAGCCAGGTATATATGCGGCTGGGGGGAGAAGGGGGGGGGTAAGCAATATCTTCCAGAGCACTCTCTTGCTTGCGATTATCATCTCTCCTCCTCCTCCAATCTCCTCTGACTTGATCGTCGGAGGGCCCCACTACCCCAGTGGTGGTGCGAGGCTTGCTCGCAGGTTTCCCGGTGGAAGGTGGAGCACAATCAACATCGACCAAGGCAGCTCAGACGGAATCCCGTTCACACCGCCTGTGCCAATCGTTCTCGGTTTGGACCACCAGCAACAGTTGGCGCTAGAGGAAGGGACCTGATCTCAGAGCGATCGTAATGGCACGGCGAGGTGGTCGTGAGGCTTCCAATGCCTCCGGTCGCGGGGCCTCTCGCGCCTCCGGCCGGGAGGCCGCTGCGTCTCCAACACATTCTCAGCAACACTCCACCATTCCACCCCCCATTCAGATGGTCGAAGCCGCTCAGTTCGACCAGTTAGCCCAGCAGGTTCGCACCCTCGCGGAGGTAGTGCAGAACCTGCAGGGTGTGATGTCTCGAGCGCCACAGCGGGCCCAGGAGCCGCTGCCCCCCGAGCGCTCACCTGTCTTCCTCAACCCGCGCTCCTTCCTCTCCCATGGGGAGGAGCGCCGGCGCGAGGAAGGTTCTCGAGCACGGTCCATTCTGCCAGGACCTTCTCATCGAAGCTGCGCGGGGTACGAGAGGCGGACCCGGGCGCGTTCTCCGACCCCCCAGTCCTCGAGGGGCCCGCACTCCAGTCGGTCCCCTCGCGCCGCTCCTTGTCTCCCACCCACCGGTCGCGCTCCCTGGACCGGCGGGTGGACGATCTCCACAGACAACTCCAGGTCCTGAAGGGCCACTCCAAAGATCTCTTCGCCGACTTGGAGATCTCCTCCCAACCGGCGCTTGCCTCGAGGATCCTGCGGACCCCAAATCCGCCGGGATTCAAAATGCCGGCGATCGAGCCCTATGACGGGGCGGCGGACCCGCGGGATCACGTGGAGAGTTTCAGGACTCTTATGCTCCTCCATGGAGCATCAGATCCCCTCCTCTGCAAGGCCTTCCCGGCGACCCTCCGTGGCCCAGCCAGGGCGTGGTTCGCCGGCCTGGAGGCTGACTCTATCCAGTCCTTTGACCAGTTCACTCGCCTCTTCATCAGCCATTTCGCCGTCAGTAGCCGGCGGCGATTGGTTTCCGACTCCCTCTTTGATGTCCGGCAAAACGAGGGAGAAAGCCTGCGGGATTACCTTACCCGCTTCAACAAGGCTACATTGGAGGTCCGGAACCTGAGCCAGGAGGTGGCTCTCTCAGCCCTGAAGCGTGGCTTCCGGAAGGGCAGACTCACCTTCTCCCTGGACAAACGCCTGCCGCGGAGCTTCCAGGAGCTGTTGTCTCGGGCGAACCAGTATGCAGACGCCGAGGAGGCAGCCGCCCACCGGAACAAGGAGGCCGCCGAGGCCCCTCTAAAGCTCGGGAAGAAAAGGCGAAAAGAGGCACCCCAGAGGAGGAGCCCGACGCCTCAACATCGGCGCAGAAGCCCGTCACCGGCGAGGAACCACGGCGCCCCACGCCCTCGTTCTCCGCACCGACGCTTCAACCGGTACACCCCACTCCTGGCCCCCCGGGCCCAGATCCTTATGGAGGTCAAGGGGCGGGAGAACCTCCCGGTCCCGAGGCAGATGAAGAAAATCCCTGGAGGAGGCCCTCTCGGGCGTACTGTGAGTACCACCGAGACCACGGCCACGACACCGAAGACTGCTTCCAGCTTCGGGACGAGATCGAGGCTCTCATCCGCCGAGGGCGTCTCGGTCGATATGTAAACGACCGACGTCCCCCCGCAGACCCGCGTCCGGCCGACCCGGCCCCTCAGGAGCCTCGGGAGCAGAATCGACCCGTCGCGGGCGTAATCCACACCATCACTGGGGGCTGCTCTCGGCCCGTGAGAAACGCAGGGGGCTCGGTGGAAGCATCAGGGGTGGCCGTCGCGAAGAGGCAGCGGGTCGGAAATGTAATCACCTTTTTGATGAGGATGTAAAGGGGGTTCAGACCCCCCATGATGATGCCATGGTGATCTCCCTCACTATGGCGAACTATGATGTAAGGCGTGTTCTTGTGGATAGTGGAAGCTCAGCTGATATTTTGTTTTACGAGGCCTTCCAAAAGATGAGCTTGTCCCGACAAGTGTTGCACAAAACATCCACCCCCCTCATAGGATTCACTGGAGACGCTATCTCGGCCGAAGGTGTCATTGAGCTGCCTGTGACTGCGGGCGTTGCACCCGCAGAAGCCACGGTGCGGCTCGGGTTCTTGGTCGTCCGTGTTCCCTCGGCCTACAACGCTATCCTCGGACGACCCGGACTGAACGCCCTTCGCGCGGTAGTCTCTACATACCATTTGCTAATGCGGTTCCCCACGGCGGCCGGGATTGGAGAGGTCCGAGGTGACCAACCGACCGCACGGCAATGTTTCCTAGCAACTCTCAAAGGGAAGAAGCCCGTGGAGGCCCTAAGCGTCGAGTCCCTTGACGCCAGAGACGAGGTGGCTTTGCGGCACGGGGAGCCGGCCGAGGGTGTGATCGAAGTTCCCCTTGAAGAGGGTCGCCCGGACCGTACGGTCCGGGTCGGTGCCAACCTCGACTCGGAAGCTCGGCTCAGGTTAGTGGAATTCCTCCGAGCCAATGCTGATGTATTTGCCTGGTCGGCGGCCGATGTACCCGGGATCGACCCGGAGGTCATTTCTCACGCCCTCAACGTCGACCCGACCCACCGACCAGTAAAGCAGAAGAAGAGACACTGTGCCCCGGATCGGATCCGGGTGGTCGACCAGGAGGTAGACAAACTCTTGGAGCAGGCTTCATAAGGGAGGTGAGCTACCCGAGTGGCTGGCAAACGTCGTACTTGTCCGGAAGGCGAGCGGGAAGTGGAGGATGTGCGTCGACTACACCGACCTGAACAAGGCGTGCCCCAAGGATAGCTTTCCGCTTCCACGGATAGACCAACTGGTCGACGCGACTTCCGGATATCAGCTGCTGTCTTTCATGGACGCCTTCTCCGGCTACAACCAAATAATGATGGCTCCACAGGACGAGGAGAAAACTGCCTTTATAACAGACCGGGGGCTGTACTGTTACAAGGTAATGCCTTTTGGTCTGAAGAATGCTGGCGCCACTTACCAGCGCCTCGTCAATAAAATCTTCAAAGGAGCAGATTGGCCGGAACATGGAGGTGTACGTGGACGATATGCTGGTGAAGAGTCGCCATGCGGACCAGCACATTGCGGATCTGGAGGAGACTTTCGCCACCCTTGCGGAAGTTTCGCGTGAAGCTGAACCCAGCGAAGTGCGCCTTTGGTGCTTCGGCCGGGAGGTTCCTCGGTTTCATTGTCAACCAGCGGGGGATCGAGGCCAACCCGGACAAAATCAAGGCCATCCAAGATATGTCCCCTCCGACCAAAGTGAAGGAGGTTCAGGAGCTCGCTGGAAGGGTCGCCGCGCTCGGACGATTTGTGGCAAAATCGGCCGAACGCTGCCAACCGTTCTTCAAGGTGTTGAAGCGCCCGAAAGACTTCCTTTGGACGGCCGAATGTCAAGTGGCATTCGACCAACTCAAGGAGTACTTGGCGTCTCCTCCCCTGCTGTCCAAGCCGCAAGAGGGGGAGATGCTCTACCTCTATCTGGCGGTCTCCCCAACCGCAGTCAGCGCAGTACTGGTTCGGGAAGAGGCAAAGCTCCAGAAGCCTGTGTACTACATCAGCCGGGTCCTACGGGATGCCGAGACGCGGTATACGAAGGCGGAAAAGATCGCCTTCGCGCTGCTCACCGCGGCCAGGAGGCTTCGCCCCTATTTCCAGGCTCATCCTGTCACCCTCTTGACCGATCAACCACTGCGGCAGATCCTCAGCAATCCTGAGAATGCGGGACGGCTGGTGAAGTGGGCAGTAGAACTTGGTGAGTTCGACATCCGCTACCAGCCCCGACCCGCCATCAAGGCCCAGGTGCTCGCGGACTTCCTCGCTGAGTGCACTGTGCAGGAGGCGGAACCTAGGCCGCCGGAAACACCCAGCCTCGACCTCCCAATCTGGACGCTTCACATTGATGGGTCGTCGAACCCCGAAGGTGGAGGGGCCGGGCTGGTCCTTACCAGTCCCGATGGAGTGATAGCCGAGTATGCCTTGAGGTTCGGATTTCCAGTGACCAACAACGAGGCGGAATACGAGGCCCTAGTCACAGGACTCAAACTCACCAAGGAGCTCGGCATCCGGCGTTTGAAGGTCTTCACCGACTCCCAGCTGGTGGTCGGGCAGGTCCGAGGGGAGTTCGAGGCTCGGAGCCCGACCATGCAGAGCTATGTCTGGAAGGTGCAAGCACTCATTCCCGACCTCGGCAGTGTTGACATTCAGCAGGTCCCAAGAAGCGAAAATGCCAGGGCCGACAGGCTGTCCCGCTTGGTGGGCGCAGACGCGCACAACTTGTCGAGGGCGATCTACCTGGAGACCCTGGATGCCCCGAGCATCGGCGAGGCCGGAGCGGTGATGGCGATTGATCCGGAGCCATCTTGGATGGACCCGCTCGTCGCCTACCTCGCCGAAGGGATCCTCCCAGAGGACGAAGATCAAGCTCGGCGACTCGTCATGAAGTCCGCCCACTACGTACTCTATGAAGGGAGGCTGTATCGGACCTCGTTCACCGCCCCCCTCTTAAGGTGCCTCCGCCCCTCGGAAGCGGCCTACGCCCTCAGCGAAGTCCACGAAGGCATCTGCGGATCGCACCTGGGGGCTAGGTCCTTGGCGCATAAGATCATGAGGCAAGGCTATTATTGGCCTACCTTGTTGGAGGACTCAAAGGATCATGTGCGGAAATGCGACGCCTGCCAGCGCCACGCCAACGTCCAGAGAGTCCCTTCTGTCCCCTTGGCACCAATCACTGCACCCTGGCCCTTCGCCCAGTGGGGAATGGATA
Source organism: Phoenix dactylifera (assembly GCF_009389715.1). Taxonomy (NCBI): domain Eukaryota; kingdom Viridiplantae; phylum Streptophyta; class Magnoliopsida; order Arecales; family Arecaceae; genus Phoenix; species Phoenix dactylifera. Next base: position 22,162,942 of record NC_052395.1, on the reverse strand, counting down.
TCCTCGGACCATTCCCCGTCGCTTCAGCTCAGCGGAAATTTTTGATTGTTGCAATCGACTACTTCACCAAGTGGGTGGAGGCAGAGCCGCTGGCCACTATCACGGAGGTGCAAGTCCGGAAGTTCGTGAAGAAGAACATCATTGTCCGATTTGGGGTACCTCGGGTCCTCATCTCGGATAATGGGCGACAGTTCGACAACAAGCATTTCCGTGACTTCTGCGAGGAGTTCGGGATCGAGCATCGGTTCACATCTGTGTCGCATCCCCAAACCAACGGCGAGGCCGAGGTCACAAATCGGACAATCCTCCAAGGAATCAAAGCGCGAATCGGTCGGACGGGGCAAGCTTGGGTCGAAGAACTCGAGAATGTCCTTTGGGCGTATCGGACCACGCATCGGACCCCTACCGGGGAGACGCCTTTCAGCCTAACCTATGGCACGGAAGCCGTTGTCCCCGTGGAGCTCGGACTCCCCTCACCTCGGGTGGCCGCGCACCGACCCGAGGCCAATTCGGAACAACTCCGAGGGAACCTGGATCTCTTGGAAGAAGCGAGGGAAATGGCGCAGGTTCGGATGGCGATGTATCAGCGGAGGGTGGCCCGATATTACAACTCCAAGGTCCGACCGAAGCTTTTCAGAATCGGAGATCTGGTGCTAAGGCGAGCTAAAGCATCTCGACCTGCGGAAGGTGGGAAGCTAGCGCCAAATTGGGAAGGCCCATATAAGGTTCGCTGGGTAAACCGACCTGGCTCCTACCAGTTGGAGGCCCTAGATGGTCGAGAAATTCTAAGGAGCTGGAATTCCGCTAACCTGCGGATGTATTACCAGTAGAACGACGATGCCAGAAAGACAGTTCAAAAATGTATAACGTTTTGCATTTCAATAATTTCTGGTTACAACGGCGTGCTCGTGTGATTACAAGGAATTCCCAGAGGGGAATTAGGGTGTAAAGAAAGTAAAGAAGAGGTGGAGACTCCGAGGAGCTGAAGATCTGGGGATCCCGAAACCTCCATCTGAAGCGGCTGCAACCCCGCCGGAAGTGGGTGCTTCTAACCGGAGGCACCAGCGACGCCTCACGAAGAAGACGAGGAACCACCGCTGGAGAAGCCGCCGCTGCCCCCAGGGGAACGCCGCCTCCAAAGGATATTCCGATCCTCCCCAGTGTCAGAGGAGAGAAGGAATACGAGGGAGAAGAGCATATGGAGGCGCGGTCCCGGATCGAGCGTCTGGTGCAGAGCTCAATCGGGAGGCTGAACTTCAAGGAGGGGAGACGTGATCCCGGATGAAACGCCTAGAGCGGAGTTCCGCCGGGGAGAACCTCCTTGTTGATCCCAGATGAAACGGCTAGTTGGCTGAAGTCGCGAGGGGCGCGCCTCCCGTTCCTTCGGCAGGAGTCTCTCAGCCATGCGCCAGGAGAGAAGGTCCACGATCCATGGCAACTTGAACAGCTCCGGCTTGGCAAACTCCATCGCACCTGCACCTGTATTTATAGCCAAACTGCAGCCCCCCCGGTCGTTCCGATGCGGGTGGCTCCCATAAATGCGGACGCATTGAATCCGGAGCCGTTCTGGCTCTCGAGGCGTATCTTCCCGCGATTTCCTAAGCGTCATTCTCCTTAATCGCATTCTTTGTGCAGGACACTCCGGGTGGCACGTACCCCTAGGTCCACATATCTCCGCTCGCGCCCAGGTCGCGTCCGCCTCGAAGAACGCGCGCATCGCGGCCGCTTAACTGACACTCCTCGCAAGCAGCAACTGGCGATCCGATTTCCCAGGTAACGCATCAATTAGCGTTTAATGCCCTTCTGGTGTTCCCCAGGCAACGCTTGGAGAAGAGGAGAAACACGATCGCAGCTGGCCACGGAGAAACCCCGTCGGGCTGCAAGCGACAGGCGCATGGCCAACGAGCGGAATTTCCCGAGGCACGGCCCTCGGATGCCAGGCTAACCCGATGACCATCCCGGGAGCAGACTAGCCTGAAGCCCCGACCGGTCGCCTTGGCTTGCGCCAGCCTTGGCCGACCAACGAGCGGAATCTCCCGAGGCTCGGCCCTCGGATGCCAGGCTAACCCGATGATCATCCCGGGAGCAGACTAGCCTGAAGCCCCGACCGGTCGCCTTGGCTTGCGCCAGCCTTGGCCGACCAACGAGCGGAATCTCCCGAGGCTCGGCCCTCGGATGCCAGGCTAACCCGATGATCATCCCGGGAGCAGACTAGCCTGAAGCCCCGACCGGTCGCCTCGGCTTGCGCCAGCCTTGGCCGACCAACGAGCGGAATCTCCCGAGGCTCGGCCCTCGGATGCCAGGCTAACCCGATGATCATCCCGGGAGCAGACTAGCCTGAAGCCCCGACCGGTCGCCTTGGCTTGCGCCAGCCTTGGCCGACCAACGAGCGGAATCTCCCGAGGCTCGGCCCCTCGGATGCCAGGCTAACCCGATGATCATCCCGGGAGCAGACTAGCCTGAAGCCCCGACCGGTCGCCTTGGCTTGCGCCAGCCTTGGCCGACCAACGAGCGGAATCTTCCGAGGCTTCGGCCCTCGGATGCCAGGCTAACCCGATGATCATCCCGGGAGCAGACTAGCCTGAAGCCCCGACCGGTCGCCTTGGCTTGCGCCAGCCTTGGCCGACCAACGAGCGGAATCTCCGAGGCTCGGCCCTCGGATGCCAGGCTAACCCGATGACCATCCCGGGACCAGACTAGCCTGAAGCCCCGACCGGTCGCCTCGGCTTGCGCCAGCCTTGGCCGACCGACGAGCGGAATTTCCTGAGGCCCTAACCCTCGGATGCCTGGCTTAGTGCCGGAAGAATTTCCTGAGGCCTAACCCTCGGATGCCTGGCTTAGTGCCGGAAGAATTTCCTGAGGCCTAACCCTCGGATGCCTGGCTTAGTGCCGGAAGAATTTCCTGAGGCCTAACCCTCGGATGCCTGGCTTAGCGCCGCCGGAAGAATTTCCTGAGGCCTAACCCTCGGATGCCTGGCTTAGTGCCGGAAGAATTTCCTGAGGCCTAACCCTCGGATGCCTGGCTTAGCTGCCGGAAGAATTTCCTGAGGCCTAACCCTCGGATGCCTGGCTTAGCGCCGGAAGAATTTCCTGAGGCCTAACCCTCGGATGCCTGGCTTAGCGCCGGAAGAATTTCCTGAGGCCTAACCCTCGGATGCCTGGCTTAGTGCCGGAAGAATTTTCCTGAGGCCTAACCCTCGGATGCCTGGCTTAGCGCCGGAAGAATTTCCTGAGGCCTAACCCTCGGATGCCTGGCTTAGCGCCGGAAGAATTTCCTGAGGCCTAACCCTCGGATGCCTGGCTTAGCGCCGGAAGAATTTCCTGAGGCCTAACCCTCGGATGCCTGGCTTAGGGCCGGAAGAACTTCGAGAGTTAGGAGTCGGCAAGACGCTGCCAAGAGTTAAAAAGAAAAAAAAAGAGGAGGACGAAAGCGAGATGAAGAAACATTCGACTTGTATTAATTTTCATTGTTTCAGGGCCAAGGCCCATACAATTTGGCAAAACGCCGACATACAAAAAAAAGAGGACAACGAAAGGTACAAGAGGTCAGCTTGGAGGAACCCCCGGGTCGGGAGCGTCGGGCTCGTCCGCAGGGGGTAGGGAGGCGGTAGGAGAATCAGCAGGCGATGGCGCCGGAGAGGAGTCGAGAAGGGAAATCCCACTCAGGTCAACTTCGGGGTACTTAGCCGACACCCTTGCCAGGCCCTCCTCGAAGCCTAAGATGAAGGATTCGGACCCCGCGTCCGACGCGTCACGGATGAACTCGTCAGACTGACGATAGGCCCGTACCGCCTCCGACATATCACGGGTGAACTCGGCGGACTGACGATAAGCCTGTACCGCCTGGCGCCCGATCTCCGCACTCTTCTCGGCCAGCGCCGCCTCTGCTCGCTCCGTAATCTGAGCCTTAGCCTCCAAGACCTTCGCCACAATCCGGTCTTCAGCCTCGGAGGAGACCCTCAGCAGATTAGCCTGAGCCTCCTTATGCTTCGCCTCGGCAGCAGTGCGAGCGGCCTCAGCTTCCTCCAGGCGCGAACGGAGCTCTTGGTCGTTCGCGCGGGACCTCTCCAAGGCTGACTCCAATTCGCCCAGTTTGGCTTCAAGAGACCGGGTTCGGTTGCGGGCGCTGTCGGCAGACCGCTGAGCCTTCTCCCACCTCTCTCGATAGTCCGCGACCTTCCGGGACTGCTTTTCAGCTCGTTCCTCCGCCTTCTTAACCCTGCTTTCGAGGCCCGAGGCGACTTTGAGTTGCTCCCGAGCTTCCAACAGTTGCTTCTCGAGGGCGGCGAAGCCGAGTGCCCGCTCTTCGGCCTCCCGGAGCCTCGCCTCGAGGTCCCCGGTCGTCCTGCCCGCCACAGCCTGGCCTCCCTCTTCCACTGCTTTCAGTCGGTCCTCGGCCTTCGCCAGAAGCCCCGCCTGTTCCTTGTAGCACTCCTCTAGACGGATCATGTACTGGGCGAGCTAAGAGATAGGAAAAGTGAGGGCGTCAGGCGGAGAACAACAGAGCTAATAAATGGTGAAAAGCGGCCAGAAGAACACTCACCGACATGAGACAGACGCAGCTGGCAGCCCCGACGTCAGAGACCCCCAACTCCCGGACCCGCCGACGGTCCTTCTCCAGCAGCACTGTTTCGATGAGGCTTCGGGCGCCATCGGTAGTGAAGGCCGACCCCGATTTCTCTCCGGAGCCGGATGGTGGTTCTGCAGCCTTACCCTTATCCATCGCCTGGGGAAGAGTCCTGCTGATTGTGCTCGGGGCGGGGGTCACTCCAGGGAATTGATAGGGCCCCGCTCGGCCGGGGCCTCGGCGCGTCCCTCCTTGAATCATCAGGAGCCGGCTGAGTCGAAGGCCGGGCCGGGGACCGATCACGTCCGACCCGTCCGTCTCGAGCGGGCTCGGATGATACCTCCGGAATAGCGGCAGTCTCACCACCGGAGGGCTGATACAGCGTCAGCTGCCGGTCCGTGCCCACGGCGTCTCCCTGATCGGTGGGCCCGGACTCGTCGGTCGGCGTCGGAGGCACCTCCTTGCGGGACTTCTTCGCCTGGCGGGGCCCCGCTCGGAGGAGCTCGTTTCCTCCTCCGGACCGCTTCCAGTAGGGACGACCTACCAACAGCCGGTCCCTTGTCCGACCGCATGACGTCGTCAATCTCTGCAACAAGAACGAGATGGTCGAGGGCTGAGAAACCGAAGGAAAGAACGAGACGAAAGAGGAGAAAAGAGTCAAAAAAGAAATGGTGGCGGGCTCACGGTCGGTGGGGACCGAGCTCAGACCGACATTCACCAAGGTATCCTCGGAAATAAGGCGGGCCACCGGGGGGAGCTGGCCTCGGCAACCAACCCTTCAAGGCGGCCAAGCCATCGGATTCCTCCCTCGACAGTCTCGATAGGCCGATCGGGGACTTCATCGGCGTCTCCCAGGTCGCCCCTGATTTCCCAAGAGGATCTACATCGATGAAGAAGAAACGCTCCTTCCAGCCGTGAATGGAGGAAGGAGCCTCTTTGACGAGGCCGCACCCTCGCCGCGCCGCAAAGCACCACCACCCTTTGTCCTGGGGGTGGCCACTCAGGCTGTAGAACTCCCCAAAAAACATTCAGAGTGGCGGGAATCTCGTGCATGCGGCAGAGAACCTGGAAGACCGTCAGGGCACGCCACGAGTTCGGCACCAGCTGCGTCGGCGCAACTCTTAAACCCCGGAGTACCTGCACGACTAAGTCCGAAGGGGGAAAGCGGAACCCGGCCTGGAGAATGCCCTCATTGATGGGCGATCTTCCCTGGAGGAGGATGGGACATCCTCTCCTCAGGCCCCGGGAGCGTAACGTTGCAGGCCTCGGGAAGGTGGTACCGGAGCCACGAGTTTGTCTAAGTCTTCGGCGACCAGCTCCGACTTAATGTGGTCTGCTCTCACTTCGCCCATTCCTAATGGCCAATAAACCTACGGTCAGGACGGGGACAAGAAGGGGGGAAAGACCGGGACGACTGGGGTACACTAGTACAAAAGGAGAAAGTATGGAGAGCCCTAAGTAGAAGAATGGGGTAACTCACCGGAGGAGAAGGAAGAACGGCTCCGAGAGCGTCAAAGGAGAAGCAAGCGAACAGTCCGACGGCAACAACGGCAGCGCAAAGGGGAAACTCGAAAATGTCTGTAAAGAGGAAGACGGACGGGGGAGGGCCCCCGGTTAAATAGGCGGAAAGGCGGGTGATGCCTCGATGACGCCAGAGGACGTCTGGCCGCCGAAGGGTCGCTCGCGCCCCAAAGGCGAATCGAGCACCATTAAGGAAGGATGTCCGCCGAAATCCTCAGACTGCCAGGTCCAGCAACAACCGCCATACGCCATAAAGAAGGCGGGAAGCTCGAAGCGCGCGCGCCTCTCCGAGGGATGGCGGCAATCTCGAAGCATCACTCCCTTCACCCGTTCCCCTTCTGGTTCCAGGCTCGGAAGTGGGGGGCTACTGTTACGGGGGAACTAAGCCGCCATGCTCCCACGTGACCGGCACGCGCGCCCATGAAGACTAGTACGGCTGTCCTTCTGATCCAGCAATCCGACCCCGAGTCGGACATCTTCGGCTCCACAGCCCGACCTCGGAGTCGGACATCTCGGACTTTCGCAGCCCGACCCCCCTGGAGTCGGCCTGCCCCTTAATCTAGGCCAATCACCGACCCCCAAGTCGGATATTCCTCAGCAACCGCAGCCCCGACCGGGGGGGGGGTCCCGAGGTCGGCTTGCTTCCCTGATCCAGCACTCCGACCCCGAGTCGGAGATCTCTTGATAACGACAGGCTGCTTCCCAGAGGCACGCCGAGGCCTCCTGCTCCACGTACTCCCTGCAACGGCTGTATCCGACGCAGTTCCACGATCTCCTGTATCAGCCGTACAAAGCGGAACTCCACTACGCCCTGTCATGGCCGTACCCAGCGCTGCTCCACGACGCCCTGTAACGGGCCATGTCAGTGGCCACTCCATCGCGCCCCCACGATGACAAACCCCCCTGAGAGACCCCCCAGCCAGGTATATATGCGGCTGGGGGGAGAAGGGGGGGAGGTAAGCAATATCTTCCAGAGCACTCTCTTGCTTGCGATTATCATCTCTCCTCCTCCTCCAATCTCTCTGACTTGATCGTCGGAGGGCCCCCACTACCCCAGTGGTGGTGCGAGGCTTGCTCGCAGGTCTCCCGGTGGAAGGTGGAGCACAATCAACATCGACCAAGGCAGCTCAGACGGAATCTCGTTCACTACCGCTGGTGCCAATCGTTCCTCGGTTTGGACCACCAGCAACAGGTACTACAATTGGAACTTGGATCATTAGTTATCTGACATGCAGGCCTACGGATTGGGTGGCCTTGTATGTGGCCAATCGCTCCGGAGATGGTCTTTTGGGTTGGGAAGAGGGCAGTTTGCGTAGTGCACTTCGAGATATGTTATTTTCGGACCTTTTTGGATGTATTCATATTCGACATTGTGTAAATCATCTATTTTAGTAAAAAGAAAAAAGCTAAATGGGGTTAAAAAAGGAGAAAAATTGGGAAAAAAAACTGATGTTAATGGTCTAACGATAATGTCTCCGATGCAACCCAATAGCCATATCTAGCTCCTACAAGAGTGGCAGTTGTAGTCTATATATTTACTGGTTTAACTTTCCCTCTCAGAAAATTATTGTTACCTAATTCAGAAGATGCAACCGAACATATAGATCCTCCCCATCCTTCAGTGAACACTCTAATATCTACCAGATCTCCGGTCCATGTCATGCATCCACTCCCTTCATTGATCGCATAGGCCACTGCAAGAGCAGTTCTTCAGGCACCAGTCCTTTGCACTCTTCCAGACTCATGCTGCTGTGCACGGTGGCATTCCATGTATCGGGCAACTTCACTTGCTGCAGCCCGAAGAAACCATCACCTGATGAACAATTTAGAGCTGTTCTCCGCACCAACCATCAGTATTGTTGCCTATTCTCCAGTTTTGAGGAGACTTAGGACTGAATCCCTTCAAACAATCGCAGGCAGCTGAGTAGTTTGTGCTGCATTTGCCATTAGCTCCACAGTTAGCATAACTTGTTCGCACGGGTCTTTTGGAAACCACCAGTTAGGGTTCCCATCCAAGGTTTGATTTAGACCGCACGAAACCGCTGAACCACTTCCAGTCTCGCTCAACACCAAGACGCGATAGAATAGAATTGTCCAGTACTTCGAAGCTGTAGGTGGCCTCAGACTTATTGGAAGTCAGATGAAACCTGAACAGAAAAGTTGTATTCGTCTCTGGAATGCCATTAAATCCACGTCCGTTCCAGGGTCCAGTGCGATATATTAGGACAGATCCCTCTCCATAAGAAAAGCTCCGGTGCTGCATTGCTATTTATCTTGTAGGAGAAGTTCCCTGGTGAAGGGTCGGAGGAGCTCTCCCATGATGTGAGATACGTGTCAAGATTGGTTCTGAAGTCCCCGTGCAAGCTTCATACCTGGCAGAAGTGTGTTAGTTGGATGATCAAAGCTCTGCCACAAATAAAGTCTTCGAAGTTCCTTCAAGCAGGAACGAGATTTCCCGAGTCCCAGGAGCTGTACAACGGGATTGATTGCATTTGATGTGCCTGTGGACCAAAAAATATATCCGGTGCTATTTACAATTTCCAGAGTTCCATCACTGTGAGATTGAGAACCCCCGTGGAGCCACTGAGGGGAGAGATTCTATTGGCAACCCATACAACCATTTATCTGGAGCGTAATATCCCCAAGTGCCGATTCTTCGAGTCACCGGGGCTGAAGAAGCCCAGTTTGAAGGTCCCACCTGACGAGACTAAGGTTTGTCCATCTGCAATGCATTTGGTCGGCGTCATTGTATCTCCTGAGATGGATACAGTGAAGAAATTAAAAATCCTATTTGGGGAGCTATTGGTAGTATAGCTTTTGAAAGTAGAGCTGTTGCAAGTAGAGCTTTGATAAACAACTTGTGAAAGTACTTTTGGTATAACAAAATAATCATAAAGAATATTGCATAGTTATTATACAATAGAGCATAATAAAATATAATATATATTAATACATAAATATATGAATATAATATTATTATAATATAGTAATATAATATTATAACTATAACATAATAATTTAATATAATATTAAATTATTTAACATAGCATATCAATGTAATTATGATATAATGTAATATAATATTATATTTATAGTATAATATAATAAAAAAATATATAAAATATTATAATTATTAGTGTAAATTAATTTTTCATCCTTCTGATGACCATTTATCTCTCTAGCAAATTTTCTATCTAGATGATAAAATTAGTTAAACAATTATTTATTTATTTATTCTTTTTTTTATTTTTCCTTGGAATAATAGCTTGAAGAGGGGAGGGAGGGGAACAATCTTTAATAGAAAATGGGAGTGAAATAACTACCATCTGATCGAGTGACAGTGTGGTTGGTACGTGGCCTTTGCGAGTGGACGCGGCAGGGCTGGAGGACCACCGGTTGTTTCCTTTTAAAAGGAAACAGGTTATGGTGATACCAGTGATGCTTGGGCCTTCAAATCTTCAATATCAAAGTTCCACGCACTAACACCTCTTTGATACTCACTCTATTATCCCTCACTAGTAGGAGAAAAAAAAAATCTATGAAAATATTTTTCGTCCTACAGGCTGCAGGATTCAAGCCGAGGGATGTTCAGGCGAGGGAGTCAGCAAGGGAGTTGAAGTAGGCGGTGATTTCGAAGTGTGTGTCGTGGATGAGGCGAGCAAGACGGTGGAGAGACATGGCGGACACATCGCGCTCGGTGGCCGACTGTTCGAGGGCCTGCAAGAGGGTGCCCGACTGCCGGAGGAGGAGGAAGACCGCCTCCTCCTTGCTCTCCTTCTTCGGCACCCTCAACCACCTGCTCATCTCCGGCGCGCGTCCTCGCTATCGTCGAGAACCGCTCCTCCTCCGCTTCCGCCGCAGCCGTCGCGGAGTGCGTCCAGCATATACAATGCAACGGCTTGCAAGCTACAACTTTGAAATCTTTGCCGGATCTTTGAGTATGATTACGGATGTACCATACTGGTTCCCTCCTTATATTTCTTACCTTATTTAATGAGAGATTTTCTTAATTGAGAACAAGGAATCTCTTCACCAAGACTCGAAAATCAGAACTTCATTCAACACTAGTTAAGGAATAAGGATCCTGCAATTGATTAACATCTCAGTTAAATAATTATGATTGAATTTTGGATTATATTATTTTTATAACAGCCTATAATGATTTTTCTGTAATCATCCGATCGAGGAGAAGAAAAAATTCTCTTAATCCGCTCAACTAGAATCTCTCAAAAAAATTTAGAAGAAGATAGAAGAATTGTGAAAGTAGGATTTAAGTCTCTTTTTCTTTCATTGATGATCCAAAACCGAGATACATGCTCTTTATTTATAGTAGTGAGATTCGCTCCTGCAAAATTTGGATCGGATTTTTCTTTATAGTTTTAATAGGACTATCTTTCCTAAAATATATATGACTAGTAGAAATAAACTTAAAAAAACTAAAATTTTTGAGAAGGTAGATCTTGATTTCTACATCAACTTTGGGAAATATGCTCGGTCAAAATATTTTCTAAAAAAAAAACTTTTGGTTTGACCAACCTATTTTAGGGTTCATATGATGGAATTTAGATTTGATAGTTAACGGCACCGCCTCTTAAAAGGATGGGCATTACGTCATAGATCTTAAAAAGTTATTTGATTTAAAATAAAAAAGATCTTAATCAGGTATCGTATGGCGAATTTATGGCCTCCGAAAGTTTGGCTTGCGACTTGGTTTCTTGATATGGTGGATTTTGCTTCTGAACATTGTTCATCCCTATCCGTAGTAACCAAAACGGTCTATATCGAGTTTGAGGATTCTTCAGGATCACGCAAGGTAACCGTATGCAAATAATAATTCTGGGAATTTAAAAATGAATTAATGAATGAAAGAATGAATGAATGAAAAGGAAAGACAAGCAACTATATTTGCGCACATGCATGGAAATTTCCAACATGATCGGTTGCACTTTATCTGTTGCCCTTGGGAAATCGTTCTATCAACTATATGAAGCATCTAACCAAAGAAATTGATGAATTGGCTTGATGCCATACCAGAGATCTCTGTGCATACTTAAAAACTAACCTGCTCTGGGAAATTTCCACGATGCAACATATTATATTGATTCCATGATGCAACTTTTGTGCCTCTAGAAAAACCACAAAGTGTCGAACTTATGAATTTCTGTGAGCAAATAGCACTCCATGCCAACTCAATGGAAATTGCTAGAAAACTTGCGTGGAGCTGCAGGAAGGGCCCATATACTGAAAAGGGAATCTATTCTGAAGAATTAGATGACTAAATTCTAATTTCAGACAGGTAGAGCAAAAACAAGGGATATCCTTAAACCAGTATACACTGTGCTTTCTTTACATCGAAAAAAAAAAAAAAAAAACTGTGCTTTCTGAATCTAAGGAAGCAGGGGAACAGTAACCTCTGGATACACACTAGCATTCATACCTGGCTGGCCATGAACCAGGACTGCAGCTGCCGAGATTCCAAGCACTAGAAACCATTCCACCAATGCCATTTCTCTTTTGCTTCCTGGCACCTAGAAAGTCTCATCTAGCTGTACCATTTGTCTTATGATAAGCCAGCTGCTTTCCCACGGAACAATAAGAAGCTGCAGAACCTTTACATCGTTTTCCGATAGCAAGGAATTTTTATCCCCAAATGTCTAGACGGTCTAGATCTTTAACAGCAAGCTGAAGTAGACCTTTTAATGACAGTGATAGGAATTAGAAATAGACTTTGTTTATCCAAGTTGCCAGGTACTGATTCTTATTACTAGTTTAATTCTACAATATGCTTGTTCTTAAATCAACTACCCCACCCCTTCAATAATAATAACAAGAAAAGAAAAGCATAGCCGTGCAGAGAGGGCTGCTTCCAACCTAGTTCCCAATCTGATATGGCATAAAAGGGATTTCTGCAATTCAAAGGAGAACCCATGCGATTTACAAACGTTGGGGAGCTGCCTTTATCATGCCTCGGATCCAAAACATAATATGGCCGTGCTACTAAGGGGTACAACCTGCGATGATACGAAGCCAACATTACATTAGTTTTCAAATCTATCTCAAATACAAAAGAATAAATAGGAATTTAATTTCATTATCCAATAAATGCAACCAATACTAATTCACAGCATCTAAATCCAAACATAAATACCAAATCCATAATTCCTACTATTCAAAAAAAATCACTTACTACAAATTCATAATCAACTGAAGAACTAAAATTCTGCTATGTTATATAGATCGCCAAGCTTGCTAGCGCGATCTCCAAGCCTGAACCATCCTTCTTCTCTATCAATCCTATTCGTCTGGATAGAGAAAAATAAAAAATGGAGGTATATGAGTGACACAGCTCAGTAAGCAAATTTTATTTTACCTTACCGGATCAAGCATAAGTTTTTTTTTATATTAATGCATTATTTAAGAAAAATATTAGATATTCCAAAATAAGCATTTTATAGTACAGTATATTAAAACAAGTCATAAAGCAAATCATGCATGGACAAAACATCCATCTTTCATAAACATAGTACAAGTTCATTATTGCAAATAAATTTGTAAATCGTTCTTTATGTCATTTAATCCTATCATGGATCAAAATATTGCTCACAAATATTCCTGCTATGGTCACTATAATCCATGATAGGGCCATCTTCGTAATCCATAAGATATCATAGTTTGTATTCGTTACCAACTTTAACCCGTTGACAGAGGGCCATTTTCATTGGATGCTAGCCTAGGGTGTCGATTGACCCCCATTTCTAGGGACGGTCATAGCAATCTGAGAGTCTTTAGAAAACTTATAATTTTTTTCTTTCAAACATACACACATATATATACATGAAAAATATTGAATGGCATGATCAGATTCATATTTCATAATAAAGCTATGTTTATCAAATCATTCATAAATCTATTTTTCATAGAAAAAACATAATTTTCATAACACATGTTGATCCATAATTTTAAGAAAAATATGATATTTCTACAAGCAGATTTTATGCATGGAAAACATGATCATCTGAAAGATAATAAGAAGTGCAAGATTTGTTTACAAGTTCAAAAACTAGTAAGGAGTATAAGATTTACTTATCTCTTTCGTCTTAGAATGTCAAATTTTACTAGAAAATTCAGTTAACCCTATAAAAATATTAAAGAAAAAATTAATTTATGTTTAACAATTTTAATAGAATTAAAATAATAAGAAATAGGAACGAGCGTTCGACGATTCGGGTGGGTCAGGCCCGAGCGATTTGATCAATAAATTATAGGGCATGGACTCGATCACAGCTAAGGTCATTTAACATAGTTCATCATTAGTGGGTTCTATGGACCCTTGACAAGACCGCATGATCGGTCCAATAGGCGACCTGGACACCAGGATAGTTTAGGGCCTCTTTTTAAGAGTCAACTCGGGTTCGTTGGTCAGGTCGACAAGGCCTGATTCTGGGTTCCTTAGATTTTCTAAAGAGAGAAAGTAAAAAGAAAAAGTGGAGAGAGAAAGAGAGAGAAAATAGGGAGGAAGAGAGAAATTCTCTAACTGAACAATAAATTATTCCTAACTTGTGGATTCTAATTGCCCTCAAGAAGATCCTAGTAATGCACACATACCAAATGATGCAAATTGTGGCTTGCCCATGTTCGCACAAAATATATGGCTGGTTCGTCCCCACGATAGATCTTTTGCTTGTGCTCTCCGAGGGTGCAAAACTTCCTGTTCAATGATAGCTAGGTGTGAAATATGAATGCAAGGGTGCAGCATGTGCATAGACTAACGGCTCATTTATAGCAGTTCTTGTCCCAGATAGAAATTAAGGTCATGATCTGACGGTTCATCATTATGCTTTTGTGGAAATGCCATTATCGAACTCCCTTTCCGTATGTCGTCTCCTCATTATAGTTCCATGTGTAAGTATTTTGCAGAAATTGATAGCCCGCCCTTTGGTAGACTGGATTACAACTTCTAGTCGTGTGGACTGGAACTTTTAACACCCGGTCCAGGCTTCAATATCACTCATGATACATACTGCACATTCACCAAACCACAGTGCCCATACTGCACACCGTATCTACTGCTCCCTCTCCCTGCTCATTTTTTTCACCTTCTGAACTTACCCAATACCAAACCTCCATATAAAAGCCCTCAGGTCTCATTTAAAACAGCAAAGATTTGAAAAGAAGCATCAAACCATTATAATATCCAAAGTAATAGTTATAAAGGAAACAATTGTTGTTATTTACCTAGCTCAACGGCTGGCTAGATTTTTCTTGGACCAGTAATAGTAATCATTTTAATGGGTAATAATTCATTAATTACTATATTAATATAACAATGTTACTTATTCTTTTGGTAAAGCAATGTTACTCATTGAAGACACTACTAGGGACATTAAAAAAAAAAATTATAGCTGATATGGAGTTTGAAGTTTAGACAGATTACTTTACCTAGCTGCTACATGACAGAAGCGGCCAAGGAATGGTTGTTATTTACATTCTTTGTTGTTATAAATATGCTAAGAAAGGCCTCCAAAAATCATTATAACTGCAGTTATTTTACACTTCGGGCCAAGTATTGTTGAAACAGACTGGTCGATTCGCCCTGGTCTTGGGCGAGCCCGTTAACGAATAGGACCCTGAACCTACCACATTACTATCGTCCAAATCCAGTTTACTGAGGTCTGCGCGCCCAGCAGTCTCGGGTCCCATCACAGCTAGGATGGGGCCCAATAGCCTGAACCGTCAATACGTTGACCGGTCTTAGCTGACCTGGGTTCAAGTTCCGCAAAAACGACCTCATACTCTTATATTAAAATATCTCTCTCTCTCTTTCCCTACACTATTCCATTAGACTTATTCAAATTGTCACCGTTGTTAATGGATGCTAAATTTATTGTCTGGAATTGACATACATTTACCCGTTAGTACTTGAAAATGCTCGAGTCATCAAGGTTGCAAATGATTCAAGCGGCTTATGAGCAGCTTAATTCGAATCAGCTTAATTGAGACAGGCTTCGTCTCGTTGGAAAATAAAATGAGTCCACACAATTTTTGAAGCCTGAATAAATATGGATAATTGGAATTAAAAGAACCTCCATTTTGCTTGGCTTTAATTTTTGTATGCCTTTTCAATAATGTTGTAGCCGAACAATAGGGAAAACAAAAGAAAATAAAAATGAAAACGACGGGCTTTGGGTCGGCTTCCATGTGGACCGGATGTGGTTAGGTGCACTGCAAGTGCATGATAAACTAAGCTTGATTTCCTTCCACCTCGAGCTGCAGACAACGAGTTTAGCATGTGAGAAAAGTACGAAAAAATATTCAAATCATATCATATTCCTAGAAAGCGTTTGTCCAACCCCGGGCCCCATGCATGGCAGCGACGTCAAATATCCTTGATAAGTCGCGGCATTACTCTCAGGACAAGGCATAGAGAAAGATCAATAGAGATGTAGACTGGGTGATTTTTTTGTTGCAGATCACGTGAAACAGTACTGTCTCAGACATTTTGTGACTTATTGTATGTAGACTTTTTTTAGATGTATTCATATTAGAATTGTATGAATCATGTGGCGTAGAAAAAAGAAAACCTTTATAATCCAAACGTGGAATGAAAACATTCGGATTGAATGAAATATCAAACAATGGCATCCTCTTGTCTGCTCCACCACACCTCCTTCGGCCGCTCCTCCTCCAAATTATACTGTTAAGGCTGAATTTCGAACAGGGTATAGTCGTTATGAATTCTTAGTTATGCCTTTCGGACTAACCAATGCACCAGCTGCCTTTATAGAACTGATGAATAGGGTCTTCAAACAGTTTTTGAATTAGTTTGTCATTATTTTCATAGACGACATACTAGTCTATTCTAAAAGCAAGGAAGAATATGAAGATCACTTAAGAGTCGAATATCAAAAACTTGCCGGTTTGTTGGAGCCATTGGAGATACTGGAATGAAAAATGGGAACATATCACCACGGATTTTGCATTAGGCTTCCGAGGACAACTAAAAAGAACAATGCAGTGTGGGTGATTGTTGATCGCCTCACAAAGTCAGCTCACTTTTTACTCTTCAGGATTGACACTCCACTGGATAAACTGGCACGAATGTATATATAGAAATCGTGCGCCTACACGGCGTGCCGATAAGCATAGTATCTGATCGGGACCCATAATTTGTATCTAGATTTTTTAAATGCCATAGGAACTAAATTGAAGATCAACACTGCTTTTCACCCTCAAAGTGATGGCCAGTCAGAAAGAATGATTCAGACTTTGGAGGATATGTTGAGGGCATGCACGGTTGATTTTGGAGGATGCTGAGATAATCATATAGCTTCAGTGGAATTTGCTTATAATAATAGCAATCATTCTAAAATCAACATGGCAACTTATGAAGCCCTTTATGGAAGGAAGTGCAGGTCTCCACTGCACTGGGATGATGTTGGTGAAAGAAGTTATTGGGTCATGAGTTAGTCCAAAGTGTCAGAGAGAAAATTTTATTGATCAAGGCAAGACTCAAGATAGGCAAAAAAGTTGGGCAAATAAGAAAAGAAGAGAAATGAAGCCGGATGGCTAGGGCAGCGCCGGAGAGGAGGAAGACGGGTGGCTAGGGTAGCACCGGAGAGGAGGAAGACGGAAGCTAGGGCAGCGCCAGAGAGGGGGAAGACGAAAACCGGAGAGGAGAAATAGGACAGTAGCTAGGGTAGAATGAGGGCTCGATTGGGGTCGGGCGCTGGGTGTAATAACCCCAATTTTTTTTTTTATATATAAAAAGGGATAGAATAGTCCTTTAAAATTGATATAAGGGGTAAAATGGGAAGGAATCAAAAGTTAATGGCATAACTGTAGATCCGTTGAAGTGGCAAGGGCAAAATGGGAATTTTTAGAGTTTGATTTGACTTAAATGGGGGTTGTCTGGCGGTGGGTTGGCTGAGAAGAGGGAATTGAGACAGAGAGGGAGAGGAGGTCTCAGGCGTGGAAACACAGAGAGAGGGAAAAAGAGAAGAAGAAGAAAGAAGAAGAGGAAGGGGATTCGAGGAGGAGGGGGATCCCGGTTGCACTTCCAGCTGAAGGAAAAAAGTGTAGATCTCCTTTCCCTCTACGCAAGGACCTCGATTTTCCAAAAAGAAAAAGGTAAATATCCATCCCTATCTAGTCTTTTGATAACATTAGGCTATACAAAGGGTGAATATAGTCTAGAGGGGTCGGATAAGGGTTGTAGAGGCGGTTAAAAGAGGAAGAATCGGATTTTGACAAATTTTTCCGGCACTACGAAAAAACTGTGTCGAAGTCCCAAATTCGGCGAATTATTTAGGGGGTCAAACGGCCTCCGATGATAATGCATGTTATCTCTTTGGAATCCCCTATGAGTGTAGAATGTTAGGTAAAAATTTCATCAAATCTGGAGTTTGGAAAGTGGATCAAACCCGGGATGAAGTAACCGGCTGTCGGTCCGGGTTACTGTTCATCCGGGTGGAAAATAAGGGATTTCATGCTATAATAGAGTATTAAGCCTAGATCAAGCTAAAAGGGACCTTGTACTCATGCAAGGGAATCCCTAGTATACATAAATGATGAGTTAATTAATAGAAAAAGAAAAAAAGAAAGAAAAGAAAAGATTTAGGGAACGGGGGAGTTGAATCAATTAAAGTTCCCTATATTATAAATGGCACGTAGATTATAGCCCTTGATACAGGACTAAATGTATTATAAATGCATGTCACAGTTGGGCAAGAAGTTAGGGAGCAAGAAGAAGAAGCCCCTACTGCCTACCATAAAGTTTTGGAGGCGTATCAGGGCTGTGCCAGATTGACAGGTGAGTGGGAGTCATGTACTTTGCACCATGAGCACATTCCTTATTCATTTTCATGAATGTTGCCAAGTGTGACTTGATTCCACCTGAGCTTATTGATTAATTGTTGTAGTAGATTCCTCTATAATCTTGATTCTCCATGCTTGATTATTCTGTACATGCATTTGAGGAAACATTGAGAGGAATTACGAGAGGTTGATGAGTAATCAAATTGATTCCGAATTGTGAAATGATTTCTTTTGTAAATTGATTTTATTTCCTCTATTTTAAAGACTTGTGAGTCGTAGCTTGATTATACTCTTTTATGAGTAATTAAATTGGTTCCAAATTGTGAAATAACTTCTTTTGTAAATTGATTTCATTTCCTCCATTTCAAAGATTTGTAGAGCCTTTTTAGTGGTATATTGAGTTGTATTGCACTTCCTTGACCCTCACTCCTAACCCTGATGTTAGTTTATGATTGGGTCATGATCGAGTGAGTGGTAATCTTGATTATACTCCTTTTTAGTAGAGTATTGGGAGGGTGCATTATAGCATTTATGCATGGCTTGGCAGTATCTGCAGGACACCTATAGTCGATGGGGTTGAACATCGGCCTTTGTGCACATAGTAGCCTTCTGGGTGGGCGGAGCCCAGTCCCTTCCTAGGGGGGGACACGGCCCTAGGCGTAGGATCGGCCGGTCCTACGACTTATATTCTGCTTGCCGCCGGGCATAGTAAGACCCCGCGAGGTGCAGTATGGCTTTCCGCGGATGTAGAATTCCCGCGAGCTGCCGTTTAGTATGTAGATGTGAGATGGATTTCTGTTCTGGATACTGGCCAGCATTTACATGATTAGTGTGGTGTCTTATCCTGCATATGCATGTGACAGTAGGGAGTTGTTGCTGGTTCGCCTGCGGCGTAAAACCCACCTTCCGATAGCTGTCTAGCATTTACATTATCGATATGGTGTCTTATCCTGCATATGCATGTGACAGTAGGGAGTTGTTGCTGGTTCGCCTGGGGCGTAAAACCCACCTCCCGACAGCTGTCTAGTGATGATTTCAGCATATTGACACCTGATTTGTATGTTCCAGCATTATGATCTGTTGAGCATATTCATGAGTAGCATATATGTTTACTTGATTATTCCATATATGCTTCAGATGAGTTGATATTGATTGTGGTGATATTGATGATTTACTCTATATTCTCTATGTTGAGTTCATGTTCATGTTGTTATTGATCTTGAGATTTCATCTCGAGCCATGATTATATTCTGTCTCATGTGCATAGTACTCTCTACTCCACTCACTGAGTATTTATATACTCACTCCCCAGTTTGGTGTTTTTGATTGCAGGGCAGGTATTGTATAGAGAAGAGCAGGGTTAGAGATTGCCTGCTAGCTGTGCCGCTCCATAGTATAGTATAGTATAATGTAGATAGAGGTTTATACCCTTTTGGTGTATTATAAACCTTCTGTTGTATATAGTATATAGTTACAGTCATAGATCCTGTTGTGGATATGGGTTTGACCATGGATGGAATGGAAACCAGATTTTTATACATATGAGTTATATGCCTAAGATAATGTATTGATATATATTATCCAGGTTCATTATGTGACGGATTATGTGATTGCTGCTCTGACAGGTAGTGTGTTGTATGTATTGAGATAATCCTGACAGGTCACTATAGGAAAAGTGATCATTTTGTGCATGCATCATGCCAAATTTTTCAAGATTTATTGATGATTGATAGGTAGTAGGGTTCTACGCGGTGGCTGGTGGCCTTATGCCTACCCGCACCCTAGGACCGTCGCGGCGGCCCGCCGGGAACGGGGCGGGGGTCGTGACAAAGCTTGGTATCAGAGCAAAGGTTAAGAAGAGTCCTGTCAGAGCAATAGGGTTAGTCAGGATTAAGTATAGGATTATACTATGGAGCATAGGATTTTTCTGTATATTAATTTATGAGTCATTTACAATTCAGTAAAATATATTATGACTCAGTGTGTAACGACTGCCCTCTCTTTTTAACTCTTTTAGAGACATATAAAGAATACTTCCAAGGAGGATGGAGCCAGATATAGCATTGGATGCGGGTTCCGCACATGTCGAGCCCCAAAGAGAAAAATCTCTTCCTGCTGATAGACGGAGGGTTGATGATCAAGGAGAGGTAGGAAGTAGAGATGCATTAATGGAACAGTTACTGGCGGAAAATCAGGCTCTGAGGGAGCAGATTGCTCGGGGGAAATCTCCTGCCCCGTCAGTAGTATCCATCCCACCTCCTGTAGTTGTGCCAAGAAGTTTGGCCAGACGGGCTCTAAATGATGAGGGGATTACTGTACAGGAGTTTCTGAGGCTCAGAACCCCGGAGTTTAAGGAGGAAGAAGGTGAAGATCCTCAGAGATTCCTGGAGGAGACTGAAAAGATGATACGGAGACTGCCCTGTTCTGATGCAAGGGCAATAGAACTTGTAGGGCTCACAATGAAAGAAGATGCCTGGGGCTGGTACCAGAGGCACGTGGAGGACAGATTGTACAGTAGGAATCCTCCAACCTGGGAAGAGTTCAGGCAAGCAGTGATAGATGAGTTTTTGTCTCCGGCTGAGAGGCAGAATCGGGCTCTTCAGTTTGAGAGGCTGAAGCAGATGCCCGGAATGAGCGTATCTGAGTACGCTCGTGAGTTCACTAGATTGGGGAAGTATGCTCCTTACATCATCCCCACTGAAGCTGCCAGGATAGAAAGATTCAGGCGGGGTCTGATTTCCCCGCTTTATAATGCAGTACTGGCAGTAGAGGTCCCCACCTTGTCTAGGCTGATTGATAAAGCAAAACAGTGGGAGACCAGAAACAAAGAGGAAAGAGCTGAAAGAGAACAGAGGAAAATGAGTATGGGGAAAGGGCAAAGCATTAGAGATAGATCTGAGGGAGTAGATCTCTCGGAGGGCCCGACGGAGCAGTCTGTACGCTCAGCTCCACCTGCCCCACGTAAGAGGAAATGGAGGGAAAGAGGTCAATCACAAGATACTTTTCTACCATCAGTACCTCGTCCTCCAGTCACTATGGCCAGAACTGAATCTAGGTTCCAATCATGGCCAGTATGTGGCATATGTGGGAAGCAGCACCCTGGCAGATGCAGAATGGGTCAGGGAGTGTGCTACAGATGTGGACAGCCGAGTCATTTTGTCAGAGAATGCCCGCAGGGTGCCACCCAGCAGTTTGTGCCTTTGGCATCCTACCCTTCTGTGCAGATGGACAGGCCTAGTAGTAGGGAGCCTGTAGGCAGAGGCAGAGGTCAAGCACAAACATCACAGCAGAGTGCTGGACCATCTCAACTGTCAGCTCCAGTAGGCAAAGGGCAAGAAAGGGTGTTCACGGTAAATCCACAGGAGGCACAGGCATCGAATGCAGCTGTGACAGGTATGCTCCTCATTGATAAGATTAAAGCTAGAGCGTTATTTGATTCTGGAGCTACCCATTCATTTGTGTTCCCTTATTTTGCTAAGAAGTTAGCTAAGGATAAGATATTAATGCATATTCCCTTAGCTATTAGTACACCTGTAGGGGATAGTATAGAAGTGAGATATGTGTATCCTACCTGTGTGGTAGAGGTAGAAGGTAAGACACTCCCAGTCGATTTGATTGAGTTGGCAGTGTTAGACTTTGATGTCATACTGGGCATGGATTGGTTATCAGACAATCGTGCCACCATTAACTGCCAAGAAAAGAGTGTTATCTTCAGACCTTTAGATAAGGAAAAATTTACATATCAAGGGGACAGGAGTGAGATCCCAATGAATTTGGTGTCTGCAGTAAAAGCAAAGAGGCTGCTGAGAAAGGGGTGTCAAAGCTATCTAGCTTATGTGATGGACACCCAGGTAGAGTCTGTGGATCTGCAGCAGATTCCAGTTGTTAGGGAGTATCCTGATGTATTTCCAGGGGAATTACCAGGATTGCCACTTGATAGAGAAATTGAGTTCAGTATTGAACTTCTTCCTGGTACAAACCCTATATCGATTGCTCCCTATCGTATGGCACCTACAGAGCTGAGGGAGTTGAAGGTGCAGTTGCAGGATCTGCTAGACAAGGGGTTTGTTAGGCCCAGTACATCACCATGGGGTGCCCCAGTTCTGTTTGTGAAAAAGAAGGATGGGTCGCTGAGATTATGTATAGATTATAGACAGCTGAATAAAGTGACCATCAAAAATAGATACCCACTCCCCAGGATAGATGACCTGTTTGATCAATTACAAGGGGCTGAGTACTTCTCGAAGATTGATCTGCAGTCTGGGTATCATCAGTTAAAAATCAGAAAGGAAGATATATTGAAGACTGCATTCAGAACGAGATATGGGCACTATGAGTTTCTAGTGCTTCCATTTGGGCTGACAAATGCCCCAGCAGCATTCATGGATTTGATGAATAGGGTCTTTAAACCCTATCTTGACAGATTTGTGATAGTCTTTATAGATGATATCCTCATATATTCTAAGAGTCAGGCTGATCATGAAGAGCATTTAAGGATAGCACTACAAACCTTGAGAGAACATGAACTGTATGCCAAACTTACTAAATGTGAGTTCTGGCTACAAGAAGTTGGATTCTTGGGACACATAATATGTAAGGAAGGAATCAGGGTGGATCCCAAGAAGATTGAGGCAGTTATGGATTGGCCGAGACCAACAAATGTAATAGAAATCAGAAAGCTGAGAAATAAGGAAATATGTATGGTAAAGGTCCAATGGCACCGGCACAATGTTGAAGAATGCACTTGGGAGTCGGAGCAAAGTATGAAGAGCAAATACCCTCACCTCTTTGAGTAATCAGGTAATTTACTCTTTTAAATTCGAGGACGAATTTTATATAAGGAGGGGAGGATGTAATAACCCCAATTTTTTTTTTATATAAAAAGGGATAGAATAGTCCTTTAAAATTGATATAAGGGGTAAAATGGGAAGGAATCAAAAGTTAATGGCATAACTGTAGATCCGTTGAAGTGGCAAGGGCAAAATGGGAATTTTAGAGTTTGATTTGACTTAAATGGGGGTTGTCTGGCGGTGGGTTGGCTGAGAAGAGGGAATTGAGACAGAGAGGGAGAGGAGGTCTCAGGCGTGGAAACACAGAGAGAGGGAAAAAGAGAAGAAGAAGAAAGAAGAAGAGGAAGGGGATTCGAGGAGGAGGGGGATCCCGGTTGCACTTCCAGCTGAAGGAAAAAAGTGTAGATCTCCTTTCCCTCTACGCAAGGACCTCGATTTTCCAAAAAGAAAAAGGTAAATATCCATCCCTATCTAGTCTTTTGATAACATTAGGCTATACAAAGGGTGAATATAGTCTAGAGGGGTCGGATAAGGGTTGTAGAGGCGGTTAAAAGAGGAAGAATCGGATTTTGACAAATTTTTCCGGCACTACGGAAAAACTGTGTCGAAGTCCCAACTTCGGCGAATTATTTAGGGGGTCAAACGGCCTCCGATGATGATGCATGTTATCTCTTTGGAATCCCCTATGAGTGTAGAATGTTAGGTAAAAATTTCATCAAATCTGGAGTTTGGAAAGTGGATCAAACCCGGGATGAAGTAACCGGCTGTCGGTCCGGGTTACTGTTCATCCGGGTGGAAAATAAGGGATTTCATGCTATAATAGAGTATTAAGCCTAGATCAAGCTAAAAGGGACCTTGTACTCATGCAAGGGAATCCCTAGTATACATAAATGATGAGTTAATTAATAGAAAAAGAAAAAAAGAAAGAAAAGAAAAGATTTAGGGAACGGAGGAGTTGAATCAATTAAAGTTCCCTATATTATAAATGGCACGTAGATTATAGCCCTTGATACAGGACTAAATGTATTATAAATGCATGTCACAGTTGGGCAAGAAGTTAGGGAGCAAGAAGAAGAAGCCCCTACTGCCTACCATAAAGTTTTGGAGGCGTATCAGGGCTGTGCCAGATTGACAGGTGAGTGGGAGTCATGTACTTTGCACCATGAGCACATTCCTTATTTTTTCTTCATGAATGTTGCCAAGTGTGACTTGATTCCACCTGAGCTTATTAATTAATTGTTGTAGTAGATTTCTCTATAATCTTGATTCTCCATGCTTGATTATTCTGTACATGCATTTGAGGGAACATTGAGAGGAATTACGAGAGGTTGATGAGTAATCAAATTGATTCCGAATTGTGAAATGATTTCTTTTGTAAATTGATTTTATTTCCTCTATTTTAAAGACTTGTGAGTCGTAGCTTGATTATACTCTTTTATGAGTAATTAAATTGGTTCCAAATTGTGAAATAACTTCTTTTGTAAATTGATTTCATTTCCTCCATTTCAAAGATTTGTAGAGCCTTTTTAGTGGTATATTGAGTTGTATTGCACTTCCTTGACCCTCACTCCTAACCCTGATGTTAGTTTATGATTGGGTCATGATCGAGTGAGTGGTAATCTTGATTATACTCCTTTTTAGTAGAGTATTGGGAGGGTGCATTATAGCATTTATGCATGGCTTGGCAGTATCTGCAGGACACCTATAGTCGATGGGGTTGAACATCGGCCTTTGTGCACATAGTAGCCTTCTGGGTGGGCGGAGCCCAGTCCCTTCCTAGGGGGGGACACGGCCCTAGGCGTAGGATCGGCCGGTCCTACGACTTATATTCTGCTTGCCGCCGGGCATAGTAAGACCCCGCGAGGTGCAGTATGGCTTTCCGCGGATGTAGAATTCCCGCGAGCTGCCGTTTAGTATGTAGATGTGAGATGGATTTCTGTTCTGGATACTGGCCAGCATTTACATGATTAGTGTGGTGTCTTATCCTGCATATGCATGTGACAGTAGGGAGTTGTTGCTGGTTCGCCTGCGGCGTAAAACCCACCTTCCGATAGCTGTCTAGCATTTACATTATCGATATGGTGTCTTATCCTGCATATGCATGTGACAGTAGGGAGTTGTTGCTGGTTCGCCTGGGGCGTAAAACCCACCTCCCGACAGCTGTCTAGTGATGATTTCAGCATATTGACACCTGATTTGTATGTTCCAGCATTATGATCTGTTGAGCATATTCATGAGTAGCATATATGTTTACTTGATTATTCCATATATGCTTCAGATGAGTTGATATTGATTGTGGTGATATTGATGATTTACTCTATATTCTCTATGTTGAGTTCATGTTCATGTTGTTATTGATCTTGAGATTTCATCTCGAGCCATGATTATATTCTGTCTCATGTGCATAGTACTCTCTACTCCACTCACTGAGTATTTATATACTCACTCCCCAGTTTGGTGTTTTTGATTGTAGGGCAGGTATTGTATAGAGAAGAGCAGGGTTAGAGATTGCCTGCTAGCTGTGCCGCTCCATAGTATAGTATAGTATAATGTAGATAGAGGTTTATACCCTTTTGGTGTATTATAAACCTTCTGTTGTATATAGTATATAGTTACAGTCATAGATCCTGTTGTGGATATGGGTTTGACCATGGATGGAATGGAAACCAGATTTTTATACATATGAGTTATATGCCTAAGATAATGTATTGATATATATTATCCAGGTTCATTATGTGACGGATTATGTGATTGCTGCTCTGACAGGTAGTGTGTTGTATGTATTGAGATAATCCTGACAGGTCACTATAGGAAAAGTGATCATTTTGTGCATGCATCATGCCAAATTTTTCAAGATTTATTGATGATTGATAGGTAGTAGGGTTCTACGCGGTGGCTGGTGGCCTTATGCCTACCCGCACCCTAGGACCGTCGCGGCGGCCCGCCGGGAACGGGGCGGGGGTCGTGACACTGGGTTTGGAGGGTTCCTAGCCTTCGACAACGCTTATAAGCGTCGTCTTAGATCGACGCTTATAAGCGTCGTCTTAGATCGACGCTTATGCGCGTCGTGTTAACTCGACGCTTATAAGTATCGTTTTAGGTCGGAGACAACAATGACGCTTAAAAGCGTCGTCCTAGGTCCAGTTCCCATGCTTCTCAGCAGCACTTTCAGTTGAGGACTACGATGACGCTTTTTAAGCGTCGTCGGTTCTTTCAAATTGCCAATGCTCATTAGAAGCGTCGGCAAAATTTGGCGCTGGAGCCAAATTTGCCGACGCTTTTCCCTAGCATCGGCATTCAAGAGTCGGCTTTGCTTCTTTTTTTTGTAGTGGTACACATCTTCCATGTCTCTTTACTAAGAAAGTATATTCTGGATCCGAGTCATGTGGTGGAGCATGAGCAATTGCAAGTTGACAAAAATTTGACTTACAAAGAGGTTTCCATACATATTATTGATCGCAAGGAGCAAGATTTGAGGCAGTGCACTATTCCCTATGTGAAGATTCAGTGGAACAATCATACGGAAAGGGAGGCTACTAGGGAGCTTGAAGAAGAGATGAAAGCCAAATATCCACAGCTTTTTAAAACTTCAGGTATGTTAATTTCAAGTACAAATTTTTTTTAAGGGGAAAGAATGTGAGAGCTTGATCCACTGACCACTTTGCACTTGAATTGGGCCTGTGGGCCAGGCCAACCCTTCATGTGCCCCGCGCATGATGAATCAGGTGAGGAGAACTCTGACTGGGAGTCTCCTTCCTCTCCGATTCTGATTGCAATCGCGATTGGAAGAACTGAGTCCCAAGCCTAATCGAACATCGAAATCTTGAATCTTTGCCTATTTAAGATTCCCCATCCTCTCTTTTTGAGATTCATCAAAGAATAGGGATTGTTTGCTCTCGATCTCAAGTTTTCTTTATAAGAGTCTTCCTCCATTTTCTTCTGGAAAGGTCGCCGAAGAGCCTCGCCGAACTTAGATACGAGCTCTCCATCCTCTCCTCCTTCCTTTGTGTTTTGGGCTTTGGGTTCCACGATTTTGAGCCGACAATCGCTAAAGTCGCTTCCAAAATAGAGCACCCTTGTTTCGGTTTCTTCCACCGGGTTTTAGCACCGTCGACCGCCGAGTTTGGCCGGGGATTGCGGCCACCGAAGGTCGCCATTGGGTGGGCATCTGGGTCATCGCAACTGCCACATGTTGCTGTAGTTGGCGAGGGGGAAGAAAGCAAAGGGAGACGTGAAGAAAGATTCTTCCCTCTTCTCTATTTTTTCTTTTCTCTTTACTTTCTCTCTCCTTCTCCACTTTCTCTCTCTAGAATATCCAAGAAACTCAGAGTTGGATTATGTCGACCTGATCTATGAATCTGAGTTGATATCTGAAAAGAGAATCTAAACTGCCCTAGTGCCCGGGCCACCTACTAGACCGATTGCTCAGCCTTATCAAGGGTCAATGAAACCCACTGATGATGAGCTATGTTAAACGATCTTGGCCCTGATCAAGTCCATGTTCTATGATTTATTGATCGAATCTCTCAGGTTTGACCCACCCGAAACGTCGAAAGCTCATCTCTTTTTTTTATTATTTTAATTCGATTAAAATTGTCGAACAAAAATTAATTTTGCTTTTAATATTTTATAGGGTTAACTAAATTGCCTAGTGAAGTTTGATGGTCTAAGACGAAAGAGGTAAGTAGATCTTGCACTCCTTATTATCTTTTAAATGATCATATCTTCCGTGCATATAATTTGCTTATGGAAATATCATACTTTTTTTATAATTATTGCTCAGCATATGTGTTATGAAAATCATACTTTATTATGAAAAATAGTTTCATGAATGATTTGATAAAAATAGCTTTGTTATGAATATGAATCTGATCATGCCAGTTTGTATTTTTTATCTATATATGAATATATTTGAAAGAAAACGATATAAATTTTCTAAAGGCTCTCAGATTGCTATGACCACTCCTAAAAATGGGGGTCAATCGACACCCTGGAGCTAGCATTAAATGAAAACGGCCCTCTGCCAACGGGTTAAAGCTGTGTCGCTCATTTACCTCTATTTTTTTTCTCTCTCTCTCCAGACAAATAGAGTCGATAAGAACGAAAGATAGTCCAAGCTTGGAGTTTACGTTAGCAAGCTTGACGATATATATAGCAGAGTAGAACTTTAGTTCTTCAGTTGATTATGAATTTGTAGTTAGTGATTTTCTGAATAGTAAGAATTATGAGTGTGATATTTATATTTGGATTTAGACGCTCAGAACCAAAATTGGTTTTATTTAATGGATGATGAAATTCAACTGTTGATAATTATCTTTTGTTTGTAATAGATTTGAAAACTAAATATAATGTTGGCTTTATGTTATCGCGGATTGTACTCTACGATAGCACGGCCATATCATGATCGGAATTTGGGGCATGACATTATCGGTATGAAGGCGGTAATTGTTGGAAGAAAAGGCTCCCTCTCTCTAACGGTAAGATGGGTGACTACGTGGACCGAAAAGCAGCAATCAATAGGATTTCCCTAATCCTCCCTTCCCGAAAGGAAGAACGTGAAATTCTTTTTCCTTTCCGCAGGGACCAGGAGATTGGATCTAGGCATGTCCCTCGACCTTTGAATAGTTCTTCCTCGACATCCTCCTTGCCTATGCCTGCGCTGGCGCTGTGGACATTGCCCACCATACGTTCGACGAGATGTCCAACCCAAAAGTAGCATCCATTCGCCATCCTTACTAATCAAACTGCATGCCGATCAGTCTCTCAGCAAGGGGTTAGGGGGAAAGTAATAATCTTTTGCTTATGAGCAGCTGTATTGCAGGTCGCCAGGTTTTGCTCATGTTGCTCTCCGGTCACCCTTCTGAATATAAGTCAGAGAAAATGTTCGTGCTTCTTTTGCGTGTCGCAGTCAGGCCGGTGTCCGGTCACAACTCTTATCTTCACGGTTTGCATTATTCCTGCAAAAATTTGGTCTTCTGATGTTGATGAGGACGATGTCATGTAGAGACTCTTATATTGGGCCAGAAGATTGCTTTTGGTCACACAATTGATAGACTATTTACAACTACCATGGAAGCATTCAAATGATCCCAGAAACAGGTAATCAGGAAAGAAAATAATAGTTCCTTGCAATGGATGAGTTGGTTTCAGCATCTGCCGCAGCATGAAGATGTTTATGAATCAATATATTTTGATGATCTGTTCGCAATGCCCCCCAAAGGACCTTATTTAGTAAGCATAATGAAGAGGCTATGATTCTGTACCCAGTTCTCAAGAGTCCAAAATTTCATAGACATTTCATATTTGAAGATGCATGTACATAATATATAATAGACTGTTGGGGGAATAAGATTTTTTCCCCCCCAAGTGACACGAATGCCCCCAAGAAGCCGCACAATCGCCGACCCTGAACAGCCAAAGTCGGCGTCCGACCTCGGAACGTCCGACCTCGGAACGCCCGACCTCAAGACATCCGACCTCGAGACCTCCGACCTAGGAAAATCCTGATGCTCAAGGTCTACCCTTGTCAGCCACCTACTACGGCCGTACTCCTCCGAGGTCCAACTGAGGACCATATCCTGCTGCTGCTTCAGCATTTATTGCGCATGGTCACTGTAAACCTCCAGTTCACTCAACAATCAATGCGGATCTCCGGCTTACTCCACATTTAATGCGTATGGCTCCTGTCATCTACGGACTCTCAGCTCTCCACGGCAAGTTAGCCCAGCAGAGTCTGGTCAACCATGATAAGTCTCTGATCTCGGCCATACCTCCGACACCAATGCAATGATTTGCCTGATAGCGTGCTGGTTCGGGTCGTACGACGCCCTCACCGCCGACATCAGCACAATGATTCGCCTGACCGTGCGCCGACCTGAGCCGCATGCCGAGCCGTACTATGGCCTCGCCCTGTTACATCACAGGTAAACCGACCCCCACCTATAAAAGGAAGCCTTGGCTTCTCAGGAGGGGGTCGGAAAATTCCGTGCCCTACAAACACTGTTTATCTCCTCTTTACACTATTTGCCCCCTCCCTGACTTGAGCGTCGGAGGGCCGGCGCCGGAAAGCCCGGCCACCGGTTTGTCTGCAGGCACCCAGACGGAGGACGCCGCCCGCTGACGGATCGCCGCCCCGCCGTGAGGACCCTCTGCTCCCTCTCTCCAGCCACCCCAAACGGAGGACGCCGCCCGCCGACTGGTCGCCGCCCCGCCGTGGTGACCCGCAGCTCCCTCTCCCTCGACCGAAGACTGCCCCCGGGTCCAATTTCCAGCAACAGTTGGCGCTAGAGGAAGGGCCCGAGTAGCAGTCATGAAGTTGAGAAGTAAGGGAGCCTCCAACGTCTCCCGGCGTCCCCCGCAAAGTCCTGGACGCTCCGTCCAGAATTCTCCAACTCCGGCTGACCCAGTTCCTCAGGTCCAGCCGGAACAGTTCAATGCCTTAGTACAGCAAGTCCAGGCCCTGGCCGCCGCCGTTCAGGGCCTGCGATGCGAGGAAGCTTCACCAACGCTTCCCCCGCGGGCCCAGGTCCCGCCGGAATTTCTTCCCAACGGCCCGGTTCTCCCCGGCCAGAATCTACATGGCTCCTCCAGAGCCAATAACGAAGAACGAACTTCCCCCCAGAGAGAGCTACCGGGGGAAGATCTCAACAGAAGACTCCAGCCTTCTGAGGCTGAGTCAGCCCCGGACCGCCGTGAGCCGGTGCAAACCACGGCAACAATTCCGCGGGCGGGGGAGCTCGACCGAAAAGTTGAACATCTGGAGCGCCAGATTGCGGCGCTCCACAGCAAGAAGGCGAGGCAAGAGGGAGACTTTGAGTTCACTACCAAGTCCCCCTTTTCCTGCCAGATCGAGGATGAGCCGGTTCCCGCGAGGTTCAAAATGCCTCAGGTGGAGCCCTACAGCGGAATCACCGACCCTCTCGACCACTTGGAGAGCTATCGGGCCCTCATGGCCCTACAGGGGTCCTCGGAGGCCATACTTTGCAAGGCCTTCCCAGTAACCCTCCGAGGGACCACTCGGCTTTGGTTTTCTGGACTGAAGCCGAACACGGTATCCTCTTTTGAGCAGCTCGGCAGGCAGTTCGCCACCAATTTTGCTGCCAGCCGGCGCCAGCGACGGACGTCAGACTCCCTCCTGGACATCAAACAGAAAGAGGGGGAGTCCCTCAAAGAGTACCTGGACCGTTTCACCGCCGCCACATGGGAGGTCCGCGAGCTCGACCAGTCGATAGCCATGTCGGCTCTGAAGACTGGGGTTCGCTCCTACCGATTCCTCTTCTCCATCGAGAAGAGCTTCCCGGCCGACTTCACTGAGATGTTGGCCCGGGCCCGGAAGTATGCCAAGGCCGAGGAGGCAGTCGCCTCTAGGCGGGGAGCAATTGAGCCCGCCTCGAAGAAGCAGAAGAAGCGCCGCGAGGAGCGCGGCCGACAGAGGAGCCGATCCCCCCGCCATGAGAAGGATCTCCCCCGACTGAGGAGCCCGCCCCGTCAGCAGGGGCGACCTCAGCAGAGGACACCTCCCCGACCGAGGTCCCCGCTACGGCCTCGGACGCACCCAGGGAGGTACGATAACTACACACCCATCAATGCTCCCCGGGCCGAGATCCTGATGGAAATCGAGGGTCGGGACTTCTTCCGACCCCCGCCTCCTATGCGAGACACGGGAATTCCCCGTAATCCCAGGAAGTACTGTCGCTTCCACCGGGACTGTGGGCACGACACGGAGGACTGCTTCCAGCTCCGGGACGAGATAGAAGCGCTCATCCGTCGGGGAGTACTCAACCGGTTCGTGAGGAACCGACGTGAGGAAAGGAGGCCGGCGGAGAACACCATACCGTCCGAAAATCCGGACGACAACAGGCCCGTTGCCGGCACCATCAACATGATTGGGAGGGCCTCGGCAGGAACGGCCGCCCAGGGAGCACCCCCGAAGCGCCCACGCACTGATGAAGTCATCTCGTTCTCGGACGAGGACTTAGAAGGGGTTGAGACCCCTCACGATGACGCTGTGGTCATCTCAATGATTGTAAATAGGTTTGATGTAAAGCGTGTCCTAGTTGACAATGGAAGCTCAGCCAACATTTTGTATTATCATGCCTACCAAAAAATGGGGTTGCCAGAAGGACATCTCCGGAGAATCAGTGCCCCGCTGGTCGGGTTCACCGGAGATTCGGTCCCGGTTGAAGGTGAGGCCAGCTTCCTTGTTACGGTTGGCCTCGCCCCCCGGGAGAGCACTGTGAGGACGGATTTCCTGGTGGTCCGTCTGCCCTCGGTCTACAACGCCATCCTTGGGCAGCCAGGGCTAAACGCCCTTCGGGCCGTGGTTTCCACCCGCCATCTGCTCATGCGGTTCCCCACCGGCCAAGGAGTAGGCGAGGTCCGCGGAGACCAGCTGGTCGCTAAGCAATGCTACATGGCGGCCCACGGAGTAAAGCAACCGACCGAGGCGACAATTCAGCCAACGGGCCCCTCATTGCCCATAGAAACTCTCGATGCGAGGGACACCCTCTGGAAGAAGCAAGTAGAGCCCGGTGAGCTTCTTATTCAAGTTCCACTACAACAAAATTTTCCCGAGCTAACTGTGCAGGTCGGCTCCGGCCTCGGCGCCCGCGAGAGGGATCGCCTCGTCAGCTTCCTGCGGGACAATGCTGACGTCTTCGCCTGGTCGCCTACGGACGTGCCGGGAATTGACCCTGAGGTCATGGTCCACCGACTCCAGGTGAGGCCAACCAGCAGGCCTGTGAAGCAGAAGAAAAGGGGCTCCGCCCCGGAACGGCAACGAGCTGCGGCCGAGGAGGTGGACAAACTCCTCGGAGCCGGCTTCATCCGGGAGGTCTCCTACCCGGACTGGCTCGCCAACGTAGTCCTCGTAAAGAAGGCCAATGGGAAATGGCGTATGTGCGTGGACTACACCGATCTGAACAAGGCCTGCCCGAAAGATAGCTTCCCCCTCTCAAGCATCGACCAGCTCGTCGACTCCACTTCAGGACACCAACTGCTAACTTTTATGGACGCCTTTTCAGGGTACAATCAAATCCGAATGGCGCCGGAAGATGAGGAGAAGACGGCCTTCATCACCGACAAAGGCACCTACTGCTACAAGGTGATGCCCTTTGGCCTGAAAAACGCCGGGGCCACCTACCAGAGACTGGTCAGCCAAATTTTCAAAGACCAGATTGGCCGAAATATGGAAGTTTATGTGGACGACATGCTGGTAAAAAGCCGAGCGGCGGAACACCACATAGCCGATCTCAACGAGACATTCGCCAAGCTCAGGAGATACCAAATGAAGCTCAACCCGGCGAAGTGTGCGTTCGGGGTCACCTCGGGCAAGTTCCTGGGTTTCATAGTGACCCAGCGCGGAATTGAAGCCAACCCGGAGAAAATCTGGGCACTGCAAGAGATGTCGCCTCCGAAGACAGTTAAGGAGGTGCAGCGGCTCGCAGGGCGAGTTGCCGCCTTGGGAAGGTTCGTCTCTCGGTCAGCCGAGCGCTGCCTCCCTTTCTTCAAAAGCCTCAAACGGCCGAAAGACTTCCGGTGGTCAGAAGAATGCCAGCGAGCCTTTGAAGAGCTCCGGAGCCTTCTGGCCTCTCCCCCGCTGCTCACCAAGCCCCAGAAGGGCGAGGTTCTTTATCTATACCTGGCCGTCTCCCCGGCCGCAGTGAGCTCAGTCCTCGTCCGGGAAGAGGACAAGCTCCAAAAGCCGGTCTATTACACCAGCCGGGTTCTCAGGAATGCTGAGACCCGGTATTCTAAACTTGAGAAGACCATCTTCGCTCTCATCATCTCGGCTCGGAGACTCAGGCCTTACTTCCAAGCCCACACAATAGCTATATTGACCGATCAGCCTATGAAGCAAATATTGCAAAGGTCGGATCGTGCGGGGAGGATCGCCAAATGGGCGGTCGAGCTCGGGGAATTCGACCTCGAATATCGGTCCAGGCCGGCTATCAAGGCCCAAATACTCGCCGACTTCATCGTGGAATGTACCCTGCCGGACGACCCCGAGTTGCCACCCGTATCCGCGGAGGAAGCCCCGAGGCAGCCATGGGTCCTGCACTCGGACGGGTCTTCAACCTCGGGGGGTAGCGGAGCCGGACTCATCCTCACCAGTCCAGACGGAGTGGTGGCCGAGCAAGCCTTGCGCCTCGAGTTCCCGGCCTCGAACAACGAGGCCGAGTATGAGGCTCTCATCGCCGGGCTCAAGCTGGCGAAAGAACTGAAAGTGGAAGACCTGATGGCCTTCAGCGACTCCCAGCTGGTAGTGAACCAGATCTAAGGAGACTTTGAAGCTAAAGAGCCATCCATGCAAAAGTATCTCCAAAAGGTGCGGGAATTCACGTCTGCCCTGAACTCTTTCAGTATTCAGTACATTCCCAGAGCAGAAAACTTCAGGGCAGACCAGCTGTCCAAATTGGCAACCTCCCGCATGAGCGAGCTTCCTAGGGGAACAACGCTCGAGTATCTTCAGATCCCCAGCACGGAGGAACCCGAGCCCACCATGTGCATCGACTCCGAGCCAAGCTGGATCGATGGGCTCGTCTGCTACCTCCAAGGCGGGACCCTACCTCGTGACGAGACGGAGGCTCGCCGAATCAAGCGCCAAGCCCCCCGGTATGTCTTGTACGAGAATAGGCTTTATCGACGATCATTTACTTCTCCCCTTCTCAGATGCCTCCGCCCCTCCGAGGCGGACTATGCCCTCCGAGAGGTCCATGAAGGGATCTGCGGAAATCACCTGGGAGGTCGGGCACTGGCCCATAAGATCCTGCGGCAAGGATATTACTGGCCCACGCTCCAGAAAGATGCTACGGATTTCGTCCGGAGGTGCGATCGGTGTCAACGAAACGCCAATATCCAGCGCCGACCTTCGGCCCTGCTGACTTCCATCATCGCCCCCTGGCCGTTTGCCCAATGGGGGATCGACATCCTGGGGCCCTTTCCCCTAGCCTTCGGACAAAGAAAGTTCCTGGTCGTCTCCATCGACTACTTCACCAAATGGGTCGAGGCCGAACCTGTCGCCCGGATCACCGAACAAAAGATGCGGGACTTCGTGTGGAAATCCATAATTTGCATATTCGGACTACCCCGTATCCTTATATCCGACAATGGCCGGCAATTCGATAATGTCCATTTTAGGGAATTTTGCTCTGAGCTCGGCATTGATCACCGTTTTACCTCGGTTGCCCATCCCCAGACAAACGGGGAGACTGAGGTAACTAACCGTACTATTTTGCAGGGACTCAAGGCTAGGCTTGATCGGTCCAAAGGATAGTGGGTCGAGGACTTGTACAATGTCCTTTGGGCGTACCGGACTACTTTCCGACTGCCCACGGGAGAGACCCCCTTCAACCTAGCATACGGCACTGAAGCCGTCATCCCGCTAGAGATCGGCCTTCCTTCTCCGAGGGTGGAGCACTACGACCCTGACACCAATTCCTCCCAGCTCAGGAGCAATTTGGACCTCATTGAAGAGACACGAGAGGTCGCCCGAGTTCGTATGGCAAAATACCAACAGCGAACGGCCCAATACTACAACTCCAGAGTCAAGCCGAAGCTTTTCAAAATAGGGGACCTCGTTCTCAGGAGAGCCGAGACTTCTCAACCGACCGAGCAAGGAAAGCTCGCCCCGAATTGGGAAGGGCCGTATCAAATCGCCCGGGTACAACGACCAGGGGCGTACAAATTGAAGTCCCTGGAGGGGACTCTGATCCCGCGAAGCTGGAACTCCGAGAATCTACGAATGTACCACCAATGAAACCCCTAGGGATTCAAGACAATCAGGACAATGGACTCAGCTTCCTTTTTGCAAATAATTCTCTTATCTTGATGACTGTAATTTTCTTCTAATAATGGGTCGCCTGTGATCCTCAGATTCTCCGGCCAAAATCGAGATGCCTCGAGGCTCGACCGTAGAGTCCCAAACTCCCTCGACCTCGAGAAGTATCGCAGGACGATGAAACGTCGACTGGCGCAAGATTCCCTCGACTAAGGTCGAGATGCCCCGAGTGTCGACAGTGCGTGCCCAGACCCCTCGACACTTCGGGAAGACGGGGTAGTACCTTCGCGGCCCCCCGTAGCGCCTCCTCGACTAAGGTCGGGATGCCCCGAGGGTCGACCGTAGAGAACCAGACTCCCTCGACCTCGGAAAGCGTCGCAGGTCGGTAGAGCGTGCCCAGACCCATCGACCTGACGAACGATTCCTCGACTAAGGTCGAGATGCCCCGAGTGTCGACAGTGCGTGCCCAGACCCCTCGACACTTCGGGAAGACGGGGTAGTACCTTCGCGGCCCTCCGTGGCGCTCAACACCAACAACGGGGTAGTACCTTCGCGGCCCCCCGTAGCGCCTCCTCGACTAAGGTCGGGATGCCCCGAGGGTCGACCGTAGAGAACCAGACTCCCTCGACCTCGGGAAGCGTCGCAGGTCGGTAGAGCGTGCCCAGACCCACCGGCCTGACGAACGATTCCTCGACTAAGGTCGGGATGCCCCGAGTGTCGACCGTAGAGAACCAGACTCCCTCGACCTCGGGAAGCGTCGCAGGTCGGTAGAGCGTGCCCAGACCCACCGGCCTGACGAACGATTCCTCGACTAAGGTCGGGATGCCCCGAGGGTCGACCGTAGAGAACCAGACTCCCTCGACCTCGGGAAGCGTCGCAGGTTGGTAGAGCATGCCCAGACCCACCGACCTGACGAACGATCCCTCGACTAAGGTCGGGATGCCCCGAGGGTCGACCGTAGAGTCCCAAACTCCCTCGACCTCGGGACGAAGCCGTGAGGGGTGGAAAGGGTGGTTCCACCCGGGGCGCCACAAAGTGGACCCCCGGGAGCGGTCGACGATCCCCGATCCCCGGAGCGGACAATACTTTCTGAAGCAGAGCTCTGCCACTGAGCTAGCGCGCATCCTACTTCGGTAGAGCGCCCACAGACCCGCCGACCTAACGCAAGATCCCTCGACCAAGGTTGGGGCGCCCCGAAGTCCGACCATAGGGTCTCAAGCTCCCTCAACCTAGAAAAGAGCTACAAATCAATAAAGCCTCCCCAGATCCTCTCAACTTCGGCGGGTGCCGTCGGGTCCGTGAGAAGCCCGAGCCCCCCTCTTACAAGCCAAAAATGACTCCGGAGGTTGACGAGGAAGGGAAGTAACCTACTTCGCCATGTGAAGCACAACTCTGAGAATGCAAGAGGTACATCTAACTCGACGCCCTCCTTGTCAAATTTTATCTACATACTGCTAATCATCCAACGTTGGAGTCCTATCTCGCCCCAAAGTCGGGCTACTCCAATGGATCGGCTTAAGACCGATCTCCTAACTACATTATGCATGCTCCGTTCGACAAGTCTCCACTTGTCAAGTCTCAACTGGTACAATGTCTTCATAAATTAGGGCCCAACTCGGCCCCCATACATAGACTCCGACGTCTAGCTGAGAAAGTGGTCCCGGCCGCGAGTGTACCAGCCGAACACAGATACTAAGGCGATCTTTAGAGATTCCAGCCTTACTCACCGAAACCTCGGTAAATTCCGAGAACGATAACCATGGAAACCTTCGGCGATAATTCGACTATTAGCCCGCGCTCCCTACAAAGGACCCGGAAGTCAAGTTCGGAAACCTGACTGGACTCCCCGAATAGCGGCACGAACAGACCTAGCCCGATCCTACTCGAAGGGCTAAGGCCCGACCTCAATGCCTTGGGATTTCCCTAAAGGCCGAACGTGACGACTTTCGCAATTCTAAGATCCGAGTTATAGGACTTAGAAAAATTTTCTGGAAACCTAAGCTCGGAGCTCCCTTTGCTCGGAATGACTAAGATCCGAGAAGGCCAAGGTATAACTCAGAAAAAAGGGCAACTTCATTAAGTAGCCCGAAAACTAAAATGCAAAGTTAGAGGTCGTCGAGGCGGTTAGCTAAGGCTCTAGCCTCATTCACGACAAGAAAGGAAAAGACGAGCACGGAATGACAAAAGTATTTTTTCATTGACAAAGGGCCGGAAGGCCAATTACAAAATTGGAGGTCGGCCATTCAAGAGCCGACCCCGGATACAATGAAAAAGAAAAAATACGCCAAGTCTTAAGCGGCGGCAGCAACATCCGCGGGGTCGTCCACGGTGATGGCCTCGGGACCTTCAGCCGGCACAGGCTCGGGGTCTTCTCCAACTGGCTTAGCACTTCCCAGATCATGCCATCCCCCTTCCCGTTTCAAGTCAGCACCTTTCTTTCTCCCTGACTTGTCTTGCCCACGCTTCTTTAGCATCTCTATCAGGGAAGGATCCATCTTCTCCACCTGTGCCTCCACAATCTCGTCCGCTGACATGAAAAAATGCGCCAAGCCTTAAGCGGCGGCAGCTACATCCGGGGGATCGTCTGGCACTGTGATGACCTCGGGATCTTCAGCCGGCACAGGCTCGGGATCGGGGGCAGGGGCCTCGGGTGCCGCCTCCGGGACGTCGTCCGTCTCAGCCGCCGGTGCCGCCTCCGGGACGCCGTCCGTCTCGGCCGCCCTCGTCGAAGGCTCGGCGGGGTCTTGTTCGTACAATCCTGCCTCGGATGTCAAAATGGTAGGAAGGTCTTCCGTGTCGGACCCGTAGCCTAGGTTCATCCTCGGACGGACCGTCGAAAGGTCGTACTGGGGACAGTACCGGGCCATCTGCACCCGGAAGTTCTCGAAACCCCGGAGCAACCCGTCGACTGTCTCCTCCTCTAACATGTCGCGGAACTCTTCCGACTCCTTGAAGAGTTCCACGGCATGTTCAGCTCGCTCGAGTGCCCTCCTCTCTCGGGCCTCAAGCTGCTCGATTCGGAGGCGAGAAACCCCGTCCTTGTATTTGAGGCCCGCGACCTCGGACTGGACCTCCCCCAAGCGCGCCTCTGAACCGTGCAAGGCCGACCTGGTCAGGGCGTGAGCAGCCCTTTCCTCCTCAAGCGCCTCCGCCATAGCAAGGCGCTCGGCCTCGGTGGCCTCTCGCCGAGCCTCGGCCTCGGCCAACGCCGCCTCCAGCTCGGCGACTCTCTTCTTGGCCGGTTCCAACTCCCGGCTGACCCGCCGGGTCTCTTCCTGACACCCCTGGGCGATGAACACCAGGGTGTCGAGCTCGTGAACATGCTGAAAAGAAAGAGACAAAATGATCGTGAGTTAAAAACATCTGGATTCGCTAATAACTTTAAGGAAATCAAGAAAAGGACTTACCCGGGCAGTGTTGCAGTAGGTACTGTCAACAATGTCCTCCAACGGAATGTTCCGGAACTCGGCCCGGTCCGCCGGAAGCATCGCACGCCGAAACACGGCACGTGCGACCTCAGCATCATGAATAGCTGAACTCCCCTCGGGGATAGGGGAGTCCAGCTCATCCGACTCCTCTTGAAAGTATCTTGAGGAGCTCGGTACGTCCGGCCTCGGGATCTCGGGGCCGCTTGCTCCAGGGCCCCTGGTCGGCTCAGGCCCCGGGCGCTGTGAGGAACCCGAAGCCGGGCCCTCCCGCTGGGCAATGGGGGCAGGGCAAGGAAGGGCCGATGGGCCCGCGTCACTAACGACCCGCGCCCGCCTCGGGTCGGCTGTGGAGGCCCCCGCCTCAAGGCCACTCGTCCCGGCCGACGTGGAAGCGCCGACCGACCTCGCCTTCTTCCGAGGCTGGGGTATAGCTCCCCCGGCCTCGGCCTCTCGCCTCCTCAGGCGGGAAAAAAGTGATGTGTTGCTGGTCGGCATATGGGGAATATCTGAAATCAAAAATTTCACTAAGTGTCAGACCAGTGGCAGTAAAAACAAAGGACAAGGAAAGAAAGTAATGTAACTACCCTTACCCTCGGGGCGCGCCGAGCTCAGACCCACGCTCGCCAGGGCGTCCTCCCGTAGGATCTCAGTCAGGTCGTAGCCCTTCCCGAGGGCTCGGAGAGAGTCCAGGGTCCTCTGCTCCCTCCCCGAGGGCTCGGAGAGCTTGTTGAGGGCCTTCAACCAAGGGTGTCCCCACCTCGGATTGAACCCCCACGGCGCCTCGGACGCCAGGAAGAAAAATTTCCCCTTCCACTCATGAATAGAGGAAGGGGCCCCGTGAAAGAGCGACATACCGCCTCGAAAGGCAAAGTATAGCCACTCCGCGTCCGCCGGGTTCTTCTTTAATAAGAAACACCGATGGAAGACGCTCACGGTAATCGGGATCCCATGCCCGAGACACAGGGAGAGGAACCCGATGATGGTTCTCCACGAGTTCGGAGCGAGCTGTGCTGGGACGAGTTGGTACTCGACCAGCAAGTTGTTCACGAACTCGTGAACGGGGAACCGCAGGCCCGCCCAGAGCGTCTCGCGGTAAACCGCGATCCGACCTGGGGGCGGCTGCGTCACCCTGTCTTCCGGCCCCGCAGTTTCGAGACGAAACCCGGGCTGGAAGAAAAACCGGGAGCGGATTAACTCCAACTCCTCCTCTGACAGACTTGACCCTACCTCCTCCGGACCAAGACCCATTTCACAGGAGAGCGAAATAAAATTAAAAGCAGAGGATGAAAACTGGGAGGAAAAGAGAAGAGGAACCCTAGCAATCACAGGGTAGGGACCTACTGGACATCGCCGGAAATCGCTCCGGGCACCGACGGCGAGGTTCGGTTGAGGAAGGAAGCAAGGGAGAAAGACAACAAAAATAAGAGGCGGCCAAATAAAACCTTTAGGGCAAACTCGAGGGGTTTATATAGACCCCCTTGACGGTCCAGATCGGCAGGGTCGGTTCCCATCCCCCGACCGGATTGCGCCACGTGTCGACCTCGGAGGCCGAGGCACCGTATTCACTCCGGATCAATAAATCAGGTTCGAAATCGAAGCCCCGTCCCATCGGACCTCGGGGCCTCATTATGGGTCCGCAGAATCGAATCGCCTTGAAGAACGAGCGGACGGCACCTCCGCTCCCCTCATTTAATAAGGCCCTGGGGCACGTGGAGCCCCGATGTAGCCTCCATCTCGCCGGATCCATGATCCAGTAATACGAGATCGGAAGCGTCCGACCCTAGATCATGCCACGTGTCCGTTTTGAACCCCGTAACGGCACACTCATTGATAAGCGGGGAGTCTCGATTACGGGATCGAGGCGCCGCCTCGTCGAGCCCGAGGACCCTCATCATGGGTCCGCCGCACGAAGCGATCTTGGCGATCCAAGAGACGCCACCCCCGTTACATCCGCTCCGAGAAACGTAAGGATACGAGCTCCACCATAAGTTCGCTGAATAAAGCAACCTCGAAACGCCCAAGGGCGCAGGTCTCGCCATAAAAACTCCGAGAAACACGAGGGCGCGGACGAGATTCGCCCCCCAACTTTAATGATAGACTTTACTTCCCACGTCCGAGCCCGCAAGCCGCTCGAACTCGGAAGTCGGGGGGTAGTGTTGGGGGAATAAGATTTTTTCCCCCCCAAGTGACACGAATGCCCCCAAGAAGCCGCACAATCGCCGACCCTGAACAGCCAAAGTCGGCATCCGACCTCGGAACGTCCGACCTTGGAACGCCCGACCTCAAGACATCCGACCTCGAGACCTCCGACCTAGAAAAATCCTGATGCTCAAGGTCTACCCTTGTCAGCCACCTACTACGGCCGTACTCCTCCGAGGTCCAACTGAGGACCATATCCTGCTGCTGCTTCAGCATTTATTGCGCATGGTCACTGTAAACCTCCAGTTCACTCAACAATCAATGCGGATCTCCGGCTTACTCCACAATTAATGCGGATCTCCGGCTTACTCCACATTTAATGCGTATGGCTCCTGTCATCTACGGACTCTCAGCTCTCCACGGCAAGTTAGCCCAGCAGAGTCTGGTCAACCATGATAAGTCTCTGATCTCGGCCATACCTCCGACACCAATGCAATGATTTGCCTGATAGCGTGCTGGTTCGGGTCGTACGACGCCCTCACCGCCGACATCAGCACAATGATTCGCCTGACCGTGCGCCGACCTGAGCCGCATGCCAAGCCGTACTATGGCCTCGCCCTGTTACATCACAGGTAAACCGACCCCCACCTATAAAAGGAAGCCTTGGCTTCTCAGGAGGGGGTTGGAAAATTCCGTGCCCTACAAACACTGTTTATCTCCTCTTTACACTATTTGCCCCCTCCCTGACTTGAGCGTCGGAGGGCCGGCGCCGGAAAGCCCGGCCACCGGTTTGTCTGCAGGCACCCAGACGGAGGACGCCGCCCGCTGACGGATCGCCGCCCCGCCGTGAGGACCCCCTGCTTCCTCTCTCCGGCCACCCCAAACGGAGGACGCCGCCCGCCGACTGGTCGCCGCCCCGCCGTGGTGACCCGCAGCTCCCTCTCCCTCGACCAAAGACTGCCCCCGGGTCCAATTTCCAGCAACATGGACGATGGTAAAACCTGAAATAATATATGATGAAGATGTTGTCACAAGATTGATCAAACTAATTTACATACTTAACAGATAAGTGTAAAGGATTGACAGTCACCAAAGGCGTGAAAGAACTACACTAATTAAATTTCAAAGTTCGTTGAACTTTTGGAGTTACATTGCGGCAGCCAATGCAGAGCATCAAACATGCCCTAAGGATGCCAAGGACCATTCATCTGGAGCAGATTAGTAGTGTCGGATATAGTAAGCTGGGTAAACACTTAATCGATAAGATCAGACATGGTTGCCCTTTCCATCTCAGCAGATCTGGTGAGCTTGTGGATTCTTAGTGATTCCTGGAGATTCAACGGAAATGATGTAAGTTTATTCTACTCAACCAACCCAGCTCTACAAAGCTTTGGAGCCTGAATAGATATGGATAATTGAAATTAAAGGAAGCTAGGTTCTTCTTGGCTTTAATTTCTGTATGATTTTTCAGTAATGTTGTAGTCAAGCAATAGAGAAAACAAAAGAAAATAAAAAGGAAAACGACGGGCTTTGGGTCAGCTTCCTTGTGGACAGGATGTGGTCAGGTGCACTGCAAGTGGATACTAAACTAAGCTTGATTTCCTTCCACCTCGAGATGCAGACAATGAGTTAAGTATATGAGAAAAGTATGAAAGAATATTCAAATCATATCATATTCTTCTGAAGCGTTTGGCCAACCGCAGGCCCCATGCATGGCAGCGACGTCAAATATCCTGACTGCTGTGGCATTACTCTCACGGCAAAGCATATCTATAGAAATGCCAATGGAGCTGTAGACCGAGAGATTTTTTTTGTGGTAAATCACATGAGGAAGAGCTGTCTTGGACATTTCGTGATTTGTAATTATGTTCTTTAATATCATCTCGAATATCCCTAACTTGTGGCTTCTAATTGCCCTCGAGAAGATCCTAGTAATACACATATACAAAATAATGCAAATTGTGGCTTGCCCATGTTCGCACAAAATATATGGCTGGTTCGTCGCCACGATAGATCTTTTGCTTGTGCTCTATGAGGGTGCAAAACTTCCTGTTCAATGATAGCTAGGTGTGAAATATGAATGCAAGTGTGCAGCATGTGCATAGACTAACGGCTCATTTATAGCAGTTATTGTCCCAGATTGAAATTAAGGTCATGATCTGACGGTTCATCATTATGCTTTTGTGGAAATGCCATTATCGAACTCCCTTTCCGTATGTCGTCTCCTCATTATAGTTCCATGTGTAAGTATTTTGCAGAAATTGATAGCCCGCGCCCTTTGGTAGACTGGATTACAACTTTCAATCGTGTTGACTGGGATTGGGACTTTAACACCCGATCCAGGCTTCAATATCACCCATGATACATTCTCCTATACGACTTTACTATATAAACATAACAATGCTTTTTTTTTTGGTAAAAAAATGTTATTCGCTAAAGGCACTACTAGGGTCATGTAGTGTTGAAACAGTCTGGTCGCTTCGCCCTGGTCTTCAGCCAGGACATTAACTAATAGGACCTCGAACTTACTATATTACTGTCGTCCAAACCCATTTTACTGTGAGCTCGATCTGCCCACCAGACCCGGATCCCATCACAGCTTGAATAGGTCCAAATAGTTTGTGCCGTCACTACTTTGACCGGTCCGAGCTGTGCTGGGTCTGAGTTCCACAAAAGCAACCTCATACTCTTATCCTTAAAATCTCTCTCTCTCTCTCTCTCTCTCTCTCTCTCCACATACGCTATTCCATTAGACTTAGGGCTCGTTTGGTTCGCAGAAAAATAAGGACAAAAAGTGTGGTTAACGAAAAAGTAATAAGATGCCTCTTATTTGGTTGGAGTTTCCAAAGGAGAAAGACGAAAAAGTATTATTCCCATGAGAATATGATTCCCACCTTTCATGGAAAAATTACTTTCCCATGAGCCAGGAATCACTCCACTTTTATTTTTTCACAAAAAAACCCTTCAATATTAAAGAGACATTAAAGACCTAACTTTTATTAAGGGTATAATAGAAATTACACATAACCTTTTCAGAAAAATGCCTTGATCTTTAGCCAAGACATTAACTAATAGGACCTCGAACTTACCATATTACTGTCGTCCAAACCTATTTTACTGTCCCTTCCTCCCCCCTATCCCTTTTTTTCATCAAAAAAAAAAAAAACCTATTTTACTGTGAGCTCAATCTGCCCACCAAACTCGGATCCCATCACAGCTCGAGTAGGTCCAAATAGTTTGTGCCGTCACTACTTTGACCGATCCGAGCTGTGCTGGGTCTGAGTTCCACAAACGCGACCTCATACCCTTAATTCTTAAAATCTCTCTCTCTCCATACGCTATTCCATTAGACTTATTGGAATTGTCACCATTGTTAATGAATGTTAAATTTATTTTATGGAATTGACATACA
Source organism: Phoenix dactylifera (assembly GCF_009389715.1). Lineage (NCBI taxonomy): Eukaryota > Viridiplantae > Streptophyta > Magnoliopsida > Arecales > Arecaceae > Phoenix > Phoenix dactylifera. Next base: position 22,118,493 of record NC_052395.1, on the reverse strand, counting down.
TTTACCCGTTAGTACTTGAAAATGCTCGAGTCATCAAGGTTGCAAATGATTCAAGCGGCTTATGTGCAGCTATGAATCAGCTTAATTGAGACAGGCTTTGGCTCGTTGGAAAATAAAATGAGTCCACACAATTTTTGGAGCCCGAACAAATATGGATAATTGGAATTAAAAGAACCTCCGTTGTGCTTGGCTTTAATTTTTGTATGCTTTTTCAGTAATGTTATAGTCAAACAATAGGGAAAACAAAAGAAAATAAAATGAAAACGAATGGGCTTTGGGTCAGCTTCCATGTGGACAGGATGTGGTTAGGTGCACTTGCACGGGCATGCTAAACTAAGCTTGATTTCCTTCCACCTCGAGCTGCAGACAACGAGTTTAGCATGTGAGAAAAGTACAAAAAGATATTCAAGTCATATCATATTCTTAGAAAGCGTTTGTCGAACCCCGGGCCCAATGCATGGCAGCGATGTCAAATATCCTTAACAAGTCGCGGCATTACTCTTAGGACAAGGCATAGAGAAAGATCAATAGGGATGGTGATTTTTTTTTTGTAGTATATCACGCAAAAAAAGTACTGTCTCGCATATTTTGTGACTTGTTGTATTTAGATTTTTTTAGATATATTCATATTAGAATTGTATGAGCCATCTTGCGTAGAAAAAAGAAAACCTTTATAATCCAAAGGTGGAATGAAAACATATTTCTTTCCATGCCTGCACAAGAATCTGACAGAAGGGCCGTGTCTGGCTGCTTGCTGAGTACGCTTACTTGATTGAATAATAGACATAACAGATTGTCTTCATGAATGATCCCATCAGAGTCATTAAATATAATCTCCAATTGCTTAGCAAGGGTCGCCCTTACTCATTCTTCCACACATCCAACTCCTTAAGATTGATACACAGACTTGAGAAAGATTGCTCAAACAAAAAGAGGACATTAGTTTCAAAGAAATTGTTTAATGTGAATCCTATATACCAAGAGTCCAAGTGGCATAATTCATAATCTCTGCTTGGTCATAAACAAGATTATAAGATCATCAAAACTACCACTGATCATGCTTTTGGAAGAACATAATATATCACAAAAGACAGGTCAGAATAATACTAAAATTATAATATAGTGGAGAAAATGACTTGCATCATCAAGTGGGTACCTTTGAGCGACTGGATTAATAAATGATGGAAAGTCCAGTAATCATACCATCCAGTGAATAGTGATATATTGGCACATTTTTTAATTATCAAACATCCTTGCAAGAAGAATCTAACAATATGTGACATAATGATGAGATCATAATATGGTAGAGAAAAATGGCTTTAATCTTCCACAAAAAATCCCCAGTAAAAATAGCATTCAATAATACATTAGCACATAGTAGTGATCTCAAGAAAGAAAGATTTGAGCACAGTGTCGCAACAAACAAATTTTTTTTTTATTTAAAAAAAGAGCATTTCTATCAATATGAATTCATAGTGTTCACTCCTCTAACCATCATGTCTCATGTGGCAAACTCAAACTACAAGAGCAAAATGACTCCTACAAGATCATAACTTCAATTCTCTATATCCCTCTACAAACATACAAACTAGTTATAAAAAAAATTAAAAATAAATTAAAATAAAGTGAAAACATAAAATATATAAAAGTAAAATGAAATATATAATAAACATGAGAGAACATAAACTCAAAAAAAAAAAACTGAGTTTTCAAAAGTGAAAAAAAAGATGCAAAAAAACAGAAAATATTATACTATAAAGGAAAAATAAATCAAATTTTAGTAAACAAAATAGAATGATATTTGAGAAAATCATAAAAGACCAGATTGCTGAAACCCTATTAGAGAACAGATCAGAAACAAAATGAAATAAACTTAAAACTGATTAACGCATGAAAAGATGACAAAATAGTTGATTAAAAAAAGTGGAAATAAAGAAAGCTGGATTTCTAAAAGTAAAAATATGATGGAGCATTAAAAATTTAGTAAAATAAATAATTTGTCTTGATTTTTGTTTCTAGGTTTAATTATGTTCAACAATATAAGTTATATCTTTTTCCCCTTAACATTTTATAGTATCTCTCTTTTTTTCTGTATCTAAAAGCATAGTGCATTAGATATGCCTATCAAGGAGTAGGCACCATTTACAATAACATAAAGTTGGCAGATATGCATTGGTACCAAAAATATAAAAAACACAACCTTATCACCCACCAATGTATTAATAAAAAGGGTTTTTTGCATTAATATTCTCCTAAATATCGAATATTGCATGAATACTCTCCCAAAATTGATATTTTCATATATATCCTCGTAAAACACTTGTTTTGCTATTCTATCTTTTTTTATCCTTATTTTTGTATATGTTCCCATGCCATCTAACGCCGTTAAAAAAGTAACGATTTCAAATTAAAATGATTAAAATATTCTTAATGGGTAGATGTGTAAAAAGAAATATTTACAAGGCGATCGCGATGGAGAAAAAAATAATTACAAAATTCTATTTTATTTTTAATTAAAATAAATATAGTTTTTATTAATGGTGTTAGAAGAACCGCTATATTAGGGGCATTTGTACGAAAACAGTGTTTTATGAGGGTTCAAAAATAAATATAAATTTTAAGAAGATATTTATGCAAATTTGAATTTTCAGAAGGGTATTTATGCAAAAATCCCTAATAAAAAGATTTCAAGCATCTAAATTTGATTATTATCCAAATTACTAAAACTAAATCATAACATATTGGAATCCCACTTGCCATGTTTTTGATACAAACAGATTCTACAACATCAAAAGCTACAGCTAGCTTCATGAATAAGATTGTCAGTATTCTTGTAGCAACAAATCACCAAATTATCTATCGAAGTCCTAATTTACCATCTTCATTGTGCACGCGCACGTATGTGTGTGCGTATGAGAGACAAGCATTGATGTAAAATGGATGAATCGAAATTTTCCTATTCAAACACAAACACATAAGTTCAGCACCTTGGAAGAAAATAAGTGGGATTTCATGGAGCAACAAGTGCAATAAAGAGCACCGCTCATCCAAAAGTGTAGTGATTCAACAACGAAAATCACATTCAACATCTGCATTAAATAAAGTTAATAGCAATGGCAGACCCCATGGTACAAGAATTACAGATCTTTTCCTTGGATGCTGATTAGAAATACCATCAAGCTATTGCAAAAGATTGCGGCGGTCGAGTCGGGCTTTGACCCGTTGTTGGACCTGGGCAACTCGGTGAGCGATGTAGATGGTGGTGGGCCGGCCGGGACGCAGGCTGGCCCAGAGGTCCACATGTTGGATGTGGGCAAAGGCCCTTCGAACAAGCTGCCCAGAAGCCCGACGTCTGGGTCAACTGACGCGGGTCTAGGCCAAGCTACTATGGGCCGGCCCGGTAGCTCGGGTCGAGCCACCTGCCATGATGATTTGGGCGAGTCTGTGGAGGCTAAGCGGCTGACCGGGCCCAACTAGGGATCGAGGTCGGGTCAGGGTGCCCGGGAGCTGGAGATGTCACCGCTTCCCGCTGCTTCTCCAGCGTCATCTCTGGTGAGGGCGGCCCCGACCTCGGTGAACCCTGATCCACTCTCCCCCCGCCGCCTTCACCGGGGATGTCGGCAGTGACGTCCCTGGGTCTGTTCCGAGAGGCGTTGCACTAGGTGGTGGTGTCTCGGGAGGCATGGACGCGGAACCCCCAACATCTGGGCTGGGGGGGTGGTGGCCAAGAAGATTGCCAATGGCGTGTGCTGCTTTGGGGCCCCTGGATCACCTTTCGGCAATGAGGATGGTGATGTCAACAGTGATGGGGGAAGCTTCTGATTTGGCCGAAGGTGGAGTCGATGGTAGGGCAGCCCAGTTTGATGCGAAGGTGGGTGAGATCTTCTGCAGTGTGGAGCGGGGGCCCAACTCGCGGTGCAGTGCAGAGCCAGTGGTGTTGGGGGAAGGCGTCAGCCCCGTCGAGGGTGTTGGGATCGGCAAGGGGCTGGTCCAGGCTGGGATGAAGGGAGCTGGGGCCCAATGCGAGGGTGAGCAGGGGCTCGACCGGCAGCGTGATGCGAAATGAAGATTCTTGCTTGGAACTGCAAGGGAGCGGCCAAGCCCTCCTTCAACACTTCTTTTAGAAGCCTGGTCCAGGTGAACGACCCGAACATCTGCTTCCTGTGCGAGACAAGGCTCTCTCGAGGTGGCCTTCGTCGAGTGCAAAATCACCTTGCAGCTGTTTGGGAGTCTTTTGCAGTTGAGTCTCAGAGGCTATCTGGGGGTATCCTGGTGCTGCAGAAGCGAGGGGTAGCCATTGTGGATGTGTTCTGCAACTACCCTCAGAAAGTTGTAACGGTAATTTCTGAGCCGAATGAGGCTCCTTGGTTTTTGTGTGGTGTGTATGCTAGTACTTACTACAGGATGAGAAGAGTCTTTTAGGGCAAGGTCACCAACCTTGTCTCCCAAGGGTCCCAACCGTAGTGGCGGGCGATTTCAACCGCATCCTGGGGCTAGTGAAAAGAGAGGTGGTAGAGCCTACACTGATAAGGTGGAAAGAAGGAAGTTCCGAAATTTTTTGGCAACGAATGGACGGGTGGATCTCGAGTTCTCTGGTCGAGTTTCATCTCATGCAACAATCATGATGGTCGCGTCAGAGTTTGGGAGAGGATCTATAGGGTTGTCACGTCGCCTTGTTGAATTCAACACTTCCCCACCTACTAAGTTCATATGAAGAAATCAGATGGGGATCCAGGTGATAGATAAAGTCACCAAGTAAATCACTTCAAATTGCAGGTAAATGATATTGATGAGAAGATTTTGAGGAACAATGCACATAATTGAATTATATTTCTCAATGTGTGGCCAAATATTTTCTTTTGATGTAGTTGTTACATTGGGTTGCTTTCCATGACCTATTCCAGGTCTGGTTGCCAGAGGGGCAAGAGATAGCAGTTAAAAGGCTTTCTTCCCATTCAGGATAAGGACTAATAAGTTTGAGAATGAAATTCAGCTTTAGCCAAGCACAGAAATTTGGTAAGACTTTTAAGGTGATGCATTCAAGGAGAAGAGAAGATACACATCTATGAATACATGCCAAACAAAAGCTTGGTTTTCTCTTTTTCTCTATGGTTTGTTATCAGATAAACGAACTACTTCAGCTCTTCAACTTTCTGTATTACTCTTCATCAATTTCTGTAAATTCTGTCCCACATTCTCTTGATGTTGCCTGGACTCGACCAGTGGAGCACTTTTAGACTGAGGTAAGCGCTTCCACATCATTGAATGAATAGCACGAACCTCTTTATCTTCACAAGCTCTCTCGACTGTGAATTGTCCATAAGGATCTGAAAGCCAGCAATATTCTCTTGGATGATGTCTGATGTCTTTAGCTTTCATGTGTTGCTTTAAGAGCTTATAAGTGGAAAGAGGAATGCTGACTTTCATCAACATGGCAACTCTCTTAACTTCCTAGGCCATGTGAGCATCAGAGCTGATCGATACCTTTTTATTGCCTTTTCTTCCTAAACAAAATCTAGTTATATCTTATCAGCTAATAGTGTGACGGAATTGTCAGGCATGGAAGTTATGGAAGATGGCAAGTGGTTGGAGCTTATAGATCCATAATTAACTGGTGAATGTCCCAGACATGCGGCAGCAAGATGTATTCACATGGCACTAATGTGTGTGCAAGAACATGTCACTGATTGACCGACCGAGGCAAATGTTATTCCTATGCTTACTGGTAAAAGTGCAGCTTTACCAGATCCAAAGCAGCCTGGTTTCTGCACTGCTAGAATTTCAACCGAAGGATATTAAACGTCAAAAATGAATGGAAGCTTTTCTCTAGATGATGTGATCATCACACTTCCAGATGGTCAGTAGTACTGTTTAGATTTATCAATTATACAGAACAGAACATCAACATAAATGCAAGTGGGAATACCTCACCAATGAAGAAAAACTTGCAAGAACTGCATGAATCCTTAACTGCTTATAATGGTGGTGCATGTGAGTCCACCAATGAGTTAATAAATGGTTTATCAGCAAAGGTTTAGTTCTATTCAGGCACAAAAAGATTTCAAATAAGAACATCTTGAAAAAAAAAAAATTAAAGCTACTAGCCTACTACAGATTACTAGAAAAGTATACCTTACATCCATGATCCCTAGAAGCTCTTGTATCCGTGCCGCAACTAGGAAACTATTTTCTGGAGATCTTCTGTACCCTCCGAAAAAAACAGTAGCTCAAACCATTAAGATTTGTGGTTTCTAGCAATTATTGATCATATAAATTTGGAAGCAATGCACTAGAAAGGTGTTTGAATGCGTATAATAAAGATTGTCATTTGCTAGTAATGATCAAGATACTTTGAAAAAATATGCCTTTTTTATTTGGGAATATTAAGTTTAGAACATAAATTTCTTAGATTGGCATCAGTTTTCTGTGGCATCATATCTCAGTTTTTATAAGTTGATTTGTTTTTGTCAGTTTCCAAATAGGAAGTTCATTCTCTTCATCTTCCCACAATTGATTTTCCAAAGTGAAGCAGCATGATTGGAAAATTACAGAAGGGAGAGGGAGAAAAGTCATACTTACAAGCTCAACGAAAGTGAAACTTCCTGTTATCAACTTGTACAATGAAAACATTCACACCATAGGCTGAAGGTCTGCTACCTATACATACCATGACGATGAGCAACACTAAAATATGGCTGAGTTTTATGCTAATTAGTTGGTTAATGTCTGATACATGTTGAATACTTTCTCATGGTTGGTGCCTTACAAGTGGATCCCTCTATATGGAAACCCATATACTATGGAATGAGAATCAGGGATTCCATGAGGTTCATGACTGCAATGAGCTTATAAGAATCTTGATAACTGATAATAAAAATTGGAGAAAAAGGCCTCACGCTCAACTTAGGCACAAGCCCCTACAACTTCCACAAAAAGAAGTCTCAAAATCTACACCAATAAGCACAAGAAGTCACACTTCTAGTTTTCTCAAGAGCACCAAACTTGCCATTTTCAAACATGTGACCTCCAAAAGTTTATACCACTTAAATATAGTTTTCCAGTAAATGCACACAAACATACACATGAGTAAAATAAATCTCACATGCATTGCAGCTAATGTAAGTTTATAGATGAAAAGATGATATATAAAAGAAATCGTTATGGTACCAAAATCAGCAACCCCTTTTAAGGGCATTAAATGCACTAGCATTTGGCATGAGTAAATGCATATGGTGCTCTAAGTTTGTGGTCAGCACCATATCAACATTTCATCTTCAAGCAACATGTATTTGACTGGTTATATATGCACTCCTTATCATTAGTGCCCTGGGCCGCTTTTGAATGGTATCTTCCATTTTAGGCACCTAGCAACAACACCTATGACTCCCAAGACAGCACCTGGTGACAAGATATTTTAGAGGACTATTGAAATTTACCATGTTGGTGATAATGGATCATTTAGGACTATCTTTTTATCCTAAGATGTTTTCCATGTGAGCTACAAAGATTTTGTTTCTCTTTCCTTGTTTCTGTTTCCCATTGAATCTACATAAGTGATACAACTACTCAAAATTTACAGCATTAGATATGTAACTTTCAATAGTAACAAAAGCTTTTATAGCAGCATATTGAAGTATCACAGAATATCAAAATATTTAATTTTAATGACATTATAATATTTCTAAAGCAGTATTACTACATGCATTTTGCAATTCATATAAATGGTTCTAAAATAAAAACCAAATAGTTCTTTAACAAATTAGGAAACCTCTAACTATTCCAGATAAAGTACAAAAATGCAAAATGTGGCCTCCAATTCTGAATTCAATGTGATCCCTTTGTAAGGAGCCTGATCACCCCACATGAGGCAATTAGATGGCCATCAGACACAACATATTCCTGTTTAGGGAGTTTGAACTTTGAACAGAGATGCCAAACTATTCCTACTCAAATACATGAATGCCATGTTTTTTGCTCACCCAATGCTCCAACATATAGAATCAAATAATTTGGTATATAACATGATGATAGAAACTCCGTGCTCATAACAGCTTAAAATAACAAAAAGATAAAGTTCAAATAAAAGAATAATTTAAAATACCACCCACTTTCATAGAAATAATCAAAATATGAAAACCGTGAAGACATCAAAGTAAATACCTCAAGAACATCAGTTGCAACTTTGCAGAGAAAAAGAATACTTTTAAACACCTGAACAACAAAAGACAGGTAAGCATAATAGCAGTACAAGTATGATACAGTAAAGTCCAGTAACCTTACCATCCAGTGACCACAAAATTCAATATGAAACAACCCAGCAAAAAGGCTTTAATCAATTAGTTCCCGAGTTGATAAGTTCGAACAGAGACAAAAACAAATAGATTCAATCAATTCTTGAAAGATGTCTACTTTGATTCCCACTGTTTATCTCAAAAGCCCATAGAGAAAAATTTAACATCAAGTATATGTAATCAGTATATAATTGAGTAGAGAAAATCCAGATTTTTATGCATAAAGGTTTTAGCTCCATTCCCTCCATCCATCTCAGACATTACAACAGGAAGAGATCACACACCAAGTAGCATAGAAATTGATGCAAACAAAAACAACCAGATAATTCTTAGTCATAGACTATTTGTCTCGATCAATCAGAGAAATGCCTAGAAGACAAGATCTAATACCACATAAAAAGTAACAAATTCAAATAAATAAACATAGAGACCTTTGTGGTTTCTGTGATCAATATATCATTCAATCCAGCATTCTTAATTGATATTGGATAATAATTTCAAAAGCTTAATAAGCAAAAATACTACATTAATGCTAAAACAGTCATTTTTATAATATATTTATTACTTTCTTTTCTTACTAGTAAACCAGCACATAAAAATTGCATGTCAAAAGGAAAGACCATTTTTATAGTACATCATACATATTATTATAACTATTATAAATTGACAGAAGGGCCAAGTCTGGCTGCTTGCTGAGTACGCTTACTTGATTAAGTAATAGACATAACAGATTAGCTTCATGAATGATCCCATCAGAGTCATTATTTTGAATATAATCTCCAATTGCTTAGCAAGGGTCGCCCTTGCTCATTCTTCCACACATCCTACTCCTTAAGATTGATACACAGACTTGAGAAAGATAGCTCAAACAAGAAGAGGATATTATTTTCAAAGAAATTGTTTATTGTGAATCCTATATAACAAGAGTCCAAGTGGCATAATTCATAATCTCTGCTTGGACATAAACAAGATCATATGATCATCAAAACTACCACTGATCATGCTTTTGGAAGAACATAATATATCACAAAAGACAGGTCAGAATAACAGTAAAAATATAATATGGTAGAGAAAATGACTTGCATCATCAAGAGGGTACCTTTGAGTGACTGGATTAATAAACGATCGAAAGTTCAGTAATCATACCATCCAGTGAATAGTGATATATTGGGACATTTTTTAATTATCAAACATCCCTGCAAGAAGAAAATAACAATATGTGACATAATGATGAAATCATAATATGGTAGAGAAAAATGGCTTTGATCTTCCACAAAATATCCCCAGTAAAAATAGCATTCAATAATACATTAGCACATAGCAGCAATCCCAAGAAAGGACGATTTGACACAGTGTCGCAACAAACAACTCTTTTTTTTATAAAAAAAAGGAGCATTTAACAATATGAATTCACAGTTTTCACTCCTCTAACCATCATGTGACATGTGACAAACTCAAACTACACGAGCAGAATGACTCCTACAAGATCATAACTTCAGTTCTCTATATCCCTCTACAAACACAAAATGGAATATTCAAACACTTGTTATAAAAAAGATTAAAAATAAATTAAAATAAAGTGAAAACATGGAAAATATAAAACTAAAATGAACTATATAATAAACATGAGAGAACATAAACTCAAGAAAAAAAACTGAGTTTTCAAAAGTGAAAAAAAAAGATGCAAAAAACAGAGAAAATTATACTATAAAAGAGAAATAAATCAAATTTTAGTAAACAAAATAGAATGATATCCGAGGAAAGCATAAAAGACCAGATTGCTGAAGCCCTATTAGATAACAGATCAGAAACAAAATAAAATGAACTTAAAACTGATTAATGCGTGAAAAGACGACAAACTAGTTGATTTAAAAAAAGTGGAAATAAAGGAAGCTGGACTCCTAAAAGTAAAAATATGAAGGAGCACTAAAAGTTTAGTAAAATAAATAATTTGTCTTGATTTGTGTTCTAGTTTTAAATATGTTCAACAATATATGTTATGTCCTTCTCCCCTCAATTTTTTATAGTATCACTCTTTTTTTCTGTACTTAAAAGCATAGTGCATTAAATATGCATATCAAGGAGTAGACACCATTTACAATAACATAAAGTTGGCAGATACGCATAGGTACCAAAAATACGAATAACACAACCTCATCACCCACCAATATATTAAAAAAAATATTTTAAGCATTCAAATATGATTATTATCCAGATTATTGAAACTAAGTCATATTATATAGGAATCCCACTTGCCATGTTTTCGAAAGAGTTATGGATTCTACAACATCAAAAGCTGCAGCTAGATTCATTGAATAACATTGTCGGTAATTCTTGTAGCAACAAATCATCAAAATTCTCTACTGAAGTCCTAATTTGCCATCTGCATTAAGTGTGTGTGTGAGAGAGGGAGAGAGAGAGAGACAAGCATTGATGTAAAATGGATGAATCTAATTTTTCCTATTCAAACACAAACACATAACTTCAGCATCTTGGAAGAATATAAGTAGGATTTCATGAAGCAACAAGTGCTTTAAGAGAGCACCGCTCATCCAAAAGTGTAGTGATTCAACGACGAAATCACATTGAACATCAGTGTTAAATAAAGTTAATAACAAAGGCAGAGCTCATGATACATGAATTACAGGATCTTTTCCTTGGATACTAATTAGAAATACCAAATCAAACTATTGTAAAAGACTGCACATGTATATCGGCCAGAAAAATAAAGCAGACAATAAAAATTACAATAACTGCATTCACAAGCAAGCTAGGCGACGCCTATAGAGGAGTCACTATGATGTGTAAGTAGACAAAGATAATACACAGATGAAGCCATCTGAACACAAATAAGAAGTATTTACTTCAATCACCAACCCAAGTACCAAATGTTTCAAAGAAGTATCAGCAAACAAATGGAAGCAGACAATTAACAAAACAAAAATGCTTACAGACACTAGCATATAGAAATTCCCCTGTTAACCGCACTGCTTACACCTCTGCATGAACCAAATGATTGCATAACAACAGAACAAATAGACAAAACCCCACTCAAACACATAAATTAAACTCCAAATCCCACTCAAGCCAAGAAAAGCAAAAGCAGCAAAGACATTGAGAATTCATCCCAATCATCACGTGATAGTGTAGAAGATTAAAATCAAAAACTGTCAAAAGATCAAAAAGAAATATCCTTTTGAATGCCAGATGCAAATCAAGGGGAAAACAGAGAATAATATGAAAGATATATCAACAATAAAGTAAACCCACTTCAATCACTAAAAAATATCTCACAGAGACTAGAAACTCCACAAGAATGCAAACATCATCAAACATGTTAACAATATAATCGAAACTAAACAAGGAATTTTTATAAAATCATAGGAACAATTAGTTCTATCAACCTATTCATAAGGAAAATGATCTAACACCATGTTCAGCAAAATCTATTCAAACTGGCATAAAAACAAACCCCAAGAACGAAAATAAATCATCAAAACTAGAACTAGATGATCATCACAAAACTAGAACCCAACAAATCATAGCTAGGACACGAAATAACACGGAGACCACCGCCTAACCCTAAAACCATATTAGAAATCAAGAACCGACCAAACCCGAACTTGAAACCAAGAACAATCACTGGAATCCAAAGAACACCGATACCAAACTAGATAACAAGAAGATATAACCCTAAAACCAGACTAGCAATCGAGAACCAACTAAAACCGAACCGGAAACCAAGAAACATCTCAGCAAACCAAAGAACGCCGAAACGAAACTTGAAAACAAGAAACAAGTATTCAGTAACCGAATCAAGAATGCAAGAAAGGCGAAAAGATACGAAATGGGGACGGATCGCTTGCCTCCAAGTCGCCGTTCTCGTCTTCCGGAGGCGGCCGAGGTTGATAGCGGGATCACCGCTGCAGGGGCGCAAAGAAGAAGGCCGACTCCAGGGTTGTGACTGCCCGGCTCGCCATCCTTTCAAGCCATTCGCGCGAAAGAGAGCTCAGGTTCTCCATATCAAGGCGGCCAGATCGCCAGATCCCGGTTGGGAGAGAAGGGGAGAGGGTCGGAGGGAGGATAAAAGTCCCCACATATATATAGGCGACGCCGAAATTATTTCAGGTTCTCTCCCAACCGGGATCTCAAGCCTCTCGCGCGAACGCCGAAATAATTTCAGGTTCTCGATCGCCAAATCCTGATGGATCGTTGGGATGGAACGGGGGAGAGCGAGAGGGAAGATAAAAGTTTCGACGAAGGGCCCTATATGTAGGCGACGTCAGCTTCACCTCCACGTTACTTAAAATAAATTAAAATAATAATTTTTCATAAATAAAAATTGAATTTTGAACAACATTATTTTAATAACGGGCGGAGCGCCATAAAAGCTGTCACGACGGATGTTGATGTTTGCCATTAAACGTAGTTGCGAGTCCCTGACTTTTCATGCATTGATGGCATTTGCACCATTATAAAGATCATGGTTTTAGCCACCCCTAATAAATTTTTAAGATAAATAATATAGAAATAAATAATAGTTATTATCTTTCATTATTTTTTCTTGCAATAAATTGTCATAATATTAATAACAACCATTCTCTTCACTTGTAAGTTCTTACAAGCAAAATATGTTTTCCAAAATTCAATTTTTTATCTCAAAATTCTCTCCAATAATAATTCTAAGATCCAACAATTAGTATCATTTTATAACAATAATTATTCTTTCAGTGCTTATTTTAATACTGAATGTTTGTTTTAAGACACATAATTGTTATTATAACCGTTATAATGCTCAATAATAATTTTTATAAGGCCTTATGTTCATTTTATATAGATGTTACAATTATGATTTTAAAAATATTTATCCACAAATGCCTTTAATATTTCATAAGTCCCTAACTTGAAGCTTTATATGGACTGCATCTTTTTGTAGTTCTTTTTAATTGAAAATCTACGAGTCGACCTTCAACTATTTATAGACTATTATATGCAATCTCTGGATGGAGGACAATGAAAATAAAATTACATATATATTCTTAATTAAAATGTGACTCAATTACAGAGAGAAATAAGAGGAAGAAAGATAGGTGAGGGGAAAGAAGATGCTATGGTGTCTATAACTAATGTGTACTTTAATAGTTTAATTAATTAAAAATATTGGTTAATTATACAAGAATGACCAAAATATTTGATTGGAAGAGCTAAAGGTATTTATCAAATTGTTTGAGATATTTTAGATATTTATATAATGACGGCCAAAACTTGAGCACAATAAAACTCAATTTTATTTGCATTTAGAAGTACTTTGGATTTAAATTTTGAATTGAGGCCACCCAAATATCTCATGAGAACTGTAACTTGGGTAAGTTGGATTGTCTTAAGTTGAGAACTAACTCTAGCTCGACCAAAATATATCTCCCAACTCTATTCAAAGCCAATACAATCTTGTGTTTTGATTTCTCCAACCCAATACAACCTGGTCCCACCTTAAGCTGATTGAATGGGTTAGTATTTAGTTAAATTGGTTTGGATTAGATTTATTGAGTTAGGTCAAGTCATATAGGTAATTCAGGAATGGCAAAACAATTTTAAGATTCGTATTATGTTAATGTTGGAGTGGTTGAAATCTTATATGCATTATCTAGGTTTATGACCTAATAGAAATGAAGATGTAGTTAAATGAAGCATATAAATATTTATTCAAAATATAATATAAACTTAATTATTTATAGATGGGATTGGATCAGATTGGGTTTTGGTTTTAAGCACAATCCTAACCCATCCTTACTTGGGATAGGATTGGGATTTTCAAGCCTAACCCAACTCAAATTTGTAAAAACTCTGTAGTAATCCAATATAAACATGCATACTATTGGACTCAATCAAGGATGAATTTTGACACAACAATAAGGTTGCTCCATTGCAACTTGAAGGACATTGCTTTGAAACATGAAAAGAACTTCTGTATACATAGAGGTAAGGTTGCGAATTTCATCCTTTCCGGGCCTTGTAATGGTGAGAGCCTTATACGTTGAACCATCTCTTTTAGTTCAGCTGAATCGATGTTACACTCCTAGTCACCGCATCCCATGAAAACTAGAATAACTATATATTTCATGCATTCCTGTTAAGATGATAGGCTCTGACAAATCTTTTGTCATGATTATATGGGAGGTGGATTCCCACCATGCAGAGAAAGATCAATGTAGATGATAAAATTTGATGCTTGTACACCCAAATTTTAGTTAGGGATCATTGCCTATTGTATATTGTATATGATTTGAGGGAGAAATGAATAAAAACCACACAACAGGGTTTATAAGCCAAGGAGTTCACCTAGGTCGTGAAAAAGGACACTCTAATAACTTGCCATTTAGGTTTTGGCTTCTTGAAAAAAAAAAAAAAAAATCTCATTACTGATCTAATAGTGAATAAAGAGACCCTACAAAAAATAACTTATTAAATCCAATTCTTGTCCGAAGAGAAAACGCCAAATTAAAAACCGATTTTTAGTGGATTACGTGGGACCCACCGTATCATACGTAACGTTTATGCAGGTTGTCTCCTAACAGCTGGCATTACGTGGATTCCGAATGGGACCCACCGCATCTCCTATCTTACAGATTGGGCCGCACCTTTCCAACTCATTGTTTCCCCCTTCCATTCTAGAACACGACGGAGAGAGGGTCGAGGCAGAGGAGGCCCCTTCCATGATTTCCCATTCACTACGAATCTTCACCAGTGCTTTCGGTGTTCTATCTCTCATCTCTTCTCTCTTTCTTTTCTCGTTCACTTTCTTGTTCTTCCTTTCATGAGATCCTTGGTCCTCCTAGGGTTTTGAACAAATGCCGAGTGTTTCTGACCTAGGGTTTCGATTCTTGCTTCACTTGTTTTTTTGAGTTCCAGTGAAAATTAACTGTTTCTTGTTCCAGTGGGGATTTTCATCGATTCTTGGAGGGTTTTAGCTTGTGGGGTTTTGATTCATTGTTAGTTTCTTCTATTTCTTGATTCGTATTATCATTAATATTTTTCTGTTTTAGTTTCAAAAACTGAAACTAAGGGAAGTGACAGAAGGGCGGTAACTTAACCGAGTAGATGATGAAGAAAGAGAGGATCTTGGTGCAGCACCAATGGACATAACGGTAGGTTGGTCGATGTTCGGTGTTTATTTTTTGTTTATTTTTTTTTAAATTTTCACAGTGCTACTGAAAATATGGTGCAGCCTTGCTTTAACCAAATATGAATGAAACTTCTAATCAAATGGAGGGCAAAGGGTGAAGGAAGTAGGGACCATGGTGGCTTAGATGCATGGGAAGGACTCTGATGGAACTGATGATGAGAGGAGAGGATCAGGACAATCAGGGTTGTAATGGTGGAAAGAGATGATGGGAAGGAAGTAAGGAATAGAATATTGTAAGAAGATATATAAGATATATGAAAATTTCATTTGTTTATATGTTGTTTATTTTAGCATTATTAATGACAAATTCTCCAACTCAGGGGATTTTGTTGCAATAGCTCAGGTGAAAATGTATTCTGTTCTAATATATTATAGTTAGAAAATCCGAAGATAATGTATTTTGATGCCAGTGAACTAGTTTTAATATCACTACTGCATTTGTGATAATGTTCTGGATAATATTTCTTGAAGTTTTATTCCTATTCACTCACTGTCACCTAAAATCGCATAATCGGTTTTGGTTCTTGTTCTTCTTCACTTATTATTCTTGTTTGTGTAGGAACAGTGTTTGCATATATTATTTTCTTTAAATCCATTGGTAGTGCGAACTATGTTTGTATCTGGAAGAACTGTTTTTTCTTTCTTACACCTGAATCTCTTAATCTTATCTCTGTGAAACTGAGGAGAATTTGCTACTTTGAACATTTTTTCAATGAAATCCCTAATTAGATTTATAGAGATAATGAAAAGGCATAGGAACAATTAAAATCATAGTAAGATACTTTGAACTGTGCCTGACTAATATATTTGTAGAATCCTCCCCCACACAAAAAAAAACCTCATGTTAGAGATTTCTATCGGCCTTCAATTGTAACTGTAATTTTATTGCTGGAAGACCAATCTCTTGCCATCAAAGGGGTTGGTATGCAGAAGCCTGGCCTTTGAGGCTGAGGTAGCAGTGCACTTTCAGTGCCTAACATGAGCACTACCTCTGCCATTGTCGGTCTATCTTCACTCCCTTCTTGCACACACAATAGAGCCACTTGGATACACCGTAATACTTTAGACTCTGGATATGCACATCCCACTGCTTCATCAAGTATTTCCAAGCATCTACCTTCTGTCCATAGTCTCCATGCCTGTGATAACCCATGGATGTTTAGAATGAACAACTAGAAGTTATATTTAGAATGATGACATTATTGCATTTGAGTACTCACATGTCCTAAAAGGTTTAAGCGAGCTTTTGCTTGATTGATCATTCTGTTCTTCTTACCACTTAAGATTTCTAACACTAGAACACCAAAGCTGAAGACATCTGATTTCACTGAAAAGATACCATCCATTGCATACTCCGGTGACATATATCCACTGCATGTCATTAGCAAAATTAGTTTATGCAACTAGGATTTTGCACTCAGGTTTATACTTTATGAATTGATACACTTATGTACTTACTATGTCCCAACAATTCTGATTGTATTCTCTTCAATTTGGTCAACCTTAAAAATTCTTGCAGTGCCGAAGTCTGAGATTTTTGGGTTTAGCTCCTCATCAAGAAGAATATTACTGGCCTTCAAATCTCTGTGAATAATTTTCAACCTGGAGTCTTGGTGAAGGTAAAGAAGTCCTCGAGCAATTCCTAAGATGATGTCGAGGCGCTTTTGCCAGTTCAAAAGTGCACTTCTTGTCCTATCTGGTCCAAAGTTACACTCCTTATTAGTTTGACAAATGTAGTCTGAAATTCAACTTAGCTACTTGTTCTATACCTTTTCCCCTTTGAGATAAGTCCACTACATATTCCAAATAAACATAATTTATCATTTAGAAATATTATACTCTTCAAATCCATGATTAACCTTATAATCATAAGTTGAACTTATATTTAGCACCAGGAAGAATGCCTAATATGCTAATCCTTATACAAGATGAAATAAAATAGTTTTGCACCTTAGATTATTAGCGATGATGTGAGGTTGAGATTCTGCCCATTTCATTTCAATAGGAGATCTAATACATAGTGGTGAGATTATGGGTAAAGGAAGTGCCAAGTTAGAAAAGTCAGATTATCTACTGCCACCATCACCACCACCTCTATTGATCTTTTAAAATAACCAACTTGTTTAACTAAAATGCGTTCTGTCATAATTTCAGTCCTGACAAATTCATGCCATATACCTTTTTTTTCTGAATGATAAGAATACATACAGTGTATGAAAAGTTAGATAGATATTCTTCATGGCGGTCTAAGCTTAATTAGCAATTATTATGTTTGAAATAATTTAACCTGATATGGAAGAAAAATATATCCATCTTAGTTGTTAATCCATTGCCTCATAATCCAGTCTTGGTTTTCTAAAATCCTGCATAGTTTACCTACTTAGAAGACCTAAGCAGAAGTCTGAGCATGCATGATGATCAACTAAATCAAATATTGTCACTAAGCTTGCGAGATGTCCATCAGACATTGCATTGTGTATAGAGCATAAAGTAGTCAAATGGTGCAAGGATAAAGAGCAAACCGAATATGAAGCAGTCCCAACTTGTATTTTGCAAGTACTCATACACCAGCAATCGTTCCTCTCCTTCAATGCAGCAGCCGAGAAGGCGAACAAGATTTCTGTGCTGAAGTTTGGCTATCAGCAACACCTCATTTGTGAATTCATGTATGCCCTGCACAGAATCTTTGGACAACCTCTTCACAGCAATATTTTCTCCATCTTCCAACTGACCCTGCTAATTGCTATATTTAGGTGAGTTCCACAATACTCTTTTTTCAAAGAGTTTGTATCTTGCATAACTGTAGGATCAAGTAGTAGTATGCCCTATAGTCAAAAAAATTACCTTGTAAACGGGGCCAAATCCACCCTCTCCAAGTTTATTATCATCAGAAAAGTTATTGGTGGCAGTTCTTATTGTATGTATATCAAATAAAGGTAACTCTGGCTCATTTCCTCTGCTTTCGTTGTAGGGGGTACTAATTGTTTTACCTAGCATGACAGTTTAGTGTAACAAAATCAATTATGTGAGATTCTTGAATTCAACTGTACTTGGATCTCCATCCCAAAAAAAATCAAAACAAAAGGAAAAAACTAATACTTGTAAACAAAAATAATACTTGTAAAATTTAATTCAAGACGACAATTATTTTAATTGATTCACAAGTATGCATTCACATGGGTACAAATGTGGAATTCATGGTTGATAGAGTGCTAGGTATCATGAGCTAAAGAATATACTAGGTAACAATCAGAGCTCAGCAAGGTCTGTTCTAGAAACCGTGCTTAGATCGTTTAAAGCTTGGGGGTCACTCTGCACCGGCAAGAAAGCTAAAAGTCATGCCATGGTTCAGTAGAGATTATCGAATATATTGTAATTTCTTCCTTTATTAGCCTGCAAATGTCATTTATACTAATAGATTATGAGGGGCCTATCCTTGTCTTTCCTCATCACACACACACACACACACATGTACATGTACCTAATTAGCATATTAATGATAAACAATATTGAGGTAATAATGTAGTCATTGTCAATGTAGAACAAGCCTGCAGAACATAATAAAAACAAATGCAACAAGCCATGCAAGTTTGTTTTCAAATAATACGCCAAGGAAATATAGATGGGTAGAGTTACCAACTACCAAGGGCAACAAATGTAGATGGATAGAGTTGCAATTACCAAGGGCAACTTGTGAAGAAATATATCATAATTCGATATGTGAATACATATATTCAAGACAAAAGCATTTAATACAATTGAAAATGCTTGTCAATTGGGACATGTTAGTTATTTCTTACAACTAGACTGACTATAATATATTTTCTGTGATTTTTTTGGAGCTTATAATATTATACTACCAACTACTAATATATGCATGTTTTGTATTTGGGGCAAATACTGGATCATGAGACAACTATGAACATGATTTAATTAGCCGTTGGTATTGTTTTTGTTAAGGAGTTGTTGGTCATTTGATCGATGGCTTTGTGAGCTTCTAGCTCTCTCCTTATTTCCATTCTTATTTAGAGCCTCCACATTCTCAAGCTTGTTTTTTCTGCTGTTAATAGCAGTCCGAGCTTCTCTCTTGATTGTTGAACTTTGGATTTTTCTTATTTTTTCCTTGTCTTTTTTGAGAATATGATAGTTATTTGTCACTACTCAGGTTTGAATACGACACCTCTCACTTGGAGAGATGAATGCCAACTAGCTTAATTTACCAGCTGTTAGTGTTGAATAACCACTGTATTATTCTCTATCTTGGGCATAGTGTGAAATGAGGGGCCCTATTTTCTCCACCGGAACCATATTCATTGGGGAGGCATTGGGTTGTGCTGCGGTGATGCAATTTTTGGGGCATTGGATTCACATAGTTCGGTCCCAAGTCAGGATTTCTTTTATGTGTCTTTTTTAGTACATCATATCATATGATTTCTTGCATAATATTGATTTCCATATTTGCTTAAAATGATTTTGAAAGTTTTCTATGAGTTTCTTTTTGGTTTTGAGAATATATATTGTATCGATTTTTTATTTATATAAAATTTTTCTTAAGAGTTACATCTAAACCATTATCTGAATATAGGTGACACCTAAAGATCTTGCATCTACCATCCATAATGGCCATAGAGCTCCAGCAGCTCTAGAAAGCAATATGCACACGACTTGTCTTAGACAAGTTTTTGGATACCAAAAACTTCTTAGAGGATACCCAATGACCATTCGCAGCTACAACTTTCTCCCCTTGAGACACAATAAACGCAAAAGCTAAACCAAAAAAAATATATACAGAATGTAAATATAGATGGAGAATCATGGGAGAAATTAGTCCTTATTTAACTAAAATTGAGCCAAGTCAGACTCTAAACATTAAGGTGTTAAATGGATGGAGGAAGAGAACAAGAAAATTAACAGCTTTCTACCATATTGATCTTTACTGCATCATTTGTCATCCCAAGGGATCATTTACCGATCAATATGTTCACTAATTGTTATTTCTTGGCCACAACTTTTTCTAGAAGGGAAACACTCAACTGAACCCTTTTGTAGAACATTAAAAAACACTTCCATTGCAATTAGAGATGGCAATGCTTAACCTATCTAACTTGATTCAATCTGTTGTAGGTCGGCTTGAATTACTTGTTTAATAAAATGGTCAGGCATGGGTTTGGATTTTTGACCTGTTTAATAAACAAGTCGGGTTTGAATAGACAGATTTTTGATCTATTTTCTATCCGACCAAATCCGTATTTGGGCTTGTTGCTGGAAATTGGACCCGGGGGCGACCTTCGGCTGGAGAAGAGGAGCTCCGGCATACTGGGAGGCTGGCGGCGGCGGTCCTTCGGCGGGCGGCATTCTCCGGGGGACCTGCAAAAAAGCCGGTGGCTGGAGATTTCCGGCTCCGGCCCTCCGATGCTTAAGTCATAGGGGGCTAATGTGTGTATGGGAGTAGTAATCAGTCTTCTGAGTTTTGATTTCCCAGCCCCCTCTAAAATGAAGGAGTTCCCCTTTTATAGAGGGGGCCTGAGTTACCTGTGATGTGATGGGGCAAATGATCTGCCGTATACTTTGGCATGCATAGAAATTAATACCCGATCGTGTGAATCAATGTTGTTACTGTAGGGAATTAGGCCGAAGTCCCTAAATCAGTGCGGAGTCAACGCTATCATCTGTAACCAAGCGGGTTTCCGTAGGGGGCTTGATGTCCGTAGGCGGCGGAAGCCATACGCTTTAATTGTTGAGTAATCTAGATGCCTGCCGGAACCATACACGATGATCGTTGAGTGAACAACGAAGGCCATACGCTTTAATGGTTGAGTGGGCCGACGGCCTGCAGAGGCCACGCGCATTAATTGCTGACATGGTAGGAGTACGATCTTCGGCCGAGTGGCAGGAGCATGTGACTGCAGTGGGTGAGCGGCGAGATCGGGCTTCCAAAGTCCAGCCCAAGAAGATGAGGTCGAACTCTGCGTCGCAGCGCTTCGGGGTCCGACAACTGGTCGGGCGCCGAGCCGTGCTGGTAGGGCGCCGAGCTGCCCTGGTCGGGCGCTTTCTGGTCGGCGCATCCTGATCGGGCGCTTTCTGGTCGGCGCCTCCTGGTTGGGCGCCTTCTGGTCGGCGCCTCCTGGTCGGGCGCCTTCTGGTCGGCGCCTTCTGGTCGGCGCCTCCTGGTCGTTCTGGGACGAATTGGTTTTTCCCCTAACACTACCCCCGACTTTCAAGTTCGAGCTGCTCGCAGGCTCGAGCGCGGGAAGTAGCTCTGGCCGTGTAGGTTTTTGGGGGAATTTCGAATTATCGCGCGCCTTGAGGCGTTTTTAATGGGCGGCGTCCTCTCTCCCGAAGGGTCTCGTCGAGGGAGACCTTTTCGCTTTTCGAGGCGTCCTCGCGTCGTGGGCTCATGATGGGGCCACACGATCCAACGAGGCGCTTCCTTACCCGAAGCGTCAACCCGCCATTCATGCAGCGCATTAAGTGTCGGGGTCGACACGTGTCGCGATCTGGACGGAGAGCAGCGTTCTGCTTCGCTGATCTGTACCGTCGAGGAGTCTATATAAACCCCTATTTTGCCGTTTCCAGCTTCTTTCCGAGTCTTTCTTCCCGTAACCTCCGTCTTCTTCCCCGTAGCTTCCATATTCTTCCCCGTAGCTTCCATCTTCTTCCCCGTAGCCTTTCCTTCTCTTCCAGTCCGCCGCAGTCGTCCCGTCATTCTTTCCGGTGAGCTTCTGAAGGTGTCCCCCTATTATCTGCTCGGAACCCCTTTTTTTTTGTTTCTCCTGTTTCTCATGGGTTTGGGCCCGAACGAAGTAGGGTCTACCATGAGTGAGTTGGAGGTAGAAATTGTCGAGGAATGATTTTTTCCTCTGCGGGGGTTCCGTTTGGAACCCGCTGGGTTGGGGGATCGAATAACGAACCCCCCTGTAGGCCGGATCGGAGTGTATTCAGAGTCACTCTGGGCCGGCCTACGATTCTCCCTCCATGGGTTTGTGAATGAGCTGCTCGAGGAATACCAACTTGTTCCGACGCAGCTCGCTCCAAATGCATGGAGGACAATCATCGGGTTCCTATCCCTATGCATGGCGTATGGGATCCCGTCCTCTGTGAACATCTTCCGGCGACTTTTTATGCTGAAGTCTAACCCGGGAGATGGAGAGTGGCTCTATATCTCGCTTCAGCCGGGTCAGCCACTCTTCGTGGGCGCTCCGTCGTCCATTCACGATTGGAAGAGAAAATTTTTCTTTTTGGGTTCCGAGCGATCATGGGGGTTCGACCCCAGGTGGAGGCAGAGCCGGTTCAAGTCCGCCAACAAACTCCCCAGGCTTTCCAAGCACGAGCAGGGGATCCTTGACGCCATCCGCGGCCTCGGGGATGGTATTCTTCTGGGCGGCCTCGTGAGTGAGGACGCCCTGATCAACGTTGGTCTGAGCTCGGCGCGTCCTCAAGGTAAGGGTAGTAGAATTTTCCTTTTTTCTTCCTTTTGTCTTCGTAATTTTGTTTGCTAACTTCTTCTGCTCGTCCTTGCAGACGTCGCAAAAATGGTGACGAAAAGCGGAGCTCTCTATGCTCGGTTCCGCAAGAGAGCGGCCGAGCTCGCAGGGGACCCCGAGCTGAAGAAGAAGGCTAAGATCAGGGTCGTTGAAGAAAGCGCCCCACGAGCCGTGTTCACCGAAGCTGCTCGTGGGGAGGGCTCGGGCTCCGAGCCCAGAAGCACGGGCCTAGTGGGAGTCACCATGGCGCTTCCGTGCCCGGCGCCCATCTCCCAAATCCCTGCTCGGGTGTCGGTCCGACCCGAGGACCCGGCATCTGAGCCGGGCAGTAGCCATGGGGCCGCTAGGCCGCCGAGGTCCACCCTCCCTGTACTGGAATCCGAAGGCCAAGGGGGGAGGCGGCCCTACGCCCTAGAGTGGACTATCTGCGAGGGCGACTCGGCCCTCGAAAATATTGAGACGGCGCGGCAAATCTTCCGTGCCGCGCTCCTCCCGGCGGACAGGGCGAAGATTCAGGCCATGAGCCTGAACAGGTTCCTAGAGTCAGCCCGAATCTTCGCCATCCAGGTAAGCTCATATACTTCGTATTTTTAGCTTTTATGCTCTGACTTTATCCTTTGCCTAATTTTGATTTCTTTTTGCTTTGCTTACAGCACCTCCACGAGGTCGAGACCTTGATCTCGATCAGTGCCGATTACAAGGAGCGGGCTCGCCGATGCTCTCGGGCACAAGAAGAGGTCGAGACGAGGTTGGCCGAGGCCGAGAGAAAGCTGGCCGAGGTCAGCCGAGACAAGGCGGAGCTTCTGCTCAGAGTGGGGGCCACCGAGGACGAGGTCCAACTCTTGTCCGCCGCGCTCGAGGAGGAAAAGGCCGATCATGCTTTGACCAGATCAGAGGTGAGGGCCGCCGAGGCCCGCTTGGCGGAAGCCCAGGCCCAGCTCGTCCTCCGCGAGCTGGCGATAAAGAACGCGGAGGCGAGGGCCGAGGCTCGGGAGAGGGAGGCCCAGGAGCGGGCTCAGAACGCCATCCGACTCTTCCGTGAGTCGGGAGAGTTCCGAGACCTACTTGAGGAGGAAGCCGTGAACGGGCTCGTCCAGGGCTTCAACGACTTTCGGAATCAAGTGAAGCGGCTCTGCCCTGACTTCGACCTCGACCTGGGGCGGGGGTCGACTTCGAGGCGGACGACACTGCCGAGGCGAGGGCTCGGGAGGTCGAGGCAGGCGCCGAGGGAGGTCCGGCGGGAGCATCCGAGGATGCTCCCGTGGTTATCGAAGATGGCTCGGCCGAGACTCCTGCTGCGGAGGAACCGACCACCACCGAGGGCTCAGCGGATGTTCCCAGAGCTGCCCCCGAGGTCGAAGGTCGGACTGAAGAAGTCCCGGCGACCAGTGCCGCACTCGTCTCGTAGGGTCTTTCTTTTCCTTGTTTTGTAAAGAATGGCCTCTATGGCCGAGCCTCAGTTTTGTATTCGGCCTTTGGGCTTCTCTTGTAAATATATTCTCTTTTTGAAATGAGTTTTCTTTTCTAGACTCGCGTAATTGAAGGCTCGCTTCTGAAATCCGTTGATGAGCTTGGGCCACACGTTTATCATGCAAATAATATACGTTTCCGAGCTCGGGACCCAAGTTACCGCTGCTCGGGCTTCCGACCAGCGACATTGCGACTTAGGTCTAGGAGGTAATCGCATCAGGCCTTTGGGCTCGGCGCCGACTCCTGCCGAGCCCTAGGACGAGGCCGCTATCCCGGCTCATTTTACCTGAACTTCGAGTTCGGGCCTTACGTTTACCACGCAAGTAGTATCCAAAGTTTTCGAGCTCGGGACCCAAGTTACCGCTGCTCGGGCTTCCGATCAGCGACATTGCGACTTAGGTCTAGGAGGTAATCGCATCAGGCCTTTGGGCTCGGCGGAGACTCCTGCCGAGCCCTAGGACGAGGCCACTATCCCGGCTCATTTTACCCGAACTCCGAGTTCGGGCCTTACGTTTACCACGCAAGTAGTATCCAAAGTTTCCGAGCTCGGGACCCAAGTTACCGCTGCTCGGGCTTCCGACCAGCGACATTGCGACTTAGATCTAGGAGGTAATCGCATCAGGCCTTTGGGCTCGGCGGCGACTCCTGCCAAGCCCTAGGACGGGCTTCGTAAGCTCGGGCCTCTAGTCGCCGAGGCGAACTGTCGGTCTTCCTTGACCTAAACAGGTCTAGGCATAGGCCCGATACGTCCCCAAGCTCGGGGGTAGAATTTCGCCGAGCTCTCGGTATGAACCGAGGTAAGGTTTGCAGTCGAATAACGTGCGCGGAGCGGATGAGGCCAGGCGGCGGTTGACCTGGGGAATTACCCCGACGCTGATCGGGATTTATCCAAGCATTTAATCGGAGCAAAATAGTGTAAATATTGGTATTAAAGTGCACCTTTTTGTACCGTCAAGGCCGAGCATCTCGCGCCAAGGTTGGCATCTCTGCTCGGCGAACTTTTGGGGACGCTCTTGCTCGGGGTCCGCTTTTCCGGGGATGCCGGCACGTGGGGGAGAGTTGCCATTGGAGATCCGCGTGGGCGTTACTTCGTTATCATTCACGAACACTTGGGCACCGTGGCCTACGAACATTTAGGGGGACCGCGAGGGTACTACCCCATCTTTCCGAGATCGAGGGGTCTGGACACGCACTATCGACACTCGGGGCATCCTGACCTTAGTCGAGGAGGCGCTACGGGGGGCCACGAAGGTACTACCCCGTTGTTGATGTTGAGCGCCACGGAGGGCCGCGAAGGTACTACCCCGTCTTCCCGAGGTCGAGGGGTCTGGGAACGCACTGTCGACCTCGGGGCATCTCGACCTTGGCCGAGGAGGCGCTACGGGGGGTCGCGAAGGTACTACCCCGTTGTTGATGTTGAGCGTCACGGAGGGCCGTGAAGGTACTACCCCATCTTTCCGAGGTCGGGGGTCTGGGAATGCACTGTCGACCTCGGGGCATCTCGATCTTGGCCGAGGAGGCGCTACGGGGGGCCGCGAATGTACTACCCCGTTGTTGATGTTGAGCGCCACGGAAGGCCGTGAAGGTACTACCCCGTCTTTCCGAGGTCGGGGGTCTGGGAACGCACTGTCGACCTCGGGGCATCTCGACCTTGGCCGAGGTATCTGAGGAAGATCGAGACCGAGCTCGAAATTGGCACTCTGGACTTGGCTAAGGCGCCCGTTAATTGTGGTATCCGAGCGAGGCCGCATACACGAGCCGGGCCGGATAGTCTGAGAATCATGAATTAGTCGTTAGAAGATAAAATGACTAAACATTTGCAGTTTGATTGTTGTAAAAAGGTGAAATTCATGTTCCAATCGGAGAGGACCCCTCAGGGTCCTACTGGTAATACACCCGGAGGTTTTCAGAGCTCCAGCTTCGTGGAATGGGGGTCCCCTCAAGAGACTCTAGCTTGTACGCCCCGGGCCGCTGGACGCGCGCGACCCGGTAAGGTCCCTCCCAATTCGGAGCCAACTTTTCTTGCTCGGTCGGCCGAGAGGCTTCAGCTCTTCTGAGTACAAGGTCCCCTGCTTTGAAGGACTTGGCTTTAACTCTGGCATTGTAGTATTGCGCCGTCTTTTGTTGGTACCTCGCCATGCGGACTCGGACGGCTTTCCTTGTCTCTTCGATGAGGTCCAGGTTATTTCTAAGCTGCGAAGAGCTGGAGTCGGCGTCATAATGCTCTACCCTCAGGGAAGGGAGCCCGATCTCCAATGGGATGATAGCTTCCGTTCCGTAGGTCAAGTTGAAGGGAGTTTCGCCGGTGGGTACGCGGAATGTGGTCCGATAAGCCCACATGATGTTGTACAGGTCTTCGACCCATTGCCCCTTGGACTGGTCGAGCCGAGCTTTAAGTCCCTGCAAAATAGTGCGATTTGTTACCTCGATTTCTCCATTCGTCTGAGGATGCACGACCGAGGTGAAGCGGTGGTCGATGCCGAGCTCGGAGCAAAATTCTCTGAAACGAACGTTGTCGAACTGGCGGTCGTTGTTTGATATGAGGATGCGAGGAAGTCCGAATCTGCAGATTATCGACTTTCAGACAAAATCTCGCATCTTCTGCTCGGTGATCCGGGCCACCGGCTCGGCCTCGACCCATTTAGTGAAGTAGTCAATAGAAACGACCAAGAACTTTCTCTGCCCGGTCGCCAGGGGGAATGGTTCCAGGATAACAATTCTCCATTGGGCAAACGGCCAAGGTGAACTGATCGAGGTTAGCGGGGCCGAGGGTCGGCGTTGAATATTGGCGTTCCTCTAACATCGGTCACACCTCCGGATGAAGTCCAGCATGTCCTTTTGGAGTGTCGGCCAGTAATATCCTTGGCGCAGGATCTTGTGCGCCAGTGCTCGGCCTCCCAGATGATTTCCGCAAATCCCTTCGTGGACTTCATGCATTGCATAATCCGCCTCTGTCGGGCGGAGGCACCTGAGGAGAGGGGAGGTAAAAGATCTCCGGTAAAGTTTACCTTCATACAGTACGTACCGACCAGCTTGACGTCTAACTCGGCGAGCCTCACGCTCGTCATTGGGGAGGGTTCCATCCCGCAAGTGGCTGATGAGCTCGTCCATCCAGCTCGGCTCGACTTCGAGGCAAAGAGCTGGCTCGGGTTCCTCCGTGCTAGGTGTTTGGAGATACTCCAGCGCTGCTGCCTTGGGGAGCTCGCTCATTCGGGAGGATGCTAGCTTCGACAATTGATCTACTCTGAGATTCTCCGACCTGGCAATGTGTTGGATGTGGAAAGAGCCCAGAGTCGAGTTGAGGTGTCGGACCTTGTGGAGATACTGCAGCATTAGTGGTTCCCTGGCTTTGAAGTCTCCCAGAACTTGGCTCACAACCAGTTGGGAGTCACTATAGGCCTTCAGGTTTTCGACCTTCAACTCCTTGGCCAGCTTGAGTCCGGCAATCAGTGCCTTGTACTCTGCCGCATTGTTCGAGGCGGTGAATTCGAAGCGCAGAGCCTACTCCGCGACTACCCTGTCCGGGCTGGAGAAGATGAGGCCCGCTCCGCTACCCCCCGAGGTCGAGGAGCCATCCACATGTAAGGTCCACGGCTGCTTCAAGGGCTCTTCCGTAGTAGGCATGGATTCGGGTTCGTCGGGCACGGTGCACTCCACGATGAAGTCGGCGAGCGCCTGAGCTTTGATTGCTAGCCTCGGACGATATTCAATATCAAACTCCCCGAGCTCGACTGCCCACTTTGTAATTCGACCAGCACGGTCTGATCGTTGCAGGATCTGCTTCATCGGCTGGTCAGTCAGCACAGCCACCGTGTGAGCTTGGAAATAGGTCGGAGTCTCCGGGCCGAGACGACCAAGGCAAAGATGGTCTTTTCCAGTTTGGAGTATCGGATCTCGGCATCCCTTAAGACCCGGCTAGTGTAATACACCGGACTTTGGAGTTTGTTCTCCTCTCGGACCAAGACCGAGCTCACTGCAATTGGAGAGACAGCCAAATACAGATAGAGGAGCTCACCCTGCTGAGGCTTCGTGAGCAAAGGAGGAGAAGCGAGGAGGCACTTGAGCTCTTCAAAGGCCCGTTGGCATTCTGCCGATCACAAGAAGTTCTTTAGCCACTTGAGAGCTGTGAAGAACGGGAGACAGCGCTCGGCCGATCGGAAAACAAATCTTCCGAGGGCTGCGACCCGTCCCGTGAGCCGCTGTACCTCTTTAACTGTCCTCGGGGGCACCATCTCCTGGAGTGCTCGGATCTTCTCGGGATTGGCTTCAATTCCTCGTTGGGTGATCACGAAGCCGAGGAATTTGCCCGAGGTGACTCCGAACGCACATTTTGCAGGATTAAGCTTCATCCGGTACCTTTGAAGCGTGGAGAATGCTTCATCGAGGTCAGCCACATGATCCTTCGCCGTCCGGCTCTTCACCAACATGTCATCGACATAGACCTCCATGTTTCGGCCTATTTGGTCTTTAAAGGTCCGGCTGACCAACCTCTGATATGTTGCTCCAGCATTCTTTAGGCCGAATGGCATCACCTTGTAGCAATAGGTGCCCCCATCAGTAATGAAGGCTGTCTTTTCTTCATCTTCCGGCGCCATCTGGATCTGATTGTACCCGGAGAAGGCGTCCATGAATGTCAGCAGCTCATGTCCTGAGGTGGAGTCCACGAGCTGGTCAATGCTAGGGAGTGGAAAGCTGTCCTTCGGGCAGGCCTTATTCAGGTCGGTGTAGTCCACGCACATGCGCCATTTTCCGTTAGCCTTTTTGACGAGGACCACATTGGCGAGCCACTCCGGATAGGATATCTCCCGGATGAAGCCGGCCTTGAGGAGCTTGTCGACTTCCTCGGCCGCCGCTCGTTGTCGTTCCGGGGCCGCGCTCCGCTTCTTTTGTCGCACGGGCTTGGAGGTCGGCTTTGTTTGGAGTCGGTGGACCGCGACCTCCGGATCTATCCCTGGCATGTCGGTGGGCGACCAGGCGAAGACGTCCATATTGGCCTGCAGGAAATTGACGAGGCGGTCTCTTTCGCGGGCATCAAGGCCGGAGCCGACCTGCGCGGTTAGCTCGGGACGATTTTTTTGCAAAGAGATTTGGATGAGTAGCTCACCGGGCTCTATCCGTTCCTTCTGGAGGCCGACCCGCATCTCTAGAGTTTCGGCTGAGAGCTTGTCATCTGGTGTCGAAGTTGATGCCTCGGCCGGCTGCTTCGCTTTGTGGGTCGCCATATAGCATCGTCTTGCTACCGCCTGGTCCCCGCGGACTTCGCTGACCCTCTAGTTGGTGGGGAACCGCATAAGCAGGTGGCAGGTTGAGACCACGGCTCGAAGAGCGTTGAGCCCGGGTCGTCCAAGGATGGCGTTATAGGCCGAGGGCAAGCGCACTACAAGGAAATTCATTCTCACGGTGCTCTCTCGGGGGGCGAGTCCGACCGTGACTAAGAGATCGAGCTCGCCCTCTACTGGAACCGAGTCTCCAGTAAACCCGACCAGTGGGGCATTCATCTTTCGTAGCTGCTTTCCTGTTATCCCCATTCTGGAGTAGGCATCAAAGTACAAAACATTCGCCGAACTTCCATTATCCACTAGGATGCGTTTTACATCAAATTTATTTATGACCATTGAGATGACCACAGCATCATCGTGGGGAGTTTCAACCCCCTCCAGGTCTTCATCCGAGAAGGAGATAGCTTCAGAGGTGCGGGGGCGCTTTAGGGGAAGCCTCTCCTCGGCTGGTCCTCCGGCTGGGGCCCCCCTGCCTATGGTGTTGATAGTGCCAGCTATGGGTTTGTTGGCATTCGGCTCTCCATGTTGCACGATGTCCTCCGCTGGTCTCTTCTCTTCACGCCGGTTCCGCACGAATCGGTTGAGCACTCCTCGGTGGATGAGTGCCTCGATCTCGTTCCGGAGCTGGAAGCAGTCTTTCGTATCATGGCCATGGTCCTGGTGGAAGCGGCAGTATTTCTTGGGATTGCGCCAGGCTCCGGTTTCCCGCATTGGGGGTGGAGGCCGGAAGTAATCCCGTCCTTCAATCTCCATAAGGATCTCGGTCCGAGGGGCGCTAAGGGGAGTGTAATTCTCGTACCTCCCGCGGAGCTGCGGAGATCTCGGACGAGGCGGGGAACTTTGTCGGGGCGGTCCCCGCAGTCGGGGTGGACTCTTCAGACGAGGCGGGTTTTTGGCTCGGCGTGGAGACGGGCTTTTGGGACGTCCGCGCTCTTCGCGACGCCTCTTCTGCTTTTTGGAGGCCTGCTCGGCCCCACCCCGCCTAAAAGCGACGGCTTCTTCGGCTTTGGCGTACTTCCGCGCCCGAACCAGCATTTTTGTGAAGTCAGCTGGGAAATTTTTCTCGATGGAGAAGATGAACTTGTAAAATCGAGCTCCAGTCTTGAGTGCCGACATGGCGATTGATTGGTCGAGCTCGCGGACCTCCCAAGTTGCGGCAGTGAAACGGTCCAGATATTCTCTAAGCGATTCTCCTTCCCTTTGCTTTACGTCGAGGAGGGAGTCTGAGGTTCGCCGCTGAGGTCGGCTGGCAGCAAAGTTGGTGGCGAACTGCCTGCCGAGCTGCTCGAAGGAGGAGACCGTGCTGGGTTTCAGCCCGGTGAACCAGAGCCGAGCTGCTCCTCGAAGTGTGGCTGGGAAGGCCTTGCAGAGCATGGCCTCCGAAGATCCTTGGAGTGCCATCAAGGCTCGGTAACTCTCCAGGTGGTCGAGGGGGTTGGCCGTACCGTTGTAAGGCTCCACTTGGGGCATCTTGAACCTTGGCGGAACCGGCTCGTCCTCAATTTGTTGGGAGAAGGGGGACTTCGTGGAGAACTCGAAGTCACCCTCACGTCTCGCCTTCTTGCCGTGGAGCGCCTCGATCTGGTGCTCCAGCTTCTCGACTTTCTTGTCGAGTTCGTCGCCCTGGGGAATCGCCACAGTGGTCTGTTCGGGCGTAGGTTGTCCTGGGATTGACTCGACCTCTGACGGTTGCGGCCAGTCGCCTAGCCCCCTTGCTAGGGGTTCTCTCCAGGAAGGTGCTCTGGCTGAAGCGTGGCATCGGCACCGCTCCTCACCATTGGCCCTTGAAGAGGCGTGGAGATCTCGGCCTTGGAGGGCCGGTCCACTTGGAGGGGGCACCGGTTGGACCGGGGCCTGGGGAAGCGGTGCTATCGGGGCGCCCTGTGGTTGCAGACTTTGGACAGCGGCAGCTAAGGCCTGAACCTGCTGCACCAGGGCATCAAATTGTTCCGGCCGGACTTGCGGAGTCGAGTCGGCCGGAGGTGGCGAATTCTGGATGGAGTGTCCAGGACTAGGTGGAAGACGTCGGGAGACATTAGAAGTTCCCTTGCTCCTCAGCTTCATGGCCGCGACTTGGGCCCTTCCTCTAGCGCCAACTGTTGCTGGAAATTGGACCCGAGGGCGACCTTCGGCTGGAGAAGAGGAGCTCCGGCGTACTGGGAGGCTGGCGGCGGCGGTCCTTCGGCAGGCGGCGTTCTCCGGGGGACCTGCAAAAAAGCCGGTGGCCGGGGGTTTCCGGCTCCGGCCCTCCGATGCTTAAGTCAGAGGGGGCTAATATGTGTATGGGAGTAGTAATCAGTCTTCTGAGTTTTGATTTCCCAGCCCCCTCTAAAATGGAGGAGTTCCCCTTTTATAGAGGGGGCCTGAGTTACCTGTGATGGATGGGACAAATGATCTGCCGTACACTTTGGCATGCATAGAAATTAATACCCGATCGTGTGAATCAATGTTGTTACTGTAGGGAATTAGGCCGAAGTCCCTAAATCAGTGCCGAGTCAACGCTATCATCTGTAACCAAGCGGGTTTGCCGTAGGGGGCTTGATGTCCGTAGGCAGCGGAAGCCATACGCTTTAATTGTCGAGTAATCTAGATGCTTGCCGGGACCATACACGATGATCGTTGAGTGAACAACGAAGGCCATACGCTTTAATGGTTGAGTGGGCCGACGGCCTGCAGAGGCCACGCGCATTAATTGCTGACATGGTAGGAGTACGATCTTCGGCTGAGTGGTAGGAGCATGTGACTGCAGTGGGTGAGTGGCGAGATCGGGCTTCCAAAGTCCAGCCCAAGGAGATGAGGTCGAACTCTGCGTCGCAGCGCTTCGGGGTCCGACGACTGGTCGGGCGCCGAGCCGTGCTGGTAGGGCGCCGAGCTGCCCTGGTCGGGTGCTTTCTGGTCGGCGCATCCTGGTCGGGCGCCTTCTGGTCGGCGCCTCCTGGTCGGGCGCCTTCTGGACGACGCCTCCTGGTCGGGCGCCTTCTGGTCGGCGCCTCCTGGTTGTTCTGGGACGAATTGGTTTTTCCCCCAATAGGGCTGATTCAGCCTGATTGCCACCTCTAATTACATTGAGTTTGACATTTGCTCATATGTTTTGGTTCTGAAGAGTGAAGTAGGAAAATAAAAATTTTCATTCCTCGTCTAGCTTTTCTTAGACAACAATTCCAAGAAGGATTGTGATGTATCAAGGCACCCACAAACTAGCTCTACTGAAATAAACTAGAGAATAAAGATAGGAGTGAAATCCTTGTAATTTGACCAAAATTGTTTGACATGGATGAAGTGGTCGTTTGTGCCTTAAGTTATCTAAAGAACGCTATTTGGTGCACAGGACCAATACATTGCACTTCTAATGGACTTATGAAAGATGTCAACTTAATTATTCTATGTATTGCACAACCTGAATGAAATCATAGTACTTGTTAGCTTGAGCATTGAATACTATTGTATGTCACTGGTAGGCATAAAATTATTTGATGGATTCTTAGTGCCAAATGTTGATGAAATCTGTTCTGAGAATGTTAAAGAAATCAATGCTAATACTAGAAGTACAATTTATCAATATTATATAATAGCTGGTATAAGTGATAGATCATGTCTGTTTGTGTAGGTAAAGGGGTAAGTACCTTGCTTTCTTTTTCTGCTCTTCTTCCACAGGAGTTGAATCAAGCACACAAACAGAAGAAACACTACCAACGAAGAAATGATAATGGCTATCACAGTCTTCTTTTTACCATAATTACCGCTTATATGATCTGCACAACAATATTTTGGAATTAGGACTTTGACTTAGGGTACATTTTTTATGATACGGAATATCAGTTATATATTTTGTTCTACGCTAACCTATCATATAAATGTGTTTTGTGACATGTATGTTAGAACTGGTATATAATTATATTTCTGCATGAGAAAATGTTCCTAGATTCAGCATGCAGAGAATCACAAACTTAACAGAACTATATCACCATGTCACGTTCACTTAAAACCATATAAAGCAACAAAGAAATGTATGGCAATGTTAAATGTAGAAAAATATATTCTCTCAAAAAATGTAGAAAAATATCCCTTGGTGTTCCTTTTAGTGAGAAAGGGATGTGATTTGGCAAACGGATTAGTTATTAACTATTAATTTGTTGTTTATTTCATTGATTTTAAGATAAATCCTCCTCATTAGACATTATGTTAGCAAAATTACTTCCTTTTACATTACAAATATTGGATGTTGTTTGGGGAAAAAAAGGAGGCTACCATAAATTTTAATCGAAAGAGTGCGTTCATAATACTGGCATATTAAAACCAATTGTCGAAAGTCCTAGCATTGGATAAGAATAAGATGAGTAATAGGGAGAACATAGACCTTACTGCCAATCACAGGAAAAGTTTAATGTATCACGGAGTTGTCATTGCACTTATATAACTTAGATATTATTTTGATTAATTGGTAATATACAACATATTTTTCTAAACAAATAGACTTCATCATCACCTTGTCAGCAAATGGAGGAAATTTTACCAGGAAAGACTGCAATACTCAGCAAAATGGAGGAACTTCTCAACATGACTTTGGCTTGGGATTCCATATATTTGAAGAGAGAAAAGCTACATTGTTATTCTAATTATTTCCCACCTAAGCTTATGTAGGTACTACAATTGGAACCTGGATCATCAGTTCTCGGATAAGCACGCTAAGCTAAATGGGGCTAAAAAAGGAGAAAAATTGGGAAAAGAAAACTGATGTTAAGAGGTCTGCGATAATCTCTTTAGTCATCCGATGCAACCCAACAGCCATATCCAGCTCCTGCAAGAGTTGCAATTGTAGTCTATATATTTACCGGTTTAACTTCCCCTCGCAGGAAATAAACGTTACCTAATTCAGAAGATGCAAGCCGAACATATAGATCCGCTCCTCCTTCAGTGAACACTCTAATATCTACGAGATCTCCGGTCCACGTCATACATCCACTCCCTTCACTGATAGCATAGGCACTGCAAGAGCAGTTCTTCAGGCACCAGTCTTTGCACTCTTCCAGACTTTTGCTGCTGTGCACGGTGGCATTTGATGTATCGGGCAACTTCGCTTGCTGCAGCCCGAAGAAACCATCACCTGATGAACAATTTAGAGCTGTTCTCCGCACACAACCATCGGTATTGTCTCCAATTCTCCAATTTTGAGGAGACTTAGGACTGAATCCCTTCAAACAAGCGCAGGCAGCTGAGTAGTTTGTGCTGCATATGCTATTAGCTCCACAGTTAGCATACTCGTCGCACGGGTCTTTTGGATGCCACCAGTAGAGGTCCCATCCAAGGTTTGGTTTAGACCGCACGAAACGCTGAAGCGCTCCAGTCTCGTTCGACACAAGACGAGATAGAATAGAATTGTCCAGTACTTCGAAACTGTAGGTGGCCTCAGACTTATTGGAACTTAGATGAAACCTGAACAGATTAGTTATGCTCATCTGTGGATTGCCATTAAATCCACGTCCGTTCCAGGGTCCAGTGCGAAATATTAGGTCAGATCCTCTCCATAAGAAAAGCTCTGTTGCTGCATTTCTATTTATCTTGTAGGAGTAGTCCCCTGGTGAAGGGTCGGAGGAGCTTTTCCATGATGTGAGATACGTGTCAAGATTGGTTCTGAAGTCCCGTGCAAGCTTCATACCTGGCAGAAGTGTGTCAGTTGGATGATCAAAGCTCTGCCACAATAAAGTCTTCGAAGTTCCTTCAATCAGGACGAGATTTCCCGAGTCCAGGAGCTGTACAACGGGATTGATTGCATTTGATGTGCCTGTGGACCAAAAAATATATCCGGTGCTATTTACAATTTCCAGAGTTCCATCACCTGTGAGATTGAGAACCCCCGTGGAGCCACTGAGGGGAGAGATTCTATTGGCAACCCACACAACTATTTTATCTGGAGTGTAATATATCCCCAAGTACCGATTCTTCGAATCACCAGGGCTGAAGAAGCCCAGTTCGAAGGTCCCACCTGACGAGATTAAGGTTTGTCCATCTGCAATGGATTTAGTCGGCGTCATTGTATCTCCTGCAATGGATACAGTGAAGAGATTAAAGGAAAGAAATAAAAAAGATAAATTTAACCATCTGATTTAGAAAATGAAATCAGAACGAAAATATGGGTATTTGAGGCTTGGTAATCTATCAAAAGATGCTACATTTACTAAAACAGAGGAGTTTAATCACTTAACTGATCTCGAGGCACTTTGCCCAAGAAACCTGATCTCTAGGCACAATCGTAGTCTCTAGGGGCTCGTTTGGTTCGCGGGAAAAGAAGGGGGGAAAGTGTGGTCAACGGGAAAGTAATGAGATGCCTCTTGTTTGGTTGGAGTTTTCAAAGGAGAGAGAAGGGAAAGTTGTATTCCCATAGGAATGTGATTCCCACATTTCATGGGAAAGTCTTTTCCATGAGAAACATGGGAAAGTTACTTTCCCATGAGGCGGGAATCACTCCATTTTTACTTTTTCCAAAAAAGTCCCTTCAGCATTAAAGAAGCATTAAAGAGGCATTAAAAACCTAATTTTTATTAAGGGCATAATAGGAATTATATATAACTTTCTTAGGAAAGTGGATGGCCAACCAAACATAAGCACCTTGGAAATTTGTCACTTTCCCATGGTCAACCAAACATGCCAAAAGTACTTTCCTAGGCATCCTCTTCCTAGGAATTTGTTTCCCAGGAATCATATTCCTAGGAAGGAAAATGCTTCCCGCGAACCAAACGAGCCCTAGGACTCCAAGGCTCCAATGTTGCTAGGAAAGTCCTCAAAGAACAATCGAATGGGTCTAGTTCCTCAACATATGTACTTCAGATTTCACATTAGGGACTCATTTGGATAAGGGCTCATTTGGTTCGCGGGAAAAGAAGAAAAAAAGTATAGCCAATGAAAAAATAAAAAAATATCTTTTATTTGATTGAAGTTTTCAAAGAAAAAAATAGAAAAGTAGTATTTTTATGGGAACAAAATTTTAATGTTTCATGGGAAAGAAAAATCTATAGAGGACATGAGAAAGCTACTTTCTCGTCGATTAGGAATTAGATTTTTTTTTTTCCAAAAGTATCCTTGAGCCATTAAAATCCGTGGGTAGGTCTCTCTTTTTATTATGAGTATGATAAATATTTTGTACAATTTTTCTAAAGAAACTGCATGTTCAACTAAATATAAGTCACTATGGAATGTGTCACTTTTTCATAATCAACTAAATATACAAAAACTATTTTTTTAAGTATCTTATTTTTAAAAATTATTTTTTAAAAAAGAATATTACAATGAGAAAAAAAATTTCGCCAAGCAAATAAGTGCAAAGGCCAAAGAAGCACAAGTCGGTTACTGAGGCGGTGGAGTCGAGAAAGGATACCTTAAGTCGTGCTCCGGCTTACAAGCTATAACTTTGAAATCTTTGCGAGATCTTTGAGTATCATTACAGATGTACCACACCCATTCCTCCTTAAATTTCTTACCTTATTTAATGAGAGTTTTTCTCAATTGATAACAAGGAATTTCTTCACCAAGACTTGAAAATCAGGACTTCATTCAACAATAGCTAAGAAACAAGGATCCCATAATAGATTAACATCTCAGTTAAATAATTATGATTGTATTTTGGATTATGTTATTTTTATAACAGCTTATAATAATTTTTCTGCAATGATGCGATCGAGAAAAAGGAAGAATTTTTTTAACTCGTTCAACTAGAATCTCTCAAAAGAAATTTAGAAGAAGATGTAACAATTGTGAAAGTAGGGTTTAAATTCCTTTTTCTTTTATTGATGATCTAAACCCGAGATATATAATATTTATTTATAATAGTGAGATCCGCTCTTGCAGAATTTGAATCAAATTTTTTTTCCTAGTTCTAATAGGACTTTCTTTCCTAAAATATATATTACTAGTAAAAATAAATTTAAAAAAGCTAAATTTTTTTAGGAGGTAGATCTCGATTTCTACATCGACTTTGCTTCTTGTCGCTCTGTCCGGTTCTTCTCGAATTGGTAGATATGCTCGATCAAAATTTTATCTGAAAAAGAAACTTTTAGTTTGACCAACCTATTTTAGAGTTTACATGATGGAAAGTTATCCAGTTTAAAATAAAAAAGATCTTAATCAGGCATCGTATGACCAATTTATGGCTTTCGAAAGTTTGGCTTGCGACTTGGTTTCTCGATATGGCGAATTTTGCTTCTGAACTCTGTTCAACCTAATTTGTATTGACCAAAATGATCCGCATCGAGTCTGAGGATTTTTTTGAATCTCATAAGGTAATTATATGCAAATAATAATGCTTTCAAAATCGTTCAACAGGCTTACTCTGAGAATTTAAAAATGAATTAACGAAAGAAGGAAAGAATGAATGCAAAAGGTGAGACGAGCAATTATATTTGGGCACATATATGGAAATTTCCAACATGGTCAGATGCACTTTATCTCTTGCCCTCGGGAAATCGTTCTATCAACTATATGAAACATCTAACTAAAGAAATTGATGGGCTGGCATGATGCCATACCAGAGTTCTCTTTGTGCATACTTAAAGACTAACCTGCTCTGGGAAATTTCCATGATGCGACATTTTATAATGATTCCATGATGCAACTTTTGTGCCTCTAGAAAAGCCACCAAGAAACTTATGAATTTCTGCGAACAAATAGCACTCCATGCCAACTCTATGAAAAATGCTAGAAAACTTGCGTGGAGCTGGAGGAAGGGCCCATATACTGAAAAGGGAATCAATTCTGAAGAATTAGATGACTAGATTCTAATTTCAGACAGGTAGGAAGAACAAAAACAAGGGATATCCTTAAACCAGTATACACTCTGCTTTCTTTACATCAAAAAAAAAAAAAAAAGTAAAAAAAACTGTGCTTTCTGTATCAAAGGAAGCATGGGAACAGTAAGCTCTGGATACACACTAGCATTCATACCTGGCTGGCCATGAACCAGGACTGCAGCTGCCGAGAATCCAAGCACTAGAACCCATTCCGCCAACGCCATTTCTCTTTTGCTTCCTGGCACCCAGAAAGTCTCATCTAGTTGTGCCATTTGCCCTGTGATAAGCCAGCTGCTTTCCTACGGAACAATAAGAAGCTGCAGAACCTTTACATCGTTTTCCGATAGCAAGGAATTTTTATACCCAAATGCCTAGAAGGTCTCTATCTTTAACAGGAAGCCGAAGTAGACCTTTTAATAACTAATAACAGTGATAGGAATTAGAAATAGACTTTGTTTATCCAAGTCGCCAGGTTTAATTCTACAGTATGATTGTTGTTACATCAACTACTTCCACGCCTTCAACAATAATAACAATAAAAAAAGAGCGCATAGCCGTGCAGAGAGGGCAGCTTCCAACATAGTTTCCAATCTGATATGGCATGAAAGGGATTTCTGCAATTCAAAGGAGAATCCATGCGATTTACCAACGTTGGGGAACTGCCTTGGACCAGATAGCAATACTCTTAAGAATTAGAGTTATTTTTGTTCTTTGAAATCCAAGGATTCCAATATCTTGGCATATCAAGCAACTTAAACTTTGTAGCAGTGCCAATTACAAAATAGAGGAGCTTTGGTTGATTAGAACAAGAAACTATGGTAATTAGATGGAGCAGAAGTTTCTCAGCTGATTACCGCAAAACTTTGCAACAGAGAAACAACTAATTTTTTGATTTAATGTTGAACCCCTTGAGGAGATCACTGTAGCATAAGCATAAGATCAGAAAGAACCAGAAAACATAGATTCCACCAATCCCATTTCTCTTTTGCTTCCTGGCACCCAGAAAGTCTCATCTAGTTGTACCATTTGTCTTGTGATAAGCCAGCTGCTTTGCTACGGAACAATAAGAAGCTGCAGAACCTTTACATTGTTTTCCGATAGCAAGGAATTTTTATACCCAAATGCCTAGAAGGTCTCTATCTTTAACAACAAGCTGAAGTAGACCTTTTAATATGAATGCAAGGGTGCAGCATATGCATAGACTAACGGCTCATTTATAGCAGTTTTTGTCCCAGATTGAAATTAAGGTCATGATCTGACGGTTCATCAGTATGCTTTTGTGGAAATGCCATTAACGAACTCCCTTTCCGTATGTTGTCTCCTCATTATAGTTCCATGTGTAAGTATTTTGCAGAAATTGATAGCCCGCGCCCTTTGGTACACTGGATTACAACTTTCAATCGTGTTGACTGGGACTGGGATTCTAACACCTGGTCCAGGCTTCAATATCACCCATGATACATTCTCCCATACGAGCTTGCTATTCACCAAACCACAGTCCCCGTACTGCACGCCGTATCTATTGCTCCCTCTCCCTGCTCATTTTTTCACCTTCTGAGCTTACCCAATACAAAACCTCTATATAAAAGCCCTCAAGTCTCATTTAAATTCCAGTAGCTGGGTCTACGTCAAAACAGCAAAGGAAACAATTGTTGTTATTTACCTAGCTCAACGGCAGGCTAGATTTTTTTTTGGAACAGCAATAGTACTCATTTTAATGGGTAATAATTGATTACTATATAAATATAACAATGTTATTCATTTTTTTGGTAAAACAATGTTACTCATTGAAGACTGTGGAGTGATTGATTAAAACCCCATTTGATTTTGATGAGCTCAAAGCATTTGAGTATATCTTGTGATTACTAATGAATTCAATTGAGTGTTTCAGTGAAAATCCTGTCCAAGTGTTTCTAGACTTGGTTCATAGTATTTTGGATAAGTTAAGAAGTCTGCATGAACCAATGTCTGAGACTCGAGTCGACTCCCGAGTATCACGAGTCGACTCCAAGCGTATCAAGTTCACTGGCACGAGCTCGAGTCGACTCCAGATCAGTACGAGTCGACTCCGACTGAGAACAGACAGAAGGACAGAAAGCTTCAACTCAGAAACTGTCAACGAGTCGACTCCCGAAGTGCGCGAGTCGACTCCAATGTTCAACGAGTCGACTCCAGGGTAGTAAGAGTCGACTCCAAGAGAAACACAAAGAAAAGTCAGAGAGCAGTTTTCGGACTCTGAGATTCGAGTCGACTCCCGCAGTACGCGAGTCGACTCCGAGACTGAGCGACCATCAACAGACAGAAGACCATGTTACTGCCTCTGAGATTCGAGTCGACTCACAGACAGCTCGAGTCGACTCCGAGACAAGCTTCACGTCAAAAGGCAGAAGACCAACTTTCGGAAACTGAGAGCCGAGTCGACTCCAAGGAAGTTCGAGTCGACTCCAAGACTGGATGAGCCAAAAGACAGAGAAACGGGAGTTCGGGCTCTGAGATTCGAGTCGACTCCCAGGACAGTCGAGTCGACTCGAGTGGACAATTCAAAATTGGATCCACGGACTTCAGTGGATGAGCCGACTCCAAAATTGCCAGGTCAGCTCCAGAAGTTGGCGAGTTGACTCCAGGTCAAGACGAGTCGACTCCCAGTCAAGACGGCAACTTTAATTCAAATTTGGAACAGTTGCCGAGTCGACTCCGGAAAAGCGTGAGTCGACTCCTGCTACAGCCGAGTCGACTCCTGATCGCGCGAGTCGACTCCAACCCACCAACGGTCATATTGTCAGGCTGCGCAGAGTATGCAGAACGGCCAGAAAAAGCAGAGTAACGGCTAGTTTCCGTGGGGGTTGGCTTAAATAGCCACAGAGGACTGTAGCAAGGCAGAGAACAGATATTCCACTCCAAGCATTCAAGTTTTCAAGCTCTCCAAGTGCTCTTAAACGAAAAAGGGGAGATCTGCATTTACTGCTCCAACAACTTCTTCCCAACAATAAAAGCTTCCTCCTCCTGCATTCAAGTCGACCACTCTTTCAAGAGGAGACCGGAGTTCCAGAAGCCATACCTCTTCACCAGCTTAAAAGCGTTTGAGGGCTTCTAACTCCTTTACGATTATATTGTTTTAAATCTGCTTTTTGAGAAGCTATTTTCTGTTTTCTTCTATCTCTTGTATTTACTTGATTCAATCGGGGGATTGAATCAAGAGGTTTAAGGTTGGTTGGTGAGCCAAGTTAAAACCAACGTGTGTAAGGGTTTGATTGTGAGCCCGGAAAAACAATCGGGGTTGGTTCTAGTCGGTGAGCCTGGGAAAACCGACCGAGTTCGTTGTGAGCTCGTAAAACAACAAGTTTGGTTGTGAGCTTGCAAAACAACCGGCTGTAATCCAAGGGGGTTATAGTGAAATTCCCAAGTGAGACTTGGGGAGTGGACGTAGGAGCAAGGGTTAGCTCCGAACCACTATAAAACTTTGTGTTTGTAGTGCATTGTCTCTCATCTTCTTCCCCGCACATTACTCACAGCACTAGACCTTAATTAATTAACTTGTTATAGTTTTTAATTAATCATCCACAAAGTTTTAATTAGTCAAATTATTTTAAAAACCCAATTCACCCCCCCTCTTGGGTTGTCTATCTGGGCAACAAGTGGTATCAGAGCCAAAAACTCTTCCACTCAAGAGTTAAAAGATCAAAATGACAACCCCATTTGGATCTTCTCACATTG
Source organism: Phoenix dactylifera (assembly GCF_009389715.1). Lineage (NCBI taxonomy): Eukaryota > Viridiplantae > Streptophyta > Magnoliopsida > Arecales > Arecaceae > Phoenix > Phoenix dactylifera. The sequence goes on along the minus strand of NC_052395.1, from coordinate 22,076,292 downwards.
AGGGTCAGTCCACCCAAAGACCCCCTTTCTTCAATGGATCTGACTACTCATACTGGAAGGCTAGGATGAGAATATTCATCCAAGCCCAAGACTATGAGATGTGGTCCATTGTAGTAAATGGGCCCTACATCCCATCCATATACGTAGATGGTGTTAAGGTACCTAAACTAGAAATGGACTGGGATGAACATGACATGAGGAAGGCACAATTAAACTCTAAAGCAATGAATGTCTTCTATTGTGCCTTAGACCGTAATGAATTCAATAGGGTCTCCACTTGCAATTCTGCAAAAGAGATTTGGGACAGACTTGAAGTGACCCATGAGGGTACGAATCAAGTGAAAGAGTCCAAAATAAATATTTTGGTTCATAAATATGAACTATTTAAAATGGACTCTAACGAAACAATTACATGCATGTTCACTAGGTTTACTGATATTGTCAATGGCCTAAAAAGCCTTGACAAGAACTATACTAACAGTGAACTTGTCAGGAAAATCCTTCGGTGTCTACCAAGGTCGTGGGAAGCTAAAGTGACGGCAATCCAAGAAGCTAAAGACTTGAACAGGCTTCCACTTGAAGAGCTCCTTGGATCCCTTATGACGCATGAGCTTACCATGAAACAACACAACGAGGAAGAGTCCTCCCATAAGAAAAAGGTAATAGCTTTAAAATCTACTTCTTCTAACAAGGACTTGTCTTGCAGCAGCAGCAGTGAAGAAGAAGAAGATGAGGAAGATGGTGGTGAGGCTCTTCTTGTGCGCAAGTTCAAGAAATTCATCAACCACAAGAAGTCCTATCATCAAAGGAGAGGCCCCTCAAATTCCTACCGCAAGGACAAAGGTAAGGAAAGGGAAAGAGAGGGGATCGGGTGCTATGAGTGCAAAAAGCCGGGACACATCCGAGCTGAGTGTCCCTTACTAAAGAAGAGCAGCAAGTACAAGAAGAAGAAGAAAGCCCTTGTCACCACCCTATCGGACTCCGACGCATCATCCTCATCATCGGATGAAGAACAAGAAGAGAAGGCCAATTTTTGTTTCATGGCCAACGAAAATGAGGTAACTTCTGATACGCACTATGATTTTTCATTTGATGAACTTTATGATGCGTTTAACGAACTAATGATTGAATATAAGGATGTTAATGTTAAAAACAGGGAACTAAAAGTAACTAACCAAACTTATATCCGTAAGTATGATTCTTTAATTAAGGATAAAGATGCTATTACCAAAGAAAATCTAGAACTTAAGACAAGCAACCAACTCTTAATTAAGAAAACTAATACCTTAACTAAAGATAATGAAAAACTAACTAAGAAATTTTCAGAACTTAAAAAATATAAACAAACCTTAGATAAGGATCTTACTAAAGAACTTAATGATCTAAAAGCCGAAAATCAGACACTAACTAAAGAACTTAACAAATACAAACCCTTAGTTGAAAGATTTACCTATAGTTCTGAAAAATTAAACATGATACTAAATAGTCAACGTGCAGTGTTTAATAAAGTCGGTTTAGGATATAAACCAAGGAATAAGCAAAAACTTCTTAGTAACTTCTTTGTTAAAGCTGGGGAAACAAAAACTAAGAAAATAACCTGCTTTTGTTGTGGTACAGTAGACCATAAAGCAAATGTATGTAATTTTAGGAAAAGTAAAACTAAAAGAAAAATTAAAAGGGTATGGGTTCCAAAAGGAACCAACTTGACTAACCATGAAGGACCCAAGAAAACTTGGGTACCTAAGATGACATGATTTGCTTGTGTAGGAGTGTCTTGCAGCCAAGGTCAACAAAAATTGCTGGTATTTGGATAGTGGCTGCTCAAGGCACATGACGGGTGATAAAGACCAATTTTTCACCCTTGAAGCTAAGAAGGGAGGTGCTGTGACGTTTGGAGACAACAACCAAGGTCACATCATTGGTATTGGTAAAGTTCAAATCACCCCTTCTACTTTTATAGATAATGTCAGATATGTTGATGGTCTTAAGCATAACTTGTTAAGCATCAGTCAATTATGTGATAAAGGATATGATGTTATGTTTAAACCATCACTATATATTATAACAAATCCTAATGATAATAGCTTAGTTTTTAAAGGGATTAGACGTGGAAATGTATATGTTGTAGACCTAGAAGATCTTGCAAAACATAACCAATGTCTAGTTGTAAATGAAACTAAAGATAATGATGCTAGTTGGTTATGGCACCGTAAGTTAGGTCATGCAAGCATGGACACAATAACTAAATTAGTTAAAAAAGAGACTCCGTGATAGGTTTGCCAAAATTAAAATTTGAAAAGAATAAAATATGTGAAGCATGTCAATTTGGCAAACAATCTAGGAACTCTTTTAAATCCATAAAATGTGTCTCTACCTCTAGGCCTCTAGAATTATTACACATGGACCTATTTGGTCCAACTAGAACAACAAGTCTAGGTGGAAATAAATATGGTCTTGTTATAGTAGATGATTACTCCAGGTACACATGGGTCATGTTCCTAGCACATAAGGATCAAGCATTTTCTATGTTTAAAAAGTTCCATAAGGAAGTAACAAATGCTAGAGAGTCTTCAGTCATAGCCATTAGAAGTGACCATGGTACCGAATTCGAAAATCAATTATTTGACGAATTTTGTAGTAAAAAGGGGATAACCCATAATTTTTCTGCACCTAGGACACCACAACAAAATGGAGTTGTGGAAAGGAAAAATAGAACTCTAGAGGAAATGGCTAGAACGATGTTATGTGAAAGTAACCTCCCTAAGTACTTTTGGGGAGAAGCCATTAATACTTCCTGCCATATATTAAATAGAGTTTTATTAAGACCCATTATAAAGAAAACACCATATGAACTGTGGAAAAACAGAAAACCAAAGGTTAATTATCTTCATGTTTTTGGATGTAGGTGTTTTGTGCATAATAATGGGAAAGACAATCTAGAAAAATTTGACCCTAAATCTGATGAAGGAATATTCTTAGGTTATTCTACAACTAGTAAAGCCTATAGAGTATTTAATAAAAGAACCTTAGTCATAGAAGAATCTATACATGTAGTATTTGATGACTCTAGTGACATCTCCTCTAGTAAGAAAGTTAATTTTGATGATGATGTTGAAATACTTGAGGAAAAGATAGATGAGATGGGATTACAAGATGATAATCAAAAGTTGATTGAAGGAGAATCATCAAGCCAAGAGGCTATTGTGGATCATGGGCTAACAAAAGCTTGGATGTATGCTCACGGGCATCCTAAGGAACTCATTCTAGATGATCCATCTCAACCGGTTAGGACTAGAGCTTCACTAAGAAATCTAAATAGCCATCTAGCTTTTGTTTCACACTTTGAGCCCAAACATATAGAAGAAGCCGAAAATGATGTAAATTGGATAAATGCAATGCAAGAAGAACTAAACCAATTTACTAGAAACAAAGTGTGGGATCTAGTAGAGAGGCCTTCTGAATATCCAATTATAGGTACAAAATGGATATATAAAAATAAGCTAGATGAAAATGGAATTGTTATAAGGAATAAGGCTAGACTAGTGGCAAAGGGTTATAATCAAGAAGAAGGCATAGATTTTGATGAAACCTTTGCTCCCGTAGCTAGACTTGAGGCTATTAGACTATTATTAGCATATGCATGCTCTAAGGATTTCAACCTATTTCAAATGGATGTAAAAAGTGCATTTTTAAATGGGTATATAAATGAGGAAGTGTATGTAGAACAACCTCCTGGTTTTGAAAATCATCAATACCCTAATCATGTGTATAAACTGAACAAAGCACTTTATGGACTAAAACAAGCACCTAGAGCTTGGTATGAGAGACTTAGTAAATTCCTATTAGAACATGAATTCTCTAGGGAAATGTAGATACAACATTATTTCTGAAAAAGAAAAATAAGGATATGTTATTAGTACAGATTTATGTTGATGATATCATTTTCGGTGCTACTAACAATCGCCTCTGCGAGGAATTTGCTGATTTGATGCAGAGTGAGTTTGAGATGAGCATGATGGGAGAGCTGAACTACTTCCTCGGGCTTCAAATCAAACAATCTGAAGGAGGCATCTTCATCAATCAAGCAAAATATATCAAGGAGATGCTCAAGAAGTTTGATATGGAGGGAAACAAGTCAATCAGCACCCCCATGAGCTCATCATGCAAGTTAGACCAAGATGAATCAGGTAAATCTGTAGATCAAAAACTTTATAGAGGTATGATAGGTTCTTTACTGTATCTTACTGCAAGTAGGCCTGATATTATGTTTAGTGTGTGCATGTGTGCTAGATATCAGGCTAATCCTAAAGAATCACACCTAGCTGCAGTTAAGAGAATCTTTAAATACTTAATTGGAACTAAGAACATAGGGCTGTGGTACTCTAAAGAATCTAGCCTAAACTTAATAGGGTACACAGATTCAGACTTCGCTGGATGTAAGCTTGATAGAAAAAGTACCAGCGGGTCCTGTCAATTTCTAGGAGAAAACCTAATCTCATGGTTTAGCAAGAAACAAAACTCGGTTGCATTATCCACTGCAGAAGCTGAATATGTTGCAGCCGGGAGTTGTTGTGCTCAAATCTTATGGATTAAACAACAATTAGAAGATTATGGCATTAAACAAGATAAAATCCCCATTAATTGTGATAATACAAGTGCCATAAATCTAACTAAAAATCCAATTCAACATTCAAGAACTAAACACACTGAGATAAGACATCACTTCATAAGAGATCATGTATTGAATGGTGATGTGTCACTCCAATTTGTTTGTACTGATAATCAATTAGCAGATATTTTTACAAAACCCCTAAGTGAAGAGAGGTTTAGTGTGCTTAGGAGGGGATTAGGAGTGATTGATCCATCCTAGTGGGTTTTTCACTAGATTAATTGATTTTGATGATTAGAATGAGGTTAAAATAGAGTTTCTATGCAGTGATCATCAAATCAGTCCTTAATTAGGTGATTTTCCCTCATTTGGCACGATTATGGCATGGTTTTTAGGTGCGTGCCAAGGTTAGAGACGACTCGAGTAAGTTTCAGAGCCGGCTCCTGAGGGGGAGTCGACTCGCGCATTTGCGGGAGTCGACTCGCAAAGTTGGCAGCTGAGGGGGAGTCGACTCGCACACTGTCGGGAGTCGACTCGCGCATATTCTGGAGTCGACTCGAGGTCGAGTCGACTCGCGACTCAGGGGAGTCGACTCGCAGTCGGGATCCGACTTTTTAACCCTAGGTTTGTCGTTTCGCAAACACTTTTCCTCAAGCCGCCACTGTTCACAAAGCCCTAGAGCCGACTCCTAGGTCATCCCCGATCGTCTCCAAGCCCTTTTCCCGTCGATTTTTCGCCGGACATTGAGTTTCCGTCCGTTCCTAGGTCATTTCCGGTCCGTCCCGAGCTTCCTCTGTCGGTCCTTCACCGTCCTCTAGGTATTTTTCTTCCCGTTTAGGTCAAGATGCCTCGTAAGACCGTCGTTAGGAAGAGGTCCCATCCCGAGGCCGGTCCAGAGCGGCGCTCTAAGGCGCGGCACGATCCCGCGAGGGAACCACCTCCGGATCGTTCCCCGCCTAGGGTGGTTCTCGTTAGGCCGTTGGCCGGGAAGGCCGTCACCTCCGGGAGGTTTGTCGATTTCGACTATCTCTCCCGGGAGGGGTTCACCATAGGCGATAGGCTTAGAGCCCAGGGCCTAGAGTACTTCCTCACCTTGGACCTTCCCACCTATCCTGGCCTAGTTCAAGAGTTTTACAGCACCGTCCATCGGGGAGATGGAGGTATCGAGGGCACGGTAGTAGGTGTCCCGTTGCGTGTCACAGAGGACCTCATTGCCCATATCCTTCACCTTCCATTAGTAGGGGTGGCTCCCGCACACCCTGAGGATAGAGTTGCGGCCCTTACGGTCGTCTTAGGGCATCCACCTCAGTCCCCCCTAGATGAGGTATCTGCTAGCTCACTTCCTATTGAAGTGAGAATCCTTTTGAGCATTCTGTCCAGGTCCATCTTCCCTAAGACAGGGAGATTTGATTTTGTGAATGAGAGGGACTTAGCTATTATGTCTTATATCCTTCAGGACACCCCGATCAACTTCCCAAAGCTCATTTATAGGTATATGTGTGAGCCCCTAGATAGACCTAGGCTCTCACTCCCATACGGGATGTTATTCACTCTTCTTTTTAGGCAGTACGAGATTCCCATTCCTGAGAGGAAACCCTCTCGTGCCTTGCGATGGACTGATCGCTTATGTACGGGGACTATGCACAGGATGGGGTTTCGGAAGAGAGAAGGGATCTGGGTTAGGAAGTCCACTCTTACTGCTCAGACCACCAGACCATCACCCAGTCCTGAGCCAGATTCAGACTACCCAGACCTTCCAGACCATCCAGACCTCCCATCCACTCCTCCTGCTCCTACCACCTCTGCCGGACCTTCCTCCTCAGTTCCACCATCTATGGAGGTCCGTATTGATACAGAGCAGCTCCGAGAGCTTCGGCAGGAGATCGTCCGAGATCTGAGGGATGAGCTGCTTCGGGAGCTCCGAGGTGCGGTGCCTGCCCCCACTCCTGCACCCGTATCTTCTCAGTTGGTCCCTTCCTTGACAGCCGTGACTGACATGACGGCTCATGTACGGGAAGAGATCTACAATGTCCGGAGTTTGGTCCAGGCCCAGTTCCACAGCATGAGTGAGGTCACGAGCTCCACTCGACAGATGCGAGAGGAGATAGGTCGTGACATGCACACCACCACCGAGGGGGCCGAGCGCTTGGCGAATGTACTCATCAACAAGCTGGACGCACTTCAGACATCGGTGACTGGGCTTCAGGCGTCGGTGACAGAGCTCTCCACTACACATAGCAGAGCCACCACGTCTATTATCACGCAGCTCGGACATGTGACAGATGCAGTCACCCTCCTCATGGAGCAGAGCCGATTGAGAGGAGGAGCACCATCCTCCAGAGGAGGTGCCACATCCTCGAGAGGAGGAGCCACACCCTCCAGAGGAGGAGATGCATCCTCGAGAGGGGGAGCTTCATCCTCGAGGAGGACATAGATGTGTTTGAGTTGTGTTTTGTCTTGCTTTGCTTTACTTATTGTATTCTCACATGTATTCACATTCATATCAATACAATGAGTAGACATTTTATCTTCAATTATGTGCCATTTGATGATTGGTTGTGCCATTGATTGTGTGTGATTACCTCCTTTTTGGTATGATGACAAAAAGGGGGAGAAATATGTATAAAATATGTAAAAAAGGGAGAAATATGAAAAAATATGTAAAAGAAATCAATAGAAATAAATAAAAAGATAAACTCTTAATAACACACACAAATTTGTTCTAAATGGATTCGGTACCTCGAGGCTCATTATCTCTCTTTTGGGGCTCCTAATGGAGTAATCTCCAGAATCTATTCAAGGGATATTCGGAGATTAGCTGAATCCTACTCAAGAACAAATTGACAGATTTTTCCTCTAAAAAGATAAAATTCAGTTCAAAAACTTCAAAGCATTAAAAGGAAATTCAGAGAATCAAAACATAGTTGAATGCATATGTTGAGGGGGAGAATCTGAATTTTAATCAAGCTAAATCATTAATGACATATAAGCCAAACAATTGATTGCATAATATGAAGGCTTATATAATTCCAAATGAAAGGGGGAGCTCTAACTCCGAAATTTAATGTTTCACTCCTTTCAAACTTGGATAAATTAAATTATCAGACATTTGAATTCATTTATGGATTTTACTTCATTGTTTTATGAGCAATTCATTTTTCACATACTCAAAGTTTTGTCATCATCAAAAAGGGGGAGATTGTGGAGTGATTGATTAAAACCCCATTTGATTTTGATGAGCTCAAAGCATTTGAGTATATCTTGTGATTACTAATGAATTCAATTGAGTGTTTCAGTGAAAATCCTGTCCAAGTGTTTCTAGACTTGGTTCATAGTATTTTGGATAAGTTAAGAAGTCTGCATGAACCAATATCTGAGACTCGAGTCGACTCCCGAGTATCACGAGTCGACTCCAAGCGTATCAAGTTCACTGGCACGAGCTCGAGTCGACTCCAGATCAGTACGAGTCGACTCCGACTGAGAACAGACAGAAGGACAGAAAGCTTCAACTCAGAAACTGTCAACGAGTCGACTCCCGAAGTGCGCGAGTCGACTCCAATGTTCAACGAGTCGACTCCAGGGTAGTAAGAGTCGACTCCAAGAGAAACACAAAGAAAAGTCAGAGAGCAGTTTTCGGACTCTGAGATTCGAGTCGACTCCCGCAGTACGCGAGTCGACTCCGAGACTGAGCGACCATCAACAGACAGAAGACCATGTTACTGCCTCTGAGATTCGAGTCGACTCACAGACAGCTCGAGTCGACTCCGAGACAAGCTTCACGTCAAAAGGCAGAAGACCAACTTTCGGAAACTGAGAGCCGAGTCGACTCCAAGGAAGTTCGAGTCGACTCCAAGACTGGATGAGCCAAAAGACAGAGAAACGGGAGTTCGGGCTCTGAGATTCGAGTCGACTCCCAGGACAGTCGAGTCGACTCGAGTGGACAATTCAAAATTGGATCCACGGACTTCAGTGGATGAGCCGACTCCAAAATTGCCAGGTCAGCTCCAGAAGTTGGCGAGTTGACTCCAGGTCAAGACGAGTCGACTCCCAGTCAAGACGGCAACTTTAATTCAAATTTGGAACAGTTGCCGAGTCGACTCCGGAAAAGCGTGAGTCGACTCCTGCTACAGCCGAGTCGACTCCTGATCGCGCGAGTCGACTCCAACCCACCAACGGTCATATTGTCAGGCTGCGCAGAGTGTGCAGAACGGCCAGAAAAAGCAGAGTAACGGCTAGTTTCCGTGGGGGTTGGCTTAAATAGCCACAGAGGACTGTAGCAAGGCAGAGAACAGATATTCCACTCCAAGCATTCAAGTTTTCAAGCTCTCCAAGTGCTCTTAAACGAAAAAGGGGAGATCTGCATTTACTGCTCCAACAACTTCTTTCCAACAATAAAAGCTTCCTCCTCCTGCATTCAAGTCGACCACTCTTTCAAGAGGAGACCGGAGTTCCAGAAGCCATACCTCTTCACCAGCTTAAAAGCGTTTGAGGGCTTCTAACTCCTTTACGATTATATTGTTTTAAATCTGCTTTTTGAGAAGCTATTTTCTGTTTTCTTCTATCTCTTGTATTTACTTGATTCAATCGGGGGATTGAATCAAGAGGTTTAAGGTTGGTTGGTGAGCCAAGTTAAAACCAACGTGTGTAAGGGTTTGATTGTGAGCCCGGGAAAACAATCGGGGTTGGTTCTAGTCGGTGAGCCTGGGAAAACCGACCGAGTTCGTTGTGAGCTCGTAAAACAACAAGTTTGGTTGTGAGCTTGCAAAACAACCGGCTGTAATCCAAGGGGGTTATAGTGAAATTCCCAAGTGAGACTTGGGGAGTGGACGTAGGAGCAAGGGTTAGCTCCGAACCACTATAAAACTTTGTGTTTGTAGTGCATTGTCTCTCATCTTCTTCCCCGCACATTACTCACAGCAGTAGGCCTTAATTAAATAACTTGCTATAGTTTTTAATTAATCATCCACAAAGTTTTAATTAGTCAAATTATTTTAAAAACCCAATTCACCCCCCCTCTTGGGTTGTCTATCTGGGCAACAAAGACACTACTAGGGACATTAAAAAAATATTGTTATAGCTGGTATCGAGTTTGAAGTTTAGAGAGATTACTTTACCTAGCTGGTACATGACAGAAGTGGCCAAGGAATGGTTGTTATTTACATTCTTTGTTGTTATAAATATGCTAAGCAAGGCCTCCAAGAACCATTATAACTGCAGTTATTTTGCATTTCGGGCCAAGTATTGTTGAAACAGTCTGGTCGATTCACCCTGATCTTAGGCCAGGACATTAACTACTAGGACCTCGAACTTACCATATTACTGTCGTCCAAACCCATTTTACCGTGAGCTCGATCTGCCCACCAAACATATTTCTTTCTATGCCCGCACAAGAATCTGACAGAAGGGCCGAGTCTGGCTGCTTGCTGAGTACGCTTACTTGATTAAATAATAGACATAACAGATTGGCTTCATGAATGATCCCATCAGAGTCATTATTTTGAATATAATCTCCAATTGCTTAGCAAGGGTCGCCGTTATTCTTCCACACATCCTACTCCTTAAGATTGATACACAGACTTGAGAAAGATAGCTCAAACAAGAAGAGGATATTATTTTCAAAGAAATTGCTTAATGTGAATCCTATATACCAAGAGTCCATGTGGCATAATTCATAATCTCTGCTTGGTCATAAACAAGATTATAAGATCATCAAAACTACCACTGATCATGCTTTTGGAAGAACATAATATATCACAAAAGACAGGTCAGAATAATAGGAAAATTATAATATGGTGGAGAAAATGACTTGCATCATCAAGTGGGTACCTTTGAGCGACTGGAGTAATAAATGATGGAAAGTTCAGTAATCATACCATCCAGTGAATAGTGATATATTGGCACATTTTTTAATTATCAAACATCACTGCAAGAAGAATCTAACAATATGTGACATAATGATGAAATCATAATATGGTAGAGAAAAATGGCTTTAATCTTCCACAGAATATCCCCAGTAAAAATAGCATTCAATAATACATTAGCACATGGTAGTGATCTCAAGAAAGAAAGATTTGAGCACAGTGTCGCAACAAACAACTCTTTTTTTTTAAAAAAAAAAAAAAAAAAAAGCATTTCTATCAATATGAATTCATAGTGTTCACTCCTCTAACCATCATGTGTCATGTGGCAAGCTCAAACTACAAGAGCAAAATGACTCCTACAAGATCATAACTTCAGTTCTCTATATCCCTCTACAAACATACAAACTAGTTATAAAAAAGATTAAAAATAAATTAAAATAAAGTGAAAACATAAAATATATAAAAGTAAAATGAAATATATAATAAACATGAGAGAACATAAACTCAAAAAAAAAAAAAACTGAGTTTTCAAAAGTGAAAAAAAAGATGCAAAAAAAAAGAAAATATTTACTATAAAGGAGAAATAAATCAAATTTTAGTAAACAAAATAGAATGATATTTGAGAAAATCATATAAGACCAGATTGCTGAAACCCTATTAGAGAACAGATCAGAAAAAAAATGAAATAAACTTAAAACTAATTAACGCATGAAAGATGACAAAATAGTTGATTAAAAAAAGTGGAAATAAAGAAAGCTGGATTTCTAAAGTAAAACTATGATGAAGCATTAAAAATTTAGTAAAATAAATAATTTGTCTTGATTTTTGTGTCTAGGTTTAATTATGTTCAACAATATAAGTTATGTCTTTTTCCCCTTAACATTTTATAGTATCTCTCTTTTTTTCTGTATCTAAAAGCACAGTGCATTAGATATGCCTATCAAGGAGTAGGCACCATTAACAATAACATAAAGTTGGCAGATATTCAAAAATAAATATAAATTTTAAGAAGATATTTATGCAAATTTGAATTTTCAGAAAGGTATTTATGCAAATATCCCTAATAAAAAGATTTCAAGCATCTAAATTTAATTATTATCCAAATTACTAAAACTAAATCATAACATATTGGAATCCCACTTGCCATGTTTTTGATACAAATAGATTCTACAACATCAAAAGCTACAGCTAGCTTCATGAATAAGGTTGTCAGTATTCTTGTAGCAACAAATCATCAAAATTATCTACTGAAGTTCTAATTTGTCATCTGCATTGTGCGTGCGCGCGCGTATGTGTGTGTGTATGAGAGACAAGCATTGATGTAAAATGGATGAATTTAAATTTTCCTATTCAAACACAAACACATAACTTCAGCACCTCGGAAGAAAATAAGTGGGATTTCATGGAGCAACAAGTGCAATAAGAGAGCACCACTCATCCAAAAGTGTAGTGATTCAACAACGAAAATCACATTGAACATCTGCATTTAATAAAGTTAATAACAAAGGCAGACCCCATGGTACATGAATTACAGATCTTTTCCTTGGATACCGATTAGAAATACCATCAAACTATTGTAAAAGACTGCGGCGGTCGAGTCGGGTTGGGCTTTGACCCGTTGTTGGACCTGGGCGACTCAGTGAGCGATGCAGATGGTGGTGGGCCGGCCGGGACGCAGGCTGGCCCAAAGGTCCACATGTTGGACATGGGCAAGGGCCTTTCGAACAAGCTGCCCAGAAGCTCGACGTCTGGGTCAACCGACACGGGTCTGGAACAAGCTACTGTGGGCCGGCCCGGTATCTCGGGCCGAGCCACCCGCCATGATGATTTGGGCTAGCCTATAGAGGCTAAGCGGCTGGCCGGGCCCAACTAGGGCCCGAGGTCGGGTCAGGGTGCCCGGGAGCAGGAGATGTCACCCCTTCCCACTGCTTCTCCGACGTCATCTTCGGTGAGGGCGGCCCTGACCTCGGAGAACCCCGATCTACCCTCCCCCCACCACCTTCACCGGAGATGTCGGCAGTGACGTCCCTGGGGCTGTTCCGGGAGGCGTTGCACTAGGTGGTGGTGTCTCGGGAGGCATGGACGTGGAACCCCCAACATCCGGGCGGGGGTCGTGGCGGCCGAGAAGATGGCCAATGGTGTGTGCTGCTTTGGGGCCCTAGGATCACCCTTCGGCGGTGAGGATGGTGATGTCGACAGTGATGGGGGAAGCTTCTAATTTGGCCAAAGGTGGAGTTGGTGGTAGGCCAGCCCCGTTTGATGGGACGGTGGGTGAGGTCTTCTGCAGTATGGAGCGGGGGCCCAACTCGCGGTGCAGTGCAGAGCCGGTGGTGTTGGGGGAAGGCGTCGGCCCCATCGAGGGTGTTGGGATCGGCGAGGGGCTGGTCCAGGGTGGGGTGAAGGGAGCTGGGGCCCAATGCAAGGGTGAGCAGGGGCTCGACCGGCAGCATGATGCGAAATGAAGATTCTTACTTGGAACTGCAGGGGAGCGGCCAAGCCCTTCTTCAACAGTTCTTTTAGAAGCCTAGTCCAGGTGAACGACCCGAACATCTGCTTCTTGTGCGAGACAAGGCTCTCTCGAGGTGGCCTTCGTCGAGTGCAAAATCACCTTGCAGCTGTTTGGGAGTCTTTTGCAGTTAAGTCTCAGAGGCTATCTGGGGGTATCCTGGTGCTACAGAAGTGAGGGGTAGCCATTGTGGATGTGTTCCACAATTGCCCTCAACAAGTTGTAATGATAATTTCTGAGCCGAATGAAGCTCTTTGGGTTTTGTGTGGTGTGTATGCTAGTACTCGCTATAGGATGAGAAGAGTCCTTTAGGCCGAGGTCACCAACCTTGTCTCCCAAGGGTCTCGACCATAGTGGCGGGCGATTTCAACCGCATCCTAGGGCCTAGTGAAAAGAGAGGTGGCAGAGCCTACACTGATAAGGTGGAAAAAATGAAGTTCCAAAAACTTTTGGCAACGAATGGATTGATGGATCTCGAGTTTCATCTGGTGCAACAACCATGATGGTCGCGCCATAGAGTGGGAGAGGATCGATAGGGTCGTCGCATCGCCTTGTTGAATTCAATGCTTCCCCACCTACTAAGTTCGTCATCTGGCCCAAAATGCCTCTGATCACTGACCACTCTTGATCTCTACTGCCTCGTGCTCCATCCACCTTGCCCTTTTCACTTCGAGAAGATGTGGCTGTCGTACCCTAAGTCCTAGGACATCGTTCGGGACGCCTAAGGGATGCCGGTGTGAGGAGATGCCATGCAGAGGGTCTCGCATAAGTTAGAGCTCACCAAACGAAGGCTTTACAGATGGAACTGTGAGATAGTGGGCGATATCTCCAGGTTGGAGAAGGTGGAGGCGTCTATTGCAGACCTTTAGGGGAGGGAGGATTATTTGGGCAAACTTTCGAAGGCCGACATAATTATTCTGCATCAGAAGCTGACCACGCATCACTCTCTCTGCAGCAGTAGGAGGTCTTTTGGAGACAAAAGTCTAGAGTCCAGTGGATAAAGGAGGGGGATATAAACACTCTTTTCTTCCACTGGTCAACTATCATTAGAAGGCAGAGGAGCATGAATCAATCCTTAAGAGACGGGGCAGGGCAGCGGGTGGAGGAGAGCGCGTTCAGATGGGTTTTGGTAGACTTTTTTAGGTCCAAGTGGACGAAGAACAGTGACTCGGAGGTAACTGCCTATCTTCCGCGGCCGGATGTCGGAGTTGGGGCGGCAGAGAATAAACCTTGATCAGGGTTGTGTCGGAGTCGGAGGTGCGGGGGGTTGTTTGGGCCCTGGCAGAGGACAAAGCCTCGAGGTCGGACGATTTTTTTCCCTTCATTTTCAGAAGGTACTGGTGCATTATTGGGAGGACGGTGGTGGAGGCAGTCCAGTTGTTTTTCAGCACAGCATTGATGGCTGACGACTGGAGGCAACTTTCATCACCCTGATCCTGAAGCGTCTGGATGCCGCGAAGCCCAGCCACTATAATCCCATCAGTCTTTGCACTACCCTTTACAAGGTGGTGGCCAAAATTCTGGTGGGCAGGATGAAACCCTTGCTATCTCGTCTCATTTGTCAGGAATAGGGAGCTTTTGTAGGAGGGCAGAGCATCACCGACAATGTCCTGATTGCCTAGAAGATGATGTGGGACCTACAGCGACCCCCAAGGCGGCGGTGCTACATGGCAATGAAGCAAGATATGGAGAAATAATTTGCTGGGTTTCGCTGGTGCTTCCTCAGGCGTGCGTTGGAGAGCTTTGGCTTCCACAAGACCTAGATTGCCTGGGTTTTGGGCTATGTGCAGGGGCCATCTTTCTCCACCCCGGTCAACAGGACGTCATCGCCTTTCTTCCATTCCACTATCGGGCTTCGGCAGGGTTGTCCTTTGTCCCCTTACTTGTTCGTTATCTGTGCTGATGTGCTTTCTCGCGCCCTGCAGGTTACTTGTCGGGAGTGGAAGTTGGAGGCTGATATTCCGACCCCCGATGTGCAGCCAATCTCTCACCTCTTTTTTGCAGACGACTGCCTTCTCCTGGTCAGAGCAAGGAGGGATGTGTTGGCCCTCAGAGGGGTTTTGGAGGACTACTGCAAGGCATCAGGATAGAGGGTACGTAAATCTCCACAAGCCTACCATTTGCTTCAGTTCGAAGACGGAGCTGCAAGTGAGGTAGGAGATCAGGAGGCTTCTTGGCATGAGGGAGCAGGATGGGCCTTGGAGCTACTTAGGTGTTCCCATTACGGGGAGGAGGCTGCGGATGACGGAGTGCTTCAGCTTGGTCCAACGCACCTAAGAGCGGTTGAAGGGTTGGAGGGCGGCTTCATTGTCTATGATGGGCAGACTGACACTGATCAAGTCGGTCCTGAGCTCCATGCTTGTATACCTCATGTCCAACACTGTAGTTCCGAAGATGGTGATGATAAAAATTGAGCAGCTTCTCCGAAATTTCCTCTGGGGAACCCATGGTGGCGGTCACGGTGTGCATCTGTTGGCTTGAAAGACGATCTGCCAGCCGACCCGCGAGAAAGGGGTAGGGGTGTAGTCTCTTCTAGTGAGGAGAGAGGCGTTGATTGCCTAGCATGCGGTAAGGTTTATCCTTGAGCCACAATGTTTGTGGAGTTAAGTGATGTCAGCCCGATACGACCTGGTATGGACTGGTGGGGCAGCTCAGAGTAGCTGAAGGTGCTCTTATCTTTGGCGGGAGATTTGCAGGTATGTGCCCACTTCTTTAGCTAACTCCAGGTGGCTGATCAGTGATGGGTGGAGTATGGATGTGGTGGAGGACTCTTGGATGGACTCACTCCTGGTGAGGCTCTAGCCGACTATGGTCAACGTCGAGCCTGTGGACGGACTTCGGATTTGTAATCTCCACCTGGAGGGGGCTGGGTGGGATACCAACCGAATCGGTCAGCTGTTTGGGGAACATCTTGCAGAGAGTCCGATCGCTTCCTATTACGGGGTGTGCCAGTTCGGACATAAGGGTGTGGAGTACATCCTGCAGACCCAAAGTCAGAGTGGGAGATATCTGTAGCATCCTCTAGAGTGAGCAGCGCTAGGGGATGGACTGTGCCTAGATTTGGTGGTTCAGTCTCCACCTAAGGGTGGCCCAATTCCTCTAGAAGGTGGCCTGGGGTCAGCTGCCGACGAGATTGGTGCTATGCGGGAGGGGGCTGGGCGTCCATCCCCAGTGCCCTGAGTGCCAGGTAGATGAGACCGTGAACCACGCTCTGTTCC
This sequence comes from Phoenix dactylifera, assembly GCF_009389715.1. NCBI lineage: Eukaryota > Viridiplantae > Streptophyta > Magnoliopsida > Arecales > Arecaceae > Phoenix > Phoenix dactylifera. The sequence goes on along the minus strand of NC_052395.1, from coordinate 22,060,098 downwards.
AGTGCGAGCGTGCTAGGAGGGTCTGGAGGTTTGTAGTGATCCCACCGGATGCATGGTGCAACTCAGTCTCTTTCTTGCAGGTGCTCAAATGGTGGGTCGTCGCCTCCTAGACTCGACAGGTGGCCATTGGGGCGACTTAGATTGCTTATCAGATCTGGCTGGCTAGGAATGCCTGGACCTTTGGCGAGACCTGTCTTTCACCAAGGTTTGTCGTCGAGCGAGCCCGGGTTCAGGCGGCAGAGATTATTCATGCAAATTCGTCGGATGAGCCTTTAATAGCTCAGGGTGCTTGGGGCTCAACTTCTACTCATGTAGCGTCTCGAACGGTGTTTTTCACCAGCGAGCCTCCACCTCCGAGTTTTTTTAAGGTCAATTTCGATGGATGTATGCTAGATGGCAGTAGGAGGGGAGGTGCTGGCTTCATCATCAGATACCCGAATTCTAGGATAGTTATGGCTGGTGGTTGCCAGATCTTCGACACCTCGATCCCAGGAGCTGAGCTGAGGCCGACATAGGCCGAGCTGGGCCATGCTCGGCATGTGTTGCGGGCTAGAGCAGTTTTGCTTGAGCGTGATTTGGATATGGTTATAGGTTAAATCCAGGGAGGCATCGACGGTGTGGGTGGGTGCCACCCTTTGCTTCGAGACATTCGAGCCATGGTCAATGGCAGTGTGGTGTTCTAGGCTAAGCATATTTATAGAGAGGCCAATGGGACTGCAGACTGGATGGCCTCATACATGGCCAACCACTCCGGAGGTGCCCTATGGGTTGGAGAGAGGGAGTTGCCTAGAGTGCTCCGAAATTTGTTGTTTTTTGATTTTTTTGCATATGTCCATACTAGAACTGTATGAATCATCCGGTTTAGCAAAAAAAAAAAAAAAGATTGCACATGTATATCGGCCAAAAAAATAAAGCAGACAATAAAAATTACAATAAATAGCTGCATACAAGCAAACTGGGTGATGCCTATTATGGAGGAATCACTATGCTGCATAACTAGACAAAGAAAAATACAAGGACGAAGCCATCTGAACGTAAATAACAAGTATCTACTACAGTCACCAACCCAAGTACCAAATGTTTCAAAGAAGTATCAGCAAACAAAGGGAAGCAGACAATTAAAAAAACAAAATGCTTACAGACACTAGCATATAGAAATTCCCTTGTCAACCATACCGCTTACATCTCTGCATGAACCAAATGACTGCATAACAACAGAACAAATAGAAAAAACCCCAATCAAACACATAAATTAAACTCCAAATCCCATTCAAGCCAAGAAAAGCAAAAACAACAAAGATGTTGAGAATTTATCGCAATCATCACTTGATGGTGTAGAAGATATGATTAAAATCAAAGGCTGTCAAAAGTTCAAAAAGAAATATCCTTTTAAGAACGCCAGTTGTAAATCAAGGGGAAAACAGAGAATAATATGAAAGATACATTAACAATAAAGTAAAACCAATTCAATCATTTAAAAATATCTCAAAGAGACTAGATACTTTTCCAACTCTGATCCCCGCAGAACAGTTGTTTACCTGTAATAAAGCAAAAGAGGTGCTCAACCTCCACAAGAATTCAAACATCATTAGACATGCTAACAATTCAATCGAACCAAGCAAGAGATTTTTTTAAAATCATACGAATAATTAGTTCTATCAACCTATTCATAAGGAAAATGATCTAACACCATGTTCAGCAAAATCTATTGAAATTGACATAAAAACAAACTCCAAGAACGAAAATAAATCATCAAGCCTCCAAAACGTTTAATAAATCATGTAGGGCAAGTCCCAGAACTAGATGATAATCACAAAACTAGGCCCCAGCGAATCACAGCTAGGAGCAGAAATAGCACGGAGATCACCACCTAACCCTAAAATAAGATTAGAAATCGAGAACCGACAAAACCCGAACACGAAACCAAGAACCATCACTGGAATCCAAAGAACACCGAGACCAAACTAGATAACAAGAAGACATAACCCTAAAACCAGACTAGAAATCAAGAACCAACTACAACCGAATTGGAAACCAAGAACCATCTCAGCAAACCGAAGAACACCGAAACCAAACTTGAAAACAAGAAACAAGTAATCAATAACCGAATCAAGAATGCAAGAAAGGCGAAAAGATACGAAGGGGGGACGGATCGCTTGCCTCCTCGTCGAGTTCTCGTCTTCCGGCGGTGGCGGAGGTTGATAGCGGGATCACCGCTCCAGGGACGCGAAGAAGAAGGCCAACGCCAGGCCCGTAATCGCCTGGCTCGCCATCCTCTCGCGCGAGAGAGAGGTCAGGTTCTCCATCTCAGGCGGTCGGATCCGAGGGACCCTTGGGAGAGAGCGGAAGAGACCGGGAGGGAGGAATAAATTAAAATAATGAAATTTGAACTGCGCGGAACAACTGGCGCAACGCTATAAAAGCCGTTACGACCGATGTCGACGTTAAACATTGTCGCAGGTGCCCGACTTTTTAGCATTCATACATGATCGACGGGGTCATGACCATCGTAACGGCAATGGTTTCAGCCATGCCGAATAAATTTTCAAGATAAATAATATAAAAATAAATAATAATTCATCGTTTTTCATTGCAATAAATTGTTACAATATTAATAATAACCGTTTCTTTTCACTTGTAAGTTCTTTCAAATAAAATATATTTTTCAAAATTCAAATTTTTATCTCAAAATTCCCTCCAATAATAATTTTATGATCCAAAAATTAGTATAATTTTATAATAATAAACATTATTTTAGTGCTTATGTTAATATTATAAAGTTGTTTTAAGACACATAATGGTTGTTATATCCGTTATAATGATCAATAGTAGTTTTTGTGAGGCTCTTATTTCATATATTGCAACTATGATTTTGAAATTATTTATGCACAAACGAATACCGAGCCTTTTTGTTAGTTTACAATTTCCTGAGTTGAAGTTACATGGAGATTGCTTCCATTGTATGAAGTGTAGAATCACAAAAATTGCTTGGAAATCCACGAATGGTATCTATAATTGAGAGAGAGAGAGAAAATAGGTGAGGAAGAGAAATAGGTGAGGAAGAGAAAGGTGAGGGGAGAGAAGGCACTACGGTGCCTATAATTGATGCATACTTTAATAGTTTGATTGATAAAGAATATTAGTTAATTATACAAGAATGACCAAAATATTTAATTGGAAGAGCTAATTCCAACTAAAGGCATTTATCAGATCGTGTGGGATACTTTAAATATTTATGTAACGACTTTCAAAACTCAAGGACAATAATACTCAACTTTATTTGCTTTTAGAAGTTCTGTCGATTTAAATGTTGAAGTGAGGCCACCAAGATGTCTTGTGAGAAGATCTCTAGCCTGGGCAAGTTGGGTTGTCTCGAGAGCTAACCCTAGCTCAGCTAATATATATATCTCCCAATCATATCCAAAGCGTGTCTTGATCTCTCTAATCCAATACAATCTAATCCCATCTTAAGCTGATTTGAATGAGTTAGTATTTAGTTGAATTGGGCTGGATTAGATTTATTGACATAGGTCAAGTCAAATAGGTAATTCAAGAATGGCAAAACAATTTTAACATTCATATTACAGTAACATTGGAGTGGTTGAAATATTATGTGCATTATCCAATTTGATGGCCTTATAGAGTTGAAGATATAGTTAAATGAAACATATTACTATTTACTCAAAATATAAATATAAACTTAATTATTTATAGATGGGTTTGGATTGGATTGGATTTTGATAAAGTTTAAGCATAATTCTATCCTATCTTTAATTGGGACAGGGTTGGAATTTTCAAGCCCAACCCAACTTAGAAACTCTGGAGCAATCCGGCAAAAGTAGCATATTGTATTTGTTGGATTCATATGAGAATGAATTTTGATGCAACAGTAAGGTTGCTCCATTGCAACCAGAAGGTCATATGTTTCAAATATAAAAATAACCTCTCCATACATGAGGGTAAGGCTAAGTATTTCATCTTTCTAAACTCTGCAACAGTGGGAGCCACTTGCCCTGAACCATTTTTTTTTTTTAACTTGTTGAGTGTAGCCCAACTAGAGTAACACTCCTAGTCACCGCATTTCATGAAAACCCTAAATAACAATATATTCCATGCATTCATGTTACGATGATAAACTTTGCCTCTGCTCATGATCTTATAGGAGGTAGATTCCCATTAGGTTAGTGTTGGGGGAAGTGTTGCCGCGTCTCGGCCGAGCGCATTCCTCGAGCAGGAGCGCGTTCCGCCGAGCAGAGGCCGGCCGAGTAGGCTGAGCTGCTCAAGCAAACCCCCGCCCGGGAGCCGGCCGAGCGCCTCCCCCCGAGCGGGAACCGCCCGAGCGCGTTCCTCCGAGCAGGAACCGGCTGAGCATGTTCCTCTGAGGAGGGGCCAGCCGAGCGGACCCTCCGGGCGGGGACCGACCAAGCGATACTTAGCCTGGCCAACCCGAAAACGCCCAAACCACGTCCTGAGGCCACGTCCTCCCGCAGCTTAGTCGGGAGATTACGTGTTGACTTCACCAACAACCGACGAATACGAGTCGTGCAGACTCCCGTTTCACTCAACAATCAAAGCGTATGGCACTCGCAGGCCCCCAGCTTGCTCAACAATTAAGGCGTATGGCTTCCATCGCTTACGGACACCAAGCCTTTCACGGCAAACTCACATGCCTATAAATGACGGCATGGCTCCATGACGACTTGGGCTCCGGCCTAATCTCCTGCAATGATGGCATTGACTTTCATGATAGGGCATTAAAAGATTGATCGTACGACAGATTCTGTCACATCACAGGTGAACTAGCCCTCCCTATAAAAGGAAGATTTCTCCACTTACGAAGGGAGGGCTCTCTCTCGGTGGCTCTAATCTCTCTCTCGCTCTCCCTTCCTCATATAGACTTTTTGCTGACTTAAGCATCGGAGGGCCGGTGCCGGACTGCCCGGCCACCGGCTTCTTGCAGGCCTCTGGGAAGACGCAGCTCGCCGACAAGCCGCCGTCCGCCACTCAGGCAGCGGAGCCTCCCCCTTCCAGCCGACGGTCGCCCCCGGTCCAATTTCCAGCAACAGTTGGCGCTAGAGGAAGGGACCGAGTCGCGACCATGAAACTGAGAAGCAAGGGAGCTTCCAATGCCTCCCGACGTCCTCCACCAAGCCCTGGACACTCTGTCCAGAACTCGCCGCCTCCGAAAGACCCGGCCCCCCAAGTTCGGCCGGAGCAGTTCGATGCCCTGGTGCAGCAGGTTCAGGCTTTGGCCGCCGCTATCTAGGGCCTGCAACCCAGGGGCGTCCCGACGGTGCCGCCCCCTCCGGCCCCAGTTCAACCGGCGCTCCCCGCGAGTGGACCGCCTCTCCCAAGCCAAGATCACCGTGTTCCGGCCTCCCCCTGGGGGGAACACCCGGTGAGGGGTCCTGGAGACTGGCCACAGCCGTCAGAAGCCGAGTCAGTCCCAGGACAACTTGCGCCGGGGCGGACCGCCGCGGCGGTCCCTCCAAGTGATGAGCTGGACAAGAAAGTCGAGAACCTGGAGCGTCAGATTGAGGCGCTCCGTGGCAGGAAGATGGGACGCGATGGTGACTTTGAGTTCACCACGAGATCCCCCTTCTCCCAGCAAATCGAGGATGAGCCGGTCCCGCCAAGGTTCAAGATGCCCCAGGTGGAGCCCTACAATGGCAGGACCGACCCTCTCAACCACCTGGAAAGCTATCGGGCCTTAATGGCCCTGCAGGGAGCCTCGGAGGCCCTGCTTTGTAAAGCCTTCCCAGCAACACTCCGAGGAGCGGCCCGGCTCTGGTTTACCGGGCTGAAGCCTAGCACCGTCTCATCCTTTGAGCAGCTCGGCAGACAGTTCGCCAGCAACTTTGCTGCCAGCCGACCCCAGCGGCGGACCTCTGACTCCCTCCTCGATATAAAACAAAGGGAGGGGGAGTCTCTCAGGGAGTACCTGGACCGATTTACCACCGCAACATGGGAGGTCCGGGAACTTGACCAGTCAATCGCCATGTCAGCGTTAAAGACGGGAGCCCGGTCCTACAGATTTCTCTTCTCCATCGAGAAGAGTTTCCCTGCTGATCTGACCGAGATGCTGATTCGGGCGCGGAAGTATGCGAAGGCCGAAGAAGCCGTCGCTTCCAGACGGGGCGGGGCCGAGCAGGCCTCCAAGAAGCAGAAGAGGCGCCGCGAGGAGCATGGCCATCCCAGGAGCCCGTCCCCACGCCGAGCCAGAATCCGACCCGCCTGAAGAGTCCACCTCGGCTGCGGAGGCCACCTCGCCAGAGGTCCCCGCCTCGCCCGAGGTCTCCACAAGCCCGCACATCCAACGGGAGGTATGAAAACTACACTCCCCTTACCGCTCCTCGGGCCGAAATTCTTATGGAGATCGAGGGTCGAGACTACTTCCGGCCCCCACCCCCGAGACGAGACCCCGGGGCTAGGCGTAACCCCCGGAAGTATTGCCGCTTTCACCGAGACCACGACCATGATACTGAGGAGTGCTTCCAGCTTCGGGACGAGATCGAAGCGCTCATTCGCCGAGGAGTGCTTGATCGGTTCGTGCGGAACCAACCCACTGGAAGGCCGGTGGAGAATCCCCCGCAGCCCGAAGATCCAAATGCCAACAGGCCCATCGCCGGCACTATCAACACCATCCGAGGCGCACCCTCGGCCGGAGGAGCTCCAGAGGAAGGAACCACCTCAAAGCGCTTGCGCGCCTCGGAGGCCATCTCATTTTCAGATGAGGACCTGAAGGGAATTGAAACTCCCCATGACGATGCTGTGGTCGTCTCTATGGTCGTGAACAAATTTGATGTAAAGCGTGTTTTGATTGATAATGGAAGCTCGGCGAACATTTTGTATTTCGATGCCTATTCCAGAATGGGGATGGCGGAAAAACAACTGCGGAGGATGAACGCCCCGTTGGTTGGCTTTACTGGGGACTCGGTCCCAGTGGAGGGCGAGGTCGACCTCCTGGTCACGGTCGGCCTCGCCCCCCGAGAGAGCACCGTGAAGATGAGTTTCCTTGTGGTGCGCCTGCCCTTGGTCTACAACGCCATCCTTGGACGACCAGGCCTCAACGTCCTCCGAGCTGTGGTCTCGACACGCCACTTGCTTATGCGGTTCCCCACCAGCCAAGGGGTCGGCGAGGTTCGTGGAGACCAAATGGTAGCGAGGCGATGCTACATGGCGACCCGTGAGGCGAAGCAACCGACAGCAGACAAAAAGCTCTCGGCCGAGGCCTTGGAGGCACGGGTCGGCCCTCAGAAAAATCGGGTAGAGCCTGGTGAGCTACTCATCCAAGTTCCTTTACGAGAAAATTCTCCCGAGCTAACCGTGCAGGTCGGCTCTGGCCTCGGCGCCCGCGAGAAGGATCGCCTTGTCAGCTTCCTGCGGGGCAACATGGATGTCTTCGCTTGGTCGCCCGCAGACATGCCAGGGATAGACCCGGAGGTCGCGGTCCACCGACTCCAAGTGAAACCTTGCAAGCCTGTGCGACAGAAGAAGCGGAACGCCGCCCCAGAGCGGCAACGGGCGATAGCTGAGGAAGTTGATAAACTCCTCGAAGCCGGCTTCATCCGGGAAATATCTTATCCAGAGTGGCTCGCCAACGTGGTCCTCGTCAAAAAGGCTAGCGGAAAATGGCGCATGTGCGTGGACTACACCGACCTGAACAAGGCCTGCCCAAAGGACAGCTTCCCCCTCCCCAGCATTGATCAGCTCGCGGACTCCACTTCGGGTCACGAGCTGCTGACATTCATGGACGCCTTCTCCGGATACAATCAGATACGGATGGCGCCAGTAGATGAGGAGAAGACGGCCTTCATCACCGACGGAGGTACTTACTGCTATAAGGTGATGCCTTTCGGCTTGAAGAACGCCGGAGCAACTTATCAGAGGCTGGTCAGCCGGATCTTCAAAGATCAGATAGGTCGAAACATGGAGGTCTATGTTGATGACATGCTGGTGAAAAGCCAGATGGCACGAGATCATTTGGCCGACCTCAGTGAAGCATTCTCTACACTTCGGAGGTACCGGATGAAGCTTAATCCAGCTAAATGTGCGTTCGGAGTCACCTCGGGCAAGTTCCTTGGCTTCGTAATCACACAGCGGGGAATCGAAGCCAATCCCGAGAAGATCCGAGCGCTCCAGGAAATGATGCCTCCGAGGACAATCAAGGAAGTGCAGCGGCTTACGGGCCGAGTTGCAGTTCTCGGAAGGTTCGTCTCCCGATCGGCCGAGCGCTGCCTCCCGTTCTTCGCGGCCCTCAAGAAGCCAAAGGACTTCTTATGGTCGGCCGAATGTCAGCAAGCCTTCGAGGAGCTCAAACACCTTCTTGCCTCTCTCCCGCTGCTCACGAAGCCTCAGCAAGGCGAGCTCCTCTACTTGTACCTGTCTGTCTCTCCCGTAGCAGTGAGCTCGGTCCTGGTCCGGGAAGAGAGCAAGCTTCAAAAGCCGGTATATTACACGAGCCGGGTCTTGAGGGACGCCGAGACCCGGTACTCTAAGCTGGAAAAGACCGCTTATGCCCTGGTCGTCTCTGCTCGAAGGCTCCGGCCGTACTTTCAAGCTCACACAGTGGCCGTGCTGACCGACCAACCGGTGAAGCAGATCCTGCAGCGATCAGATCGCGCCGGTCGAATTACAAAGTGGGCCATCGAACTCGGGGAGTTCGACATCGAGTACCGACCCAGGCCAGCGATCAAGGCGCAGGCGCTCGCCGACTTCATAGTCGAGTGCACAGTGCCGGACGAGCCCGAAGCCAGGCCAGCTCCAGTGGAGCAGACCCCGAGTCCGATCTGGACTTTACATGTCGATGGCTCCTCGAACTCGGGGGGTAGCGGAGCGGGCCTAATCCTCACCAGCCCAGATGGAGTGGTCGCCGAGCAGGCCCTACGCTTTGAGTTCCCCGCCTCCAACAATGCGGCGGAGTATGAAGCTCTCATCGCCGGGCTCAAATTGGCCGGCGAGCTAGGAGTAAGGGACCTGAGGGCCTTTAGTGATTTCCAACTGGTCGTGAACCAAGTCCTGGGTGATTTTGAAGCCAAAGAACCCATGATGCAGGAGTATCTCCGAAAAGTGCGGGATCTCACCTCGACCCTGAGCTCCTTCCACATCCAACACATCGCTCGGACGGAGAACCTCCGAGCGGATCAACTATCGAAGTTGGCGTCCTCCCGCATGAGCGAGCTCCCGAAAGCAGCAGCGCTGGAGTACCTCCAAATACCCAGCACAGAAGAGCCCGAGCCGGCTCTCTGCATCAAAATTGAGCCGAGCTGGATGGACGAGCTCATCAGCTACTTGCGGGATGAAGTCCTCCCCAGCGATGAACGCGAGGCTCGCCGAGTCAAGCGCTTGGCTGCCCGGTACATATTGTACGAAGGTAAACTCTATCGGAGATCTTTTACCTCTCCCCTCCTCAGGTGCCTCCGCCCGTCCGAGGCGGATTATGCAATGTGCGAAGTCCACGAGGGGATTTGTGGAAGCCATCTGGGGGGACGAGCGTTGGCGCACAAGATTCTACGCCAAGGATACTACTGGCCGACGCTCCAGAAAGATACCCTGGACTTCGTCCAGAGGTGCGACCGGTGTCAGAAGAACGCCAACATCCAACGACGACCCTCGGCCCTGCTGACCTCGATCAGTTCCCCCTGGCCATTTGCCCAGTGGGGGATTGACATCTTGGGACCGTTTCCTTTGGCAACGGGACAAAGGAAATTTATAGTTGTCGCCATCGACTATTTTACGAAGTGGATGGAGGCCGAGCCGCTTGCTCGGATCACCGAGCAGAAGATGCGGGACTTCATCTGGAAGTCAATTATTTGCAGATTCGGGCTCCCCCGCATCCTTATATCAGATAACGGTCGACAGTTCGACAACGCCCGTTTCAGGAAATTCTGCTCCGAACTTGGCATCGACCACCGTTTCACCTCGGTCGCGCATCCACAGACAAATGGAGAAACCGAGGTAACAAATCGAACCATCTTGTAGGGGCTTAAGGCCAGGCTCGATCGGTCCAAAGGACAGTGGGTCGAAGACCTGTACAACGTCCTGTGGGCCTACCGGACCACATTCCGGGTGCCCACCGGCGAAACTCCCTTCAATTTGACGTACGGGACAGAAGCCGTTATTTCCCTGGAGATCGGGCTCCCTTCTTCGAGGGTAGAATATTTTGATGCCCGCTCCAGCTCCTCGCAGCTCAAAAATAATCTCGACTTAGTCGAGGAAGTAAGAGAAGCCGCCCGAGTTCGCATGGCAAAGTACCAGCAAAAGACGGCGCAGTACTAAAACGCCAGGGTCAAGATCAAATCCTTCAAAGAGGGGGACCTCGTTGTCAGAAAGGCAGAAACCTCCCAGCCAACCGAGCAAGGGAAGCTGGCCCCGAACTGGGAAGGACCCTACCGGATCGCGCGTGTCCAGCGACCCGGAGCCTACAAGATAAAATCTCTTGACGGGACTCCCATTCCACGGAGTTGGAGCTCCGAAAACCTTCGGGTGTACTACCAATAATGCCCCGGAGGGTCCTCCGTACCGATTGTAAATCTCATTTGCAATTGTTTCAACTCTGCTAAATTTCTCCTGGTGTCTACATACTTCCAGATTATACGACCCCGCTCGGATGCAAATAGAACCGGGCAAAGCCGGGCGCCGCAGCGAAAAACTCGGAACGCCGATACCTCCATCGATCTCCATCAGGCATCGAGCTCGGCTCGATCTCCATCGACCATCGAGCTCGGCTCGATCTCCATCGACCATCGAGCTCGGCTCGATCTCCATCAGGCATCGAGCTCGGCTCGATCTCCATCAGGCATCGAGCTCGGCTCGATCTCCATCGACCATCGAGCTCGGCTCGATCTCCATCGACGATCGAACTCCAGATACCTCGACCACGGTCGGGATGCCCCGATGCTTCGGGATGACGGGGCAGTACCTACGTGGTCTCCCCCGAAAACAAATGATCGCGATTTCCATCGACCATCGAGCTCGGCTCGATCTCCATCAGGCATCGAGCTCGGCTCGATCTCCATCGACCATCGAGCTCGGCTCGATCTCCATCGACGATCGAACTCCAGATACCTCGACCACGGTCGGAATGCCCCGATGCTTCGGGATGATGGGGCAGTACCTACGTGGTCTCCTCCGGAAACAAATGATCGCGATCTTCATCGACCATCGAGCTCGGCTCGATCTCCATCGGCCATCGAGCTCGGCTCGATCTCCATCGGCCATCGAGCTCGGCTCGATCTCCATCGGCCATCGAGCTCGGCTCGATCTCCATCGGCCATCGAGCTCGGCTCGATCTCCATCGGCCATCGAGCTCGGCTCGATCTCCATCGACCATCCAGCTCGGTTCGATCTCCATCGACCATCGAGCTCGTCTCTCCATCAGCTTTCGGGCTCAGTTCATCTTTGTCGGCCATCGACACTTTGGTCCCGATGTCACTCAAGTGATCCAGGTGCCCCGAATCCTGTGGTCGCTCCGTGCGCGAGCCCAAAAGCTACGCCACGGTGCCTCGGACTAGGCTCGGGGCCGCCCCCCATGGACACTCGCGGCACGGGGTACATAGCCCCGAAAAGGTACGCCCCGATAGCGCCCGCCCTGTTCGATACACATGCTCCGTACATTTTCATGTTCCTGATGAATACCGACTGATATCGGGGTCTCCGGCCTAAAGTATCGGTCGAGTGCATCTACTTAAACCTTAGCTCGGTTCTACGGCCGCCCACTAAGGTTTAGTCCTGAGCTCGGGGCTCGGTGATTAGAACAAGGCGCTCCCTAACTACGATTGTGAAACTACATCAAAGCTCAGGGGCTCGGCAAGTCCGAGTCCGATCTAAAATGCCTTGGTGGCTTAGACTAAAGCGTCTAAGGAGCCGGAAGAAGATTGGAAGATTGGAAGAAGTATATTCGTTAAAAAAGCCCAGAGGCCAAAATACAAAATGGGGGGTCGGCCGTGCGACAGACGCGGGCCAACCCCGAGTTACGAAAGAGGAAAAAATATCCAAGTGAGGGCACGGCTTGCGGGATCTCCCCGGGCTCGACTTCAGCGCCCTCGGCCTCGGCTCTCTCGGCGGTAGCTCCGAGCTCGCCGACCTCGCCTTCGGGCGCAATCTCGGGGGCGGATTCCCGAGCTGCCCCTTCTTCGGGGGCTTCCGGAGCCGCCTCGGCAGGCTCCGTCCCGAGGCCCTCGACTCCAGCTCCAGGCTGGAGCAAATCTAGATCGAACTCAGGGCAGAGCCGGCGCAGCTGGTTGCGGAAGTCGTCGAACCCTTGGACAAGGCCGTTGACAGCTTCCTCCTCCAGTAGCTCCTGGAACTCCTCCGACTCTTTGAAGAGCCGGACAGCGTCTGAGGCCCGTTTCTGGGCCTCCTCCTCCCGGGCTCCGAGTTGAGCCTGGAGCTCCTTGATCTTGAGCTCCGCTTCTCTTATTGCCTGCTCACGCATGGTGAGCAAGGATCGCGCCTCGGCCAGGCGAGCCTCGGAGGCTCGCAGCTCCGACCTGGCCAGGGAATGGGCAGCCTTCTCCTCGTCAAGCCCCATCGTCAGGAGCTTGGCTTCATCTTCGGCGGCGCCCACTCTGAGCAAGAGCTCCTCCTTCTGGAGCTCTAGTCCTCGTGCCTTCTTCTCGGCCTCTTCTTGGGCTCGCATGCACCGGCGAGCCCGTTCCTTGTAATCGGCACCCAGAGTGATCAGAGTGTCGACTTCGAGAAGATGCTGCAGGTAAAATAGGGGTCAGGCCGAAGACAAGGACTAGGAATATGGAAGCGCTAAAGGAAAACTTACCCGAACAGCCGAGAGACGAGCTGAATCAAGAAATTGATTCAGGCTCATAGCCTGAATCTTCGCCCTATCGGCGGGGAGGATCGCGACGCGGAAGAGTTGCCGCGCCGTCTCAATGTTCTCGAGAGCGGAGTCACTCTCGGACAGCCGCCACTCGACTGTGTAGGTCCGCTCCCCTTGTTCTTCCTCCTCTGGCGGGGCAGGGGGGCCGGGCCTCGCCGCTACCGGAGAAGGCGGCCTCGCAGCTCCTCCGCTGCTCGGCTCAGGTGCCGAGCTCTCGGGACGGGTTGCAGGCCGGCCCGATAATTGTGAAATAGGCGCAGGACACGCCAGCGCCAAGGTCTTACTCCCCGAGCCTCCGGGCTCGGAGCTCCGACCCCCCCTCGCGCCTTTGGGAGGGCCGTCTCGGGGAGCGTCGATCTTCGCCCTCTTCTTTGGCTCCAGCGGCTCCCCCGAGAGCTCGGCGGCCCTCTTGTGGAACCGAGCGTATATGACCTCGCTCTTTGTCACCATTTTTGCGATGTCTGCAAGGGCGAGCAGGATGTGTTGGACAAAAAAAAAAACACAAAAAACAAACCTCCTACTATTATCCTTACCATGAGGCCGCGCCGAACTCAGGCCTACATTCACCAAAGCATCCTCGCTTAGGAGGATGCCGTCCCCGAGGCTGCGAACGTCATCAAGGATCCCCTGCTCGCGCGTGGTAAGCTTGGGAATTTTATTGGCGCTCCTGAGTCGGCTCGGCCTCCACCTAGGGTCGAACCCCCACGACCGCTCCGAGCCCAAAAAGAAGAATTTCTTCTTCCAATCATGAATGGACGACGGAGCGCCCTGGAAGAGTGGCCGACCCGCCCGAAGGGCGATGTAGAGCCACTCCCCATCTCCCGGATTCGACTTTAACATAAAAAGTCGCCGGAAGACGTTTACAGAAGACGGGACCCCGTACGCCAGACATAGCGACAGGAACCCGATGATGGTCCTCCATGCGTTTGGAGCAAGCTGCGCCGGGACCAACTGGTACTCCGCGAGCAGCTCGTTCACAAACCCATGGAGCGGGAACCGTAGGCCGGCCCAGAGTGCCTCCAAATACACTCCGATCCGGCCTACCGGGGGATTCGTGACACGGTCCCCCAGCCCGGCGGGTTCCAAACGGAACCCGTGCAGAGGGAAGAACCACTCCTCGACCATCTCGACCTCCACCTCGCTCATGACGGACGCAACATCATTTGGACCAGAACCCATTGGAAAAGAGGGGAAGAAGGAAGAAGACTCCGGACGAAAAAAAGAAAAAAGAAGAAAAGGACCTGTCGGAAGTTCGCCGGAAATCGGTCACTCCGGACTAAGAAGAAAGCAAGAAGAAAAAGAAAGGAGGTAGGAAGAAACTTGAGGAAGACTTATATATATACCCCTCCAACGGCCCGGATCCGCGGGACCGAGCGCTGCCCACCGACCAGATCGTGATACGTGTCAACCCTAGTAATTAAGACGCCGCATCCAACCCGAACCGGCACCTCGAATACGGGAGCGTCGCGTCGGATCGTGTTGTCTCATCATGAGCCCACGACGCGAGGATGCTTCGAGAAGCGAAAAGGGACCGATGAAGCGACTGCCCATTATTAGCGCCTTGGAGCGCGCGGAAATTTGAAAATCCCCAAGCCACAATTAACACAGTCGAAACTACTTCCCGCGCTCGAACTCCCGAGTAGCTCGAGTTCGGAAGTCGGGGGGTAGTGTTGGGGGAAGTGTTGCCGCGTCTCGGCCGAGCGCATTCCCCGAGCAGGAGCGCGTTCCGCCGAGCAGAGGCCGGCCGAGTAGGCTGAGCCGCTCAAGCAAACCCCCGCCCGGGAGCCGGCCGAGCGCCTCCCCCCGAGTGGGAACCGCCCGAGCGCGTTCCTCCGAGCAGGAACCGGCTAAGCATGTTCCTCTGAGGAGGGGCCAGCCGAGCGGACCCTCCGGGCGGGGACCGACCAAGCGATACTTAGCCTGGCCAACCCGAAAACGCCCAAACCACGTCCTGAGGCCACGTCCTCCCGCAGCTTAGTCGGGAGATTACGTGTTGACTTCACCAACAACCGATGAATACGAGTCGTGCAGACTCCCGTTTCACTCAACAATCAAAGCGTATGGCACTCGCAGGCCCCCAGCTTGCTCAACAATTAAGGCGTATGGCTTCCATCGCTTACGGACACCAAGCCTTTCACGGCAAACTCACATGCCTATAAATGACGGCATGGCTCCATGACGACTTGGGCTCCGGCCTAATCTCCTGCAATGATGGCATTGACTTTCATGATAGGGCATTAAAAGATTGATCGTACGACAGATTCTGTCACATCACAGGTGAACTAGCCCTCCCTATAAAAGGAAGATTTCTCCACTTACGAAGGGAGGGCTCTCTCTCGGTGGCTCTAATCTCTCTCTCGCTCCCCCTTCCTCATATAGACTTTTTGCTGACTTAAGCATCGGAGGGCCGGTGCCGGACTGCCCGGCCACCGACTTCTTGCAGGCCTCTGGAAAGACGCAGCTCGCCGACAAGCCGCCGTCCGCCACTCAGGCAGCGGAGCCTCCCCCTTCCAGCCGACGGTCGCCCCCGGGTCCAATTTCCAGCAACAGGTGGAGAATGAATATATTCCATGCATTCATGTTACGATGATAAACTTTGCCTCTGCTCATGACCTTATAGGAGGTAGATTCCCATTAGGTGGAGAATGGCCAATGTAGATGAGAAAATTTGATGCTTGTTTATCCAAATTTTACAACATCTAACCGAACATCTCCCATCATGTCAGTCAGGTGATGAGAGGAGGTTGTGCAGTTGGGGGTCTTTACATATTGTATATTGTACATGATTTGGCGGAGAAATGAACAAAACCTATAGGGATCGATTCTGCTCCTCCATCTTTATGTACTGTTATTTCTTTTGACGCTGATGGTGGAACTCACGCCAGATTGACATGAGCTACCCTAGTACCAAAAAAAATAATTATAAAAAGAATAATAATAATAATAAAAAGAAGACTTCACCTGGGTCATGGAAAAGGACACTCAGATAACTTGGCCTTTTTGTTTGGCTCCGTGGGAAAATAAAAGAAAATAAAGAATGTCTCACTACCAGTCTAATAGTAAATAAGAAGACCCTGCAAGAAATAACGTATTAAATCCGATCCTTGTCTGGAAGTGAAAAGGACAAACCGAAAACTGGTTTCAACATTTCTTTTAAATCTTTTGCTAGTCGACACGTACATGGATTGTTCGTAAAATCCTTGAGAATGAGTACGAAGAACTTGTGCTGGCGACCTGCCCTCAACTCAATTTCAGCCGAAGTTCCCATCCTATTTCTCAAAAAAAAATAATAATAATAATAATTTCAACAAAGAGTCATCAATCATATATTTTAGAAAACATATTTAAAGAATCACTTAAGTGCAACCATTGTGCCAACGAGGAAGTCTTCAATTTGTGTTTTTCTTTTTGAACAAGGAAATGCCTTCTTAGATTTATATAGGTAACCCTTCGCTGGTATGCAGTGTTAGATTACTATGGTGAAATGCCAAACTAAACAACTATTTCTGCATATGTGGATAGTTGCTCTCTCGTTACATAAACAATAGCAATAACGACTATTTCTTTTAATTCTCCATCTTTATGTAGCTCCATGACTCCTGTTAGTCCTGCATTACTTCTCTTCATCTTCCCCCAGTTTTGTCCGCATGTTTCTCTGACAACTACAAACAGTAAATATTACAAATATATGAACATAGATTGAAACAAGTCTGTGAAAACACATTGCAAGGAAACTCCAATAGTTCAATTGATTAACTCACATTTAACTTTCTCAATTAACACACATTCTCACATTTAACTTTCTCAATTAACACACATTTAGCCAGTAACAAAGTAATTAATACAATCTTATTGCTTTATTTCTCCCTGCTTCATAGCTGTCGAGTGTGGACCAAGTTGGCATGTCTAGGTATTTCGCTACCGATAGAGGTAAGGATTATCGTACATGATCACCGACCGATTATGGATATTTTATATATTCATATGTGTGCACCAATAAATAGGATGCAGCATGGATTATGATATTACTTATTTTGAATTACATGATATTAGATTGTGCTTATTTATAACAAATGTGTCAAATGATATTAAATAACTTAAATAAATTTGATCACACGTTTTAAAAATAGGAGGCATCTAGACTACTTGGATTCATATAAAATATGATGTATGTTGCCGGCCACGGGCAGAAACATGGCATGTGTTGGCCAATCCTGGCCAAGAGGTGGTCGAGGCCGGTCCAATAACAAGAGACTGACGTATTAATAATGATGATGATGATCTGATTAAAAATTTCTGATAACACACCTATTATTTTGGTGTTATGTGATATGTATCTTGAACCACAATTTCGATAAAGCAAGAAACATAAATCTCAAATTGTTAGCGTTTGGAAGTATGATAACTGTATTTTATTTCAGCAGATTACCCTGTTGCAAACCATAGTCCAAGATTAAGAAGTAAGAACCCACTACGCCCTTACAAGCCATAGCCCATAGATCAAGTACCTAAGTCTTTAGCAACCCCATCTTTTGAAAGCCCTCTTAGTTCCACTGCAGTTTATGGGTATTCAGTCCGACACTCCTTTAACTACCGGCTCACTAGTTTGATGATGAAGAGAACCGGCAACCGCTCTTTATGAAAGTGAGGAAAACATATCAATTTGGCTTCTTCTAAAAAAAAAAAAAAGAAGACCGTCCACACTTGCTATCCTCGATATATCCATGGCACCAAGACCTCTGGCATCTAGAGTTCACCTATTGCTAAGTACAAAACCACAAAGAGAGAGCCACCTTCTAATGCAAATCACGGTGAGATACACCCTGCACCACCTACAATTAAACTAATAATACAAAGCAGCCAAGAGCAACAAGACTAACTAAAAACCCTAGAGCACGGTCCATGTCGAATTGCAGTTAATTGATATTGATGAAAGGATTTTGAGAAGCGTATCATATATAGACTTGAATTAGATTTCTCAATGTATAGCCGAATATTTTCTTTTGATGTAGCTGTTACATTGGAGGGCATTCCAAGACCTACTCCAGGGCAAATTGGCAGATGGCCAGGAGATAGCAATTAAAGGGTTTCCTTCCCATTTTGGACAAGGACTAGAATATTTGGCACAAATGAAATACAAGCAAACACAAATAGGGTTGTTGGCGCATAGAAAGTAATCAATAAGCAAGATTATTTTATTTTTTGAATAAAAACTTCTATTAACTAAAGGTATAACATGGTATTATTTTGACGAATAGCATGGTTTATGGTTTAATGTTGCCTTTCAATGGCTACATGTCGCCTGAGTATGCCATGGAGGGTCTTTTCTTGATCAAATCTGATGTCTTTAGTTTTGGCGTCTTGCTTATGGAGCTTGTAAGTGGAAAGAGACATGCTAGCTTTCGTTAATATGGCAACTTTCTTTACCTCGTACGATATGCGAGTAACGAATCTGATCGGTAGTTTTCTACTAATTCCATTTATAAAATAACATGCAGTTGGTAGCTCCACGCCCTTTAAACTAATTCGTGTGATGTACAATTTATGTCACTCTGGAAGTTGTTGAAAGAGCCAATCCCAGGCCCGTCCACTCCTTTAAACTTTTATATATGTGAGAATAATTAGTTTGTTAGATATATAACATGTTATTATTTTATTATATAATATAATTAGTTAATATAATCAATATATAATATATAAAATCTCAAGCCAGGCTAGCTCACGTTTTCAATTTTTTCAGATCCACCCTGATTTTGAGATCGGCCTTACCTTTTTGCCAAGGCCTACTTCACAAGACTTTGTTTAGTTAGTGCCCAAGCCCACTAAATTTCGGGCTGGGCGGGCCACCTGGCCTATGATGAGCTCCAGCTTGAGCTGATTCTAAGCAGCCTCTCATCACTGTCAGAATTGCAGCGGAAGAATATTCTGCATCAAACATGGGTGGAACCTGCGGTCCAAATAATGCAACCATCACGGTTCCAGATGGTCGATAGTACTGCTTTGGTTTTAACAAATGTACAGGAAAGGAATCATTCAAGATGCTTGTGTAACAGCATGGGTGCTTGTGGTAGTCATAGGAGTCCACCAATGAGGTAATAAATTCTCAGTCTGCAGAGGTTTCACTCTTTTACCCAAAATAAGAAATAAGAAAACCAGGGAGGGTTATAATTTTCTTTTTATTTTTTGAGAAGAAAAAGTAAAGATTCTAATTGCGGAGAACAACACTAAAACTACTATTGATTTTTCTTTTCTTTCCTTTTCTTTTTTAATGAAGGTCTACTATTGACTATTCAATGCTGGAACATATACTATTATGGTTATAATCGCTTGGATGCTATCCCGTGAAGATCGTACTAACCAAAATAAAAAATGTTAGGGCTCGTTTGGTTCGCAGGAAGCATTTTTCCTCCTAGAAATATGATTTCTGGAAAGAAAATTTTTAGGAAGAGAATGTCTGCAAATGTACTTTTGGCATTTTTGGTTAAACATGGGAAGTGATAGATTTCCAGAGTGCTTATGTTTGGTTGACCATCCACTTTCCTAGGAAAGTTATGTGTAATTCCTATTATATCCTTAATAAAAATTAGGTCTTTAATGCCTCTTTAATGCTGAAGGACCTTTTTGGGAAAAAAATAAAGATGGAGTGATTCTCGCCTTATGGAAAAGTAACTTTTCCATGTGTCTCATGGGAAAGACTTTTCCATGAAATGTGGGAATCATATTCTCATGGAAATACAACTTTCCCATCTTTCTTCTTTGAAAATCCAACCAAACAAGAGGCATCTCATTACTTTTTCGTTGATCACACTTTTCCCCCTTCTTTTTCTGCAAACCAAACAAGCCCTTCTAGTCTAATCATCAAGGAGTATTCTCATTACTTGTTGGTCATATGGGCATTAATCACTCGAAGGGTTTGAACATAGGTTGGTTGTAGGAATATGGTTATCCTTTCTTTCCCCGAGGGAGAACAACAAAAACCAGGAATCTAATTGTCACAGGTAATGATAAGTTTAAGACCTAATTTTCGGCATCAATTTTTCTTTTTTTTTTTCCTATGAACTTGTTTGTTTGCGACAAATAATTTTATGAAGTTCCTTATCCATCCAAAATAGCTGAAAAAAGAGGCTAGATGATTATAATTGTAATAAATGAGCTTTGATCCAGAAATTACGTACACAAGGTCAATGAAACTCTATATCCTTGTTTTGAGATCGCCAGAAACTCATTAACAACTTGGGCCCACGCCACAGCTGAAATCATGCATAGCATAATTTCCATCATGCTTCCTCAATTGAACTTTTCTCACGGTCAGTGTATTCCACATATTATGTAGTCAAATTTCAATCATTTCCCATAAGTACCAGACTTCTCTTGGCGAGAAGATGGAAGCCTGATAAAGGACTTCTATATCATATTTTTTTCATCAAAGAAGGACATAACAAAGCTTTACATCAAAGGAACCATGGACCAAGACCAAGATAACGTGTATAGCCAAATATTTTCTTTTGATGTAGTTGTTACATTGGGCTGCTTTCTATGACCTATTTTTTGAGAAGAAAAATTAAAGGTTCTAATTGTGGAGAAGAAAAGTAAACCTACAATTGATTTTTTTTTTTTGACGAAAAACCTAGTATTGACTATTGAATGCTGGAACATTTACCATTATGGATATAATCGCATGGACGCTATCTGGTGAAGATCGTACTAACCAAAATAAAAAATGTTATAGTCTAATCATCAACGAGTATTCTCATTACTTGTTGGTCATATGGACATTAATCACTTGAAAGGGTTTGCACATATGTTAGTTGCAGGAATATTCTTACGAATATCGCGCTTTGCGCCGTCAACTGCATATATCATACTCACTCCTATATTGATTTGATTTTATACAATTACACCCAATCTGTATTTTTCATTCTTGATGCATAGTGTGGGATCTTACGAATATCACATCTTGCACCATCAACTGCACATATCTTGCTCCTATATTTATTTGATTTTATACAATTACACCCAATCTGTATTTTTCATTCTTGATGCATATTGTATCGAATATGTTACCCTTCATTTGTATTATATGTGGCTGTTCATGCCACATGAATAATCAACAAAAAACTTCTCTTCTTTGGTGCCTCTCGTTACCACTCTTATCATAGTATTAGAGCATACATGAACTTCTAGCTTCTGCCATGTCCAACACAGAATCATCATCTTCAACATCTGCCATGTCCGGTAATCCTTCCGTTTTCAATCAAACATCCCAACCAGTCATAGATGTCTCATCTTCTTATTTTTTTCACGCGACAGATCACCCGGGTGTTATTCTAGTCTCAACTCCACTTAATGGAGACAATTATCCCACTTGAAAACAGACCATGTAAATGGCACTTAATTATGCCAAAAACAAACTAGGCTTTATTAACGGCATTCTCAACAAACTGACTGACTCTCTTACTGATATCCAACTTTGGGACCGTAGCAATGACATGATTTTATCTAGGGCTGGAAGTGGGCTCGGGCCGGCCCGAAGCCCATCGGGCCGGGCCGCCCGCGGGCCGGGCTATGGGCTAGGCTCAATACAGTTCGGGCCGGGCTCGGGCTGAATGATTAAGCCCATATCTATTTCGGGCCGGGCTCGGGTATATCATGGGCCCGGCCCGGGCCCGGCCAAGTCAGAGCCCACCTCCAGCCCGAATCGCGGGCCCGTCTGCCGCCCGGCCCAAACCCGAATCCCCTAAATCACCCGAATCGACATCGCGGGCAGCAGCTATTTTTAGCAGAGGCGGAGCGGTCTGAGCGATAGGGTTTCTTCGGGCGTCGAGCAGTGGCCGGTGGAGGCGGAGCGGGCTCTGGGGCGTCGAGCAGTGGCCGGTGGAGGCGACGAGGCGACGAGCACTGAAGCTAGGGTTTCTTCGGTCGTCGTCGACCGTCCAAGATCTTCATCTCTTCGACGGTCCGTCGTGGTGAAGAGGAGTCCCGACCACCCTATCATCGGCGAGGTACGATTACCTTCGTTTTGGTTAGGATTTGCAGAAGCGCAGAGTGGACGAGCGGCGAAGGCGTGGAGCTAGGGTTTCCTCGCTTTTTCTTGTCAGCTCGTCGCCGGTCGCCAGCCATCGTCGTCGACCGTCCAAGCTCGGCGAAGCGGGGAAACCCTAGATCTGAGGGCTCTTCGACCGTCCATCGCAATCTTCCGTTATCTTTATTTGTTTTGGGATTTGGCATTTAGTCCGCTCATGCAAGCTTCACTTGAATTTCTATCAATTTTGATTCTTTGAATGTCAGTTTTTGCCTTTTGGTTTTGGTAGTTTGGACCTTCGGTACTTCCAAGCTAGCATCACCAAGAAAATTCACTCAAAATTGTTTACTCGGGATATTATACATTGTTAGTGGCTATTGCTGACATGAAAACAATGGGAAATATTCTCAAATTAGCTTATAAACAAATGGCAAGCCCATGGATGTATGCCTATGTTAAATTTTTGGTTCTTTTCCTTGCAATATTTTCTGGATATGGTGCAAATTATTTTGTATTTCTGTTGCATTTTAACGGTTACTGTATACGGTATAACATTCTACATCTTCAGGCTACAAACGAGCTGGCCCAAACGGGTCGGCCCAGGTTAGGGCCCAACTGGGCCGGCCCAAATGGGCTCGGGCCGGGCTCGGGCCTTGTTCCTTAAAAATTTTTCGGGCCCCGGCCCGGCCCGAAGCCCGGAAAAAAAATTCGGGCCGGGCTTGGGTAGGGGTTTGGCCCGACCCGGCCCGGCCCACTTCCAGCCCTAATTTTATCATAGATCCTTAATTCCATTGATAAAACTCTTGTCAACAGCCTTATTTATCTTGATATTCCTCGTGTTGTTTGGTTGGATCTTGAAGCTCATTTTTCGCAAAGCGACAATCCTTGCATCTTCAAATTGAAGCGAGACATATGTACCTTGAATTAGGATACTATGTCAGTCTCTACATACTACATGACTCTCAAGTTTTATTGGGATGAGTTGGGTATGTTGACTTCTACCCCTCACTGCACATGTGGCGCTTTACAGCATCTTCATCAAACACAGGAGGCTGAACATGTCTTTCAATTTTTGATGGGATTACACAAGTCCTATGCTTCGATTCGAAGTCAAATATTGGCCATGGATCCTCTTCCCTTTATGAGCAAGATCTACTCCATCCTTCATCCGGAAGAAAAACAACGCTTAGTTCATCTTCCCACTCCTAATTTTGATGCTATTGTAATGGCGGCTAATTGCAATCCAAATCACAACCGTTCTTCTGACTCCAAAGGACGAGGTTGTGGTCGCCCGAAATGTGATCACTGTGGGGCTCTCGAATATTGAAAAACTATTTGCTACAAGATGCAAGAGTATCCTGTTAATCAAACTCTATCCTGCGACACTCATAGCTTCATTGATGGGAAATCGAGTTCACATTCCGCAGCAAATCAAGTCAACGGTTCATCGGGTTCTTCCTCGGAGGGTATAATCCCTAGTTTATCACCGAAGCAATATCGTCAACGCATGGATCTGCTTTCACCTTCGAATGCCACCTCTTCCAATTTTGATGGTATACTCGCTTCTTGCAATATTTCCTCCTCTCCTAATACTTCTAAATAGGTCGTTGACACTGGTGCATCTGACCATATGTTTTCTCAGTCCTCCATACTCAATAATACTCAAAATCTTGGTCACCTTTGTCCAATTAAATTGCCCAATGGCGACATAATTTCCATCACACAAATTGGGACAATTCATTTATCTCCTCATCTCTCTTTAACTAATGTCCTTTATGTGCCTTCATTTAAATTTAATTTACTATCCATTAATAAACTCACGACTGCTCTCAATTGTGTTGCCTCATTTTTTTTTCACCTTTTGTGTCTTTTAGGACCTATCAACGAGGAAGCTGATTTGTACATGACGGCCTCTACTATTATAAGCACCTTCCCTCCACAGTGCTATCTTCTCAGTTTTTGTCTGATTCCAACTTATGGCATCAACACCTTGGCCATATCCCATGCACTCCCAAAATTCTACCAGTTTTCGTTCATGAACATATACGTCTCCCAACCATACCAATCATCCCTGCCTCCTTTTGCCCTTGCTCATGCACCACAGGCTCCTCCCGTCTCTCAATCTCGCCCTCAACGTACCCATAAGCATCCCACCTACCTTCAAGACTACATATGTCCCACTCTCCCATCCACATCCTCTACGGCTTTACCAACTCATCAGCACTCCTCAAGTACGATTTGTTCTTTGTCTTCTTTTGCTTTCGTATCACCGTTTCTCTAACAATCATTTGGCTTTTCTATCTGCTCTCTCTCGTCATACTGATTCTACCACTTACTCTCAAGCCGTGCGTCACGCTCATTGGAGTGACGCATGGCTGCTAAAATTCAAGCCTTAAAAGCTAATCACACACGAACCCTTCAATCCCTTCCTCCTGGCAAAAGGCCCATGGTTGCAAGTGGGTATTCAAAACTAAGCTTAAGGCTGATGGACCCATTGAGCGTTATAAAGCTCGCTTGGTTGCTAAGGGCTACACTCAGGTTGAAGGACTTGATTATCAAGACACTTTTGCTCCCATTGCAAAATTAGTTATAGTACGTTGTGTTCTTGCCGTCGCTACTACGCGCAATTGGTTCTTTCATCAATTAGATGTCAATAACTCCTTTCTCCATGGCGATTTGACTGAAGAGGTCTATATGCTTCCTCCACCGAGTTATTGCAAGCAAGGGGAGACCCATGTTTGTTGCCTTCGCAAGTCTCTTTACAGTCTTAAGCAGGCGTCTCACAATTGGTTCTCCAAGTTTTCTTCAGTTTAATTTCTACTAGGTTTCGCCATTCTCAGGTTGATCAGTCATTATTTACTCTCTCGCATGGTTCCTTTTTTATTCTTGTTCTAGTTTATGTCGATGATCTCCTTCTCACAGGCAATGATATTTTCCTAATCACCAAGTTCAAGACTTTACTTGCCGGCCAATTCAAAATCAAGGACCTTGGCACATTGAAGTATTTCCTTGATCTTCAGGTTGCTCTCTCCCCAGCTGGTATTTTTCTTAATCAGCGCAAGTATGCCTTAGATATCCTCACTAATAGTGGACATTCGAGTGCTCGTCCTATTCACTTTTCGATGGAACAACATCTCAAGCTCAATGACATTGATGGTGCTCTCCTTTCCAATCCAAGTTTTTATCGTTTTCTAATGTGTTGATTGATTTACCTTACCATCACCCGCCCTGGCATTGTCTTTCCAATGAACATTCTTAGTCAATTCATGCATCAACCCAGACATCCGCACTACAATGCTGCCATCTGCATGTTGCGCTACATCAAGTCCTCACCAGGACAAGAGGTTTTCTTTTCTGCCACCAACACTCTCCAAGTTTCTGCATACTCTGATTCTGATTGGTCTAGTTGTCCCTTAACTTGGCATTCGACTACTGATTTTTTCATTCAACTTGGCACCAGTCCTATCTCTTGTTGCACCAAGAAGCAATCCACTATGTCACGCTCCTCTTAATTTGTCCCTTAATTTGTATTATATACTATTGTTCATGCAACATGAATAATCAACATAAAACTTCTCTTCTTTGGTGCCTCTCGTTACCACTCTTATCAAATATGATTATCCTTTCTTTCCTCGAGGGAGAACAATAAAAACCAGGAATCTGATTGTCATTTGCTCATAACTGTCACAAGTAATGATAAGTTTAGGACCTAATATTTGGCATCCATTTTCTAGGTTTTTTTTTCCCTCTATGAACTTGTTGGTTTGCCTCAAATAATTGTCTGAAGTTCCTTACCGATCCCAAGTATCTGAGAAAAAGCTGGTTGATTATAGTTATAATAAATGAGTTCTTGATCAGAAAATTACATACAGAGGGTCAACGAAACTCTAGATCCTAGTTTTAAAATCAACTGAAGCTCATTAGCAACTTGGGCCCACGCCACAGCTGTTTTCATGGATAGCATAATTTCCATCATGCTTCCTCAGTTGAACTTTTCTAATGGTCGGTCACATGCAACTATGCAAGTGCCGAGAGATGGACCTTTGAAATATGGAAAAAGAATCGAGGCTTTCCGCCCTTGACGGTGGTCTACAATTTCCACCGCTCGAGTCTGGAGTCTTCGTCGCATCTGAGGCGGCTATATTAGTTATATAGTCCTTATGTTTCTATCCTTCAAAAACAGAATTATCAAAGCGAGGGTGTATTTATTGAAAATATGGTAGATATATGATGAGTCCTTCCGGTTGATAAGTGCACTCATGTTTGTTAATCATGTACTCCCTCTAGACTGAAGGTGTAAATTATATAAAAGTGAGTTATTTAAATCTTGCCGACTAGAAATAAAGTCCTTTCTCATGATAAATTTGCTCCGATTTATTATTTCTATACTCCTATCTCTCCACATCATGCTTGGTTGAACTTATAATTGCACATGACTGTCTCTATTAAGTATATGTTTCGCATTCTGTCTTGCTAGAAGACCAAAATGTATCCTAGTGATTTGTCTCAAGCACTAGTCTGTATGAATGACAATTTCAACAGAAGAAAACATTAAATCATTTACCCACAGTTTATTGGCAGATTAAAAATTTCAGATATCAGCAAAAACTGTACCACAATTATTGGCTTCTATTTGAGAGCAAAGCGGCAAAGATTCTTGTATTGTTATATTTCAAAAAATCAGAAGGAAACCTATCCATAGAAACACATACAGCTAGAAGAAGAAGAATAGCTCGGTTAGCAAACACTCATGAAAGCACAAGTTTAATAATTCAATGGTAATAGCTAGATCAGAGTTTGCATACATGTATTAACATTGATAGTTCTCTGCTAGAACTTACAGATTGCAAAAATTCATTGTCATCAGCAACCAAAGTTTCCCCCAAAAAATACAAAAAGGGAAGGTTGATCCCACAAGTTGAAAGGAACCCACCAGCCAAAAAAAGTGAAGCGTTAACATTGATAGTTCTCTGCTAGAACTTACGGACTGCAAAAATTCATTGTCATGAGCAACCAAAGTTTCCCACAAAAAATACAAAAAGGAAAGCAGCTCCTACAAGTTGAAAGGAACTCACCAGCCAAAAAATGTGAAGTGCAATCACAACACAAGCGCCAAATTTTTCTAGAACTTAAGAGAAAGGGAAAACCTTTCAACAACTTCAACAGCATCTCAAGGCACAAGACAGAACTGCAGAAAAATGGTTATCCCTCAAAGATAACATTCATAAGACTTGCAGATATTGTTGTTGACATATCTCCTCCTCTACTACTACATCGCTTTGCTTGGTAAAAGCCTATCTCTCCACATCATGCTTGGTTGAACTTATAATTGCACATGACTGCCTCTATTAAGTATATGTTTCACATTCTGTCTTGCTAGAAGACCAAAATGTATCCTAGTGATTTGTCTCAAGCACTAGTCTGTATGAATGACAATTTCGACAGAAGAAAATGCATTAAATCATTTATTCACAGTTTATTGGCAGATCATGTTTCTTTCTATGCCCACACAAGAATCTGACAGAAGGGCCAAGTCTGGCAGCTCGCTGAGTACACTTACTTGATTAAGTAATAGACATAACAGATTAGCTTCATGAATGATCCCATCAGAGTCATTATTTTGAACATAATCTCCAATTGCTTAGCAAGGTTCTCCCTTACTCATTCTTCCACACATTCTACTCCTTAAGATTGATACAAAGACTTGAGAAACATAGCTCAAGCAAGAAGAGGATATTATTTTCAAAGAAATTGCGTAATGTGAATCCTATATACCAAGAGTCCAAGTGGCATAATTCATAATCTCTGCTGGACATAAACAAGATTATAAGATAATCAAAACTACCACTGATCATGCTTTTGGAATAACATAACATATCACAAAAGACAGGTCAGAATAATAGTAAAATTATAATATGGTAGAGAAAACGACTTGCATCATCAAGAGGGTACCTTTGAGCGACTGGATTAATAAATGACCAAAAGTTCAGTAATCATACCATCCAGTGAATAGTGTTATATTGGCACATTTTTTTAATTATCAAACATCCCTGCAAGAACAATCTAACAATATGTGACATAATGATGAAATCATAATATGGTAGAGAAAAATGGCTTTCATCTTCCACAAAATATCCCCAGTAAAAATAGCATTCAATAATACATTAGCACATGGCAGCAATCCCAAGAAAGGATGATTTAAGCACAGTGTCGCAACAAACAAGCTATTTTTTTTAAAAAAAAAGAGCATTTCTAACAATATGAATTCATAGTTTTCACTCCTCTAACCATCATGTGTCATTTGACACTCAAACTACAAGAGCAGAATGACTCCTACAAGATCATAACTTCAGTTCTCTATATCCCTCTACAAACATACAAAATGGAATATTCAGAAACTAGTTATAAAAAAGATTAAAAATAAATTAAAATAAAGTGAAAACATAAAAAATATAAAAGTAAAATGAAATATATAATAAACATGAGAGAACATAAACTCAAAAAAAAAAAAAAACTGAGTTTTCAAAAGTGAAAAAAAAGATGCAAAAAAACAGAAAATATTATACTATAAAAGAGAAATAAATCAAATTTTAGTAAACAAAATAGAATAATATTTAAGAAAAGCATAAAAGACCAGATTGCTGAAGCCCTATTAGAGAACAGATCAGAAACAAAATAAAATAAACTTAAAACTGATTCACACATGAAAAGATGACAAACTAGTTGATTAAAAAAAGTGGAAATAAAGAAAGCTGGACTCCTAAAAGTAAAAATATGAAGGAGCACTAAAAATTCAGTAAAATAAATAATTTGTCTTGATTTGTGTTTCTAGGCTTAAATATGTTCGACAATATATGTTATGTCCTTTTCCCCTCTGTTTTCTATAGTATCTCTCTTTTTTTCTGTATTTAAAAGCATGGTGCATTAAATATGCCTATCAAGGAGTAGACACCATTTACAATAACATAAAAGGCAGATATGCATAAGTACCAAAAATACAAATAACACAACCTCATCACCCGCAATGTATCAATAAAAAAATATTTTAAGCATCAAAATATGATTATTATCCAAATTACTAAAACTAAGTCACATCATATTTGAATCCCACTTGCCACGTTTTCGAAAGAGATATGGATTCTACAACATCAAAAGCTGCAGCCAGCTTCATTGAATAAGATTGCCAGTGATTCTTGTAGCAACAAATCATCAAAATTCTCTACAGAAGTCCTAATTTGCCATCTGCATTAAGTGTGTGCATATGAGAGACAAGCATTGATGTAAAATGGATGAATCTAATTTTTCCTATTCCAACACAAACACATAACTTCAGCATCTTGGAAGAAAATAAGTGGGATTTCATGGAGCAACAAGTGCAGTAAGAGAGCACCGCTCATCCAAAAGTGTAGTGATTCAATGACGAAAATCACATTGAACATCTGCATTAAATAAAGTTAATAACAAAGGCAGAACTCATGATACATGAATTACAGAATCTTTTACTTGGATACTAATTAGAAATATGAAATCAAACTATTGTAAGAGACTGCACATGTATATCGGCCAGAAAAATAAAGCAGATAATAAAAATTACAATAACTGCATTCACAAGCAAGCTAGGCGAAGCAGACAAAGATAAATACACAGATGAAGCCATCTGAACACAAATAAGAAGTATTTACTTCAATCACCAACCCAAGTACCAAATGTTTCAAAGAAGTATCAGCAAACAAATGGAAGCAGACAATTAACAAAACAAAATGCTTACAGATACTAGCTTGTAGAAATTCCCCTGTTAATCACACTGCTTACACCTCTGTGTGAACCAAATGATTGCATAAGAACAGAACAAATAGACAAAACCCCACTCAAACACAAATTAAACTCCAAATCCCACTCAAACACATAAATTAAACTCCAAATCCCACTCAAACCAAGAAAAGCAAAAACAGCAAAGACGTTGAGAATTTATCCCAATCATCACGCGATAGTGTAGAAGATTAAAATCAAAGACTGTCAAAAGATCAAAAAGAAATATCCTTTTGAATGCCAGTTGCAAATCAAGGGGAAAACAGAGAAGAATATAAAAGATATATCAGCAATTAAGTAAAACCACTTCAATCAGTAAAAAATATCTCACAGAGACTAGATACTTTTCCAACTCCGATCCCTGCAGAACAGTGGTTAACCTCCACAAGAATGCAAACATCATCAGACATGTTAACAATTCAACCTTTATAAAATCTATTGAAATTGGCATGAAACTAAACAAGAAACTTTTATAAAATCATAGGAACAATTAGTTCTATCAACCTATTCATATGGAAAATGATCTAACACCATGTTCAGCAAAATCTATTGAAATTGGCATAAAAACAAACCCCAAGAACGAAAATAAATCATCAAAATCTCCACAATGTTGAATAAATCACATAGGGCAAGTCCCGGAACTAGATGATCATCACAAAACTAGAACCCAACAAATCATAGCTAGGACACGAAATAACACGGAGATCACCGCCTAACCCTAAAACCATATTAGAAATCAAGAACCGACCAAACCCGAACTCGAAACCAAGAACAATCACCGGAATCCAAAGAACACCGAGACCAAGCTAGATAACAAGAAGATATAACCCTAAAACCAGACTAGCAATTAAGAACCAACTAAAACCGAACCGGAAACCAAGAAACATCTCAGCAAACCAAAGAACGCCGAAACCAAACTTGAAAACAAGAAACAAGTAATCAGTAGCCGAATCAAGAATGCAGAAAGGCGAAAAGATATGAAATGGGGACGGATCGCTTGCCTCCACGTCGCCGTTCTCGTCTTCTGCAGGTGGCCGAGGTTGATAGCGGGATCGCCGCTGCAGGGGCGCAAAGAAGAAGGCCGGCTCCAGGGTTGTGACTGCCCGGCTCGCCATCCTTTCAAGCCACTCGCGCGAAAGAGAGCTCAGGTTCTCCATATCAAGGCGGCCCGATCGCCAGATCCCGGTTGGGAGAGAAGGGGAGAGGGTCGGAGGGAGGATAAAAGTCCCACATAACCCTTCAAGCCTCTCGCGCGAACGCCGAAATAGATCTCAGGTTCTCGATCGCCGAATCCTGATGGATCGTTGGGATAGAACGGGGGAGAGAGAGAGAGAGAGGGAGGATAAAAGTTTCGAAAAAGGGTCCCCTTTGATGGGCTTTCTATCGCTGATGAGGTCGCTTTATGCTTGGCTCAATGAAAAATTGATAGTAAGATTTTTACCTTGACATTGGATAATGCATCTTATAATAATACCATGGCTACTTCTCTCAAGATTCGTCTTCTTGCAAATAAATCTCTCTTGCATGGTGGTGATTTTTTTCAAATTCGTTGTTGCTGCCATGTTATAAATCTTATTGTGCAAGCTGGTCTGAATCTCATTGATGGTGTTGTTTGTAAAATTAGAAATGTGGCCAAGCATTTGAAAAATTCAGTTCCAAAGAAGAAGAAGTTTTATGAAATTGCTGAACAAAGTTTTCATTTGAATACCAGAAAAAGATTGCGTTCTGATTGTTGTGTTAGATGGAATTCTACTTTTATAATGCTGGACCGTGCTATTTATTTCAAGGCAGTTTTAGATCACTGGGGACAGCGTGATAGAGAATTTGGAATCTTTGCACTTTCTGAAGAAGAGTGGGAAAAAATAGCTATTCTTCATAAGTTTTTGAAAGTGTTTTATGATGTGACTAATCAGTTTTCTGCTAGTAAACATCCAACAGCAAATATTTATTTTAGGGGGGTGTGGGAGATTCATAGAAAATTGATAGAGACTGCTAATGGCCCATATGATTTTATGGTTGATATGGTTAGAGAGATGCAAGTTAAATTTAACAAGTATTGGTCTGAGTATAGTTTGATCTTATCTTGTGCTACAGTTTTGGATCCCCGTTGCAAGTTAGAGTTAGTTGAATATTGTTATTCTAAACTTTATGGGGAGATTAGTGCAAGGGAGATGGTTCAGAATATTAAGAATACTTTGTATGATTTATTTGAGGAGTATATGCTGCGTTCAACTTCAGTCTTTTCTCCCAAGATTGGAACTTCTAGTGGCAGTGATGTTGGTAACCAAGATGCAGATAGTTTTGAAGATTATGAATTATTTTTGAGTAAAAAACAAAAGCATGATCATAGGAAGTCACAATTAGATCTTTACTTGGAGGAGCAAAATCTTGGGCTGCACATCGATTTGGATATTCTAGCATATTGGAGAGATGCCTCAGGTCGTTTTCCCGAGCTTGCATCGATGGCTCGTGATATTTTGGCCATTTCCATATCAACGGTCCCTTCAGAGTCTGCCTTCAGTATGGGTAAAAAGTTGATAAATCCTTGGCGAAACTCACTTTCACCAAAGACAATTCAAGCTATTACATGTTATGAGGATTGGTTGCGAGCAAAGGGCTTCTCATTAGGTAATTCTTTAAATCTTTGCTTGTTCTTCTATTTTTTTCTTTAATATATATTTGAATAAAAACTAATTTTCTATTGTTTCATATTTATTTGTTTTTACATTTTTTTAGGACAATCGGGTGTCTTGGGAGCTAACATGGAAGAATCTAGTGAGGATGAAGATGACGAGGAAGAGATGGAAGAGGGATTACATGGTTCGGTCATTTAGATATTCTATTAATAACTCTAATAATTATTCATGTTCAATCAACAATTGCTAATGTTTCAATTTTGTGTTTGTAGGTTTTCAGAGTTAGAAGATGCAAGAATGTTCTACAGTTTTCTATTATGGAAGTGGCTTCAAGAATTATGAACTTTTATGAACTTTTGAATGCACAAAGATGCATGTTTGTTATAATGTTAATGGGACAATGTAATTTGTATTTTGTCTAAGTTTGCAGTTTTTATTGTTAGGTTGTAATTTTCAGCTGGACAACACTATTGGCTTGAAGCTGCAAGTTTTTTCTTTTTTAATGTTTGTAGATATATCCAAATTCCAAAGTTTGAAACCACCACGAACACTATCTATTTAAAATAGGCTAGTTATATCCTTAACATTAACCAATTAACCAATTTAGAGAGCCCATTAAGCTGTTGGGCCATTTTTGCCCATTTCTAGATTCCAAAAAAAAAAAATCGAGCCTGTCGGGTCGGGCCTGTCGGGCCGGTCGGGTCGGGCCTGCCGGGCCGGTCGGGTCGGGCCTGTCGGGTCGGGCCTGGGATCAGATTTATAAGGTTGGGTCGGGCCTGGACAAAAAATTAAGCCCGACAGTCGGGCCGGGCCGGGTCTGGGCACAGCCATCGGGCCTAATTTCTGCTGTAGAGCCCGGCCCGAGCCCGGCCCGGCCCGGGTTTTGATCACCTCTAGTCCAGTATATAGGTGACGTCAGCTTCACCTCCACGTTACTTAAAATAAATTAAAATAATATTTTTTTAATAAAAATATCGAATTTTGAACAACATTATTTTAATAACCGGTAGAACGCTATAAAAACTGTCACGACGGAGGTTGATGTTTGCCATTAAACATTGTTGCAAGTCCCCGACTTTTCATGCATTGATGGGATTTGCACCATTATAAAGACCATGGTTTTAGCCACCCCTAATAAATATTTAAGATAAATAATATAGAAATAAATAATAGTTATTATCTTTCATTATTTTTTGTTACAATAAATTGTCATAATATTAATAACAACCACTCTTTTCACTTGTAAGTTCTTGCAAGTAAAATATGTTTTCTGAAATTCAATTTTTTATATCAAAATTCCCTCCAATAATAATTTTATGATCCAAAAATTAGTATTATTTTATAATAATAATCATTATTTTAGTGCATATTTTAATACTAAAAGGTTGCTTTAAAACACATAACGGTTATTATAACCGTTATAATGGTCAATAACAATTTTTGTAAGGCTCCGTGTTCATTTTATATAGATGTTACAATTTTAATTTTACAAATATTTATCCACAAATGTCTTTAATAATTTACAAGTCCCTAACTTGAGGCTTTATATCGACTGCATCTGTTTGTAGTTTTTTTTACTTTGAAATCTACGAGTGGACCTTCAACTATTTATTGACTACTCTCTGCAATCTCTGGATGGAGGACGTTGAAAAAAAATTACATCCATATTCTTAATTAGAATGTGACTTAATTAGAGAGAGAAATAAGAGGAAGAGAAATAGGATAAGAGGGAAGAAGATGCTATGGTGTCTATCACTAATGCGTACTTTAATAGTTTAATTAATTTAAAATATTGGTTAATTATACAAGAATTACCAAAATATTTAGTTGGAAGAAATAAAGGCATCTATCAAATTGTCTGAGATATTTTAGATATTTATGCAAAATTGTGGCAAAAACTTAAGCACAATAAAACTCTATTTTATTTGCACGTAGAAGTACTTTGGATTTAAATTTTGAATTGAGGCCACTGAAATATCTTATGAGAAGATCTGTAACTTGGGCAACTTGGATTGTCTTGAGTTGAGAACTAGCTCTAGCTCAACCAAAATATATCTCCTAACTCTATTCAAAGCCAACACAATCTTGTGTCTTGATTTATTCAATCCAATACAACCTGGTCCCACCTTAAGCTGATTGAAAGGGTTAGTATTTAGTTGAATTGGTTTGGATTAGATTTATTGAGTTAGGTCAAGTTATATAGGTAATTTAGGAATGGCAAAACAATTTTAAGATTCGTATTACATTAATGTCGGAGTGGTTGAAATCTTATATGCATTATCTAGGTTTATGACCTAATAGAATTGAAGATGTAGTTAAATGAAACATATAAATATTTATTGAAAATATAATATAAACTTAATTATTTATAAATGGGATTGGATTGGATTGGGTTTTGGTTTTAAGCACAATCCTAACCCATTTTTAATTGGGATAGGGTTGGGATTTTCAAGCCTAACCCAACTTAAATTTATAAAAACTCTGTAGCAATCCAACAAAACATGTGTACTGCTAGACTCAACTGAGGATGAATTTTGATGCAGCAATAAAGTTGCTTCATTGCAACCCGAAGGACATAGGTTTGAAACATGGAAAGAACTTCTGTATATATGGAGGTAAGTCTGTGTATTTCACCCTTTTCAAACCCCACAATGCTGGGAGTCTTATACGTTGAACCATCCCTTTTGGTTCAACCTAATTGATGTTACACTCCTAGCATCCCATGAAAATCCAGAATAACTATATATTTCATGCATTCTTCTTAAGATGATAGCCTCTGTCTTTTGTTAGGATTATATGGGAGGTAGATTCCCACCCTGCAGGGAAAGGTCAATGTAGATGAAAAAATTTGATGCTTATACACCCAAATTTTAGAACAACCAACCGAACACTTTCCCATCATATCAATCAGCTAATGAGAGGGTGCATGGTTGGGGATCATTACATACTGTGTATTGTATATGATTTGAGGGAGAAATGAGTAAAAACCACACAACAGGGTTTATGAGCCAAGGAGTTCCCCAAGTTCGTGAAAAAGGACACTCTAATAACTTGCCATTTTTGTTTTGGCTCTATGAAAAAATAAAAGAAAATTAAAAATGTATCACTACTGATCTAATAGCGAATAAGGAGACCCTACAAAAAATAACCTATTAAATCCAATCCTTGTCCGAAGAGAAAAGGACAAACTAAAAACCGATTTTAGTATTTCTTTTGAATCTTTTGATGGCATAGTTGACATGTATGTAGATTTTCAGTAAAATCTTTGAAAGTTAGCATGAAGGATTTGGGTTAGAGATCCACTGTTAGCTCAATTTCCGTTAAAATTTTCTATCTTATTTTCAAAATCTTACTTAAAAAAAAATTAGCCGAAAGATATTATTTATACTCTTTAACTATCTATTAATATCCAAAATCTACCCAATATATAGCCATATGAGACTAAATACATAGTAGCATGGGTTCTCGCATACTTTCTCTATTTAAGCACCAAACAAGGGTTAAATCTAATCAAATCCAATCATAAGTACTACAATCAACCTATGATGGGTCTAAAAAACCTCGTGCTACAGTGTCTTCTAGTCCACATGGGCTATGTTTCGGATTCCTTTTGATACAATTTAAAATAATTAGGGATATCATCTAAAAAGACTAACCAAAAAATATTATTTGAATTTCTTAATTTCGCATAAGTACTCCTGATTTAGTCAATATATAGCAGGATTAAATATATGCACACATAGATCCTTGCATCTATTTCTAAAAAAGTATTATATAGATAAAAAAACAGCACATTGATTCCACTAGAGAATTGTTGGTCATATATTTTAGAAAACACTTTCCAAGAGTCACTCAAGTGCAACTGTGGTGCTGGCCAAGAAGTCTTCACTTTGTGTTTTCCTTTCTTTCTTTTTTTTTTGGTAAATCGGCAGCTCACACATGACGAGCGTGAAACTGGCCCACAAAATCAGAAAACAAAATGCTACGCAAGGACGAAGGCACAGCCTCGTGGCCTATCCAAAGAAAACCTCCCGAATGATAAGCCGCGAAGGAAGCAACCCAGTCAGCCGCACCGTTTGCCTCCCGATATACGTGCGAGGCTTGGTAGGAGACAGTCTCCCCCAAAGCTCTACGGATATCGTGAAGCAGCGGCCGGTCCTCGACTGAGTACCCCCCTTCCCGGATCCACCCAACCACCGTGGTCGAGTCCCCCTCGAGAAGGATGTGACCCGCACCAAGTACCCGCCTTGCATAGGAGACACCCTCCCAGGCCGCCCGAAGCTCTGCAGTCACCACTGATGAGTCAAAAATCCTGCGTCCACCTGCCGCCACAAGTCTGGCGTCATGATCCCTAATAATAAATCCCACACCTCCGTAGCTCCCATCCGCTGATACGCTGCCATCGAAGTTCACCTTGAGAAAGCCAGGGGGTGGGGGCACCCAGGATACAAGTATCGTCCTGGACGCTGCAAGAGCAGAATGGGGGCCCCAGATGTCCCTAGCCAACCCAGTAGGTGTAGCCTCAACAGAGCCGGTGATCTCCGCCGCAAGCCGTAGAGCTCGGTCCGCCACCAACCTCGGATGGTGGCTCTCACCATCGAAAACCCATGTATTCCTCCCTAGCCAACAATGATAGGCCAGGTAGGCATCACGAGTCCCCCTCTCCTCTCGTACAGACCCCCGGACCGAGGCCTCCAAGTGACGAAGGAACTCCTCAATGGACGCCCACAACTGCCTCTGGTCGGGCTGAGCTGAAGCATGTCTCCATATCTGACTAGCTCTAGGGCACTCAAAAAGAACATGATAGATGGTCTCCTCTGTCGTCTGACAAGCTCCACATCCGGCCGGGACCCTCACTCCCCGTCTCACCAAAACCCCACTAGTAGGTAAACACCCCCAAGCCACCTTCCACAAGAACAAGGCCACTCGGGGGTGAATGTGTTGGGTTTCCCAGTGCCCTAGGGTGCAGTGGAAGATATGGGATTATAAAATTTTCTTATAAAACCCATTATATGAAACCCTAATAAGCCAAGATTGCCTTAATAGTATAACCAAATAATGTAGAAAATATAATCTTGGTATAGAAGAATACCTATCACGCTATATCCAATATGTCTGAAGATGTCCTAAGGTGCCCAAATGTTCACCCTCCGATGTTGATCCACACAGGAATGGGTTCAAAACTCTAGCTCCACCAAAACTTGATTCTAATTGTTCAATCCTTCCAAAGAATTTAATTGGCTGATTTTCCTTCACTTCCTTCTTCCTTTCTACCTCTAAAACATTCACTAGCCTTTTTGTCCTAAAGAAGACCCTCTTGTCTTGGGTTAGGACAAAAGAGAGAGGCTTGTAAGAAAGAAGGGATAAGGGAGAGAGAAGGAGAGGCTTTTTCTTGGATGATCTTTAGAACCCCAAGGCACCTCCTTATTTATAAGAGATGGAGGGATGCATCATAAAGGGATGCATCCCATCCACACACCTCATCATGATGAGGCATGTGCCAAGAGAGGCATCCCATCATGATGGGGTGCTAAGGAGAAGGGTGTATCAACTTCTTTCTCATGTCTCCCTCTTAAATCCTGATGATCCAAGGGCCCAAATGCAGTGAACCAAAGCCAATGGTCCAGATCTAGGCACCATCTAATGGTCCAGATCAAGGCATCATCATCCAGGGTGTCATCCAATGGTCCAGAAGCAAGATGCCATCACCGATGGTCCAGATTCAGGCGCTGAGGAACGGTCCAGATCTTTCATCCAGAGAGCCATCCAGTGGTCCAGATTCAGGCGCTGACCAATGGTCCAGATATTTCATCCAGAGAGCCATCCAGTGGTCCAGATTCAGGCGCTGACCAATGGTCCAGATCCTTCATCCAGGAATCCATCCAATGGTCCAGATGAAGGCGCCAACCAGTGGACCAGATCCTTCATCCAGGAAGCGATCCAATGGTCCAGAAGTGAAGGCCCTATCAAACCCAATCCAATTGGGTTTAACCAACTTAAAGAAAACATTAAACCTAATCAAATCAGGTCTAATTAAAGCCAAATGGGTTCCAACTCTTGGCTAACCCATATTAGGTCATGATCTAATCATATTAGATCAACCTAACCTAAGAATCAGATTCGAATTTAATTTGAATCAAGAGCTAGGGTTTGCAACATGTGCTAGCATGTTCATCTTGCAAACATGATCTAATCCAATTAGACCCTTGATCAATTCCCTTGTGTGTGACCCATTGGGTTCCTTATCTTAGCCAGCAGTAGGTGCAGGTGCAAGTGATAAGTGCTTAATAATTTATAATTTAGTTACCTTTCCATAGCACTTATCAATATTTTTAAACTGATAAATACATATTTTACCATGAAATTGAACAAACATTGAAGTAAGTTTAAAATATGGTAATTATTCTCTTAAACTAGATTCTGAACTTGTCTCTCTCTTGGTTGTAATCTTTTATGAAAACTACAAAAAAAAATATATAAGGAGATTGTGTTGACCCGACTAAGGTTATAACTAAATGGGCTTTGGTCCTGATTTGATTGAAAGTTATAATTGTATAGGAAAATATTTGATTAACCCTTTTATTAAGTCACAGTCTGATCTGGTTGAGTCCAATCTGAAGCGGTTTAGTAAGAATTAAATGACATTGGGCTCGAGAACAAGTTCAAGCCAAATCAACGATCATGACCCACCTCAAACCCAAAGTAATTCCCAACCAATTCCTTACATGCCTTCATATAAAATTTATAAATTTAAAAAAAGAAAATAATGAATATAATAAAATAAACAGTGCATCACGGATTCACTGTTCATATGAACAGTGTCCCGTGAAAACACTGTTCATATGAACAGTGTTACAAAAAAAAATTATAATGAATCCACTGTTCATCTTCTTTCCTCCTCTCCGCAGTGCATCACGGTCGAGATTTCCGTCGATTCTCCCGTTCCGGCCATGAGATGGCGTCGCCCGAAAGATCTTCCTCCCCGTAAGCATCCCGACCGTCCACGGCTCCTCCCGTCGAGCCCGCCAGCCAGATCCACAACCCGATCCTCCCTCAGCCGCGTGCCAAACCCAAGAGGGAAATCAGCCGGGCGTCTTCCGCATCCAACTGTGGCATTGCGTAATCACTATATTATAGTTATTTTTAAAAAGAAAAATAACTTGTCTCCAATCCCTGTGGACCGACACCCGTAATCACTATCCTATAGGATACGTGCTATTGCGTGGTTTAATTTCAAAATTGAAAGAACCGATCAATTTTTGGCGCCGTTGCCGGAGATTGCTAGCATAGTTATTTTTCTTATTAAAAAAAATTATTTAAAAATTAAAAAAAAAATTCTTAAAAAAAAAATTCTATTATTGTTACTTTTCTTATCTTCTTTTTCTCCCTTACTAATTTTTATTTATATTATTTGATCAGGAATTGAGGAAAAAAATCTGGGATGATCAAAAGGAGAACTGCCGGAAAAGAAATGCTGTAGAGGTTTGCAAAAAAAAAAAAATTAAATTGCTGGGGAAATTCCCTTTGGTAACCTCTAAACTTTTCTTATTTAAATTAATTATTGGTTTGAAATTTTGTGGTGATTGTTTGATTTTAATTATAGCAAAATTGTGAATGCATGCTTGATACACATACACAAATCAATTTGCACATAGTAAGGGCAATCACCCCAACAAGATAAGAGCCGGATTTCATCACCGGACTCTTGCCCAACTTAGGTGAACTCAATCTCACATAGTGTCATCTTTAATTAAAATCAATTAGACGTTGGCTCCTAGGGACATTCGAGCTCAATAGGACGAAGATTACCGAAAGTTGCACCAATTTCGCTCTGTGGCTTAGTTGATGTCTAGGCAAGCTTTGTCCCTATAAGGGAGACAGTTCATCTGTTCGAGGCAAGTGGGTTTTAAGTGGGACCTTTGCGAACGCATCGTGACCCCTCCACTTACCTGGGAGCTTACCTGGTCAACTCGGTTCATTAGACCGGATTGGAGGCTTAGGTGCCCTCTTCAAACCAGTTAGGAGCTGTCTAGTGATTTTAGGACAAAGACTAGGATTGATATGCTTTTCTCTTTTATTGCATGCTTGATTGATCGAGTACTAGTGTATGCACGGTAGTCGTTCTAGAGTACAAAACCTATTACCTTTTGACCCTGAAATAGAACGAACCCTTAGGAACATTCGAGCTAAGATCAAAACATTAGGATCATCCCCACCTCTTAAGATGGCTGAAGAACAACCCAAACTCCTGAGGGAATATTTTACTCCCACTATTTACACTTCCCCATCTTGCATTCGATTACCTGAGGTAGCAGCTGTACAATATGAAATAAAGTCTAGTGTGATCCAAATGCTTCCATTTTTTTATGGGCTCACCAATGAAGATCCATATAAACACCTAGATGAATTCCTTGAGATTTGCACCACTGTCAAGATTCAGAATTTCACTGATGATGCTCTGAAACTTAGATTATTCCCCTTCTCCCTTAAAGATAGAGCCAAGCAATGGTTGAATTCTTTAGAAGCCAACTCGATTCATTCCTGGGGTCAAATGCAACAAGAATTCTTAAAAAAATACTTTCCCATAGGAAGAACGAACCAGTTTAGACGTGCTATCACAAGCTTCTCCCAAACTGAGGGAGAAGAATTTCATGAAACTTGGGAGAGATTTCGGGACCTAATCCATAAATGCCCACATCATCAAATACCTAAGTGGCAGCTAGTGCAATGCTTCTATGACGGATTGACTGAACGAAACCGTCAGATGATTGATGCCGCATGTGGGGGGACATTCATGCTTCAAAATGAGCATGAAGCATGGAAATTATTTGAAAACCTAAATGAAAACTCCCTCCACCATGCTTCATGTTCTCGTCAAGCACCCCCGAGTTCTCAAAGAAAAGGGACCATTTGTGAAATAAGTCATTCTATGGACCTGTCTAGCAAGGTAGATGCATTGTCCCATAAGATTGACCAACTGATGATAGGTGGGCATTACATGAACTCTTTCCAAGCACAAGTGTGTACTATTTGTTCTAGCCCATCCCACCCTATTCATGAGTGCCCTTCAGCGCCCCAATTCCCCGAACTCGTGCAAGAACACATCAATGCTGCTCAAACACTGCCTAGACCGGGTAATGACCCATTTTCCAATACATATAACCCGGGATGGCGAAATCATCCAAACTTTTCTTGGAAGCAGCAAGCTTCGAATACTACCCAACCTTATTCCCAAAACTTTCCAAACCCTCAGAATTTTCAAACCCCACAAAATATTCATCTCTACCGTCCCTCGACTCAATTTCAACACACTCCTCCTCCACCTCAAAGAAACACAGCCTTTGAGGAGAAAGTGTTGAACGCCCTTCAAGGTTTGGAAACCATTACACAATTAGTGCACTCTCATACGCAATCAATCGCCAAGCTAGAATCCCAAATGGGTCAACTAGCTAATGCACTAAACAAGCGAGAGGAAGGAAAGCTTCCAAGCCAACCACTAAGTAATCCTAGGGGACAATACATGGCTCAAGAAAATCAACTAAATGCAATTCATCATGAACAAGCCAATGCTTTGACTACCCTAAGGAGTGGACGTGTAGTAGACAATAAGATTGGGGAGGACAACAATAAGGAAGATGAAGAAGAGGATAGAAATGTGTCAAATGAAAAACCTTCTTCTTCTTCTTCACCTAGTCCACCTTCTGCCAAAACTCATATCCCAAAGGCCCCATATCCTGAAGCTCTTAATTCACCCTCTCCCTTTGGCAAAAAAAGAACTTCACTAGAGGA
Source organism: Phoenix dactylifera (assembly GCF_009389715.1). Taxonomy (NCBI): domain Eukaryota; kingdom Viridiplantae; phylum Streptophyta; class Magnoliopsida; order Arecales; family Arecaceae; genus Phoenix; species Phoenix dactylifera. The sequence goes on along the minus strand of NC_052395.1, from coordinate 22,018,007 downwards.
AATAATGGAGGTTTTCAAACAAGTGAAAATCAACCTTCCACTTCTTGATGCTATTAGACAAGTTCCCTCCTATGCCAAATTCCTCAAAGACCTTTGTACACAAAAGCGAAAATCTAGGACACATGTGCCTAAAAAGGTCTTCCTAACTGATCAAGTGAGTTCTATTCTCCAACACAACACCCCTCCGAAATTCAAAGATCCTGGTGCTCCCACCATCTCCTGTGTCTTAGGAAATAATTTCATTGATCGAGCACTCTTAGATCTAGGGGCAAGTGTCAACCTTTTACCTTATTCAGTTTATGAGAAACTTGGGTTAGGTGAGTTAAAACCAACCTCGGTATCCCTTCAATTGGCTGATCGATCTGTAAAAACACCACGTGGGATAATTGAAGATGTTCTTGTCAAGGTAGACAAATTCTATTTTCCAGTAGATTTCATTGTCCTTGATATGGAACATGAACCTAATCCTAAGAAACAAATCCCCGTTATCCTTGGGCGGCCCTTTTTAGCAACAGCCAATGCATGCATCAATTGTAGAACAGGGGTAATGAACATATCATTTGGAAACATGAAGGTAAAATTAAATGTGTTCAATGCGGCCGACCAACCCGCAAGAGAAATTGAGTGTTTTATGATAGACAAAATAGATGACCTCATAGAAGGAGATGCAAAAACTATCTCACTATGTCTGGCTGAAGACAATAAACTTAGCGCTTGTTGGGAGGCAACCCAATTCTCTTAGATTATTTCTTAACATTGAGGACAATGTTAGGTTTAGGTTTGGGGGTATTCATCTTGATTTTCATCCCCAAAAAAAAAATAAAAAATAAAAAAAATAAAAAATAAAAAAATAAAAAATAAAAAATAATAATAAAAAAATCATTTTTTAAAAAAAAGGAAAATAATAAAAATATTTTTTTAAAAAAAATGTGTTTATTTTCATTTTTTATAAAATAATAAAAAAAGTTATTAAAAAAAAAGTTTTTGTTAAAAAAAAAATCCTAATTTATATACATTTATGCGAGAATGATAAACACACAAGGTATATAAAATCTAAAAAGCCCAATGACTAGTGGGAAGTAATACAAATTTAAGTTCTTTTTATTAAGTCTCTCTTAGGGAGTTGTAAGCTAATTAACACTTTGGAATTTCACTACACACTGGCCGACTCTTCTAAGGTCTAGGCTCGACATTATGTTGAGAGTATGGTAGCTGTTGCTGGTGGTCCAAACCGAGAACGATTGGCACGGCGGTGTGAACGGGGTTCCCTTTGAGTTGCTTTGGTTGCGCTCCGCCCTCCGCCGTGAAACCTGCAAGCAAGCCTCGCACCACCACCGGGGTAGTGGGGGCCCTCCGACGATCAAGTCAGAGGAGATCGAAGGAGAAGGAGAAGGAGAAGGTAGCAGGTGAGATGATACTCTGGAAGATATATCTTACCCTCCCCCTTCCCCCCCAGCCTCATATATATCAGGCTGGGGGGTTTTTCCGAGGATTCGTCATCGTGTGGCACGATGGGGCTGCCACTGACATTGCCGTTACAGGCGTCGTGGGGCAGCGCTGGGTACAGCCATGGCAGGGCATAGTGGAGCTCCGCTTTGTACGGCTGTTACAGGGGATCGTGGGGCAGCGCCGGATACGGCCGTTGCAGGGAGTAGTGGAGCAGGGGGCCGCGGCGTGCCTCAGAGGAACAGTCTGTTGTTGTCGAGAGATTGCCGACTCGGGGTCGGATTGCTGGATCAAGGGGCAGCCGACTCGGGGTCGGGCTGCGGAGCCGAAGATATCCGACCCGAGGTCGGATTGCTGGATCAAGGGGCAGCCGACTCGGGGTCGGGCTGCGGAGCCGAAGATATCCGACCCGAGGTCGGATTGCTGGATCAAGGGGCAGCCAACTCGGGGTCGGGCTGCGGAGCCGAAGATATCCGACCCGAGGTCGGATTGCTGGATCAAGGGGCAGCCGTAGTCTTCCTGGGCGCGCGTGCCGGTCACGTGGGGCATGGTGGCTAAGTTCCCCCGTAACAGTAGCCCCCCACTCCCGAGCCTGGAACCAGGAGGGGAACGGGTGAAGGGAGTGATGCTTCGAGATTGCCGCCATCCCTCGGAAAGGCGCACGCGCTCCGAGCTTCCCGCCTTCTTTATGGCGTATGGCAGTTGTCGCTGATCTGGCGGTCTGCGAATTTCGGCGGACATCCTTCCTCTTTTTAACTCTCGGTAGCGCCTCGCCGACTCCTGACTCTTGAAGTTCCTCCGGCGCTAGGCCAGGCATCCGAGGGTTAGGCCTCAGGAAATTCTTCCGGCGCTAGGCCAGGCATCCGAGGGTTAGGCCTCAGGAAATTCTTCCGGCGCTAGGCCAGGCATCCGAGGGTTAGGCCTCAGGAAATTCTTCCGGCGCTAGGCCAGGCATCCGAGGGTTAGGCCTCAGAAAATTCTTCCGGCGCTAGGCCAGGCATCCGAGGACTGAGCCTTGGGGTATTCCGCTCGTTGGTCGGCCAAGGCTGGCGCAAGCCGAGGCGACCGGTCGGGGCTTCAGGCTAGTCTGCTCCCGGGATGATCATCGGGTTAGCCTGGCATCCGAGAGCCGAGCCTCGGGGAATTCCGCTCGTTGGTCGGCCAAGGCTGGCGCAAGCCGAGGCGACCGGTCGGGGCTTCAGGCTAGTCTGCTCCCGGGATGATCATCGGGTTAGCCTGGCATCTGAGGGCCGAGCCTCGGGGAATTTCGCTCGTTGGTCGGCCAAGGCTGGCGCAAGCCGAGGCGACCGGTCGGGGCTTCAGGCTAGTCTGCTTCCGGGATGATCATCGGGTTAGCCTGGCATCCGAGGGCCGAGCCTCGGGGAATTCCGCTCGTTGGTCGGCCAAGGCTGGCGCAAGCCGAGGCGACCGGTCGGGGCTTCAGGCTAGTCTGCTCTCGGGATGATCATCGGGTTAGCCTGGCATCCGAGGGCCGAGCCTCGGGGAATTCCGCTCGTTGGTCGGCCAAGGCTGGCGCAAGCCGAGGCGACCGGTCGGGGCTTCAGGCTAGTCTGCTCCCGGGATGATCATCGGGTTAGCCTGGCATCCGAGGGCCGAGCCTCGGAGAATTCCGCTCGTTGGTCGGCCAAGGCTGGCGCAAGCCGAGGCGACCGGTCGGGGCTTCAGGCTAGTCTGCTCCCGGGATGATCATCGGGTTAGCCTGGCATCCGAGGGCCGAGCCTCGGGGAATTCCGCTCGTTGGTCGGCCAAGGCTGGCGCAAGCCGAGGCGACCGGTCGGGGCTTCAGGCTAGTCTGCTCCCGGGATGATCATCGGGTTAGCCTGGCATCCGAGGGCCGAGCCTCGGGGAATTCCGCTCGTTGGTCGGCCAAGGCTGGCGCAAGCCGAGGCGACCGGTCGGGGCTTCAGGCTAGTCTGCTCCCGGGATGATCATCGGGTTAGCCTGGCATCCGAGGGCCGAGCCTCGGGGAATTCCGCTCGTTGGTCGGCCAAGGCTGGCGCAAGCCGAGGCGACCGGTCGGGGCTTCAGGCTAGTCTGCTCCCGGGATGATCATCGGGTTAGCCTGGCATCCGAGGGCCGAGCCTCGGGGAATTCCGCTCGTTGGTCGGCCAAGGCTGGCGCAAGCCGAGGCGACCGGTCGGGGCTTCAGGCTAGTCTGCTCCCGGGATGATCATCGGGTTAGCCTGGCATCCGAGGGCCGAGCCTCGGGGAATTCCGCTCGTTGGTCGGCCAAGGCTGGCGCAAGCCGAGGCGACCGGTCGGGGCTTCAGGCTAGTCTGCTCCCGGGATGATCATCGGGTTAGCCTGGCATCCGAGGGCCGAGCCTCGGGGAATTCTGCTCGTTGGTCGCGCGCCTATCACTTGCCGCTCGACGGGGTTTCTCCGTGGCCAGCTGCGATCGTATTTCTCCTCCTCTCGACGCGTCGCCTGGGGAACACCAGAAGGCTATTAAACGCTAATTGAGGCGTTACCTAGGAAATCGGATCGGCCAGTTGCTGCTTGCGAGGAGTGCCAGTTAAGCGGCCGCGATACGCGCGTTCTTCGAGGCGGATGCGGCCGGGCGCGTGCGGAGATACGTGTGCCGTGGGATACACGCCGCCCGGAGTGTCCTGCATAAAGAGTGCAATTAAGGAGAACGACGCTTAGGACTTCTGCGGGCTTCTTCCCTTTGAGGGTCGCTAGGAAACATTGCCGTGCGGTCGGTTGGTCGCCTCGGACCTCCCCGATCCCGACCGCCGTGGGGAACCGCATGAGCAAGTGGTACGTAGAGACCACCGCGCGAAGGGCGTTCAGTCCGGGTCGTCCGAGGATGGCGTTGTAGGCCGAGGGAACACGGACGACCAAGAACCCGAGTCGCACCGTGGCTTCTGCGGGTGCGACGCCCGCAGTCACAGGCAGCTCAACGATACCTTCCGCCGGGATAGCGTCACCGGTGAATCCTATGAGGGGGGTGGATATTTTGTGCAACAATTGTCTGGACAAGCCCATCTTTTGGAAGGCCTCGTAAAACAAGATATCAGCTGAGCTTCCACTATCCACAAGAACACGCCTTACGTCATAGTTTGCCATAGTGAGGGAGATCACCATGGCGTCATCGTGGGGGGTCTGAACCCCCTTTACATCCTCATCACAAAAGGTGATTACATTGCTGACCCTCTGCCTCTTTGCGACGGCCGCCCCTGACGCTTCCGTCGAGCCCCCTGAGTTCCTCACGGGCCGGGGGCAGCCCCCAGTGATAGTGTGGATCACGCCCGCAACGGGTCGATTCTGCTCCCGAGGCTCCGGAGGAGCCGGGTCGGCCGGACGCGGGTCTGCGGGGGGACGTCGGTCGCTCACATATCGACCGAGACGCCCCCGACGGATAAGAGCCTCGATCTCGTCCCGAAGCTGGAAGCAGTCCTCTGTGTCATGGCCGTGGTCTCGGTGGTACTCACAGTACGCCCGGGAGGGCCTCTTTCCAGGGATCCTTCGTATCTGTCTCGGGGCCGGGAGGTCCTCCCGCCCCTTGATCTCCATAAGGATCTGGGCCCGGGGAGTCAGGAGAGGGGTGTACCGGTTGAAACGTCGGGGCGGAGAACGAGGGCGTGGGGCGCCGTGGTTCTTCGCCGGCGACGGGCTTCTGCGCCGACGCTGGGGCGTCGGGCTCCTCCTCTGGCGTGCCTCTTTCCGCCTTTTCTTCCCAAGCTTTGGAGGGATCCCGGTAGCCTCCTTGCTCCGGTGGGCGGCCGCCTCCTCGGCGTCCGCATACTGGTTCGCCCGGGACAACAGCTCTGGGAAGCTCCGCGGCAGGCGTTTGTCCAGGGAGAAGGTGAGCCTGCCCTTCCGGAAGCCACGCTTCAGGGCTGAAAGAGCTACCTCCTGACTCAGGTTCCGGACCTCCAGCGTAGCCCTGTTGAAGCGGGTAAGATAATCCCGCAGGCTTTCTCCCTCGTTTTGCCGGACGTCAAAGAGGGAGTCGGAGACCAGTCGCCGCCGGTTACTGACGGCGAAATGAGTGATGAAGAGGCGAGTGAACTGGTCGAAAGACCGAATTGAGTCAGCCTCCAGCCCGGCGAACCACGCCCTCGCCGGGCCACGGAGGGTTGCCGGGAAGGCCTTGCAGAGAAGGGGATCTGATGCTCCGTGGAGGAGCATAAGGGTCCTGAAACTCTCGACGTGATCCCGCGGGTCTGCCGCCCCGTCATAGGGCTCGATCGCCGGCATTTTGAACCCCAGGGGATTCTGGGTCCGCAGGATCCTCGAGGCAAGCGCCGGCTGGGAGGAGATCTCTAAGTCGGCGAAGGGATCTTTGGAATGGCCCTTCAGGACCTGGAGTTGTCGGTGGAGATCGTCCACCCGTCGGTCCACGGAGCGCGACCGGTGGGTGGGAGACAAGGAGCGGCGAGAGGGGGACCGACTGGAGCGCGGGTTCCTCGAGGACTGGGGGGTCTGGGAACGCGCCCGGGCCCGCCTCTCGTACCCCGCGCAGCTCCGATGGGAAGGTCCCGGCAGAATAGACCGTGCTCGAGAATCCTCCTCGCGCCGGCGCTCCTCCCCATGGGAGAGGAAGGAGCGCGGATTGAGGAGGACAGGCGAGCGCTCAGGGAGCAGTGGCTCCTGAGCCCGCTGCGGCGCCCGGGACATCGCACCCTGCAGATTCTGCACCGCCTCTGCGAGGGTGCGAACCTGCTGGGCTAGCTGGTCGAACTGGGCGGCTTCGACCGTCTGAATGGGCGGTGGGGTGGTGGAGTGTTGCTGAGAGTGTGTTGGAGATGCAGCGGCCTCCCGGCCGGAGGCGCGAGAGGCCCCGCGACCAGAAGCATTGGAAGCTCCACGACCACCTCGCCGTGCCATTACGATCGCTCTGAGATCCGGCCCTTCCTCTAGCGCCAACTGTTGCTGGTGGTCCAAACCGAGAACGATTGGCACAGCGGTGTGAACGGGGTTCCCTTTGAGTTGCTTTGGTTGCGCTCCGCCCTCTGCCGTGAAACCTGCAAGCAAGCCTCGCACCACCACCGGGGTAGTGGGGGCCCTCTGACGATCAAGTCAGAGGAGATCGAAGGAGAAGGAGAAGGAGAAGGTAGCAGGTGAGATGATACTCTGGAAGATATATCTTACCCTCCCCCTTCCCCCCCAGCCTCATATATATCAGGCTGGGGGGTTTTTCCGGGGATTCGTCATCGTGTGGCACGATGGGGCTGCCACTGACATGGCCGTTACAGGGCGTCGTGGGGCAGCGCTGGGTACAGCCATGGCAGGGCATAGTGGAGCTCCGCTTTGTACGGCTGTTACAGGGGATCGTGGGGCAGCGCCGGATACGGCCGTTGCAGGGAGTAGTGGAGCAGGGGGCCGCGGCGTGCCTCAGAGGAACAGTCTGTTGTTGTCGAGAGATTGCCGACGATTGCTGGATCAAGGGGCAGCCGTAGTCTTCCTGGGCGCGCGTGCCGGTCACGTGGGGCATGGTGGCTAAGTTCCCCCGTAACAGTAGCAACCTTGGACCCTGATGAATCATACTTATCTAATCCAAAAAAAAAAACAATAAAAATGGATTTAGTCAAGAACATCGAAAAGGGCTACCTATTGTCAAAGGTCAAGTGGGCTTGTGATGAGAACTTCGAGCATAAGTCCGTAGGGGAGTCTTGATGCCCGACACCTTATGCTAACTGGTGTGAGAGTTGTCGACTGATTGCTCGTTACACGGAGAAATCACCACAAGAGTAAAAGTGCACAATTTATATATCTTTCTTTAAAAAAAAAAAGAAAAAAACAAAGAAAAAAAATGTTGTATTGACCGAAAAAACAATAGTGTGAAAGCCGTCGTTGTAAAAATTCGAGTAAACTGGAATATTACAGATAAAGCCCGTGAGGTACTAAAGTAAATATCCACAACTCTCGAAATCCTGCAGATAAGATGATTTTGAATCAGTGAGCAGGTCCTTTCGACCAATCCTTGGAAACTACTAGTCTTTGCAATATTTTGTTGATCCGAACCCTTAGCTTGTGTACGGTCCAGATTTCACCGAGCACTCCAGTATAAATAAGTCTTACAACTCCCTAAATGGAAACTTAATGACTTCAACTTGAATTGCATCTTGACCTAGGATTTGGGCTGATTTAGTAAATAAAACCGTGTGTGCTTTGAAATTTTCATCATTTATGTATCTTAAATTAGATTTTAATAAAAAAAAAGAGAGTTTTTGAAATTCTTTACTAGTATGCATTTGGAATTTGATTTTCACTTCATAGATCAATCGATCTAAATATATATATAATAAAAAATAAAAATAAAAATAATAATAACCATAAAAAAATAAAAAATAATAATAATAATAATAATAATAATAATAATAATAAAATTTTAGAAGTTTGTGGGTATCTTCACTGGAAATCCTCACGAGACTATAACTCGTCCACTAGGGTAACCTAGGGGTTTAAAGCCTTGTTGCATATGGTAAATGCAATCGCGATGCCTGCGAAAGTGAGTTAGAGTTTTTCTTTTCTAATTTATTATCAATATTTTTAAACTGATAAATACATATTTTACCATGAAATTGAACAAACATTGAAGTAAGTTTAAAATATGGTAATTATTCTCTTAAACTAGATTCTGAACTTGTCTCTCTCTTGGTTGTAATCTTTCATGAAAACTACAAAATAAAATATATAAGGAGATTGTGTTGACCCGACTAAGGTTATAACTAAATGGGCTTTGGTCCTGATTTGATTGAAAGTTATAATTGTATAGGAAAATATTTGATTAACCCTTTTATTAAGTCACAGTCTGATCTGGTTGAGTCCAATCTGAAGCGGTTTAGTAAGAATTAAATGACATTGGGCTCGAGAACAAGTTCAAGCCAAATCAACGATCATGACCCACCTCAAACCCAAAGTAATTCCCAACCAATTCCTTACATGCCTTCATATAAAATTTATAAATTTAAAAAAAAGAAAATAATGAATATAATAAAATAAACAGTGCATCACGGATTCACTGTTCATATGAACAGTGTCCCGTGAAAACACTGTTCATATGAACAGTGTTACAAAAAAAAAATTATAATGAATCCACTGTTCATCTTCTTTCCTCCTCTCCGCAGTGCATCACGGTCGAGATTTCCGTCGATTCTCCCATTCCGGCCATGAGATGGCGTCGCCCGAAAGATCCTCCACGCGGTGCAGCCGGCGTCCATGCGTCCGTCCGCGATCACCGCCCAGCCACGTTCTTCCTCCGAATCAGCCCGATCCTCCGCCCTCGCTTCAAAACAACAGGATCCCAGCCGGCTGCAACCAATGAGCCGTTCCAAGCGCCCAGTAGCCGAGATTCACGTCCTTCGATCGGCCCATTCCAGCCAGCGACCGAGTGGAAGACCAATCTCCTCCGCGATCATCGTCCGCCCAGCCATCAGCTGCCGAATCACAAGAATGGTGTTCCGCCTCTTCCCCTTTCGGATTCTCATCAATCCTCTGATTGGCTCCTCCCAGCGTATCCCCTGCATCTGTGAAGGAAATTCCAGCATCCTGTGATTCAGCCCTCCCGCATCAAGCCAAGGATCACGCATCCAAATCGGGATATGCATTCAACCTTTCTCCCATCCGTATTCATCTTCCACGGACCACTCTTCCGCGACCGGCTGCCGAGATCCAGCCGATGATGTGCATTCCGCCCAAGGATCATGCGTCCGCTCCCTTTGGATTCATGGCTGGCTTCACCAAGAGAGGAGAGACCTATATAAGAGAAGTGGGAGAGGACGGTGAAGAGAGAGGGGGGGGGGGGGGGCACGGTTCCAAGAAAAAAACAGAGCTTGCTCTGTTTTGAAGAGAAAAAGAAAACCAAAAAAAAAGAGAATAAAAAATAGAGAGGGTTTGAGGCGGATGGCAAAGGAGTTCTTCAGCCAACCAATGGAGATGACAAGCACCATGAGCAGCTGAGCCTCGGTTTAGGGGTTTGATGAAGCCATAGAGGAGTATTCGTTTCATTTTTATTGATTTGAGTTTGTATTGTAAGATGGTTGCATGATGAAGAATTTATCAATTGATCTTACGATTTATCCAATTTATGTGAATCATTTATCTTGCATAAAATATTTTACATAGATTGATCTATTTCATCGAATCCAACACCTGTGGTTTGGAGGAGATATTCATGTGACATCGATTTCATGTTTAATGACTTAATGATCAGATGCATCATGCTAGGTTAGACAGGTCATGCTTATCGTTAGAGTAGATGGTTTGTGCTAGACTTAGATGATTCATGCTGGGAATTAGTTATAATTTTCTTTTGTGATTGCTTTGGCTTGTAGTCGGAAGCAGTCAAGTCTTACATACAACTCAATCATTGAAAGCGTCACAGATATAAATCTATCGGTAGAATCTAGCCCTAAACACCTCTCTCCATAGATAATTCATACTACTACACCCATATTAATTCTTAGTTTTTATCATTTACTCTAGCTTATCCCCTTTGAAGTAATTATTTAATTAGAAAAAATAACTTGTCTCCAATCCCTGTGGACCGACACCCGTAATCACTATCATATAGGATACGTGCTATTGCGTGGTTTAATTTCAAAATTGAAAGAACCGATCAGCAAGTTGACCTAACCTGATTAGAATACCTCTAATCCAATTTAGGTTCAATTTAGTGCTAAACCTGACTTAGCAATCAGAACCTTTCTGATGCTTTGATCTAATCAAACTCTTTGATCCGATCAACCCACAAGACATGATTGACGTCTAGCAACGTATCACGTCTATCCGGAAGATGAGGAATGTATTGGACAAATCCAAACATACCCTTTAGTGGCAAGTTACTGTACAATTCAATCCCTCAGTCATACTACATCCTGAATAAGTGCATGAGTATGGATCAATATCAAACTCAATCACTTATTCATGTCTCTCTCAATCTTTTATATGATAATTCAAACAATGAAACATTAGAAACTCTTTCTAATATTCATTTTGCTTTGATCAAAGGCTTCTTGAATCATCATAAGATTAGAGTAAGTAGGATGTTACCTTCTCTTACTAGAAGTGACTGATTCCTTGTTGACCTACTCACAACCTTCGTACAAAATCCACCATATCCAGAATACCCCGTACACAACGCAATGTCGTGAATGAGGGTAAACCAAAACATAGCTTCAAGTGCACAAGGTACCATGGTGATCTCAGGTCTAAGGATCACTTGCACAACTCCCACTATGAGAACCATCTTTTGATAATTAAGTAAGAATCCATAAGATGTTCTCATGGCTGGTCATTTCAGTGAACTCATTCCTCTAATGAGCACCCACATCTTTGTATTAGTGTCTCACACAAGTGATTATGAGATCAATCACCCTCTATATTGAGCATACATAAGATGTGCCAGTCTTTCCGGTAATATTGATCCCCGACTCAATATACCAATTTGACTGGGAATATTCTAAATTAGGATTTTAGGATTTTAGGTCTCACTGGTATGATCTCATCATAACCCTAAAACCAATGTCCTAATTTATGGGGTTCATCATCCAATAATAAAATAGATAAGCAGCAAATGATGAAACACAATGCCTTTATTGATATATATCGAGTGTCAAAGTACATGATTTGGAGGATTACAAAGAGAAACCCATCAAATGATTGGCTTATAGGGCATCTACTCTTTCAATCTCCCACTTGCACTAAAGCCAATCGCCCTTATATTTTAACCCTATACAATCGAGGTGACGATTGAATTGCTGCTGTGGTAGAGTTTTAGTAAATGGGTCTGCTATATTGTTCTTTGTGTCGACTCGTTCAATCTTGATGTCTTATCTTTCGATTATCTCTCGAACAAGGTGGAAGCGTCTCAAAATGTGCTTGGATCAATGATGAGACCTTGGTTCCTTAGCCTGTGCAACAGCTCCAGTGTTATCGCAATAAACTGGGACTGGTCCGGCAATCTCAGGAACTACACCCAGCTCTGTGATGAACTTCTTCATCCAGACTGCTTCCTTAGCAGCTTCACTAACAGCTATGTATTCTGCCTCAGTAGTTGAGTCAGCTACAGTTTGCTGTTTGGAACTTTTCCAACTCACAGCTCCACCATTCAAAGTGAAGATATATCCAGAGATTGACTTGCTATCATCTGGATCAGATTGAAAGCTAGAATCTGAATAGCCTTCTAGTTTCAATTCTGATCCTCCATAAATTAGAAAAACATCTCTAGTCCTTCTCAAGTATTTGAGAATGCTTTTCACAATTTTCCAATGATCCTCCTCGGGATCTGCCTGAAATTTACTTACCATACCCAAGGCATAAGCTACATCAGGCCCGGTACATAACATAGCATACATGATCGACCCTACTGCCGAAGCATAGGGAATAGAACTCATTCTATTCCTCTCTTCAGTTGTCTTAGGAGACATCTTCCTAGAGAGTTGTATGCCATGTCCTATGGGTAAGAAACCTTTCTTACTTCCATCCATGCTGAACCTCTTCAGCACATTATCAATGTACCTAGACTGGGACAAACCTAGCATCCTTTTAGATCTATCTCTATAAATCCTTATACCAAGTATATAGGATGCTTCACCCAAGTCTTTCATGGAAAATTTCTTTGATAACCAAGTCTTGACCGATTGCATCATTGGAACATCATTTCCAATGACCAATATATCGTCCACATATAATATCAAGAAGACAATAGCACTCCCACTAGTCTTCTTGTACATACAAGGTTCATCTATATTTTTAATGAAGCCAAACTCTTTGACTATCATGTCAAAATGGATGTTCCAACTCCTAGATGCCTGCTTAAATCCATAAATGGATTTCTTAAGCCTACATACTTGATTTGCTCTCCCTCTTGAGACAAATCCCTCTGGCTGTGTCATATAAACCTCTTCCTCAAGGTGACCATTAAGAAAGGCGGTTTTGACATCCATGTGCCATATCTCATAATCATAGTATGCAGCTATAGCAAGCATAATCCGAATAGATTTGAGCATAGCTACTGGCGAAAAAGTTTCATCATAATCGATATCTTGTTTTTGCCTGAAACCTTTTGCCACTAGCCTGGCCTTGTAGGTTTCTACTTGGCTATCAGCTCCTATCTTCTTCTTGTATACCCATTTGCACCCTATTGGAATCACTCCCTCAGGTGCATCAACCAAAGTCCACACTTGGTTTGTATACATAGAATCTATCTCGGATTTCATGGCGTCTAGCCATCTGTCAGAGTTCCTACTCTTGACAGCTTCCGAATAGGTCAGAGGGTCATCGTTTTCAATGATGTGGGCTTCATCATTCTCAATGATAAATCCATACCTCTCAGGTGCATTTCGCACTCTTTCTAACCTTCGGAGAGGAGTAGTGTGTAGTGGCTGTACCTCTTCTATGGGTACATCTGGTTGAGGATTATTATGTGTCTCACCTTGTAGGTCTTGAACTTCATCAAGTTCAATTCTTCTATCCTTGCCCTTTTCTAAGAAAAACTCTTTTTCCAAGAAAGTGGCATGCCTAGCAACAAATACCTTTTGTTCGGTAGGATCATAGAAGATATATCCTAAACTGTCTTTAGGATAACCTACAAATGTACACTTGTCTGATCTAGCACTTAGCTTATGTCCAAAATTTCTTTTGACATAAGCATGACAACCCCATATCTTAAGATACTTAAGATTAGGTTTCTTTCCTTTCCATATCTCATATGGAGTGCTAGATACAGACTTAGATGGTACACTATTTAATACTAATGTAGCAGTTTCTAGGGCATGTCCTCAGAAGAAAATTGGAAGATTTGTGAAGCACATCATGGACCGTACCATGTCTAATAAGGTACGATTCCTCCTTTCAGCTACACCATTTAATTGTGGCGTATATGGAGGTGTCCATTCAGAGAGTATACCCTTTAATTTAAGATAATCTAAAAATTCACTAAAAAGGTATTCTCCTTCTCGATCAGATCGAAGGATTTTAATACACTTTTCAGTTTGTTTTTCGACCATACTTTGATACTCTTTAAATTTATCAAAGGCTTCGGATTTATGTTTCATTAGATATACAAAACCGAACCTTGATAAGTCATCAGTAAATGTGATGAAGTAAGAGTATCCACCTCTAGCTAGAGTTGATATAGGACCGCACACATCAGTGTGTACGAGTTCTAACAACTCACTTGCCCTTTCTCCATGTCCCGAGAATGGAGACTTGGTCATTTTACCCATAAGACAAGATTCACAAGTTCCTAATGATTCAAAATCATAAGGGTCAAAGAATTTAGCTTTATACAACTTGTGTAACCTTGTCTCACTAATATGACCTAATCGGTAATGCCAGAGGAGGGTATTATTAATATTCTCTCTTTTTCTTTTATTATCTTTGCCAATATGAAACATAACATTATTAAGACATAATACTAAAAGACCATTTTCCATAGTGCCATGACAATAATACTCATTAGATAAAGAAATAGAGCAACCATTGCTCTTTCCATTTATTTCGAATCCTTTCTTAAGCAACAAAGGAATTGAAATTACATTTCTAATGATTTTTGGCATAAAATAACAGTCTTCTAGCTTCAAGAACTTTCCGGAGGGTAGCTCTAGTATGTAGGTGCCAACAGCTTCAGCCTGGATGGATTCTCCTCCAGCGCCATATAGCTCGAAGTCACCTTTCTTCAGACTTCTAATTTTCTACAGTCCATGCAAAGATTTGCATATGTGAGAACCACAACCGGTATCCAATACCCATGAATTAGAATCAGAAGAACTTAATGTCATATTGGCATGTAATAAAAACATACCTTTTGATGCAACACTTGCATCAGGCTTCACACTTGCAAGAAAGCTCTTGCAGTTCCTTTTCCAATGCCCCGTCTTGCCGCAGTGGAAACAGGTACCGGGTCCAGAGATTTTCTTTTCCTTCTTCTTTTTGATGCGACTCTTAGGGTTTAATTTTTTCTTTGAACCCTTGTTGCCCGACTTCTTCTTTGAGCTCTCACCAACAAGAAGGATCGGACCCTTGTCCTTCTTGATGTGAGACTCTGCTGTTTTCAGCATATTTAGAAGCTCAGGCAGGGAGGAATTCAGTTTGTTCATGTGATAATTTACGACAAACTGCGAGAATGAGTCGGGTAGTGATTGCAGGATCAAATCCTGACTGAGCTCACTGTCCATAGCAAAACCAAGTTGACTTAATCGAGTGATTAAGTCTATAACCTTTAAACAGTGGTCTTGCACAGACGATCCCTCGATCATTCTAGCACGGAACAACTGTTTAGATATCTCATATCTAGCAGTTCTGCTCTGCTCACCATATAACTCCTTTAAGTTAAGGAGTATGGAGTGAGTATCCATGCTATCATGTTGCTTCTGCAATTCATTATTTATAGAAGCAAGCATGATATATTTGACAGTCAAACTGTCATTTTTCCACATACGATATGTGGCCAATTCCTCCTCAGTTGCATCTTCCCCTGCTGACCCTAGGTCAGGGGTTTCAAGAATGTAGGAAAGTTTTTCTTGTGTGAGAACAATCTTTAAATTCCTCAACCAATCCACATAGTTGGGACCAGTCAATTTGTTTGTATCTAAGATACCTCTAAGTGAGAGTGAAGATGCCATTTTTGCAGAATTAATCTATAATTACAAAGAACACTAATATAAGCAGACCAATCATGATGACATGTATTCAATCAGACAAGGACTTTTATCTAATTGTTACTCCCACTATTTTTATCGAATATCATAACCCTCAAGTATGATGAACGAGAAAATACTAATTTTCTTAGTGGGGTTGAGATCCAAATTCCTTATAAAACACCTTGTGGGAATCACAACAAACCCTTATAAGTTCAAAGGTAGGAAACTCTTTCCAATTGCATCCCATGCAATTCCCAACTTTATTCTGTCCTCTAGCACACATATAGTCTTGTGGGAATCACAACAAACTATTGTGTCTAGTTAAGTCAAACCCTTCATTTTTATACAATCATATTTGAATAATGCTGCCCTTGTGGGAATCACAACAAGGCAACATATTAAAATATGCCATATGCATCATATGCACCAAGATATTACAATATGTTGCCCAGTAGATACAACCCAAGAGGGGGGGTAAATTGGGTCTTTTAAAACTTTTATGCTACTTCTTAAACTTTTTGATTAACTATGCTAAGTTGTATAGATGCACAGTGAAAGTTAAACTTAGCAAGGGATTGATGTATAGACTTCGACTTGATTAAATATGCTTGCAACTAAGGGAAGTGCGGATAAGAATTAAGCAAGCAATTTATCTAAGTAAGTAAGTGTGTTAGTTAGACAATAACTAGAGGCATTACAAACACAAAGGACATATAGTGGTTCGGTGCACCCCAGCACCTACATCCACTCTCCAAGACCTCTTGGAAATTTCACTATAATCCTACCGATTACAGCCGGTTGTTTTACAAGCTCACAACCCAACTTGTTGTTTTACGAGCGCACAACGAACTCGGTCGGTTTTCCCAGGCTCACCGACTAGAACCTCCCCGATTGTTTTCCCGGGCTCACAATCAAACCCTTACACACGTTGGTTTTAACTTGGCTCACCAACCAACCTTATCACCGCTGGTTTTTCTTTGGCTCACCAACAAACCTTAACCCCTTGATTCAATCCCTTGATTGAATCAAGTTACAAGATATTAAAACAAAGTATAGAACAAAACAAAGCTTCTTAAACAAGCAAATATGACAATATAAACAAATAGAGTAAAGAGAAGCCCTCAAACGAGTTTTGAAGATGGAGGAGCTCGGCTTCTTCTTTACTTGATCCTCCTCTGATTTGGCATGAAGTAGAGGATCCCCAAGGCAGCACACGGATGGAGAGGAAGCTTTCGGATTCACTTGGATGCTCTTCTTCTCTCTATTTCGTTTTGGATGGCCCTTTTGTGCTTATGGGAGATTTCCTTTGTAATCTCTTTGAGATCTCTTTCCTAGATGATCTCTCCCACTTCCATAAGTTCTCTCCTAGCTCTCTTCTTGTTTTTATAGCTTTAGATGGCGTGGAAACAAGAATATAGCCGTTAGAGACAAAAATAGAGCCGTTGGACACAGTCTGCACTTCCTGACAATATTACCGTTGGGATTGGAGTCGACTCGCGCGATCAGGAGTCGACTCGCCTGTTGCAGGAGTCGGCTCGTGCTTTACTGGAGACGACTCGGCCACTGTTCCAAATTTGAATTAAAGTGCATGCCTTGACTGGGAGTCGACTCGTCTTAACCTGGAGTCGACTCGCCAACTTCTGGAGCTGACTTGGCAATTTCGGAGTCGGCTCATCCACTGAAGTCCGTGGATCCAATTTTGAATTTGATCCACTCGAGTTGACTCGACTGTCCTGGGAGTCGACTCGAATCTCAGAGCCCGAACTCCCGATCCTCTGTCTTTTGGCTCATCCAGTCTTGGAGTCGACTCGAACTTCCTCGGAGTCGACTCGGCTCTCAGTTTCTGAAAGTTGGTCTTCTCCCTTTTGACGTGAAGCTATCGTGGAGTCGACTCGAGCTGTCTGGGAGTCGACTCGAATCTCAGAGGCAGTAACTTGATCTTCTGTCTGTTGATGGTCGCGCAGTCTCGGAGTCGACTCGTGTATTGCGGGAGTCGACTCGAATCTCAGAGTCCATGAAATGCTCTCTGACTTTTTCTTTATGTACCGCTGAGAGTCGACTCTTGCTTTCTTTGGAGTCGACCTGCCAACCATCGGAGTCGACTCGCGTTCCACTGGAGTCGACTCGAATCTCAGACCCGAAAACTGCTCTCTGACTTTTCTTTGTGTTTCTCTTGGAGTCGACTCTTACTACCCTGGAGTCGACTCGTTGAACATTGGAGTCGACTCGAATTCCTCAGGAGTCGACTCGAAGACTATTCTTTCGAATTTTTCCTTTGATTTTACTCTTCCAATTTGAACCTTTTGAACTTTAAACTTGGGCCAATGAATTGTAGCTTTCTTCTAACTTTTCTTGAGAGCTTTTGGAGGCCTTCTTGTGTTCTTCCAACTTGCTATGTTCCTTGCAAAATAAATATCTTTCTTCTTGCAACATAAACATTAGTATCTATACTTCAAGATTTTGTGATCATCAAAATCAATCTATGAATCAATCTTTGGGTCATCACAATATCAATCCCTAATACTAGCCTTGTGGGAATCACAACAAGCTAGCGTAGATATTGACATAATAATATCTAAGCATGAAGGAAGGACCTTTATAGTGTTATATCAGCAATTAGCTTCTCCATGGAGGTCAATCAAATAGTTGGCCAGGTAAGCAGATGGGAGTCTCTCCTTACTTAGTAAGGTCCTAATTAAATAACCACCTGTAGCCTCTTTCCTAGACACCAACTTAGTCAATTGATTCAGAATGGCTCAGCTTAAAGCAATTAACACTACGAGTTAATTATGAATTTAGTGAGGGCTTTCAAATAGTAGTATCTTACTAACATTAAGCTCAACCATAAAGGACAATCAAATAATTGGCCAGGAAAGCAGGTGGGAGGCACCCCTCACTCAGAGAGTGAGGTCCTAATTAAGTAACCACCTGTGGCTTCCTTCCTAGACACCAACTGAGTCGATTGTTCCAGAATGGGTCAGCCCAAAGTTTTCATACTACTATATTGGTCTCATTGCACATTCTATAATTTAGTACTAGCAATTATACTATGCTACAACATGAATATAACACTATCTCATAGCATAAACTAATCATGCATACAAACAACCTAGCTATCTCATAGCATCAAGATAATAGCATGTATTATCATTTGGTTAAACTGATTAAGGGTGGCTCTGATACCACTGTTGGGTTTCCCAGTGCCCTAGGGTGCAGCGGAAGATATGGGATTATAAAATTTTCTTATAAAACCCATTATATGAAACCCTAATAAGCCAAGATCGCCTTAATAGTATAACCAAATAATGTAGAAAATATAATCTTGGTATAGAAGAATACCTATCACGCTATATCCAATATGTCTGAAGATGTCCTAAGGTGCCCAAATGTTCACCCTCCGATGTTGATCCACACAGGAATGGGTTCAAGACTCTAGCTCCACCAAAACTTGATTCTAATTGTTCAATCCTTCCAAAGGATTTAATTGGCTGATTTTCCTTCACTTCCTTCTTCCTTTCTACCTCTAAAACATTCACTAGCCTTTTTGTCCTAAAGAAGACCCTCTTGTCTTGGGTTAGGACAAAAGAGAGAGGCTTGTAAGAAAGAAGGGATAAGGGAGAGAGAAGGAGAGGCTTTTTCTTGGATGATCTTTAGAACCCCAAGGCACCTCCTTATTTATAAGAGATGGAGGGATGCATCATAAAGGGATGCATCCCATCCACACTGAAAGTGAATCCTAGGTTCTTCGGTGTTAAGCATGCGGATTTTTTTTTTTTTTTTTTAAACCATGGCTGAACCTGATCGGGTTGCCTACGTACCCCTTCATAAGGGGGATCAAGCCATACGTAGTTCTTTTTAAGTTTTAAAACGCAGCGGAAAAATCGAATCAAACAATTTAATTCATGCATGCTTACAAGATCAAATCTAGAAATCAGCACCTTAAGAACACATAGGATTATGCCGGAATCGTTTAAACAATTATGCTAAAACTTTCATGCATGATTAACTATCAGATCTGAAACTTAAGAACTCTATTCCGATTAATCTCCGAATATCCATTGAATGGATTCTGGAGATATCTCCGTGAGGAGCCCCAAAAGAGGGTAAAACCTCGGGAAATCAGACCTAGATCTTGACACCATAATAAAAGATTAATGTAGAATTAATACCTTTTATGATGGATGAAACTTGTGGATCTGATCCTCGACTTCGCAGCCACGCACACGAATGGCCTCTACGAGAAGTCCACGCGAAGTTCCTGAAGAGATCCAATCCTGCGGAAGTGCTAGCTTGCGCAGAATTTCTTGAGGCTGAAATTTGATCTTCCAAACACTATCAACTTTTGATCCGCCTTCTTGGAAGAACTTGGAGGAAAGGTTTAAAGGGATTGAAGAGGACTTAGATCTGATCTAAAGACTCTTATCAGGGACCCCTAACACTAATGGCGCGATGAACTTAGAGGAGGAAGAAGTCAGCTAGATTGAATGCAGAATTTTTTTTCCATGCATGAACTAGGGTTCCTCTCTTTTCTTTTCCCTTTTTTCTTCTTCTTTTTCTCTCTTTTTTCCTTGAATTCGACCACCAGATGATGGAGGTCCTTTTAATGTTGCTCTCCTACCTAACTTCATGCCAACCATCCCATATTTGTGGAGGATTTTGTGGGGTTTTGAATTTTGAATTCAAAATTCAAGTTCATGTGCCATTACATGATGAAGCTTGATCTAATCTAAACCATTCATCATGTTGCCACTTCTCTCTTTCAATTTCGAAATTCCCATGCCCCTAATCAGATTAGAGGGTCACGTGGTGATTTTGTGGTGATTAAATTCGAAATTCAACCTTAATTAGAAGTGAGATAAAGATAAGGATGGCATATGTCATGAAGAGAGAGAATTTGATCTTATCCAATTCTTTTCATGAATTTATCTCTCCATTTCGACCCATCTAATGATGAAAGAGGTCCCTGATGTTGCCAAGTGTCCCATGGCACCATTAAAAAAATTAAATTAATTTTTAATCATATTAAAAATCAATTTATGGCGCCATGCATGGATATGTGACAAGTGGATTTCAAAATCCGAACAGTTTCAGATCAAATCCATTTAATTTAATTAAATTCTAACAATTAGAATGATCCAATTACCATGGGTTGAACCTAATCCAATTAGGTCAATCCCTAATTAAGCACAAATTTAATCTAATTTAATTTGGTCAACCTAAGTCCTCTAGATTCAGACCTAATCCAATCAGGTCAAAAACCCTGATTGAGCCCAGAATTGAATCTAATTCAATTTGGCTCATCCTTAGTCTAATTACTCAATCCAATTGAGTTCATTAGCAATCTAATTACTAATTAATCCTTCGATAATTACTTTAATTATTTTATAAGATAATTTGCCAATCGAATTTACCAAATTACCCCTGAATGATTCTTAATCATTCATCAGCCTTCTTGATCAATCAGGAATCTTCTATGCGTGTGACCTCATAGGTTCGAACCTAAGCCGGTAGTATAGGAACGACTTCCTACACTAATCGATGTGACCATCTAGCAATGGTACCCGACGTCCGAATAGGCCGAATATATGCGAAGCAAATATTCTGGAACCCTGAACTATGGTTACTGTATAATTCAATCCCTTTGACTCCTAATGCCAGGATGACTTAGAGCTCACTGTCAACCCTATAATTAGTACATCCATTATGTGATTAACTTTAGATATCCCGTGACTCCTCACTGAGATTACCCTGGCCAAGGTTTTGCTAAATTAATCACAAGACATTATCTCCTGTTTGCAGGAGGGGTCAATTCCATCTCGACTCACAACTGACTACGCAAGTACTTGATTGCACCCAGTGACCTTCCGTCACTGAATTAGAAATTCAGGTAGTCCGGTACCAAAGTACAGTGAGTTGCTTGCTAGTCACAGGTTGCGATCTCAGGTCAGAGGGCCAAACTTATACCCATATCCACTCGGAACATCTCTCGACAGTAGAGCGTTCCGGAATTGGTCACGTTCAGTGAAATGTACTCCTACACTTCACCTGTATGGCATACCAGTGTCTCCACACTCCTTGGTTAAGAGGACAACCAACGTATATGTCACACAACGACCTAATCTCGATAATGTTGTCGTCCTAGTAACAACATATCATTTGGTCGCGAACAAGTTTAAGGACTCAAAGATAAATCCTCCTTTATCATAACATAAGTCCTAAGGACTTCATCATATAAGAGTTCATTTGAAGATGAAATGATGAATAATGCCAAATAATACTTTATTAATTTGTCAATTCATTTACAAAATTCAATCATCAATATGCTGACGATTGACATTTAGGATACAATTCCCAACAACTCCCACTTAGCCTAAAGCCAATCGGCACAGTATCTAATACCCATCTTCGACTTGTGTTCGTTGAACTCTTTGATGCCGAGGACTTTGGTAAATGGGTCAGCTAGATTTTCTTTTGTGTCAATCTTCTGAAGATCAATATCACCTCGTTCTATAATCTCTCGAACCAGGTGATAACGTCGCAGAATATGCTTGGTCCGCTGATGTGCTTTAGGTTTCTTTGCCTGAGCTATGGCTCCAGTGTTATCACCAAATATAGGAACTGGACCATCAATGGAAGGTGCCACTCCCAGCTCGGTGATGAACTTGCGCAACCATACGGCTTCCTTGGCTGCATCAGATGCTGCAATGTATTCTGCTTCACATGTAGAATCTGCCACTGTATGCTGCTTGGAACTCTTCCAGCAGATGGCCCCACCCTTAAGAGTGAAGATATATCCCGACACGCTCTTGCTATCATCTTGATCTGACTGAAAACTTGAATCGGTATATCCCTCAAGTTTTAAGTCAGAATCACCGTAGACAAGCCACTGATCTTTAGTATTTCTCAAATACTTAAGGATGGTTTTGACAACCTTCCAGTGGTTGCTACCTGGATCAGACTGGTATCTACTCACTACTCCTAGTGAGTATGCCACGTCTGGTCTAGTACATGTCATGGCATACATTATAGATCCCACTGCCGAAGCATATGGAATTCTATCCATAGTCTCTCTTTCTTGAGAGGTTGTCGGACAATCCCTTTTAGAGAGGTTAATTCCATGGCCCATTGGAAGATAGCCTTTCTTGGAATTAATCATACTGAACCTTTTCAGTATAGTATCAATGTATGTGGATTGGGATAATCCAAGCAATCTTCTAGATCTATCTCTGTAGATCTTCATTCCTAGGATGTAAGATGCTTCTCCCAAATCCTTCATGGCAAATTGAGATGATAGCCAAACCTTTATTCCTTGTAATGCAGGAATGTCATTCCCGATTAAAAGAATGTCATCCACATACAAAACAAGAAATATAATAACTGAACCATTTGCCCATTTATAAATGCAAGGTTCCTCTTCATTCTTAATGAAGCCATATGATTTGATCACCTTATCAAATCGTATGTTCCAACTCCGTGAAGCTTGCTTTAATCCATAAATGGATTTTTGAAGCTTGCACACCTTAGACTCATCTGCAGATATAAAACCTTCAGGTTGCATCATATACACCTCTTCTTCTAAATCTCCATTTAGAAAAGCGGTTTTAACATCCATCTGCCAGATTTCATAATCTAAGTGTGCTGCTATCGCAAGCATAATCCGAATGGATTTGAGCATTGCCACAGGAGAAAACGTCTCGTCATAGTCAATACCATAACGTTGACGATATCCCTTGGCAACCAGACGGGCTTTATAGGTCTCTACTTTTCCGTCTGCGCCCCGTTTTCTTTTGAAAATCCACTTACACCCTATGGGTTTAATCCCTTCGGGTGGGTCAACTAATGTCCATACATCATTGACCTTCATGGATTCTATTTCGGATTGCATGGCTCCAAGCCATGCATCAGAGTCATGCCTCTGCATAGCATCCATATAGGTGATCGGATCCTCATTGTTTTCATCAAGTTCGACAGGATCCCCGTCCTGGACCAAGAAACCGTAGTATCTGTCCGGCTGACGTGGTACTCTACCTGATCGCCTTAATGGTGCATCTAAGATGGGTTCTGGATCTGATCTAATCAAATCTGACTCAACTAGTTCAGTAGATGGTGTCAGATCTTCTACATGTTGAACTTCCCTAAGCTCAACATTAGAGCTTTTAGTTCCTTCACTAAGGAATTCTTTCTCTAAGAAAACAGCTCTATTGCTTACGAATAACTTTTGTTCTTCAGCAAAGTAGAAGTAATATCCTTTAGTTTCTTTAGGATAACCAACAAAGAAATATTTGTCAGACTTGGGTTCAAGTTTGTCTGTCTTCAAACGTTTGACATATGCTGGACACCCCCAAACCCTAAGGTGAGACAGCATTGGCTTACGTCCAGTCCACATCTCATGTGGTGTTTTATTTACAGACTTACTTGGAACCTTATTTAGAATGTAGTAGGCTGACTCAAGTGCATATCCCCAAAAGGATATGGGCAGACTTGCAAACCCCATCATGGATCGAACCATGTCTAACAGAGTTCGATTTCTTTTTTCTGATACACCGTTATACTGTGGTGTACCAGGAGGAGTCCATTGGGAGAGAATCCCATTCTCTCCTAAATATGTCAAAAACTCATTGGAAAGGTATTCGCCTCCTCGATCTGATCGAAGAGTTTTAATACTCTTTCCAGTTTGTTTTTCTACTTCATTACGATACAATTTGAACATTTCAAATGCTTCAGATTTATGTCTCATTAAATAGACATAACCATACCTAGAAAGGTCGTCTGTAAACGTAATGAAATATGAATACCCACCTCTAGCATCTGTGCTTATTGGCCCACATACATCAGAATGTACAAGGGTCAATAAATCCCTGGCTCATTCACCTTTTCCGGTAAAAGGTGATTTGGTCATCTTACCAAGAAAACATGACTCACAGGTTGTCAATGATTCACAATCATTAACATTGAGGATTTCCTCTTTACTTAACCTGTTCATCCTGTTCTTGTTAATATGACCTAGCCTATGATGCCAAAGGTAGACATCCGTGACATTATCTATTCTAGGACGCTTACTTGACGTGTACATTACATTAACAGGTTGTGATAACAAGTAGATGCCATTGCTCAATTGTCCATTCATTACAGTAACACCATTCATAATGATATCACAAGAATATTTCTTTATTGAAATTTCATAACCGTTCATGGCCAAAAGGCCTACGGAAATTACATTCAATAAGAATGCAGGACAATAGTGACAATCACTCAAGACAACTACATGAGAATTGAAAACAAGTTTGAGATTTCCTAAAGCTAGAACTGGAACAGATCTTCCATCTCCAACATTCAGGAATCTCTCGCTGTTTTCAAATCTCTCATTGACCTGAAGTCCTTGCAATGAATTGCATATATTAAACGGACTTCCAGTATCTAATACCCAGGTCGAATTATCATATATAGAGAAATTACAAGGTGTTATCATATAAATACCTTGATCAGCAACTGATTGCCCTTTTCTCTTGCTTAGCCTGTTCGGGTCAAGTGAGGTAAGGTACTGAGGACAATTCCTCTTCCAATGCCCCTGCTTCTTACAATAGAAGCATTCTGCCTGACTTTGGTCATCCTTAATCCTTTTGGTCTGACTATGCTGAGTTTTCAGCTTTCTATACCAATTATTGAAGTTGGGACCAGTCAACTTGTCATTATCCAATAATGAGCGAAGTGACAAACTTGTGGCCATTTCTACATAAAAAAAAATTTGGCTATTAGTATATGAATTGACTAAACACAGTAGACTTGGACTTTAGTCTAAAGATACTCCCACTATTTTATACAAATTGGTAGCCTCTACCTCCAATTCGAAAAATTACTCCTAATTCTTTAGTGGGCACTAGAACCCAATAGATCGCATATAGGCCCGAGTGTGGCTCGGCTAACCCATATACACCTATTGGTAGGTTCTAAACCAGTTGCTTCACCAAGCAACTTCTAGTGATAATTTTGCCCTAGGTTCTTCGGCAGGCGTGTGGCGCCTCCACCGAATACCCTAGTCAGGTCCAACCATTAAATGATAGGGTTAAGTCTAATCAACTAATAGACAACCAAGCCCGAGTGTGGCTCGGCTCACCTGACCGCCTATTGAAGGTACACTTAACT
Organism: Phoenix dactylifera; assembly: GCF_009389715.1. Lineage (NCBI taxonomy): Eukaryota > Viridiplantae > Streptophyta > Magnoliopsida > Arecales > Arecaceae > Phoenix > Phoenix dactylifera. Next base: position 21,992,805 of record NC_052395.1, on the reverse strand, counting down.
CATCATATATTGAATGACAATTCCAATGCTTGATAAGTACCAGGCGTGTCGCGCCTCCAATAATTATCAAAACATTGGACCCATTATCACCCAACTTAATGGGAGGCTATGACCTAGTTATCCCCATAACCATTTCATTTTAAGGACCTAATAATTTTAGAGGATTTCATAATTAGGATAGATGAGAAGATCCGATTAGTCTAATTTCTCCCACTGACTTCACCAAATCAGATTAGACTCAAACCGGTTAAGGAGACACCTAAATCAGTCAAACTGATTTTTCTTATAGGCATGGGCTAACTCGAATCATTAAGTGATCCAATCAAAATGTGATTGACCATGTCGGCCAGGTAAGTGAGATCGGTGGAAGGGATATGCCATTAACTCGGCAAAGACGAATCAGTGCGAGTAGCTCCCAATTAAAAACCACCGGTCAAAACTGCCAAACTTACCTTAGACACCGACTGGTTAATCAATTTCGATTTGATTACTCAAATGACTCGGGCTACACCTCTGAGCCTAAATCAAGTTCCATCTTGGTCTAATCAAAGACATGGACTTGATCCATCTACAACTATTGTAAATTGATCTAGAATTTTCTTGACCTAATCTAGTTACTACTTAATTAGATTTGATCAATTAATTCTATTTGTCCATGTATGATTCTAACCTTAGGTCTAACCCAATCCTAGGAACTTGATTCAAGCTAACCCATATGCCCAAAGAATTATGCAATGTCAATTAATTGAGTTACAATTCTATTTCATAACACTTAATTCTCAATTAAGTTTAGACTTATGAAAGTTTTGATCATTGCATATTTCTTTTTAATTACATATTAATTACAATCCTTCAGTTCTTAAAACATATTTTCAGATCTGAGTTTTTGTAATTAATCACATGTAATCAGATTAAATTCATGTTTAAGTCATTATATTTAATGTTCATGCATCACATATACATAACAACATGAATTAATACAAACAACATACATCTTATGTATTTGTTTTTTCACTTTTATTTTCAGATCTGATTTGTTCATTAAAATCAGAGATCATATGAATCATAAATTTTATTTAGATCTAATCTAAACAATATTATGATTTCAGATTTATTTATGTTACAAATCTTAACACAAACATGCATCATATGCATTCAAAATTTCAGATCTAGTTAATCATGCATAATCAGCAATTAAATCAATCATAAAAAATACTTTAGATCTAATCTAAGCATGCTCATGATTTCAGATTTAATTACAAGAATTAAAACATAAAAGTTTAAACATGAACCTGGCTCTGATACCACTGAAAGTGAATCCTAGGTTCTTCGGTGTTAAGCATGCGGATTTTTTTTTTTTTTTTAAAACCATGGCTGAACCTGATCGGATTGCCTACGTACCCCTTCATAAGGGGGATCAAGCCATACGTAGTTCTTTTTAAGTTTTAAAACGCAGCGAAAAAATCGAATCAAACAATTTAATTCATGCATGCTTACAAGATCAAATCTAGAAATCAGCACCTTAAGAACACATAGGATTATGCCGGAATCGTTTAAACAATTATGCTAAAACTTTCATGCATGATTAACTATCAGATCTGAAACTTAAGAACTCTATTCCGATTAATCTCCGAATATCCATTGAATGGATTCTGGAGATATCTCCGTGAGGAGCCCCAAAAGAGGGTAAAACCTCGGGGAATCAGACCTAGATCTTGACACCATAATAAAAGATTAATGTAGAATTAATACCTTTTATGATGGATGAAACTTGTGGATCTGATCCTCGACTTCGCAGCCACGCACACGAATGGCCTCTACGAGAAGTCCACGCGAAGTTCCTGAAGAGATCCAATCCTGCGGAAGTGCTAGCTTGCGCAGAATTTCTTGAGGCTGAAATTTGATCTTCCAAACACTATCAACTTTTGATCCGCCTTCTTGGAAGAACTTGGAGGAAAGGTTTAAAGGGATTGAAGAGGACTTAGATCTGATCTAAAGACTCTTATCAGGGACCCCTAACACTAATGGCGTGATGAACTTAGAGGAGGAAGAAGTCAGCTAGATTGAATGCAGAATTTTTTTTTCATGCATGAACTAGGGTTCCTCTCTTTTCTTTTCCCTTTTTTCTTCTTCTTTTTCTCTCTTTTTTCCTTGAATTCGACCACCAGATGATGGAGGTCCTTTTAATGTTGCTCTCCTACCTAACTTCATGCCAACCATCCCATATTTGTGGAGGATTTTGTGGGGTTTTGAATTTTGAATTCAAAATTCAAGTTCATGTGCCATTACATGATGAAGCTTGATCTAATCTAAACCATTCATCATGTTGCCACTTCTCTCTTTCAATTTCGAAATTCCCATGCCCCTAATCAGATTAGAGGGTCACGTGGTGATTTTGTGGTGATTAAATTCGAAATTCAACCTTAATTAGAAGTGAGATAAAGATAAGGATGGCATATGTCATGAAGAGAGAGAATTTGATCTTATCCAATTCTTTTCATGAATTTATCTCTCCATTTCGACCCATCTAATGATGAAAGAGGTCCCTGATGTTGCCAAGTGTCCCATGGCACCATTAAAAAAATTAAATTAATTTTTAATCATATTAAAAATCAATTTATGGCGCCATGCATGGATATGTGACAAGTGGATTTCAAAATCCGAACAGTTTCAGATCAAATCCATTTAATTTAATTAAATTCTAACAATTAGAATGATCCAATTACCATGGGTTGAACCTAATCCAATTAGGTCAATCCCTAATTAAGCACAAATTTAATCTAATTTAATTTGGTCAACCTAAGTCCTCTAGATTCAGACCTAATCCAATCAGGTCAAAAACCCTGATTGAGCCCAGAATTGAATCTAATTCAATTTGGCTCATCCTTAGTCTAATTACTCAATCCAATTGAGTTCATTAGCAATCTAATTACTAATTAATCCTTCGATAATTACTTTAATTATTTTATAAGATAATTTGCCAATCGAATTTACCAAATTACCCCTGAATGATTCTTAATCATTCATCAGCCTTCTTGATCAATCAGGAATCTTCTATGCGTGTGACCTCATAGGTTCGAACCTAAGCCGGTAGTATAGGAACGACTTCCTACACTAATCGATGTGACCATCTAGCAATGGTACCCGACGTCCGAATAGGCCGAATATATGCGAAGCAAATATTCTGGAACCCTGAACTATGGTTACTGTATAATTCAATCCCTTTGACTCCTAATGCCAGGATGACTTAGAGCTCACTGTCAACCCTATAATTAGTACATCCATTATGTGATTAACTTTAGATATCCCGTGACTCCTCACTGAGATTACCCTGGCCAAGGTTTTGCTAAATTAATCACAAGACATTATCTCCTGTTTGCAGGAGGGGTCAATTCCATCTCGACTCACAACTGACTACGCAAGTACTTGATTGCACCCAGTGACCTTCCGTCACTGAATTAGAAATTCAGGTAGTCCGGTACCAAAGTACAGTGAGTTGCTTGCTAGTCACAGGTTGCGATCTCAGGTCAGAGGGCCAAACTTATACCCATATCCACTCGGAACATCTCTCGACAGTAGAGCGTTCCGGAATTGGTCACGTTCAGTGAAATGTACTCCTACACTTCACCTGTATGGCATACCAGTGTCTCCACACTCCTTGGTTAAGAGGACAACCAACGTATATGTCACACAACGACCTAATCTCGATAATGTTGTCGTCCTAGTAACAACATATCATTTGGTCGCGAACAAGTTTAAGGACTCAAAGATAAATCCTCCTTTATCATAACATAAGTCCTAAGGACTTCATCATATAAGAGTTCATTTGAAGATGAAATGATGAATAATGCCAAATAATACTTTATTAATTTGTCAATTCATTTACAAAATTCAATCATCAATATGCTGACGATTGACATTTAGGATACAATTCCCAACAACACACCTCATCATGATGAGGCATGTGCCAAGAGAGGCATCCCATCATGATGGGGTGCTAAGGAGAAGGGTGTATCAACTTCTTTCTCATGTCTCCCTCTTAAATCCTGATGATCCAAGGGCCCAAATGCAGTGAACCAAAGCCAATGGTCCAGATCTAGGCACCATCTAATGGTCCAGATCAAGGCATCATCATCCAGGGTGCCATCCAATGGTCCAGAAGCAAGATGCCATCATCGATGATCCAGATTCAGGCGCTGAGGAACGGTCCAGATCTTTCATCCAGAGAGCCATCCAGTGGTCCAGATTCAGGCGCTGACCAATGGTCCAGATATTTCATCCAGAGAGCCATCCAGTGGTCCAGATTCAGGCGCTGACCAATGGTCCAGATCCTTCATCTAGGAATCCATCCAATGGTCCAGATGAAGGCGCCAACCAGTGGACCAGATCCTTCATCCAGGAAGCGATCCAATGGTCCAGAAGTGAAGGCCCTATCAAACCCAATCCAATTGGGTTTAACCAACTTAAAGAAAACATTAAACCTAATCAAATCAGGTCTAATTAAAGCCAAATGGGTTCCAACTCTTGGCTAACCCATATTAGGTCATGATCTAATCATATTAGATCAACCTAACCTAAGAATCAGATTCGAATTTAATTTGAATCAGGAGCTAGGGTTTGCAACATGTGCTAGCATGTTCATCTTGCAAACATGATCTAATCCAATTAGACCCTTGATCAATTCCCTTGTGTGTGACCCATTGGGTTCCTTATCTTAGCCAGCAGTAGGTGCAGGTGCAAGTTGACCTAACCTGATTAGAATACCTCTAATCCAATTTAGGTTCAATTTAGTGCTAAACCTGACTTAGCAATCAGAACCTTTCTGATGCTTTGATCTAATCAAACTCTTTGATCCGATCAACCCACAAGACATGATTGACGTCTAGCAACGTATCACGTCTACCCAGAAGATGAGGAATGTATTGGACAAATCCAAACATACCCTTCAGTGGCAAGTTACTGTACAATTCAATCCCTCAGTCATACTACATCCTGAATAAGTGCATGAGTATGGATCAATATCAAACTCAATCACTTATTCATGTCTCTCTCAATCTTTTATATGATAATTCAAACAATGAAACATTAGAAACTCTTTCTAATATTCATTTTGCTTTGATCAAAGGCTTCTTGAATCATCATAAGATTAGAGTAAGTAGGATGTTACCTTCTTTTACTAGAAGTGACTGATTCCTTGTTGACCTACTCACAACCTTCGTACAAAATCCACCATATCCAGAATACCCCGTACACAACGCAATGTCGTGAATGAGGGTAAACCAAAACATAGCTTCAAGTGCACAAGGTACCATGGTGATCTCAGGTCTAAGGATCACTTGCACAACTCCCACTATGAGAACCATCTTTTGATAATTAAGTAAGAATCCATAAGATGTTCTCATGGCTGGTCATTTCAGTGAACTCATTCCTCTAATGAGCACCCACATCTTTGTATTAGTGTCTCACACAAGTGATTATGAGATCAATCACCATCTATATTGAGCATACATAAGATGTGCCAGTCTTTCCGGTAATATTGATCCCCGACTCAATATACCAATTTGACTGGGAATATTCTAAATTAGGATTTTAGGATTTTAGGTCTCACTGGTATGATCTCATCATAACCCTAAAACCAATGTCCTAATTTATGGGGTTCATCATCCAATAATAAAATAGATAAGCAGCAAATGATGAAACACAATGCCTTTATTGATATATATCGAGTGTCAAAGTACATGATTTGGAGGATTACAAAGAGAAACCCATCAAATGATTGGCTTATAGGACATCTACTCTTTCAGAATGTGCATCCTCCAAATCCAGCCGCAGTCCATCTGTCTCGCAGAGGGCCCTCTACTAATCGCTAAGAGGTCCCGAACTCTCACAGTCATCCTACCTGTCCTGCTCCATACCCTCCTATCCACTGCCTCCCCCTCCGGGATCGGCAGAGCTAGGACGCGCTCAGCAAGGTGCTCCCCGAATACCTGTCGAACAAGACTCGCGTCCCACCTCCGCTCCCCCCTGGGCAAATAAGGCACACACTCTACGTCCCTCCATCCAACCATGGTCAATCTCGGTGGGCCACCCCTGCAGTGCTACCTCAGCCAGCCATCTGTCCTCCAAAATGCTGATCGACCGCCCATCCCCAATCTCCCACCTGATCTCTGGCATCACTCCTGGGGCGCGAGCGCAGATCTCTCTCCAGATAAAGGAAGCTCCTCGGCCAGTACGTAGGACGTAGTGGGGGGCAGGGTCCCCATACTTCGCCCTCAACAGTGAGCCCCAAAGACCCTCAGGCTCTAGGAGAAACCTGGCTGCCAACCTGGTCGCCAGTAACTCCCTCCGCTCGACCAATGAGTGAATACCAAGTCCTCCCCTGTCGGTCGGCTGGCAAATAGACTCCCAAGCCACCAGATGAACGCCGTCTCTGCCTCCCCGCCGTCCCCAGATGAAAGTGCGAAACATCCTCTCCAATCCCCGGATCACAGCAAGAGGGACCAGGGTATTGGAGAGCAAATAAATGGGGATAGAGCTCAACACTGACCGTACCAAGATGACTCGGCCCATCATCGACAGTGCACCCGCCTGCCAACTCTCCAAACGGTGGGTGATGCTCAGCTCCATGGATGTACACTCTCTCCGACGTAGACGGCGTCCCGTAATAGGCACCCCGAGATATGTAAGGGTCCCCACCTGCTCTTCAATCCCTAGAAGACTCATAATAGACTGCCTCGCCCCATGGTCAGTCTTCGGGCTAAAGAAAATGGCAGACTTAGTCAGATTAACCTGCTGCCCCGACATACCACAATATGCCCCCAAGATCCTACTAATGGCCCGTGCTGATCTGCTCGTCGCGCGAGCTAACAGTATACAATCATCAGCGAATAACAGATGCGAAACCCTAGTCGTCCCGGCCGCCGGGCCATAGACCTCCAACTCCTGCTCATGGACGGCCTGTCTGAGTGCACGGGACAAAGAATCTGCACATAGAATGAACAAAAGTGGTGACAAAGGGCAACCCTGTCTCAATCCTACTGACGACTCGAAGAAACACGATGGTGAGCCGTTAAACAATAAGGCAAAGGACGGGACAATATGCAACCGAGCACCCATCTGACCCACTGTGGGTGAAATCCAAATCCCTCCAGGCATCGCCGCACAAACTTCCATCTCATCCTGTCGTATGCCCGCTCCATATCAAGTTTGACTCCCATTAAGCACCTATACTTAGGCGCTTTCTGGAGGTCAGCCATGAACTCATGAGCAATGAGGACGTTATCCGAAATGGATCGCCCCCCAACGAAAGCCCCCTGCTCAGGGCAAATGAGTCTGGATAGAATACCCCTCATCCTTTCTGAAAAAACAAATGCATACACAGATTTATATAGGTAACCCCCCACTAGTATGCTATGTTTGATTACGGCAGACGGACGGGAAGAGAATGCTATACGCGCGTGGTATTAATACGTAACGGTTATAGGTTGTCATGTAACAGCTGGCATTACATGGATCCCGAATGGGCCCACCGCATCGCCTGCCTTATAGATTGGGCCCCACCTTTCCAACCCATCGTTTCCCCTTCCATTCCAGAACACGACGGAGAGAGAGAGTCGAAGGAAAGGAGGCCCCTCGCCGAGCGGCGGACGGGAGGTATAGCCATTGGCAGTCCATGATCCCCCATTCACTGTAAATCTTCACCAGTGCTTTCGGTATTCTATCTCTCATCTCTCCTCTCTTTCTTTTCCCCTTCACTATTCTTGTTCTTCCTTTCATGAGATCCTTGGTCCTTCTAGGGTTTTGAACAAATGCCGAGTGTTTCTGACCTACGGTTTCGATTCTTGTTTCACTTGTTTTTTGAGTTCCAGTGAAAATTAACTGTTTCTTGTTCCAGTGGGGTTTTTAATCGATTCTTGGAGGGTTTTAACTTGTGGGGTTTTGATTCATTGCTAGTTTCTTCTATTTCTTGATTCGTATTATCATTAATATTTTTCTTTTTTAGTTTCAAAAAACTGAAACTAAGGGAAGTGACACAAGGTCGGTAACTTAACCGAGTAGATGATGAAGAAAGAGAGGATCTTGGTGCAGTGCCAATGGACATAACGGTAGGTTGGACCATGTTCGGTGTTTATTTTTTGTTTTTTTTTTAAATTTTTCACAGTGCTACTGAAAATATGGTACAGCGTTGCTTCCTTTAACCAAATATGAATGAAACTTCTAATCAAAAGGAGGGCAAAGGGTGAAGGTAGTAGGGACCTTATCGATGATGGTGGCTTAGATGCATGGGGAGCACTCTGATGGAACTGATGATGAGAGGAGAGGATCAGGAGAATCTGGGGTGTGGTGGTGGAAAGAGATGATGGGAAGGAAGTAAGGAATAGAATATTGTAAGAAGACATATAAGATGTATGAAAATTTCATTTGTTTATATATTGTTTATTTTAGCATTATCTAATGAAAAACGTTCAAAGTAGCAAATTTTCCTCAGTTTCATGGAGATAAGATTAAGAGATTCAGGTGTAAGAAAGAAAAAACAGTGCTTCCAGATACAAACATAGTTCGCACTACCAATGGATTTAAAGAAAATAATATATGCAAACACTGTTCCTACACAAACAAGAATAATAAGTGAAGAAGAACAAGAACCAAAACCGATTATGTGATTTTAGGTGACAGTGAGTGAATAGGAATAAAACTTCAAGAAATATTATCCAGAACATTATCGCAAATGCAGTAGTGATATTAAAACTAGTTCACTGGCATCAAAATACATTATCTTCGGATTTTCTAACTATAAGATATTAGAACAGAATACATTTTCACCTGAGCTATTACAACAGAGTCCCCTGAGTTGGAGAATTGCCTGCCCCCCCCCCCCCCCCCCCCCCCCCCCACAACACACACACACACAAAAAAAAAAACTCATGTCAGAGATTTCTATCGACCTTCAATTGTAACTGTAATTTTATTGCCGGAAGACCAATCTCTTTCCATCAAAGGAGTTGCTATGCAGAAGCCTGGCCTTTGAGGCTGAGGTAGCAGTGCACTTTCAGTGCCTAACATGAGCACTACTTCGGCCATTGTCGGTCTATCTTCACTCCCTTCTTGCACACACAAGAGAGCCACTTGGATACACCGTAATACTTTAGACTCTGGATATGCACATCCCACTGCTTCATCAAGTATTTCCAAGCATCTACCTTCTGTCCATAGTCTCCATGCCTGTGATAACCCATGTATGTTTAGAATGAACAACTAGAAGTTACATTTAGAATGATGACATTATTGCATTCGAGTACTCACATGTCCTAAAAGGTTTAAACGAGCTTGTGCTTGATTGATCATTCTGTTCTTCTTACCACTTAAGATTTCTAACACTAGAACACCAAAGCTGAAGACATCTGATTTCACAGAAAAGATACCCTCCATTGCATACTCCGGTGACATATATCCACTGCATGTCATTAGCATAATTAGTTTATGCAACTAGGATATTGCACTCAGGTTTATACTTTATGAATTGATACACTTATGTACTTACTATGTCCCAACAACTCTGATTGTATTCTCTTCAATTTGGTCACCCTTAAAAATTCTTGCAGTGCCGAAGTCTGAGATTTTTGGGTTCAGCTCCTGATCAAGAAGAATATTACTGGTCTTCAAATCTCTGTGAATAATTTTCAACCTAGAGTCTTGGTGAAGGTAAAGAAGTCCTCGAGCAATTCCTAAGATGATGTCGAGGCGCTTTTGCCAGTTCAAAAGTGCACTTCTTGTCCTATCTGGTCCAAAGTTACACTCCTTATTAGTTTGACAAATGTAGTCTGAAATTCAACTTAGCTACTTGTTCTTTACCTTTTCCCCCTTGAGATAAGTCCACTACATATTCCAAATAAACATAATTTATCATTTAGAAATATTATACTCTTTAAATCCATGATTAACTTTGTAATCATAAGCTGAACTTATATTTAGCACCAGGAAGAATGCCTTATATGCTAATCCTTATACAAGATGAAATAAAATTGTTTTGCACCTTAGTTTATTAGAGATGATGTGGGGTTGAGATTCTACCCATTTCATTTCAATAGGAGATCTAATACATAGTGGTGAGATTAAGGGTAAAGGAAGTTCCAAGTTAGAGGAGTCAGATTATCTACTGCCACCATCACCACCACCTTTGTTGATCTTTTAAAACAACCAACTTGATTAACTAAAATGCATTCTGTCATAATTTCAGTCCCTACAAATTCATGCCGTATACCATTTTTTTTTTGAATGATAAAAATCTATATAGTGTATGAAAAGTTAGATAGATATTCTTCATGGTGGTCTAAGCTTAATTAGCAATTATTATGTTTGAAATAATTTAACCTGATATGGAAGAAAAATATGTCCATCTTAATTGTTAATGCATTGCCTCATAATCCAGTCTTAGTTTTCTAAAATCCTGCATAGTTTATCTACTTAGAAGACCTAAGCAGAAGTCTGAGCATGCATGATGATCAACTAAATCAAATATAGTCACTAAGCTTGCGAGATGTCCATCAGACATTGCATTGTATGTAGAGCATAAAGTAGTCAAATGGTGCAAGGATAAAGACCAAACCGAATATGAAACAGTCCAAACTTGTATTTTGCAAGTACTCATACACCAGTAATCGTTCCTCTCCTTCAATGCAGCAGCCGAGAAGGCGAACAAGATTTCTGTGCTGAAGTTTGGCTATCAGCAACACCTCATTTGTGAATTCATGTATGCCCTGCACAGAATCTTTGGACAACCTCTTGACAGCAATATTTTCTCCATCTTCCAATTGACCCTGCTAATTGCTATATTTAGGTAAGTTCCACAATGCTCTTTTTTCAAAGAGTTTGTATCTTGCATAACTGTAGGATCAAATAGTAGGATTGCAGCTGGCCGATCAAAGACGGGGAAGTATAGCTCACAAGCCTATAGTCAAAAAAATTACCTTGTAAACGGGGCCAAATCCACCCTCTCCAAGTTTATTATCATCAGAAAAGTTATTGGTGGCAGTTCTTATTGTATGTATATCAAATAAAGGTAACTCTGGCTCATTTCCTCTGCTTTCCTTGTAGTGGGTACTAATTGTTTTACCTAGCATGAAAGTTTAGTATAACAAAATCAATTATGTGAGATTCATGAATTCAACTGTACTTGCATCTCCATCACAAAAAAATCAAACAAAAGGAAAAAAAATAATACTTGTAAAATTTCATTCAAGACAGCAATTATTTTAATTGATTCACAAGTATGTATTCACATGGGTACAAATATGGAATTCAAGGTTGGCAGAGTGCTAGGTATCAAGAGCTAAAGAATATACTAGGTAACAATCAGAGCTCAGCAAGGTCTGTTCTAGAAACCGTGCTTAGATCGTTTAAAGCTTGGGGGTCACTCTGCACTGGAAAGAAAGCTGAAAGTCATGCCATGGTTCAGTAGAGATTATCGAATATATTGTAATTTCTTCCTTCATTAGCCTGCAAATGTCATTTATACTAATAGATTATGGGGGCCCTATCCTTGTCTTTCCTCATTACACACACATGTACATGTACCTAATTAGCATATTGATGATAAACAATATTGAGGTAATAATGTAGTCATTGTCAATGTAGAACAAGCCTGCAGAACATAATAAAAACAAATGCAACAAGCCATGCAAGTTTGTTTTCAAATAATATGCCAAGGAAATATAGATGGGTAGAGTTACCAACTACCAAGGGCAACAAATGTAGATGGATAGAGTTGCAACTACTAAGGGCAACTTGTGAAGAAATATATCAGAATTCGATATGTGAATACATATATTCAAGACAAAAGCATTTAATACAATTGGAAATGCTTGTCAATTGGGACATGTTAGTTATTTCTTACAACTAGACTGACTATAATATATTTTCTGTTATTTCTCTAGAGCTTATAATATTATACTACCAACTACTAACATATGCATGTTTTGTATATGGGGTGAATACTGGATCATGAGACAACTATGAACTTGATTTAATTAGCCGTTGGTATTGTTTTTGTTAAGGAGTTGTTAGTCATTTCATCGACGGCTTTGTGAGCTTCTAGCTCTCTCCTTATTTCCATTCTTGTTTAGAGCCTCCACATTCTCAAGCCTGTTTTCTCTATTGTTAATAGCAGTACAGGCTTCTCTCTTGATTGTTCTACTTTGGATTTTTCTTATCTTTCCCTTATCTTTTGTGAGAATATGATAGTTATTTGCTACTACTCAGGTTTGAATACGAGACCTCTCACTTGGAGAGATGGATGCCAACTAGCTCAGTTACCAGCTGTTAGTGTTGAATAACCACTGTATTATTCTCTATCTTGGGCATAGTGTGAAATGAGGGGCCCTATTTTCTCCATCAGAACCATATTCATTGGGGAGGCATTGGGTTGTGCTGCGGTGATGCAGTTTTTGGGGCATTGGATTCACATGGTTCGGTCCTAGGTCAGGATTTCTTTTATGTGTCTTTCTAGTACATCATACCATATGTATCCTTGCATAATATTGCTTTCCATATTTGGTTAAAACGATTTTGAAAATTTTCTCTGAGTTTCTTTTTGGTTTTTGAGAATATATATTGTATTGATTTTTATTTACATAAAATTCTTCTTAGAGTCACTTCTAAACCGTTATCTGAATATAGGTGATGCCTAAAGATCTTGCATCTGCCATCCATAATGGCCATAGAGCTTTAGCAGCTCTAGAAAGCGATATGCACACAACTTGTCTTAGGCAAGTTTTTGGATACCAAAAACTTGTTAGAGGATACCCAACGACCATTCGCAGCTACAGCTTTCTCCCCATGAGACACAATAAACACAAAAGCTAAACCAAAAAAAATATCTACATAATGTAAATGTAGATGGAGAATCATGGGAGAAATTAGTCCTTATTTAACTAAAATTGAGCCAAGTCAGACTCAACATTAAGGTGTTAAATGGATGAAGGAAGAGAACAAGAGAATTAGCATCTTTCCACCATATTGGTCTTTATTGCATCATTTTTCATCCCTAGGGATCATTTACTGATCAATATGTTCACTAATTGTTATTTCTCGGCCACAACTTTTTCTAGAAGGGAAATGCTCAACTGAACCTTTTTGTAGAACATTAAAAAACACTTCCATTGCAAATATTAGTGGTGGCAATCCTTAACCTATCTAACTTGATTCATTCTGTTGTAGGTTGGCTTGGATTACTTGTTTAATAAAACGGTCAAGCATGGGTCTGGATTTTTGACCTGTTTAATAAATAAGTTGGATTTGAATAGACAGATTTTTGATCTATTTTGTATCCGACCAGACCCGTAATTGGGCTGATCCGGCCCGATTGCCACCTCTAATTACAATGAGCTTGACATTTGCTCATATGTTTTGGTTCTGAAGAGAATTTTCATTCCTTGTCTAGCTTTTCTTAGACATCAATTCCAAGAAGGATTGTGATGTATCAAGGCATCCACAAACTAGCTCTACTGAAATAAACTGGAGAATAAAGATAGGAGTGAAATGCTTGTAATTTGACCAAAATTCTTTGACATAGATGAAGTGGTCGTTTGTGCCTTAAGTTATCTAAAGAATGCTATTTGGTGCACAGGACCAATACATTGCACTTCTAATGGACTCATGAGAGATGTCAACTTAATTATTCTATGTATTGCACAACCTGAATGAAATCATAGTACTTGTTAGCTTGAGCATTGAATACTATTGTATGTCGCTAGTAGGCATAAAATTATTTGATGGATTCTTAGTGCCAAATGTTGATGAAATCTGTTCTGAGAAATGTTAAAGAAATCAATGCTAATACTAGAAGTACAATTCATCATTTTATATAATAGCTGGTATAAGTGATAGATCATGTCTGTTTGTGTAGGTAAAGGGGTAAGTACCTTGCTTTCTTTTTCTGTTCTTCCTCCACAGGAGTTGAAGCAAGCACACAAACAGAAGAAACGCTACCAATGAAGAAATGATTATGGCTATCACAGGCTTCTTTTTACCATAATTACCGCTTATATGATCTGCACAACAATATTTTGGAATTAGGACTTTGACTTGGGTACATTTTTTATGATATGGAATATCAGTTATATGTTTTGTTCTACGCTAACCTATCATATAAATGTGTTTTGTGACATGTATGTTAGAACTGGTATATAATTATATTTCTGCATGAGAAAATATTCCTAGATTCAGCGTGCGGACAATTACAAACTTAACAGAACTATATCACCAAGTCAGGTTCGCTTAGAACCATAAAAACTGATGTTAAGAGGTCTGCGATAATCTCTTTAGTCATCCGATGCAACCCAACAGCCATATCCAGGTCCTACAGGAGTTGCAATTGTAGTCTATATATTTACTGGTTTAAATTCCCCTCTCAGGAAATAATCGTTACCTAATTCAGAAGATGCAAGCCGAAGGTATAGATCCTTCCCCCCTTCAGTGAACACTCTAATATCTACCAGATCTCCGGTCCACGTGTTACATCCACTCCATTCACTGATGGCATAGGCACTGCAAGAGCAGTTCTTCAGGCACCAGTCTTTGCACCCTTCCAGACTTACGTTGCCGTGCACGGTGGCATTCGATGTACCGGGCAACTTCACTTGCTGCAGCCCGAAGAAACCATCACCTGATGAACAATTTAGAGCTGTTCTCCGCACACAACCATCAGTATTGTCTCTCATTGTCCATTTTTGAGGAGACTTGGGAATGAATCCCTTCAAACAATCGCAGGCAGGTAAGTAGTTTGTGCTGCATACGCCATTAGCTCCACAGTTAGCATACTCGTCGCACTGATCTTTTGGATGCCACCAGTAGGGGTGCCATCCAATGTTTGGTTTAGACCGCACGAAACGCTGAACCATTCCAGTCTCGTTCAACACGAGACGAGAAAGAACAGAATTGTCCAGTACTTCGAAGCTGTAGGTGGCCTCATACTCATTGGAAGTTAGATGAAACCTAAACAGATTAGCTATCTTTGTCGCTTGAATGCCATCAAATCCTCGTCCGTTCCAGGGTCCAGTGCGAAATATTAGGTCCGATCCTCTCCATAAGAAAAGCTCTGTTGCTGCATTTCTATTTATCTTGTAGGAGTAGTCCCCTGGTGAAGGGTCGGAGGAGCTCTTCCATGATGTGAGATACGTGTCAAGATTGGTTCTGAAGTCTCGTACAAGCTTCATACCTGGCAGAAGTGTGTCAGTTGGATGATCAAAGCTCTGCCACAATAAAGTCTTCGAAGTTCCTTCAAGCAGGACGAGATTTCCCGAGTCCAGGAGCTGTACCACGGGATTGATTGCATTTGATGTGCCGGTGGACCAAAAAATATATCCGGTGCTATTTACAAGTACCAGAGTTCCATCACCTGTGAGATTGAGAACCCCTGTGGAGCCACCGAGGGGAGAGATTCTATTGGCAACCCACACAACAATTTTATCTGGAGGGTAATATATCCCCAAGTACCGATTCTTCGAGTCACCAGGGCTGAAGAAGCCCAGTTCGAAGGTCCCACCTGACGAGATTAAGGTTTGTCCATCTGCAATGGATTTGGTCGGCGTCATTGCATCTCCTGCAATGGATACAGTGAAGAGATTAAAGGAAAGAAATAAAAAGATAAATTTATATTGAGGAAACGGTGACTGCGTTTCTACCATTTGATTTAGAAAATGAAATGAGAACGAAATATGGGTATTCCAGGCCTTGTAATCTATCAAAAGATGCTACATTTACTAAAACAGAGTTTAATCACTTGACTGATCTCGAGGCACCTTGCTCAATGAACCTGATCTCTAGGCACAATCATAGTCTCTAGGACTCCAAGGCTCCAATGTTGCAAGGAAAGTCCTCAAAGAACAATCGAATGGGTCTAGTTCCTCAACATATGTACTTTAGATTTCACATGGTGAATTATGCTTGAGCGAGGTAAAGTCAGAAGACACTCGCAGGCGGCTAATCCGTTGAGTTGTGCCACGAAATCGAGAGCTCCAAGTGGGCCATTTTTGGTAAGCAGAATTGGCGTTGCGGGATAAACCGGAAGTCGGGTTATGGCGCCCAATTGTACACCAACCCAGATCCCACAGAGGGTGTTGGTCGATTAAGAATTTAAGACAATAAAACGGTGGTCATGGAAGTCGAAATCCGCTGAGGAGTGTGTAACAAATCACTTGCCGAATAAACTAGCTATGAAAATGGATGGCGCTTAAGCGCGTGACCCACACCCGGCCATCGGGGTGAGCGCTAGGCTCCGATGAGTAGAAGGGCGCGGCGGCAGCCACAAAACCCGGGGCGCGAGCCCGGGCAAAGCAGCCATCGGTGTGGGTCTTGGTGGTATGGTTAACGAAAAAATAAAGAAATATCTCTTGTTCGGTTGAAGTTTTTAAAGGAAAAAGATAGAAAAGTAGTATTTTTATGGGAACAAAATTCTAATGTTTCATAGAAAAGAAAAATCCATAGAGGACATGAAAAAGCTATTTTCTCGCCGATTAGGAATTGGATTTTTTTTTTTTAAGGTATCCTTGAGCTATCAAAATCCATGGGTTGGGTCTCTCCTTTTATTAAGAATATAATAGATATTTTATACAATTTTTCTATAAAATAGATGTTCAACCAAATATAAGTTACTATGAAATGTGTCACTTTCTATAATCAACCAAATATACTAAAACTATTTTTTTAGATATTATATTCTTAAAAATTATTTTTTTAAAAAAATATATAGCGAAATTTTTTTCATGAAGCAAACAAGACCAAAGTGGCCAGAGATGCACAAATCGATTACCGAGACAGTGGAGTCGAGAAAGAATACCTTAAGTCGTGCTCCTGCAACGGCTTACAAGCTATGAGTATGAAATCTTTGCCAGATCTTTGAGTATGATTACGGATGTACCACACCCGTTCCCTCCATATATTTCTTACGTTATTTAATGAGAGTATTTCTTAATTGATGACAAGGAATTTCTTCACCAAGACTTGAAAATCAGGACTTCATTCAACAGTAGCTAAGGAACAAGCATCCCGTAATAAATTAACATCTCAATTAAATTAATATATGATTGTATTTTAGAGTATGTTATTTTCATAACATCCTATAATGATTTTTCTGCAATCATCCGATCGGGGAGAAGAAAAAATTCTCTTAATCCGCTCAACTAAAATTTCTCAAAAAAATTTAGAAGATGATAGAAGAATTGTAAAAGTAGGATTTAAGTCCCTTTTTCTTTCATTGATGATCTAAAATCGAGATACATACTCTTTATTTATAATAGTGAAATCCGCTCTTGTAGAAATTGGATCAGATTTTTCTTTATAGTTCTAATAGGATTCTCTTTCCTAAAATATATATGACTAGTAGAAATAAACTTAAAAAAGCTAAAATTTTTGAGAAGATAGATCTCGATTTCTACATCAACTTTGCCTCCAATTTTTCTCGAATTGGAAAATATGCTCGGTTAAAATATTTTTTTTAAAAAAACTTTTGGTTTGACCAACCTATTTTAGGGTTCATATGACGGAATTTAGATTTGATAGTTAAGGGCACCTTCTCTTAAAAGGATGGGCATTATGTCGTAGATCTTAAAAGATATTTGATTTAAAATAAAAAAGATCTTAATCAAGTATCGTATGATGAATTTATGGCCTCTAAAAGTTTGGCTTGCGACTTGATTTCTTGATATGGCGGATTTTGCTACTGAACATTGTTCAACCCTACCCGTAGTAACCAAAACGGTCTACATCCAGTTTGAGGATGCTCCTGGATCACGCAAGGTAACTGTATGCAAATAATAATGCTTTCAAAATCATTCAACAGGCTTACTCTAGGAATTTAAGAATGAATTAATGAAAGAAGGAAAGAATGAATGAAAAGGAAAGACAAGCAACTATATTTGCGCACATGCATGGAAATTTCCAGCATGATCGGATGCACTTTATCTGTTGCCCTTGGGAAATCGTTCTATCAACTATATGAAGCATCTAACCAAAGAAATTGATGGGTTGGCTTCATGCCATACCAGAGATCTCTTTGTGCATACTTAAAGACTAACCTGCTCTGGGAAATTTCCACGATGCAACATTTTATATTGATTCCATGATGCAACTTTTGTGCCTCTAGAAAAACCACAAAGTGTCGAACTTATGAATTTCGGTGAGCAAATAGCACTCCATGCCAACTCAATGAAAAATGCTAGAAAACTTGCGTGGAGCTGCAGGAAGGGCCCATATACTGAAAAGGGAATCTATTCTGAAGAATTAGATGACTAAATTCTAATTTCAGACAGGTAGAGCAAAAACAAGGGATATCCTTAAACCAGTATACACTGTGCTTTCTTTACATCGAAAAAAAAAAAAAAACTGTGCTTTCTGAATCTAAGGAAGCAGGGGAACAGTAAGCTCTAGATACACACTAGCATTCATACCTGGCTGGCCATGAACCAGGACTGCAGCTGCCGAGATTCCAAGCACTAGAAACCATTCCACCAATGCCATTTCTCTTTTGCTTCCTGGCACCTAGAAAGACTCATCTAGCTGTACCATTTGTCTTATGATAAGCCAGCTGCTTTCCCACGGAACAATAAGAAGCTGCAGAACCTTTACATCGTTTTCCGATAGCAAGGAATTTTTATCCCCAAATGTCTAGACGGTCTAGATCTTTAACAACAAGCTGAAGTAGACCTTTTAATGACAGTGATAGGAATTAGAAATAGACTTTGTTTATCCAAGTTGCCAGGTACTGATTCTTATTACTAGTTTAATTCTACAATATGCTTGTTCTTAAATCAACCACCCCACCCCTTCAATAATAATAACAAGAAAAGAAAAGCATAGCCGTGCAGAGAGGGCTGCTTCCAACCTAGTTCCCAAATTGATATGGCATAAAAGGGATTTCTGCAATTCAAAGGAGAACCCATGCGATTTACAAACGTTGGGGAGCTGCCTTTATCATGCCTCGGATCCAAAACATAATATGGCCGTGCTACCAAGGGGTACAACCTGCGATGATACGAAGCCAACATTACATTAGCTTTCAAATCTATCTCAAATACAAAAGAATAAATAGAAATTTAATTTTATTATCCAATAAATGCAACCAATACTAGTTCAGAGCATCTAAATCCAAACATAAATACCAAATCCATAATCCCTACTATTCAAAAAAAATCACTTACTACAAATTCATAATCAATTGAAGAACTAAAATTCTGCCCTGTTATATAGATCGCCAAGCTTGCTAGCGCGATCTCCAAGCCTAGACCATCCTTCTTCTCTATCAATCCTATTCGTCTGGATAGAGAAAAATAAAAAATGGAGGTATATGAGTGACACAACTCAGTAAGCAAATTTTATTTTACCTTACCGGGTCAAGCATAAGTTTTTTTATATTAATGCATTATTTAAGAAAAATATTAGATATTCCAAAATAAGCATTTTATAGTACAATATATTAAAACAAATCATAAAGCAAATCATGCATGGACAAAACATCCATCTTTCATAAACATAGTACCAAGTTCATTATTGCAAATAAATTTGTAAATCGTTCTTCATGTCATTTAATCCTATCATGGATCAAAATATTGCTCACAAATATTCCTGCTATGGTCACTATAATCCGTGATAGGGCCATCTTCGTAATCCACAAGATATCATAGTTTGTATTCGTTACCAACTTTAACCCGTTAGCAGAGGGCCATTTTCATTGGATGCTAGCCTAGGGTGTCGATTGACCCCCATTTCTAGGGGTGGTCATAGCAATCTGAGAGTCTTTAGAAAACTTATAATTTTTTTCTTTCAAACATACACACATATATATACATGAAAAATACTGAATGACATGATCATATTCATATTTCATAACAAAGCTATGTTCATCAAATCATTGTTGAATCTATTTTTCATAAAAAAAGCACAATTTTTATAACACATGTTGATCCATAATTTTAAAAAAAATATAATATTTTTTTTTGGTGTACCGGTACTCACTACATCAGTCGTGAGTGCTCCCAGAATGATCATAGTACAAAACATGCTCTAGTGATGCATGGAAAACAGGATCATCTGAAAGATAATAAGAAGTGCAAGATTTGCTTACAAGTTCAAAAACTAGTAAGGAGTATAAGATTTATTTATCTCTTTCATCTTAGACTGTCAAACTTTACTAGAAAATTCAGTTAACCCTATAAAAATATTAAAGAGAAAATTAATTTCTGTTTAACAATTTTAATTGAATTAAAATAATAAGAAATAGGAACGAGCGTTCGACGATTCGGGTGGGTTAGGCCCGAGCAATTTGATCAATACATTATAGGGCATGGACTCAATCACAGCTAAGGTCATTTAACATAGTTCATCATTAGTGGGTTCTATGGACCCTTGACAAGACCGTATGATCGGTCCAATAGGCGACCCGGACACCAGGGTAGTTTAGGGCCTTTTTTTAAGAGTCAACTCGGGTTCGTTGGTCAGGTCGACCGGACCTGATTCTGGGTTCCTTAGATTTTCTAAAGAGAGAAAGTAATGAGAAAAAGTGGAGAGAGGAGAGAGAAAGAGAGAGAAAATAGGGAGGAAGAGAGAAATTCTCTTACTGAACAATAAATTATTCCTAACTTGTGGATTCTAATTGCCCTCAAGAAGATCCTAGTAATGCACACATGCCAAATGATGCAAATTGTGGCTTGCCCATGTTCGCACAAGATATATGGCTGGTTCGTCCCCACGATAGATCTTTTGCTTGTGCTCTATGAGGCTGCAAAACTTCCTGTTCAATGATAGCTAGGTGTGAAATATGAATGCAGGGGTGCAGCATGTGCATAGACTAACGGCTCATTTATAGCAGTTCTTGTCCCAGATTGAAATTAAGGTCATGATCTGACGGTTCATGATTATGCTTTTGTGGAAATGTCATGATCGAACTCCCTTTCCGTATGTTGTCTCCTCAATGTAGTTCTATGTGTCAGTATTTTGCAGAAATTGATAGCCCGCCCTTTGGTAGACGGGATTACAACTTTTAATCGTGTTGACTGGGACTGGGACTTTAACACCCGGTCCACGCTTCGATATCACCCATGATACATTCTCCTATACGACCTTGCTGTTCACCAAACCACAGTCCCCATACTGCACACCGTATCTATTGCTTCCTCTCCCTGCTCATTTTTTCACCTTCTGAACTTACCCAATACCAAACCTCCATATAAAAGCCCTCAGGTCTCATTGAAAACCGCAAAGATTTGAAAAGAAGAATCAAACCATTCTAATATCCAAAGTAATAGTTACAAAGGAAACAATTGTTCTTATTTACCTAGCTCAACGGCAGGCTGCATTTTTTCTTGGAACAGTAAATGTAATCCTTTAAATGGGTAATACTTGGTTACTATATAAATATAACAATGCCATTCATTTTTTTGGTAAAACAATGTTACTCATTGAAGACACTACTAGGGACATTAAAAAAATATTTTTATAGCTGGTATCGAGTTTGAAGCGGCCAAGGAATGGTTGTAATTATTTACATTATTTGTTGTTATAAATATACTAAGAAAGGCCTCCAAAAACCATTATTACTGCAGTTATTTTACACTTGGGGCCAAGTATTGTTGAAACAGACTGGTCGATTCGCTCTGGTCTTTGGCTTGGCGAGCCCGTCAAGTAATAGGCCCTGAACCGACCACATTAGTATCGTCCAAATCCAGTTTACCATGAGGTCTGCACGCCCAGCAGTCTCGGGTCCCATCACGTCTGTGTCTCTGTGATGGGGGCCGATAGTCTGAACCGTCAATACTTTGACCGGTCTCAGCTGACCTGGGTTCAAGTTCCGCAAAAACGACCTCATACCCTCATCTTAAAAAATCTCTCGCCCTTTCCATACACTATTCCATTAGACTTATTGGAATTGTCACCATTGTTAATGAATGTTAAATTTATTGTCTGGAATTGACATATATTTACCCGTTAGTACTTGAAAATGCTCGAGTCATCAAGGCTGCAAATGATTCAAGCGGCTTATGAGCAGCTTCGAATCAGCTTAATTGAGACAGGCTTCGGCTCGTTGGAAAATAAAATGAGTCCACACAATAGATATGGATAATTGGAATTAAAGGAAGCTTGGTTCTGCTTGGTTTTAATTTTTGTATGATTTTTCAGTAATGTTATAGTCAAGCAATAGAGAAATAAAAGAAAATAAAAAAAATGACGCGCTTTGGGTCAGCTTCCATGTGGACAGGTGCAATGCAAGTGGATACTAAACTAAGCTTGATTTTCTTCCACCTCGAAATATAGACAACCGGTTTAGCATGTGAGAAAAGTATGAAAGAATATTCAGATCATATCATATTCTTCTAAAGCGTTAGTCCAACCCCACAGGCCCATGTATGGCAGCGATGTCAAATATCCTTGACAAGTCGCGACATTACTCTCAGGACAAAGCATATAGAAAGATTAATAGAGCTGTAGGCTGGGTGATTTTTTTGTAGCATATCACTTGAGAAAGTACTGTCTCGGATATTTCGTGACTTGTTGTATTTAGATTTTTTTGAATGTATCCGCATTAGAATTGTATGAATTGTCCAACTTAGAAAAAAGAAAACCTTTATAATTCAAACGTGGAATAAAAACATTTGGATTGAATGGAATATCAAACAATGGCATCCTCTTGTCTCCTCCACCACCACCTCTTCCGGCCGCTCCTCCTCCAAATTATACTGCTAAGACTACATTTCGAACCAGGTATGGCCGTTATAAATTCTTTGTTATACTTTTCGGACTAACCAATGCACCAGCTGCCTTTATAGAATTGATGAATAGGGTTTTCAAGCAGTTTTTGAATTAGTTTGTCATTATTTTCATAGGCGACATACTAGTCTATTCTAAAAGCAAGGAAGAACATGAAAATTACTTGAGTTGAGAGTGATGCTGCAAACTCTACGAGAGGAGAAGCTCTATGCCAAGCTGAGTAAATGTGAATTTTAGATGGATAGCGTTTTATTTATCAGGCATGTGATTTCTAAGAATGAAATTTTAGTAGACCCAAAAATAATAGAAGCAATGGTGAATTGGCCTTGTTCTACAAATGTGACTGGAATCCGAAGCTTCTTGAGTTTGGCTGGGTACTATAGGAGGTTTGTGGAATGATTTTCTCGGATAGCTACTCCTTTGACTCGCTTAACCCAGAAACGAGCAAAGTTTGAATGGAGCGAAGATTGTGAACAAAGCTTCCGAGAGCTAAAATAAAGGTTGGTATCTGCACCAATTCTCACTTTACTGATGAGAGCACAAAAGTGCAATCATCAGACCATTTTAATTAGTATTTTAGCTAATCATTAATAATAAAATTAACTAATTAACGTGGTATTTGTGTTTGAGTGCAGTAATCCAAGAAACCAATTAACATTAGATTTGAGCCCAATGCCCGGCAGCCCGAGCTCAAGTCAAGCCAGCATCTTCCAAGGCCTGCCTGACTTCATCCCGCAATACAACACAACATCGCGAGTATCTCCGTATCCGCATCCAATGATCCAGATCAGCTCCCTCCGGCTTCAGCCCTTCTTCCAAGCCTCCCAAATAAGCAAGCTGCATCAAATCCCCCCTCAAAGCAAGGCAGATCCCAGCCATCCGTGCCTTCCTTCCTTGCACCCACGATCAGCCCCTTCTCCGCATTCATCTCCCTCCCAGCAAGGTAGATCCCAGCGCCTCCCTTCCGCATCAACCCGTCCGCATCTCAAGCCATCTTCAAGCATCCCGTCGATCCCGAGCCTCCCAAATCAGCAACCATCAAGGAGCCACCTCACAGATCGCGTCCAAACCTCGGATCCCGCCATCATCCCGTCCGGATTCCTCCGCATCCAAGCGTCCGTGCCAGCTCTTCCGTGATCGGCTCCTCCCAGCGCCCGGATCCGCATCCCCACCTTCCGCTTCAGCTCCCAGCATCGCGTCCGAGCCGGATTCAAAATCCCAGCCCCCTCTTCCGCAATCACCGGCGATCCCATTTCTTCCGCCCGTGATGTAGCACCGGATCCGCGTCGCCACCTTCCGCTTTAGCTCCCAGCAGCACCCGAAGAAGGAAGCCCGCGTCCTCGCCTCCCTTCCGGCGATTCCGCATCCGTGGCCCAAAGAAGCAAGACCGCGCCTCCCTTCCGCGATCCGCCCAGCCGATCCCGCTGATCCCGCCTCTACCACATCTCCAAGGGCCTATAAAAAGAGGGGAGGAGGAGCTTAGAGGGGAGAGCTCGGGTTGGGGTTGGAGGCCAAGAAACAGAGCCAGGTGGAGAAGAAGGAGTCGGCTCGGGAGGGTAGTCGGCTGGTTCAAAAGAAACAGGGGAGAGCTCTGTTTCTTTTGGAAAAGAAAGGAAAAAAAGGAGAAATATTAGTTTATATTGTTATTCCACCGTGGGAGAGAAAGGGAGAGGTTTTCTTTTTGATTTTTGTTATTTCTTTCCTTTATTTTATTTGCAGAAGAAAGGCGGCATCAAGCTACCAATCTTCATTTCTACCTTTGTAATCAATTTAGTTTTATAAATCTATCATTTCTTTTTCATGCAATATTTGTTCTAGGTTCTATTTCTTTATGCAATCTTTTAATTGATGCAATATATTTAATTTTCTTTCTTAAAATTTATGTTCCAGGCTTCGATCTTCTTAGTTTCATCCATTTTAATTTATGCCAAAACTCTTCTTTGATTAATTAAATAAATGCTTTTCGAATCTAAGTACCTTTCTTTCTGTTAATTTCAATCAGAAAATATTCAAACATCCTCGAAGTAATGTTTTTTCTTTGTTGTTCAAGAATCGATTTTGAATCCGAGTGAATGTTCTAATTTTTATGCAACTCCAATCGCCTCCCTGTGGATTGACCTCTTACGACCACTATTCTTCGAGTAGGAAAGGTAAGAGTAAAATTAATTTAAACTTTGTTTGTCGGTTCTAACAACGATCTGTTTAGCATATTTTTAGGTAAACAGGAATCGCACGAACAAAATTTTGGCGCCGTTGCCGGGGAGGCAAATCGAGAAGCAAGAACGATTACGAAGATCAAATCAGATTTTGGATGCCCGGAGTGAACGCACTCCGGTAGTAAGTTTTTATTTTTATTTTTATTAATTTTTCTTATTTTGATAATTTCTAGTTAATAATTTCGTAGTTATTAAATTCTGAAATTTGAAATTAAAAAAATAATTAAAAAATCGATTTTTTTTTTCAAAATTCAAAAATTCAAAAATTTAAATTCAAAATTTGAATTCTGAGATTCGAAATTTGAAATTTAAATTTCAAAAAAAAAGAGTTAAAAAAATTAATTAAATCAAAAAAATATATTATTTTTGCTAGTAATTGATAAGGTGCAATCCTCCGAGGTGATCATACCTCTATTGGAACTCCTCACAGAGTAATCTCCAAAGCTTATTCAACGGGCATTCGGAGATTGACTGACACATAAGGATTGTATTTAGTTTACATTCAAGTTATTGCTATATAAATTTTTTTAAAAAAAATTTTAAAAAAAAGAAATTTAAAAAAAATAAATAAAAAAATAGTAAATTAGTTAAAAAAATTGCTTGCTCATTTAATCAGTACAACCTAATGACATTGCATAAACTTTAAAAAAAATTACTGATTATTTGCTGCATTTAGTATTAAGCATTTACATAAAATAATTTAAGGGCAAAACCCATTAAAAAGATAAGGCCGGGAAGTCATTACCTGTCCTTAGCCCAAAAATCACCACCTTGCATACTTATCCTAAGCCAAATTAAATTAAAATCAAATTAGACGTTGGCCTTAGGGTTTTCGAGCTCAATTAGGCTCTTTGAAAAAAGCGGCTGAAAGCCACTCCAGTGAGGATTTAGTAATTGGTGATGTCTAGGAAAGTTTTACAATAGTGAGAACTGTTACGGGTATTGTGGTATCGGTATATCCCTTCTGGCACCACCACACACCCCGGGATTTTTCTGGTCACTGGTTACTGGATCGCTTAACTGGTAAGCTCAAGCTTAATCTGAAAGGGAGATTAGGAGCTGTCTAATCTAGAGAGAATTTCAGAAACTTTTTAACCTGATAAATCTCTGTGCAACTAGATT
This sequence comes from Phoenix dactylifera, assembly GCF_009389715.1. NCBI lineage: Eukaryota > Viridiplantae > Streptophyta > Magnoliopsida > Arecales > Arecaceae > Phoenix > Phoenix dactylifera. The sequence continues at coordinate 21,966,712 of NC_052395.1, read as the reverse complement.
TAAGAAGCTACTAAACCTCACTTAATCTAAGACTAATAGGATCAAATTGTTGTGTGGTGTTGGTTGTGGTCATTTGTGTCTAGCCCTTCTCTTCTTTTAGGATTTCGTTCATTGTAGGAGTCAAATATAATGAAGTGTTGATAATGTATGCATGGTAGAAGGTCATTAAAGGATAAGTTAACCCCATTTGATCCTGAGATTGACAGAACTTTTCATCATAACTTGCGAACTGTAAGCCAACCGTTAATCTCTACAATGGGTGAACACATTAGAACTTTAAATGAGTTGTTCGCACCCGCATCTGCTAGTCCCCCTACTTGCATAGTATTACCAATCAATAATGCAGCCCAATTCGAGATTCGGGCTGCAACAATAAACATGTTACCCAAGTTTCATGGGTTCGAGAGTGAACAACCCTACATTCATCTAAACAAATTTTTGACAATCCGTCAAATGTTTAGAAATCAAAACTTAGATGAAGAGGGTATTAAATTAAGATTGTTTTCCATGACTTTAGAGGATCGTGTCGCTGCATGGCTGTATTCCCTTGCTTCAAATTCCATCACATCATGGGAACAACTATCTAGGAAGTTCACGACTAAGTTCTATCCCATGGTAAAGACTGAAAAAATTAAGGATGCCATCAGAACTTTTAGAGAAAAAATTTGCCTTGAGTTACTTGATTCATATGCTTGCAATAATTTGACATACATTGAATGAAATATTGCCTTGTGCTTAATGTTTCATTATTTTGCAATCTTTTTGATATTATCAAAAAAAAAAAGAAATATCTGAGTATATGCTCATAATGCTTTATGTTTTGAATTGAATATAAATCAGCTTAGATTGAAATATGTTGATTATGTTAAAGCTGATTAACTCTAAAGCATTATCATGAAGTATGTTCTTAAAGTATCTCCCAAACTTTGTATTTGTTTTGACTTATATTTGCTCTTTGTGGTAGTTTGTATTTCTTCTCTAAAACATAGTGCTTTTGGCATAGACAATGTTTCTCTTGAGTTATGATCTTTGTGATTGTCATTACAATGCTATCCATTTCATTATTATTCATTCTTTTTGATGATAACAAAAAGGAGGAGAAAATATAAGGAAGAAACTAGAAGCAAATTCTATAAGAAAAACAGTATAGGGGAGAAAATATAAAAGTATATATTATATACTTAAGAGGGAGACATGTGACAAAAAGAAAATCTAAATTCTGGCATATAATCATAGAGATTTTTCTTGCCTCGATACATGTGACAAAAAGAAAATCTAAATTCTGGCACATATTGACACAAACTTTTGAAAATTTTGTCTTAATGAAATACAAGAGTAAGGGGGGAGCAAAGCTAAAACTCATTTGGCATCCATTTGGATAGGATAGGGGGAGTTCTTGGTTCATTTATACAAACTCTAAATAAGACTACTTTGAAACTCTTGAACCAAAAGTACTTTATGAATGTTAAATCTAACTTATCATATGAATGCCAATTTGCTTACACTCAATGTTTTGTAATCATCAAAAAGGGGGAGATTGAGGATGATAATGTTATTTTGATGATTAACACAACCATTGAGGCCATATCAAATTAGAAATGCAAATTAACTCGATACATCATTGATAAATGGCATACCCTTGATACACTCATGATACATTAGGACTATATGGTAAAAACCACTCTCAAGAATTGATAAACGAGATAAAATTTGTAATAGAGAATGGTAGAAAGCTTAAGAATCTATTTTGGCAAAGTTTCACGTTAAAAATACCTAAAAGGGCAAGTCGGTAATTTCCACTGTTAAGGGTATGAAACTCTACTATGCCATGCATCGTAATTTACTTGGAATATATTTTATTGATCTTATGTGCAAGTCTAACCCTAAGATGCAGAGAATCATGATTAGAGTCGACCCCAAGATTGGTGGAGTCGACCCCGGCACATCATGGAACCATCGGGCACACTTCTGCAAAAATGGCACGGATGAATAGTACTTGGGTCGACCCAAGTGAAAGTTGAGTCGACCCCATCTTCAAGCCTCAAGGAAACAAGTCTCTGGAATCCCTGAGAGGGTCGACTCCAATGGAACTTGAGTCGACCCCACCTTGAGTCGACCCAACCTTGAGTCGACCCAAAAAGAGTCGAGTCGACCCAAGTGAAAAACGGGTAAAATATATAGTTCTGTGTTTCCTGAGAGGGTCGACCCCAATGTTGTATGAGTCGACCCCAGTGAAAGTTGGGTCGACCCCAGTGAAAGTTGAGTCGACCCCAAGTCTGATGAACAGTGGTTTGAGTCGACCCCAGGAAAGTTTGGGTCGACCCAAGCACGAGCAGAAGCATAACGGCTAGTTATGCAGAAGTGCTTTTTGGACTCCCAACGGCTATAAACGGCTAGTTTCTTCAATCCAACGGTCAAGAAGGTCTATTTGGAGGTTGGAGAAGTATTTAAGAGGGGGTATTCATCAGAGGAAGCAAGCTTTGGAAAATACATCAAGTGCATTCAAGAGAAAACCCTAGCAAGGCAAGCTTCATTCAATTGCTTCATTCAAAGAGCCAAAAGAAAGTGGTTGAGCAGGTTCCAAGAGACATTAAGAGCTCCACCAACCCTTGAAGAGTGAAGCAATCTTGACAAAGAAGAGAAGAGCCTTATTAAAGGGATAACTATTTTCTAAACTCTTCTTTGTAGCTCATAATTGTTTTATTTGCTCATTTAGGAGCTTTAAACTTCTTTTCTATTATTCATTGTAAGGTTTGTTGGTGAGCCCGTAAACCAATGATATAGGTTGTTGGTGAGCCCGCAAAACCAACGTAGGTTGTTGGTAAGCCCGTAAAACCACCAGTAAAACCAACGTAGGTTGTTGGTAAGCCCGTAAAACCAACGTTAGGTTGTTGGTGAGCCCGCAAAACCAACGTAGGTTATTGGTGATCCCGGAAAACCAAATTGTAAAGGTTTTGGATTGTGAGCCCGAAAAACAATCCTACTGTAATCTGAGGGATTATAGTAAAATTTCCAAGAAGATACTTGGGGAGTGGACGTAGGTGCCTTGGGGTGCACCGAACCACTATACATCGTGGTGTTTGTGTTGTGGATTCACTTGTGATTATTCTTGCATTATCTTTTATCTTTGCTATAGTTTAATTCATTGAAGTAATTTAAGAAAGCATTCACCGCACTCAACTAAGGAAGTTTTTTAAAGCACTAAAAATTTAGAAAAACCTAATTCACCCCCCCTCTTGGGTTGTCACCTTGGGCAACAAGTGGTATCAGAGCAGGTGCTCTCTTGTCATTTATAGTCTTAACCGACTAGAGTCAAAGATCATGGCAACCCCGCATAATGTGTTATTTACCGAGGGACTTTCCATAAACAGACCTCCACTGTTTGATGAAAATAACTATATCCAATAGAAAGCTAGAATGAAAATCTTTGTTCAATCATAAAACTATAAGTTATGGAATGTCATAACAAATGGCCCTCACTCACTCTCTCACACTATTAAGGAAAAAGACTTAGCACAATTGAATGCTAATGCTATGAACATACTATATTGTGCTATCCATGAAACTGAATTTAATAAAATCTCTGCATGCTTATCTGCTAAGGAGATCTGGGATACTTTAGAAAATATTTATGACAAAATTCAGATTAGCTCACATGTGCTTCAATTACATACTAATAATGAGCCTACAGAAAAAGACGTTGAATCTTCCAATCAGGAAGAAAGAACAACAAATGAAGAATTCGGTGATGAAAACAAGGATCCATACCCAAACACCGAAAAATTCAAAAGCTTCCTAAAGACAAAGAAGAAGAGGAAGCAAGAAGAAAGGAAGAAAGAGATAAAAAGCAAGAAAGCCTTGACCAAGGAAGAGTCAAGCAAGAAAATGAAAGTTAGGAGCAACAATGATGATACTAGCTCCAAAGAACTACAAGAGGTAACTAACTTATGCTTTATGGCACAAGAAGATAAGGTAAAATCTGAATCTGATTTCACACCTAATGAATTTCAAGAAGAATTCTCTTATGATGAACTATTAAATGCTTTTCATGATTTGTATGGTGAATGTAGAAAATTAGCTGCGAAAGATAAAAATCTTAAAAAGCTAAATCTGGAAATGTCAGAAGAAAGAAATTCTTCCGCTGAAATGAAAGACAAATTAAATTCTGAGAATGAACGCTTAAGATTAAATTCAGAATACTTGATTCAGAAAAATCAGAATTTAATTAAAGAAAATCAAAACTTAAGTGAAGAAGTTAACCAACTGAAATCTTTTATTAACAAATTCACTGTAAGTTCAGAAAGATTAAAAACGATGTCTGAAAGCCAACATGCTGTTTTTGATAAATCAAGACTTGGCTGGATTCCTTTGCTCAACAATAAACTCCTAAAGAAAAAGGTTATCAATTCGTCAAGCAAATCATCAAATAAGATAACTTATTTCAAACATAAAAAGATTGGGCATAAAAACTTTACCTATGGTTCTAATACGAATAAATCAAATGGTAAAGTTATTACTATTAAACAGATTTGGGTTCCAAAAGGAACCATATGCACTAACCCTCAAGGACTCAAGCAAGCTTGGATACCTAAAATGAAAATATGAGGGTGTAGATGTAGGTGTGCCAAGCTACCCATGGAACAAATGAAACTTTCATACAAATGGGTGCGTTGACACATAATTAAAGATAAGTCTCAATTTATTCATTAAATCTAGTATAAGGTTTAACATTCTACTTCGTGTATCGAAATTATCTTTTTATGAAATTACGATACTCTCTGCATCAAAGTTTTTAAATGCCTCATATGTTAAATCTTATCTGAACGATTTTAGCATGAAACTTTCTAGTGCTTGCATCATGATAAGAAAACAATGAATGGATATATATATATAACCTTCTTCTTCAAGTTTACAAAATCTAAATTCCCTCTCTAGTATAAACACTTGATGCTGATTTCATGCCTTCATGTTAAAACTTCATTGAGCATAATCATTGTATCCTTGATTGAATGATTAATACCCTCTCCTAAAATGATCTCAAATTCCACTGATTAATTTTAACTCATCATGTTTAATCTAAGCATAAAAATCTGTTAAATCATGAATATTAATTTTCTTGAACTATCTCTTATAAGTCAAAAATATTTCTTATTTGCTCTAAAAGAAGATTGCTTGTCTTCCTGAAACAAGAGTATCTGTGTTGAAAGCTAAGTCATAATCATAATTTTGATAGAAACAACTATTTAAGATAATCTGATTAAAATTCAACTTGTATATTTTATTGATAATTATCTTAAGCAAATAGAATCTAAGTTAAATTGATTTTGAAAACAAAAAAAAATTGATTTAACTTTAATGAATCTTTCTATTGCCTCACATGCTTGTCCTTGAACCATTTTACTTAATGAAGTTATCTCTTTAGTCCAAGTGACTTGTGCTTGCTTATATTTAGGTAATCTCTTAAGTAAAGTGACTCAAATTCAATTATTGTCATGTCTCATGTTGAGTCATCTAGTTAAGAAATATATTGTATGAATGTTTTTGTATCCTAGAGAACCTAATGAATTGCCTTCAAGAAAAGAAAAAGATTTTGCTAATGATACAGGATTTATGAGTAAGAAATTTCAACTTGAAGGACACCTCGATGAAAGATACAATAAACATTCCCTTGCAAACAAAAAAAAGGAGAGATTTTCTTCAGCCAAGGGTGTAAAGAATCTAAAAGGTATTTGGCTTGAAGAATGCTAAATGCACTGATAATCTAAGCCCTTCTCTTGTGAGTTAGTTGAGCAAAATCAATAGTCTGAAATTATATGGTAGCATGATTAAACCTTTAATTGCTAATCATCTTGATATCATGCTTCATTCTCATGCTAATGATAATTGTTTCATGGTGTGATTAAATTGAAGTTTACTTTTGCCTGTATAATGCATAACCATGAAATACACAAGTTTATGCCTCAAATCTCTAATTCAAAATAACTTGTGATAAGCTATGAATCATTGGGCATAATGAAAATGCTGTTTGCATGATATATATTTATATGCAGCATATTAGATTAATTTTTTTTTCTGCTCTTTCATGTAATTACTTGAAAATAACAAAAAGAGAGAGATATAAAGAAAAAAAAAATGAACATTGTTCGGAAGAAGTAAAAGCTAAGTAAATACTCTAATCTTAAGAAAAAGCAGAGCAAGCATAATATATTCAGCATATCTGTGAGACTTGTGTGAGCATTCTTTTGGAAGGGATAAAATTCGTAATTAATTATATTTAAATAGGAAGAGTTTGGAGTGAATTCTTGTTGTTGAAGAGAACAGTTTAACCTTGCTACATTGCTCATCATAGGGATGGTGCCAATAGGGAGGCTAGTGGTAGTACCCGGCACTATTTGACCCAACTATTCAGTGTAGAGTATATTAGGGACAGCACAAGAGGAAGGCTAGTGGTAGTACCTCGTGCCCCTTCCAACTCCACCGGATAGGGAGCAAATAGAATATAGAGCATAGAAAAATAAAACCGAAAAACAAATGAAGATAATCAAAATGTTCATTGAGTGGTTAAAGAAAGAAATTAAAAAAATTTGGGGAATGAATGATAAATAAATGAAAATATATAAGAAGGTTGTGAAAAAAAAAACACCAAATGAAGTTTCAATCACTTGAAAACACACCTTAAGGATAAAATCAGTGCTAAATTGTATTTAAATAGGAAAAATTTTATTTGAAAAGAATTGATTTTGATCCATGACATGCTTGTTATGTTTTGCATACTTTGAACTATATGTTTTCAATATTTAGTTTAAAATGCTCCATGCTTGAATAATTTGATTGAAACATGTTTCTACCAATAGCAAAATTTATTTTTCTTTTTATGATACTCATAATTTGAAATAGACTTTAACTTTGTACACAAGTTTTGACTTCGAAATAACTTGTATTCCAAAGCCTAATGAAAATTGTTTTCACTTGCATTCTATGCTCATCAATGATATTTTGGATTTCTCTTGTACTCTTTTGATCAAAAACAATTTTTCTTTATTAATTTGGTTCCAATGCTTGAATATTTGAAAAATTACATAAGAATTTTTCTAAAAATATTTTTGAAAGAAATTTTAGATTTGTCGTTCATGATCACCTTTGAAATCTGAAAGTTGAATATATTTACAAAAAAAAGAGAAGAAAAGGATACTTCTATTTTAATGAATATCTTCTGAAAAATAAAAGAAAAGGATAATCTGAATTTGCAAATTAGGCAAAATGAATTGATTATAATTTATCTTTCAACTTGCCTAACATTAGTACATAATGTCCTCCAATTTGTACCAAAATTCAATATGAATTACAAAGATTCTGGATGTGCTCTAATGTTTTTGAAATATGTGTTTTCAATCTTAATAATTTAAGATGAGCTACAATGTAGAAGATGCATATCTCAAATTATAATCCTGAAAGCTTCCTTGAAATTTTTTATGAAATTCAGAATCTGATTTTGTATAAAAGCTTAAACTTAATTTAAAAATGCTTCTATCGTTGCATTTTTGTAACTTTTAGTATATGCTTCAATGATTGCATCATTTTGGGGAATAACTCAATATGATTCCTAGATGAAAACTACGGTTTAAGAAAAATAGAATTAATTTTGATGCCTTGATTGTTTGCTCCGATACGCATATGAAACATATCATTTTCTATCTTATAAGTTTATTAAAATTGGTCTAAATAATGTATTTTTCAATAATCTTGATTGCGAACAAATGTTTCTAAACATAAGATTTTATTTTGATATTAAAAAGATTTATTGTGCTTCATGTATACATTGCTGAGAAACTATGACTAAGAAATTGAAATTTATAAATATACACTTGAATGATCTTCTATATATTTTTCTTGCATAGTTAATTGCTTCTATTATTAAAAGAAAAAGTGAGGATGATAGTGTTATTTTGATGATTAACAAGCAATTATCTAGAGTATGCTATAAGTTAAATTGATACTTCATTTATAAGTTCATTACTCTCAGTATATTTGGTTAATTGAAAATAGATACATGACCTTGTTCATTTGAATGAATCTAACCTTGAGAATGCAGCAAAGTGTGGATTGAGTCGACCCAAAGGTTGATTGGGTCGACCCCGGCACATCAAGAAATCATTTGGCACACTCCTGCACAAATGGCACAAATGAACAGTGAGTTGGGTCGACCCAAGGTAAGCATGAGTCGACCCAACCTTGAAGAACCTCAAAAACACAACTGAAGAATGCTCTCTGGATTTACTGAGAGGGTCGACCCAAACGGTGGTTGAGTCGATCCAAGTGGACTTTGAGTCGACCCAAAGAATGGTTGGGTCGACCCATGGGAAGGAAGGCTGAAATTAAAGTTTCTGTGGTTTCTGAGAGGGTCGACCCAAGGAATGTTTGAGTCGACCCAAGACAAAGTTGGGTCGACCCAAGGACAGGTTGAGCCGACCCAAACACGGGCTGAACAGTAACGGCTAGTTCTGCAACTGTACTTTTTGTCCTTCCCAAGGTGAGTAACGGCTAGTTTTTCAAATCTAACCATTGGGACTTGTCCTAAGAAGGTGGGAAGCTATTTAAAGGGGCACTATTCATCAGAGAGAACAACTTTTGAGTGGAATATCAAAGAGTACCCAAGAATACAAAAGTGCCCTAATCTTCTTCATCAAGAGCTTCATTCAAGAATCAAAGAAAGGGATTGAGCAGATTCAAAGAGGCATCAAGAGCTCCATCCCCCTTAAAGAGTGAAGCATCCTTGACAAAGAAGAGCAAAGCGACTTCAAAGCGATAAATACTTTCTAACTCTTCCTTGTAGCTTATATTGTTTCATATGCTCATTTAGGAGTTTGAATCTTTCCTTTTGTTTATTAAACACTTTGTAAAGGTTCGTTGGTGAGCCCGCAAAACCAACAAAGGTTTTTGATGAACCCGGAAAACCAAAGTGTAAAGGTTAGTTGGTGAGCCCGCAAAACCAACAAAGGTTTTTGGTGAACCCGGAAAACCAAAGTGTATAGGTTCGTTGGTGAGCCCGTAAAACCAACAAAGGTTTTTGGATTGTGAGCCCGGAAAACAATCCAACTGTAATCCGCGAGATTATAGTGAATTCCCAAGGGGACGCTTGGGGAGTGGAAGTAGGTGCTAAGGAGAGCACCGAACCACTATATATTGTTGTGTTTGTGTTGTGCTTGTGTTTTCATTTACTCTTGCATCATCTTCTACTCTTGCGTTAGTTTAACTCACTCAAATAGCTTAAGAAAGCATCCACCGCACTTAATTAAGAAAACGTTTAAAGCACCAAAATTTAGAAGAAACCAATTCACCCCCCCCCCCCCTCTTGGCTTGTCACCTTGGGCAACAAGTGGTATCAGAGCAAGGTGCTCTAATAGTACTCATTGATCTCACAATCAAGAGTTAAAGATCATGACAACCCAAGTGGGATGTTCTATGAGTGAGGGACAATTAATTGATAGACCTCCACTATTTGATGGTATAAACTACACATATTGGAAAGCACGCATGCGCATTTTCATTCAAGCACATGACTACGATTTATGGAGTATCATAGTCAATGGGCTACATACAAATGCTAATCATGATAAGAAAATGGCTCAGCAAAATGCAAAAGCCATGAATATTCTATATTGTGCATTGGATGATAGTGAACTTAATAGCATATCTTTTTGCATAACTGCTAAGGAAATATGGAATATGCTTGAAGTTAAATATGAATGCACTAACGTTTCTAGTGAATTTGAAACTAGTTCCGAAGAAGAAGAGCATCAAACTGAAACTGAAAATCTATGCTTTGTAGCACATGAAGATGAGGTATGTACTCGAACACAAAGTGATTTCTCATTCAAAAATCAAGTACATACTGAAGCTCAATCTAATTTTACATTTGATGAACTTCATGATGCTTTTTCTGATTTATACTTAGAATATAAGAAGCTTAGTTTAAAGAATAAAAAGCTAAATCAGAAAAATCTATCTCTTGCTGAAAGCTATGATATAACTCAGAAAAATAATAAATTACTTTCAGAAGACAATGAAAGGCTAACTAAAGAAGTTAACAAATTTAAGCCTATAGTTGAAAAATTTACTATCAGCTCTGAAAAACTGAACTTAATGATAAATAATCAAAGAGCTGAATTTGAAAAGGCTGGATTAGGATATCAATCTTGGTACACACAAAAATCCCTTAATGATATATGTGTTAAATCCTCCACTATCTATCCTAAAACGGATTCTAATTTATCTGATGAACCTAATGAACAAAAACAAAAAATTAAAAATGCATCATCTACTTATATTAAATCGATGTTTGTTAAATTTAATAAGAGTATGCAGAAATACATTCCTTATAATTCTAAAATCTGCAAGCCTATGGACAAAATAGCCATTAAGAAAATATGGGTTCCAAAAGGAACAATAATAGCTAACCTACAAGGACCCAAAAGAGCTTGGGTTCCTAAGTTGAAAATCTGAATATTTTCTGTAGGTGTGTCTAGCACTCAAGGCTCCAACAAAAGATGCTAATTTAGAAATTGGGTGCTCTAGACATATATTAAAGAATGAAACTTAAAATATACTTTAGAAAAATAATTGAAATGAAAAGAATAATGAAATTAGTAATCTTTGCATCTCATCATTCTCTTTGCCTTAGTATCTAATTAAAACATAAATTGGAGGTATTAATCAATTTTGTGATATAGGTAATATTTTTTTTTAAAAAAAATATAATCAAATCACTTCATTTTATAGTATGCCTTACTTACTGCTGGATAAGTTGCTAAATGATTAATCAATTTATTAAGAATAACTCTATGAATTCTCTATATGCTTGATTGAGAGTTTTTATCAATGGTATTATCTTATTGATCATAGACATGAGAATGTATACTTGGTATGCCTTTAAATATATGCACTATGAATACCAAGATTAAAGAAACCACTTTTGGCATATAAAATCAACTCATACTAGTATGGACTTAATCTCAAAAGACCTTGTCATTGGTTCACTTAGATTAATTTTCGCAAGGTCAAAGTTTGCTATGTATGTCATCTAGAAAAATAAACTAGAATCATTTCTAAATTTGAAAACATTGTTTCCACCTTTTAGCCATTGGAAATTCTCCATAAGAACTTATTTGGATCTCTAGGATTGTGAACCTAGGAGATAAGCTCTCTAATTTTGTAATTATGGATGATCTCTCAAAGCTAATGTTGGTTTTATTCTTGGCACTTAAATTGAAATATTTTCTGTTTTGGCACAAACTTACAAAAGGTTTCAAATGAAAAAGGTTTGCAAACTGTGAAAATTCATGGCACAGCTTTGAAAACCAATTTGTTGATAAAATGGTATTGAATACAATTGTGCTTGCACCAAGAACACTATTGCATATAGGGGTTATAAAAATATAAAAAAAAAAATATAGAACCTTTGTTGTGTAAGGACAATGCTTTGTGATAGCAACTATCATCACAGCTTGTCATATTATAAGATTTCTATTAAATCTATTTTTAAAGAAAATCCCATGTGAACTCATGAAAAACAGAAAATCAAATGTTGCATACCTTCATGTTTTTCAGTTATACATATTATGTTCTCAAGAATGAAATATATGCCAAATCTGATAAAACAAGTATTTCTTTGGATATTACTCTTTAAGCAATGCATATAGAATATTCAATGAAAAGATACTAGTTGTAGAAAGATCAATTTATATTATTCTTATTAAAACTAGATCTTTTATTCAGAATATAGTTTATCACTTTGATTCTATGTAACAATCTGAATTTTGATAGAAACAACTATTTAAGATAAAAACTTAACTGGTATATCTTATTGATAATTATCTTAAGCAAATAGAATCTAAGCTAAATTGCTTTTGAAAATAAGAAATTGGTTTGACTTTGATAAATCTTCTTATTGCCTCACATGGGTGTCCTTGAACCATATTATTTAATAAAGTTATCTCTTCAGTTCAAGTGACTTGTGCTTGCTTATATTTAGGCAATCTCTTGAGTAAAGTGACTCAAATTCAATTATTGTCATGTCTCATGTTGAGTCATCTAGTTAAGAGATATGTTGTATGAATGTTTTTGTATCCTAGAGAACCTAATGAATTGCCTTCAAGAAAAGAAAAAGATTTTGCTAATGATACAGGATTTGTGAGCAAGAAATTTCAACTTGAAGGACACCTCGATGAAAGATACAATAAACATTCCCTTGGAAACAAAAAAAAAAAGAGGAAGATTTTCTTCAGCCAAGGGTGTAAAGAATCTAAAAGGTATTTGGCTTGAAGAATGCTAAATGCACTGGTAATCTAAACTCTTCTCTTGTGAGTTAGTTGAGCAAAATCAATAGTCTGAAATTATATGGCAGCATGATTAAATCTTTAATTGCTGATCATCTTGATATCATGCTTCATTCTCATGCTAGTGATGATTGTTTCATGGTGTGATTAAATTGAAGTTTACTTTTTCCTATATAATGCATAACCATGAAATACACAAGTTTATGCCTCAAATCTCTAATTCAAAATAACTTGTGATAAGCTATGAATCATTGGGCATAATGAAAATGCTGTTTGCATGATATACATTTATATGCAGCATATTAGATTAATTCTTTATTCTGCTCTTTCATGTAAATTACTTGAGAATAACAAAAAGAGGGAGATAAAGAAAAGAAAATGAACAATTATTCAAGGGAAGTAAAATCTAAGTAAAGGCAAATACTCCAATCTTTAGGAAAACCAAAACAAGCATAATATATTTGGCACATTTGTGAGACTAATATGAACATTCCTTTGGAAGAGATAAAATCCGTAATAAAATACACTTAAACAGGGAGAGTTTGAAATGAACATTTTAACATTTCTATATTGCTCATCATAGGGATGGTGCCAATGGGGAGGCTAGTGGTAGTACCCGGCACTATTTGACCCAACTATTCGGTGTAGGGTATATTAGGGACGGCACAAGAGGGAGGCTAGTGGTAGTACCTCGTGCCCCTTCCAACTCCACCGGATAGGGAGCAAATAGAGTATAGAGCATAAGAAGGTAAAAATGAAAGTATATAAGAAGAATCAAGTCAAATTTTTAATCACTTGAAAATACACTTTAAGGATGAAATCAGTGCAAGATTATATTTAAATAGGAGGAGTTTATTTGAAAAGAATTGATTTTGATCATTGACATGCTTGCTCTTAATATTTTAATGCATGACTTAACACATAATATATTTTGCATATGGCATGATGTCTTGAATTATGGGTTCTCAATATTTTGTAATGCTCCATGCTTGGACAATTTGATTGAATGGTTGAAATACTACATAAAATTTTTATTTGGTATTATTGAAAAGAAATTTCGGAATTGTCGTTCACAATCATCTTTAAAATCTGAAAGTTGAATAAATTTGTAAAAAGGAGAAGAGAAGGATATCTCTATTTAGGCAAAATGAATTGATTTTGTTTTATCCTTCAACTTACTTAACTTTGGTATATAATGTTCAAATTCATACCAAAACTCAACATAAATACAAATATTCTGAATATGCTCTTATATGTTTGAAATATGTGTTTTCAATCGTAATGATTTAAGATGAGCTACAATGTGAAGATACATATCTCAAATTACAACTTTGAAAGCCTCCTTGAGAATCTTTATGAAATTCAGAATCTGATTTTGTATAAAAGCTTAAACTCAATATGAATTTCTAGATAAAACTACAGCTTAAGAAAAATAGAATAATTCTGATGCCTTGATTGCTTGCCCCGATACGCATCTGAAATATATCATTTCTTATCTTCAAAGTATACTAATATTGGTCTGAATGATGTATCTTTCGATGATCTTGATTGCAAACAAATATTTTTAAATATGTGATTTTATTTTGATATTGAAAAGATTTATTGTACTTCATATATACATTGCTGAAAAACTTTGATTAAGAAATTGAGTTCTATAAATATATATACTTCAATGATCATCTATATGTTTTTTTTTCTCCTACATTATTAAAGACTTCTATCAAAATATATATGTATATATATATTATTAAAAGAGTGAATGATCTTAAGTTTAGAAATATTTCAGCTCACTCAAATGATTCTTAAAAGAAAGAAAATGTAAATACTTTTGAAAGAATTTGAGCTTCAAATGAATTATTTTCTGATTAATATTTCAGTACATTTTCTCAAAGATTAAGAGGAAGCATAACTTGTTCTTAAAAGATTAAAAAGAGTGATTGCTATAAATTTTGAATAATTCTAGATCACTCTACATTCTTGATATCATAAAGTTTCAGTTTTATTCACGTTTATCATTAAAATCTGAAATTCAACAAAAGATAAGAATAATTAAAGAAGAATGCATCTTTTAAAGGGGAGCTTTAGATATTCAGTATCTTATCCTAAAGTTACTTTAATTTGATGCATACCTTGAATTTTATGGATTGATTTTGATGAACCTCCTTATATTGCAAGACTTGCTTTAATTATATAATAAGTTTATACCTTGAGATGAGTTCTATAAAGGTTGTCTTATCTCAAACCTTGAGTCTTATGAAAATAAAATATATTTTCGAGATTGACAATTTTATTGAACAAATTCTAAAACTCTCAAATGGAATGATTAATTAAGGGGGAGAAAGAAAATTTCAGAGGGAGAGATCATATAGAACTTAATCATGTAAATTCACAACTAAAGATGAGAGAAAGAATACTAAATGTAAAGTGGTATTAAACTTTGTGCCTCATTGAATATCTGTTGAAAGTTGGATTTTCATCTGTACTTAATTGGTAAATCACTTGTTTTGAAAACTAAGTGAAAAGGATTCCATTTGTCTTAGTATTGAAAATTTACTTTGGAATCTACTAATGAGCTCTTATTGGCTTGCACTTTAGTGTTTCAATCATGAGCCAATTCATTTTAATTGATTTTGATGATATGATCTTTAAAGGAGTAAAAGAAAGTCTTTAAGAGAGCTTTCAAAGAACTTTCAAAGCCCTGAATTTTATGTATCCTACATTGCATAAATTCATATTTTGGTATCTATGCTCCAATACTTTTATATCATGAAAGAACTTTGAAGTCATTAAGAATTAAGGATTCAACATAATCTTATGTTTTTCGAGTATATAAGTTTTGATCTTTATCTGCTCTTATACTATACTCTAAAAATTAATTAGATTGCTCTCATGTTGCTATATACTTAATATATTAAAAAAAAAAGGTATTGAAGTTTCATTCGTGCTTTCTTTGAATATTATTCTTGATACTCCTTGAAATAACTTGAAAAAGATTCCATCTACACATGATTTCAAAACTATCTTTGGAATCTACATTTAGAGATCACTTCTGGCTTATATCCTAAATATCTCATTCCTAAAGCCAAACACATAGAAATAAGATATGATTTTATTAGGGATCATGTGCAAAATGGAAACATATGTATTGAGCATATATGCACTGAAAAACAATTAGCCGACATATTCACAAAACCCTTGAGTGAAGATAGATTCTGCACGCTAAGGAGAGAATTAGGTATATGTGATCCTTTTTATTGAAGAAATATAAAAGGGAGCAAGTAGTCTCATGATATATTCCTCCAATTTCTAAAAATCCATGAAACATGAGTCAAACTTGTTATCTATAGATTCCTTACTCATGTATCATTGTCCCAGAAAGAATTTATAAGGATTGGAAGCAAGGAAAATTTTTAGAAGCAAAAAGGAAGAGAAAAGAAAAATTCTGCACTTGGGTCAACTCAACCCAGAATAGGGTTGACCCAACGTTGAGTCGACCCAAGAAGTTTCTTGAGTCGACCCAACGTCGGGATCCCACTGTTAAAAGGGGGACCCGTGAGCTATCTAGGGCACTGTTTACCCTTTGTCCTCTTCCGAAAACCTTATTTTCCACTCTCAAATCTTCTCCAATCATCTCCAAACAGTAGATTACTTCAAGATCTTGGAGAAATGGGACCCGAGAGAGCCGTAGCCAAGCGATCCGGGAGAGTCTCACGATCTTGTTTAGAGACTAGGATATGTATCTAGTTCTCATATGTATTTGGTGGTTATCATGCATCTTTAAACTTTGATTGAGGAATATTGTATTTGCTTTTGCTTTTGATATACTAAAATGTTCCTATTTTGATCAATGAAGTTTGAAGTTTGGTATTTATTGCATCTTTTCCCATGTACCTATTTGATGATAACAAAAAGGGGGAGAAGTAAAGAAAGAGTAATAGGGGAGAAGTAAAGATATCTTTAGAGTAACAAAAAGGGGGAGAAGTAAAGAAAGAGTAATAAGAGGAGAAGTAAGTAAAGAAAAGAGAAATAAATGGGCAAACAAATTGAAAATCATATAAGAAAGCTTATACATCTAAGGGGGAGCAATTTGTAACAATGAAATTGACTAAATCAAAAATTTCCATCAAAGTTCAGAATTTGGCACATATAAATTCAGAATTTGGCACGCACCTCTCGCACCCCGATACATAACCTGAAACTCAAAGTTTATCTCAAATTTTTGAAGTTTCATTGCTAATGAATTATAAATGAAAGGGGGAGCAATTCAAAAAGTCAAATTGGCAACATTTGAATGATATATGGGGAGATTTCACAAGTATATATGAAAAGCTGAAATTCAGCAATTTAATCCCTTTTATAAACTGATTTTAAAGACAAGTATCAATAGACTTATACTCTTTATTTTGTAATCATCAAAAAGGGGGAGATTGAGGATGATAGTGTTATTTTGATGATTAACAAGCAATTATCTAGAGTATGCTATAAGTTAAATTGATACTTCATTTATAAGTTCATTACTCTCAGTATATTTGGTTAATTGAAAATAGATACATGACCTTGTTCATTTGAATGAATCTAACCTTGAGAATGCAGCAAAGTGTGGATTGAGTCGACCCAAAGGTTGATTGGGTCGACCCCGGCACATCAAGAAATCATTTGGCACACTCCTGCACAAATGGCACAAATGAACAGTGAGTTGGGTCGACCCAAGGTAAGCATGAGTCGACCCAACCTTGAAGAACCTCAAAAACACAACTGAAGAATGCTCTCTGGATTTACTGAGAGGGTCGACCCAAACAGTGGTTGAGTCGACCCAAGTGGACTTTGAGTCGACCCAAAGAATGGTTGGGTCGACCCATGGGAAGGAAGGCTGAAATTGAAGTTTCTGTGGTTTCTGAGAGGGTCGACCCAAGGAATGTTTGAGTCGACCCAAGGCAAAGTTGGGTCGACCCAAGGACAGGTTGAGCCGACCCAAACACGGGCTGAACAGTAACGGCTAGTTCTGCAACTGTACTTTTTGTCCTTCCCAAGGTGAGTAACGGCTAGTTTTTCAAATCTAACCATTGGGACTTGTCCTAAGAAGGTGGAAAGCTATTTAAAGGGGCACTATTCATCAGAGAGAACAACTTTTGAGTGGAATATCAAAGAGTACCCAAGAATACAAAAGTGCCCTAATCTTCTTCATCAAGAGCTTCATTCAAGAATCAAAGAAAGGGATTGAGCAGATTCAAAGAGGCATCAAGAGCTCCATCCCCCTTAAAGAGTGAAGCATCCTTGACAAAGAAGAGCAAAGCGACTTCAAAGCGATAAATACTTTCTAACTCTTCCTTGTAGCTTATATTATTTCATATGCTCATTTAGGAGTTTGAATCTTTCCTTTTGTTTATTAAACACTTTGTAAAGGTTCGTTGGTGAGCCCGCAAAACCAACAAAGGTTTTTGGTGAACCCGAAAAACCAAAGTGTAAAGGTTAGTTGGTGAGCCCGCAAAACCAACAAAGGTTTTTGGTGAACCCGGAAAACCAAAGTGTATAGGTTCGTTGGTGAGCCCGTAAAACCAACAAAGGTTTTTGGATTGTGAGCCCGGAAAGCAATCCAACTGTAATCCGCGAGATTATAGTGAATTCCCAAGGGGACGCTTGGGGAGTGGACGTAGGTGCTAAGGAGAGCACCGAACCACTATATATTGTTGTGTTTGTGTTGTGCTTGTGTTTTCATTTACTCTTGCATCATCTTCTACTCTTGCGTTAGTTTAACTCACTCAAATAGCTTAAGAAAGCATCCACCGCACTTAATTAAGAAAACGTTTAAAGCACCAAAATTTAGAAGAAACCAATTCACCCCCCCCCTCTTGGCTTGTCACCTTGGGCAACAAAAAGCTATTTTTAAGAAGAGAGTGAATGATCCTAAAGTTTGAAATATTTCATCTTACTCAAATAATTTTTAAAGGAAAGAAAATATAATTACTTTTGAAAGAAATTTGAGCTTCAAAAGAATTATTTTCTGATTAATACTTCAGTAAATATTCTCAAAAATTAAGAGGAAGCATAATTTGTTCTTGAAAGTTTAAATAAAGTGATGGCTATATATTTTGAAAAACTCTACATTCTTGATATCACAAAATTTTAGTTTTATTCACGCTTATCATTAAAATCTGAAATTCAATAAAAGAAAAGAATGTTTAAAGAAGAATGCATCTTTTGAGGGAGAGCTTTAGATATTCAACATTTTTGCATATTGTATCTTATTCAAAAGTCACTTACATTTGATGCATACCTTGAATATTTTATATTTGATTCATGATCATTCTTGTTAATTTCTGAATTTAACTGTTTTACTTACAAAGCATGAATTGATATCAAGAGCCTTACATACAAGAAAGAGACATGAATTTCTTAAAGCTAAATCATTAAAGATTACTCTATGTAAATTTGGCAAAGGACTTTTAGCACGCTTTTAATGTCTAATTGGTTTCAAACTGATATCAATTTAAGCATATTTTGGTATTAGACTTTGTGCTTCATTAAATATCTTTTGAAAGTTGGATTTTCATCTGTATTTAATTGGTAAATCACTTGTTTTGAAAACTAAGTGAAAAGGATTCCATTTGTCTTAGTATTGGAAATTTACTTTAGAATCTACTAATGAGCTCTTATTGGCTTGCACTTTAGTATCTCAATCCTGAGCCAATTCATTTTAATTCATTTTAATGCTATGATCTTTAAAGGAGTAAAAGAAAGTCTTTAAGAGAGCTTTAAAAGAACTTTCACAGCCCTGAATTTTATGTATCCTATATTGCATAAATTCATGTTTTGGTATCTATGCCCCAATACTTTTATATCATAAAAGAACTTTGAAGTCATTATGATTTAAGGATTCAACATAATCTTATGTTTTTCGAGTATATAAGTTTTGATCTTTATCTGCTCTTATACTATACTCTGAAAATTAATTAGATTGCTCTCATGTTGCTATATACTTAATATATTAAAAAAAAAGGGTGTTGGATTTTCATTCGTCCTTTCTTTGAATATTATTCTTGATACTTCTTGAAATAACTTGAAAAAGATTCCATCTACACTTGATTTGAAAACTATCTTTGGAATCTACATTTAGAGATCACTTCTGGCTCACATCCTAAATGTCTCATTCTTAAAGCCAAACTTTTCATCCTTGATTTTGATGATATCTGTTACCCCTGAAATTGTTTCAGGTTTACTCTTTTTGAAAGAAAGGTAAAAGAACTTTAAAAGAATGTTAAAATCATCAAATTTGATGTGATCTCATCATAATTTTGAAACTACCTTAATTGGCTCTGATCTATACTCATTATCTTGCCCTGACATTATTGCCTTGAGTTACGTGATTCATATGCTTGCAATAATTTGACATACATTGAATGAAATATTGCCTTGTGCTTAATGTTTCATTATTTTGCAATCTTTTTGATATTGTCAAAAAGAAAAAGAAATATCTGAGTATATGCTCATAATGCTTTATGTTTTGAATTGAATATAAATCAGCTTAGATTGAAATATATTGATTATGTTCAAGCTGATTAACTCTAAAGCATTATCATGAAGTATGTTCTTAAAGTATCTCCCAAACTTTGTATTTGTTTTGACTTATATTTGCTCTTTGTGGTAGTTTGTATTTCTTCTCTAAAACATAGTGCTTTTGGCATAGACAATGTTTCTCTTGAGTTATGACCTTTATGATTGTCATTACAATGCTATCCATTTCATTGTTATTCATTCTTTTTGATGATAACAGAAAGGGGCAGAAAATATAAGGGAGAAACTAGAAGCAAATTCTATAAGAAAAATAGTATAGGGGAGAAAATATAAAAAGTATATATTATATACTTAAAGAGGAGACATATGACAAAAACAAAATCTAAATTCTAGCACATAATCATAGAGATTTTTCTTGCCTCGATACATGTGACAAAAAGAAAATCTAAATTATGGCACATATTGACACAAACTTTTGAAAATTTTGTCTTAATGAAATACAAGAGTAAGGGGGAGCAAAGCTAAAACTCATTTGGCATCCATTTGGATAGGATAGGGGGAGTTCTTGGTTCATTTATACAAACTCTAAATAAGACTACTTTGAAACTCTTGAACCAAAAGTACTTTATGAATGTTAAATCTAACTTATCATATGAATGCCAATTTGCTTACACTCAATGTTTTGTAATCATCAAAAAGGGGGAGATTGAGGATGATAATGTTATTTTGATGATTAACACAACCATTAAGGCCATATCAAATTAGAAATGCAAATTAACTCGATACATCATTGATAAATGGCACACCCTTGATACACTCATGATACATTAGGACTATATGGTAAAAACCACTCTCAAGAATTGATAAACGAGATAAAATTTGTAATAGAGAATGGTAAAAAGTTTAAGAATCTATTTTGGCAAAGTTTCACGTTAAAAATACCTAAGAGGGCAAGTCGGTAATTTCTACTGTTAAGGGTATGAAACTCTACTGTGCCATGCATTGTAATTTACTTGGAATATGTTTTATTGATCTTATGTGCAAGTCTAACCCTAAGATGCAGAGAATCATGATTAGAGTCGACCCCAAGATTGGTGGAGTCGACCCCGACACATCATGGAACCATCGGGCACACTTCTGCAAAAATGGCACGGATGAACAGTACTTGGGTCGACCCAAGTGAAAGTTGAGTCGACCCCATCTTCAAGCCTCAAGAAAATAAGTCTCTGGAATCCCTGAGAGGGTCGACCCCAATGGAACTTGAGTCGACCCCACCTTGAGTCGACCCAACCTTGAGTCGACCCAAAAAGAGTTGAGTCGACCCAAGTGAAAAACGGGTAAAATATATGGTTCTGTGTTTCCTGAGAGGGTCGACCCCAATGTTGCATGAGTCGACCCAGTGAAAGTTGGGTCGATCCCAGTGAAAGTTGAGTCGATCCCAAGTCTGATGAACAGTGGTTTGAGTCGACCCCAGAAAAATTTGGGTCGACCCAAGCACGGGCAGAAGCATAACAGCTAGTTGTGCAGAAGTATTTTTTGGACTTCCAACGGCTATAAACGGCTAGTTTCTTCAATCCAACGATCAAGAAGGTCTATTTGGAGGTTGGAGAAGTATTTAAGAGGGGGTATTCATCAGAGGAAGCAAGCTTTGGAAAATACATCAAGTGCATTCAAGAGAAAACCCTAGCAAGGCAAGCTTCATTGAATTGCTTCATTCAAAGAGCCAAAAGGAAGTGGTTGAGTAGATTTCAAGAGATATTAAGAGCTCCACCAATCCTTGAAGAGTGAAGCAATCTTGACAAAGAAGAGAAGAGCCTTATTAAAGGGATAACTATTTTCTAAACTCTTCTTCGTAGCTCATAATTGTTTTATTTGCTCATTTAGGAGCTTTAAACTTCTTTTCTATTATTCATTGTAAGGTTTGTTGGTGAACCCATAAAATCAACGGTATAGGTTGTTGGTGAGCCCGCAAAACCAACGTAGGTTGTTGGTAAGCCCATAATACCAACGTAGGTTGTTGGTAAGCCAGTAAAACCAACATAGGTTGTTGGTAAGCCCGTAAAACCAACGTTAGGTTGTTGGTGAGCCCGCAAAACCAACGTAGGTTATTGGTGATCCCGAAAAACCAAATTGTAAAGGTTTTGGATTGTGAGCCCGAAAAACAATTCTACTGTAATCTGAGGGATTATAGTAAAATTTTCAAGGGGACGCTTAGGGAGTGGACGTAGGTGCCTTGGGGTGCACCGAACCACTATACATCGTGGTGTTTGTGTTGTGGATTCACTTGTGATTATTCTTGCATTATCTTTCATCTTTGCTATAGTTTAATTCATTGAAGTAATTTAAGAAAGCATTCACCGCACTCAACTAAGGAAGTTTTTTAAAGCACTAAAAATTTAGAAAAACCCAATTCACCCCCCCTCTTGGGTTGTCACCTTGGGCAACAATATAGTGCCTTCAAGAAGCCCACTCCCAATTCATTCAACCCAGTCTACCATCCTGATAATAGGTTTCACCCAAATTTCTCATACAAGCAAAATGAACCTATTCAGCATCAAGGTGGTCCACCAGATTTTCAGAAGAATTTTTCCAGGATATGTCCATCACAAATAAACCAATCATTGGCTCCACCTATTCCTACTTATAGTGCCCCTATCCCTTAGTAAACTACATCATTGGAAGCCATGATGGCTAACATGATGAAGCAGCAACAAGACTTCATCCAACAGCAACAACAAACCAACATGGCTCAAACCAGACTAACCAATTCCATGCGCAAGCAATTACAAAACTTGAGGTTAGTCTGAGTCAAATAGCAAACTCTCTAGGGGATAGAAAGAAAGGTGAACTACCTAGTCAGCCAGTGCCTAACCCTAGTAGGCAACAGAATCAAGGGCCGAGAGGCCAGTTTTAGATTGATTCTAATGGAAACCCTACCCATGAAGTCCAGGCAATTACCACTTTACGGTCTGGCAAGCAAGTGGACAACAAAGTACAACTTCCTGTGCAAGAAAAAGAAGAAAAGCATGAACCAAACCCCACCCAGAAAAAGGCACAAGAACAGAGAACACAAGGAATAGAGAAGAAACCAATAGAGACGTACACACCCAAGGCTCCCTTTCCTAGTAGACTACAAGACTCAAAGAAAAAATCTCAGTACGATGAAATCATGGAAGTCTTTAAAAATGTCCAAATAAATTTACCCTTCCTAGATGCCATCAGACAGATCCCGTCCTATACAAAATTCTTAAAAGACCTAACCATGGTGAAAAGAAAAACCAGTATTCCTAGGCAAGCTGTGATGGCGGCACAAGCCTCATCTCTTATTCAACAACAGATTGCCCTAAAATACAAGGACCCTGATTGCCCCACTGTTGAAATTAAAATAGGAGAAACCATCATTCGGAGAGCCCTATTAGACTTAGGAGCAAGTGTAAACCTATTACCCTATTCTGTCTACACCGGACTAGGTTTGGAGGAATTAAAGCCCACAAACATTACTTTGTCATTAGCAGATAGGACTGTGAAGTATCCTAAGGAAATTATAGAGGATGTAGTTGTAAAGGTAAATGAGTTTTACTACCCTGTGGATTTTGTAGTCCTAGAAACTGAACCAGTTAAAAATCCAGGTAGTCACATCCCGGTAATCCTAGGCAGACCATTTTTGGCCACGTCAAATGCTGTGATAAGTTGCCGAAATGGGATAATGACCTTAGCATTTGGAAACTTGACTGTCCAGCTCAATGTCTTTCACAGTAGTAATCAACCATCTGAGATGGACGATTTAGAAAAAATTCACATGATTGAGAATATAATCAGCAAGTCCTTCGAGGAATCAAGTTATTCTGATCCACTAGAAAGATGTTTGGCCCAATTCAGCCAAGATTGTGAGGAAGGAGTGTCGAATTAGGAGGTTAATGCATTGTTAGATTCCATTCCTGTAATGGGTACTAGCAGATGGGCTACTAAATTTGAATCATTACCTATACCTGAATCCCAGCTAGTACCTTCAAGTGTCAAACCTCCCCAGCTTGAACTTAAAGATCTGCCTGAAAACCTAAAATATGCATTTCTAGGGGACAACAACACCTTACTTGTTATTATTGCATCAAATTTAACTGAAGAACAGGCAGAGAAGTTGTTAAATATCCTTCAGAAAAATCAAGAAGCGATCGACTGGTCTATAGCTGATATTAAGGGGATTAGCCCTTCTATGGTCCAACATAAAATTCATCTAGAAGAGGATGCAAAAACCTCTAGAGAACCACAAAGGCGACTTAACCCAGTCATGAAGGATGTGGTTCTAGCTGAAATCATTAAACTCTTAGATGCATGGATTATATATCCTATTTCTGATAGCCAGTGGGTGAGCCCAGTTCAAGTCGTACCCAAGAAATCTGGAATTACTGTGATCAAGAATGACCAAAATGAGTTAGTCCCAACTCGAATCCAAACTGGATGGCGAGTGTGCATCGACTACAGAAAGCTGAACGCCATGACTAGGAAAGACCACTTTCCACTATCCTTCATTGACCAAATGTTAGAACGTCTAGATATTCTCATTACTGTTTCCTTGATGGTTATTCTGGATATAACCAAGTTCCAATTGCACGTGAGAATCAAGAGAAAACCACATTCACCTGTCCTTATGGCACTTTTGCCTATCGTCGCATGCCTTTTGGGTTATGCAATGCACCGGCTACATTCCAACGGTGTATGATGAGCATTTTCTCCGACATGGTGAAGAAATTTTTAGAAGTTTTTATGGATGACTTTTCTGTATTCGGATCTAATTTTAATGAATGTCTCCATCACTTGACCCTTGTTGTAGAACGATATAAAGAGAAAAATTTAGCTCTTAACTGGAAAAAATGTCATTTTATGGTCCAATCAGGTATTGTTTTGGGACACATTGTGTCACAAAGGGGAATCGAGGTGGATAAAGCCAAAGTAGAATTAATTGCCAAGTTACCACCTTTCAAAACTGTTAGGGAAGTCAGATCCTTTTTAGGGCATGCGGATTTTTACCGCCGCTTTATCAAGGATTTTAGCAAAATATCAAAACCCTTATGTGATTTGTTGGCCAAAGATACTGTTTTCAATTTTTCACCAACTTGTGTAACTGCTTTCGAAAGACTGAAGTCTGAATTGACTTCAGCACCCATCATAAGGTGTCCTGATTGGAGTCGTCCTTTTGAAATCATGTGTGTGGAGTGATTGATTAAAACCTCATTTGATTTTGATGAGCTCAAAGCATTTGAGTATATCTTTTAATTACTAATGAATTCAATTGAGTGTTTCAGTGAAAATCCTGTCTAAGTGTCCCAAGACTTGGTTCATAATTGTTGGATAAGTTAAGGAGTCTGTTTGAACCAATGTCTGAGACTCGAGTCGACTCCCGAGTATCACGAGTCGACTCCAAGCGTATCAAGTTCACTGGCACGAGCTCGAGTCGACTCCAGATGAGTACGAGTCGACTCCGACTAAGAACAGACAGAAGAACAGAAAGGATCAACTCAGAACCTGTCAACGAGTCGACTCCTGAAGTGCGCGAGTCGACTCCAATGTTCACCAAGTCGACTCCAGGGAAGTAAGAGTCGACTCCAAGCAGTCACAGGCAGAAAAGTCAGAGAGCAGTTTTTGGGTCTGAGATTCGAGTCGACTCCAGTGGAACGCGAGTCGACTCCGATGGTTGACAGGTCGACTCCAAAGAAAGCAAGAGTCGACTCTCAGTGGTACACAAAGAAAGTCAGAGACCATTTTATGGACTCTGAGATTCGAGTCGACTCCCGCAATACGCGAGTCGACTCCAAGACACCGCAACCCCAAGACAGACAGAAAACCAAGTTACTGCCTCTGAGATTCGAGTCGACTCCCAGACAGCTCGAGTCGACTCCAAGACAGCTTCACGTCAAAAGGCAGAAGACCATCTTTCGGAAACTGAGAGCCGAGTCGACTCCAAGGAAGTTCGAGTCGACTCCAAGACTGGACGAGCCAAAAGACAGAGGATCGGGAGTTCGGGCTCTGAGATTCGAGTCGACTCCCAGGACAGTCGAGTCGACTCGAGTGGACAAAATTCAAAATTGGATCCACGGACTTCAGTGGATGAGCCGACTCCAAAATTGCCAAGTCAGCTCCAGAAGTTGACGAGTCGACTCCAGGTCAAGACGAGTCGACTCCCAGTCGTGAAGGCAACTTTAATTCAAATTTGGAACAGTTGCCGAGTCGACTCCGGAAAAGCTTGAGTCGACTCCCGCTACAGCCGAGTCGACTCCTGATCGCGCGAGTCGACTCCAACCCACCAACGGTCATATTGTCAGGCTGCGCAGAGTGTTCAGAACGGGCAGAAAAAGCACTCTAACGGCTAGTTTCCGTGGGGGTTGGCTTAAATAGCCACAGAGGACTGTAGCAAGGTAGAGAACAACTATTTCACTCCAACTAATCAAGCATTCAAGCTCTGCAACGTGCTCTTCAACGAAAAAGAGGAAGATCTGCATTTACTGCTTCCAACTACATCTTCCCAGCAATTAAAGCCTCCTTCTCCTGCATTCAAGTCGACTACTCTTTCAAGAGGAGACCAGAAGTTTAAGAAGCCATTCCTCATCTCCAATCTAAAAGCGTTTGAGGCTTCTTAACTTCATTTATTGTTCATATTGTTTTCATCTGCTTTTTGAGAAGCTCATTTTCTGTTTTCTTTCTACAACTTGTATTTACTTGGTTCAATCGGGGATTGAATCAAGGGGATTGAGGTTGGTTGGTGAGCCGAGTTAAAACCAACGTGTGTAAGGGTTCGATTGTGATCCCGGGAAAACAATCGGGGGTGGTTCTAGTCGGTGAGCCTGGGAAAACCGACCGAGTTCGTTGTGAGCTCGTAAAACAACAAGTTTGGTTGTGAGCTTGGAAAACAACCGGCTGTAATCCAAGGGGATTATAGTGAATTCCCAAGTGAGACTTGGGGAGTGGACGTAGGAGCAAGGGTTAGCTCCGAACCACTATAAAACTTGTGTTTGTGATTGATTGTCTCTCCTTCTTCTCATTTCATATTACTCACAGCACATAGTAATTAATTAAATAACTTGCAATAGTTTTTAATTAATCATCCATAACATTTCAAATTATCTAAATTATTTTAAAACCCAATTCACCCCCCCCCCCCTCCTTGGGTTGTCTATCTGGGCAACAATGTGTGATGCATCCGATTATGCCATAGGTGCTGTCTTAGGTCAACGAGTAGAGAAGCTTCGCCATGTTATTCATTATGCGAGCAAAACTCTGAATGACGCCCAACTCAACTATTCCACCACTGAAAAAGAATTGTTGGCAGTTGTTTTTGCCCTAGATAAATTTCATCCCTACCTGATAGGATCTAAGGTTCTTGTTTATTCTGATCATGCCGCCTTTAAATACCTTCTCACAAAGAAGGATGCTAAGGCAAGGCTCATTCGTTGGATCCTATTGCTCCAAGAATTTGATCTCGAAATTCGAGATAAAAAAGAATCTAAAAATGTAGTAGCTGACCACTTATCCAGACTGATTGTTGAGTCATCTGCAGAATCCTTACCTATATCCGAAACTTTTCCGGATGAACAACTAATGATGATTTTCCATACCAATGTTCCATGGTATGCTGACATAGTCAACTACCTCGTTACTGAGCAAATGCCCAGATCTTAGACCAAACAGGAGCGATTTCGCTTCCTAGCTCGTGTAAAGTGGTATTTTTGGGATGAACCATACTTATTTAAATATTGCCCTGATCAGATCATCCGACGGTGTATCCCTGAATACGAACAAAGGAAAGTCCTTTCCTTTTGTCATGACCACACTTGTGGTGGTCATTTCAGTGGTAAAAAGACGGCTGCAAAGGTTTTGCAGTGCGGATTCTATTGGCCCACACTATTTCATGACTCACACGAGTATTGCAAAGCATGTGACCGATGTCAAAGACTAGGAAAAATTTCAAGAAAAAATGAGATGCCCCTGAACCCAATCTTAATTGTAGAAATCTTTGATGTTTGGGGTATTGATTTTATGGATCCTTTTCCTATGTCATTTGGGCACCAGTACATACTCCTAGCTGTTGACTATGTGTCCAAGTGGATTGAGGCTATCGCATGTAAGACCAATGATCACAAAGTAGTGATCAAGTTTCTTAAGGAGTCTGTCTTCGCTCGCTTTGGCACCCCTCGTGCTATCATTAGTGATGGGGGGAAACGTTTTTGCAATAGAATTTTTAAAGCCCTTGCTAGGAAGTACAATATCACCCACAAGGTCGGTACACCATATCATCCACAAACGAGTGGACAAGTTGAGATTTCCAACAGAGAAATAAAGATCATCCTTGAGAAAACTGTCAATCCATCTCGAAAGAATTGGTCTCTTAGGCTAACAGATGCACTATGGGCATATCGAACGGCTTACAAAGCACCAATTGGAATGTCCCCATATAGGATTGTCTATGGCAAGGCTTGCCATTTACCTATCGAGTTAGAACACAAGACCTATTGGGCAATCAAACGCCTAAATTTCGATCTCGACAAGGCGGAAGAACATAGAAAGCTTCAGCTCGACGAGCTTGAAGAAATTAGGAACGATGCTTACGAGTGTGTTAAGAAATACAAGGATCGCATGAAAGTCATGCATGATAAAATGATTACTCGTAAAGAGTTTTACCAAGGACAAAAAGTTCTCTTATATGATTCTCGATTACATCTATTCCCTGGAAAACTTAAATCTCGCTGGACTGGTCCATACACGGTAGAGAAAGTGCATCCGCACGGTGCGGTAGTAATATGCAATACTAAGGATGGTAGGTCGTTTCAAGTTAATGGACATCGTTTAAAACCATACCTTGAGTATCTGAGTCCAGAAGTTGAGGAGACACTTCTGACCGACCCTGTCTATTATGAGTGAATTAGAATTGTCTAGCTGAAGACATAAAACTTAGCGCTCTTGGGAGGCAACCCAACAGGTAAAGATTAAAATTATTATTTAAAAAAAAGAATTGTCTGGCTGAAGACATAAAACTTAGTGCTCTTGGAAGGCAACCCAATAGGTAAAGATTAAAATTATTATTTTTTTAAAAAAAAAAGTTACTAACATGCAGGTTTGGGGGTATTTTTCCCAATCTTCAAGTTATTAGCCATATCAAGGTCCAATATCAGGTAATGTCTCTCCTCAGTCCTCTTACTGTTTTAAATTTTCTTTAACATTGAGGATAATGTTAGATTTAGGTTTGGAGGTATTTTTAAGCATTTGAAATTTTATAAAAATAAATAAATAAATAAATAAAAAGGTTTTTAGTTAATTTTTTTTTTTGGAATTAAAATTTTTTTTTTACAACACACAAGGTATATAAAATCTAAGAGCCCAATGACTAGTCGGAAGTAGTGCAAAGTGAGTTCTTTTTATTAAGTTCCTTTTAGTGAGTTGTAAGCTAATTAGTGCTTTGAATTTTACAACACATCTGGCCTACATTTTCTGAGGTATAGGTTCGACATTGTGTTGAGAATATGGTAGCAACCTCGAATCCTGATGAACCATCTTTTTCTGATCCAAAAAAAAAAAACTATTTGGTGGATTTATTCAGGTACATCGAAAAGGGCTACCTATTGTCAAAGGTCAGCGGGCTTGTGATGAGGAACCCGAGCATAGGTCCGTAGGGGAGTCTTAATGCCCGACACCTCATGCCAACTGGTGTGAGAATTGTCGACTAATTGCTCGCTACATGGAGGAATCATCACAGGAGTAAAAGTGCACAATATATACATTATCATTTCTTTTTCATGCAAAAAAAAAATGTATATTGACCTTAAGAAAGACAATAGTGTGAAAGCCGTCGTTGTAAAAATTCGAGTAAACTGGAATATTACATATAAAGCCCATGAGGTATTAAAGTAAACATCCACAGCTCTCGAAATCCTGCAGATAAGATGATTTTGAATCAGCAAATAGGTCTTGTCCGACCAATTCTTGGAAACTACTAATATTAGCGATATTTTGGAGATCCAAAACCTTAGCTTGTGCATGGTCCAAACTTCACTGAGCACTCAAGTATAAATAAGTCTTACAACTCCCTAACGGAAAACTTAATGACTTCAACTTAAATTGCATACTAACCTAGGATTTGGGCTACTTAGTAATTAAAATCTTGTGTGCTTTTGAAATTCTTATCAGTTATGTACTTGAAATTAGACTTTCATTTCACAAACCAAATTTTATTTTGGGATTGAAGTTTATGGGTAACTTCACTGCAAACCCTCACGAGACAACACTCGTCCACTAGGGTAACCTAGGGGTTTAACAGCTTGTTGCACGTGCTAAGTGCAATCGTAATGCTCTACGAAAGTGAGTATTTATCTTAGTTCATGTATATTTATATATATATAATAAATAAAACTTTTGCACTCTCATTTTATCATTGTCGCACTAAATTGCTAGAGACTAGCAATAAGCTGGTTGGGGGGTGTGATGAGAGCACAAAAGTGCAATCGTCAGACCATTTTAATTAGTATTTTAGCTAATCATTAATAATAAAATTAACTAATTAACGTGGTATTTGTGTTTGAGTGCAGTAATCCAAGAAACCAATTAACATTAGGTTTGAGCCCAATGCCCGGCAGCCCGAGCTCAAGTCAAGCCAGCATCTTCCAGGGCCTGCCTGATTTCATTCCGCGATACAACACAACATCGCGAGCATCTCCATGTCTGCATCCAATGATCCAAATCAGCTCCCTCCGGCTTCAGCCCCTCTTCCAAGCCTCCCAAATAAGCAAGATGCATCAAATCCCCCCTCAAAGCAAGGCAGATCCCAGCCATCCGTGCCTTCCTTCCTTGCACCCACGATCAGCCCCTTCTCCGCATTCATCTCCCTCCCAACAAGGTAGATCCCAGCGCCTCCCTTCCGCATCAGCCCGTCCGCATCTCAAGCCATCTTCAAGCATCCCGTCGATCCCGAGCCTCCCAAATCAGCAGCCATCAAGGAGCCACCTCACAGATCGTGTCCAAACCTCGGATCCCGCCATCATCCCGTCCGGATTCCACCGCATCCAAGCGTCCGTGCCAGCTCTTCCGTGATCGGCTCCTCCCAGCGCCCTGATCCACGTCCCCACCTTCCGCTTCAGCTCCCAGCATCGCGTCCGAGCCGGATTCAAAATCCCAGCCCCCTCTTCCGCAATCACCGGCGATCCCATTTCTTCTGCTCGTGTGCAGCACCGGGTCCGCGTCGCCACCTTCCGCTTCATCTCCCAGCAGCACCCGAAGAAGGAAGCCCGCATCCCTGCCTCCCTTCCGGCGATCCCGCATCCGTGGCCCAAAGAAGCAAGACCGCGCCTCCCTTCCGCGATCCGCCCAGCCGATCCCGCTGATCCCGCCTCTACCACATCTCCAAGGGCCTATAAAAAGAGGGGAGGAGGAGCTTAGAGGGGAGAGCTCGGGTTGGGGTTGGAGGCCAAGAAACAGAGCCAGGTGGAGAAGAAGGAGTCGGCTCGGGAGGGTAGTCGGCTGGTTCAAAAGAAACAGGGGAGAGCTCTGTTTCTTTTGGAAAAGAAAGAAAAAAAAGGAGAAATATTTGTTTATGTTGTTATTCCACCGTGGGAGAGAAAGGGAGAGGTTTTCTTTTTGATTTTTGTTATTTTTTTTCTTTATTTTATTTGCAGAAGAAAGGCAGCATCAAGCTACCAATCTTCATTTCTACCTTTGTAATCAATTTAGTTTTATAAATCTATTATTTCTTTTTCATGCAATCTTTGTTCTAGGTTCAAGTTAATTTCTATTTCTTTATGCAATCTTTTAATTGATGCAATATATTTAATTTTCTTTCATAAAATTTATGTTCCAGGCTTCGATCTTCTTAGTTTCATCCATTTTAATTTATGCCAAAACTCTTCTTTGATTAATTAAATAAATGCTTTTCGAATCTAAGTACCTTTCTTTCTGTTAATTTCAATCAGAAAATATTCAAACATCCTCGAAGTAATATTTTTTCTTTATTATTCAATAATCGATTTTGAATCTGCGTGAATGTTCTAATTTTTATGCAACTCTAATCGCCTTCCTGTGGATCGACCTCTTACGACCACTATTCTTCAAGTAGGAAAGGTAAGAGTAAAATTAATTTAAACTTTGTTTGTCGGTTCTAACAACAATCTGTTTAGCATATTTTTAGGTAAACAGGAATCGCACGAACATTTACCATCTAGTCTTGGGGGTTTCACCATCTATAGTGATGCCTCCAAGAAAGAGTTGGGTTGTGTATTCATGCAAAATAATAAAGTGGTAACCTATGCCTCTAGATAGCTAAAGTTCTATGAGTAGAACTATCTAACACATGATTTAGAGCTGGCGGCAGTAGTATTCGCTTTAAAAATTTGGCGACACTACCTATATGGAGAGCCGTGTGGAGTTTTCATTGACCACAAAAGCTTAAAGTACCTTTTACTCAAAAAGAGCTAAAAATGAGGTAGAAAAGATGGCTTGAACTGCTGAAATGTTATGATCTAAGCATTAAATACCATCTTAGAAAAGCTAATGTGGTGGTTGATGCTCTCAATAGGAACTCAATACTATCCAAAATTAAATTCTAAAGGATCTCAAAAAGATGCAGATTGAGGTGAGTACTAAAGGTGCTAAGAGTGTACTAGCTAGTTTAAGGGTGCAATCAACCTTGCTAGAGAGAATAAAATCTGTCCAACAGAACGATGTTCGTTTGTATCAACTCAAGAAAGATGTAGAAAAGGGGTTGTGACCCAAATTCGGAATTCACCAAGATGATATTTTGCGATATGGGAATAGATTGTATATACCAAGAGATCCTGTCATGAAGAAAGAAATTATGGAGGAAGCTCATTGGTCTTGTTTCTCTATTCATCTCGGCAACACAAAGATGTATAAAGATTTAAGGGAGCATTTCTAGTGAAATGGTATGAAAAGAGAAATAGCCAGATTTATAGCCCAGTGTTTGGTATGTTAGCAGGTGATAGCCGAACATCAAAGACTTGCTGGTTTGTTGGAGCTATTGGAGATATCGAAATGAAATGGGAACATATCACCATGGATTTTGCATGGGGCTTTCAAGGCCAACTAAAAAAAATGATATAGTGTGGGTGATGGTTGATCGCCTCACAAAGTCAGCTGACTTTTTACTCTCCAGGGTTGGCACTCTATTGGATAAACTGGCACGAATGTATATTGATGAAATTGTGCACCTACACGGCATGCCAATAAGTATGGTATCTGATCGGGACCCACATTTTGTATCTAGATTCTGTAGGAGTTTTTAAAATGCCATGGGAACTGAATTGAAGATCGACACTGCTTTTCATCCTGAGACTGATGGCCAGTCAGAAAGAATGATTCAGACTTTGGAGGATATGTTGAGGGCATGCACGGTTGATCTTGGAGGATGCTGAGATGATCATATAGCTTTGGTAGAATTTGCTTATAATAATAGTAATCATTTTAGCATCAACATGGCAACTTATAAAGCCCTTTATGGAAGGAAGTGTAGGTCTCCACTGCACTGGGATGATGTTGGTGAAAAGAAGTTATTGGGTCCTGAGTTAGTCTAAAGTGTCAGAGAGAAAATTTATTGATCAAGGCAAGACTCAAGGTCGCTCAAGATAGGCAAAAGAGTTGGACAGATAAGAAAAGAAGAGAAATAAAATTTCAAGTGAGTGACTTTGTTTTTTTGAAGGTTTCACCCTCAAAGGGTGTCATAAGATTTGGAAGACGTGGTAAGATGAGTCCTCGCTACATTAGGCCCTTTGAGATTCTTGATAGTGTAGGAGAGGTTGCTTACCGATTAGTCCTACCGCCTAAGCTATTTAGTGTACACAACGTCTTCCATGTCTCTTTACTGAGGAAGTATTTTCTGGATCCGAGTCATGTGGTGGAGTATGAGCAATTGCAAGTTGAAAAAAAAATTGACTTATAAAGAGATTCCCATACGTATTTTTGATTGCACGGAGCAAGATTTGAGGCGGCGTACTATTCCCTATGTGAAGATTCAGTAGAGCAATCATTCGAAAAGGGAGGCTATTTGGAAGCTCGAAGAAGAAATGAAAGCCAAATATCCGCATCTTTTCAATATTTCAGGTATGTTAATTTTGAGGACAATTTTTTTTGAGGGGGAAGAATGTGAGGGCTTGGTCCACTGACCACCGTGCACTTAAATTGGTCCTATGGGCCAGCCCGAAGAGGCCAGCCCAGCCCTTCATGTGCCCGGCGCGTGATGAATCGAGAGAGGAGAACTCTGACTGGGAGTCTCCTTCCTCTTCGATTCTGATTGTGATCGCGATTGGAATAATTGAGTCCTAAGCCTAATCGAACATGGAAAGCTAGAATTTTTGTCTATTTAAAATTTCCCATCCTCTCCCTTTGAGATCCATCAAAGAAAAGGGATTGTTTTCTCTCGATCTCTAGCTTTCTTCTCGACAGTCTTCCTCATTTTCCACTATAAAGGTTGCTGGAGAGCCTTGCTGGACTTAGGTACGAGCTCTCCATCCTCTCCTCTCCCTTTGTGTTTTGGGCTTTGGGTTCTATGGTTTTGAGCCGACAATTGCTGGAGTGTCTTCTGAAATAGAGCACCCTTGTTTTGGTTTCTTCCACCAAGTTTTGGCACCGCAGGCCACCAGATTTGGCCGGGGATCACAGCCACCGGAGGTCGCCATTAGGTGGGCATCTGGGTCATCGCGGCAGCCACATGTTGCTATAGCCAACAAGGGGGAAGGAAGAAGAGAGAGACAGGAAAAAGGATTCTTTCCTCTTCTTAGTTTTTTTTCTTTTCTCTCTCTACTTTCTCTCTCCCTCTCCACTTTCTCTCTCTAGAATATCCAAGAAACTCATAGTCGGGTCATGTCGACCTGATCTATGAATCTAAGTTCATTCCTGAAAAGAGGCCCTAAACTGCTCTAGTGCTTGGGCTGCCTACGGGACCGATCATCTGACCTTATCAAGTGTCAATGGAACCCACTGATGATGAACTATGTTAAACAACCTTGACTCTGATCGAGTCCATGTCCTATGATTTATTGATCAAATCGCTAAGGCTTGACCCACCCGAAATCGTCGAACGCTCATTCCTTTTTTTTATTATTTTAATTCGATTAAAATTGTCAAACAAAAATTAATTTTACTTTGAATATTTTTATAGAGTTAACTAAATTGTCTAGTGAAGTTTAATGGTTTAAGATGAAAGAAGTAAGTAGATCTTGTACTCCTTATTATATTTTAAATGATCATGTCTTCCGTGTATATAATGTGCTTGTAAAAATATCATACTTTTTTATAATTATGGCTTAACATATGTGTTGTGAAAATCATGCTTTATTATGAAAAATCGTTTCATGAATGATTTGATGAAAATAGCTTTGTTATGGATATGAATCTGATCATGCCATTTAGTATTTTTTATCTATATATATACATATATGTTTGAAAGAAAAAGATATAAGTTTTCTAAAGGCTTTCAGATTGCTATAATTGCCTCTAGAAATGGGGGTCAATCGATACCCTGGAGCTAGCATCCAACGAAAACGACCCTCTGCCAACAGGTTAAAACTGTGTCGCTCATATACCTCTATTTTTCTTTTTTCTCTCTCCAGACAAATAGGGTCGATAAGAACGAATGATGGTCCAGGTTTGGAGTTCGCGTTTGCAAGCTTGACAATATATATAACAGAGTAGAACTTTAGTTCTTCAGTTGATTACGAATTTGTAATTAGTAATTTTCTGAATAGTAAGGATTATGGATTTAGTATTTATGTTTGGATTTAGATGCTCAAAACCAAAATTAATTTTATTTAATGGATGATGAAATTCAACTATTAATTACTATCTTTTGTTTGTAATAGATTTGAAAACTAAATGTAATGTTGGCTTTGTGTTATCATAGGTTGTACACTACGATAACACGGCCATTTCATGCTCCGAATTTGGGGGCATGACATTACTGGTATTAAGTTGGTAATTGTTGGAAGAAAAGGTTCCCTCTCTCCAATGGCAAGATGAGCGACTACGTGGATCGAAAGGCTTTCATCAAATTACCCAAAGGTAAGTTTGCCTTGTGCTTCCGGCTGAATTTTCCTCCCGGGCCACCAATTACTGATCCACGCCCACCGTAAGCTCATATTCATAGGGATGCTGTTGGGTTCATGTCAGGGCAAATTTTCAATATTGCCTTCAGCAATTCAAGGATATAGGTGTCCTTTTTTATTTTTATTCTTTTGTTTTTCTTTCTCTTTTTTTTTGAGCAAAGCGCTTAATTACTAACCAAGTCATCTCATTTTTTTTTTTTTGTGCTTTCTGATAATAAAGTCAATCGTTTGATCATCACTATGGTAAATCTTCTGCTTTTTATTTGTACCTTAATAACAAATGATGTCAAGTTATTGTAATATTGTTCATATTTAAATACATGCATATCTACGCATACCACACAAGCATGTTTCCGCTTGTTTGTATGGACTATAGATTCAGGTGGGGACTTGCATAGCTCGTTTTCCATTTCTCCGCCTTTTAAAAATTTGAGTTTAAACTTTAAGAAACATAACTCAGGTGAAACCCTGATTTTAAGGAACTGTTACGCAGATTCGACAAAGGGTGATTTCGGTAAGAACAAGATTGTCATAGGGACAACCTTGGTGCCGATTCTCCTCTATTGCCTTTAGTCTATTTTTGTGGAAGAAGATCAGAAAACAAGGTAAAATTTTTTACTTTACTTTTAAAAATCCCAATGTTTATAATTACTAGGAATTGGCATCGATGCTCCTATTCAAATGCTTTAGTGGATGTCTATATGGTCGTTTCCGTATTTTTAAAAAAATGGATAGATTAATTTTCTGCAAAATAGTGAAATATTGTAGTATACACCGTTCATCTAACAGGTGATTTAATATCATGTAGTGTTGCAGAATATATATACAATAACGTGGCATCATTCATGTATCAATTAGAAAAAAATTGGTGATGTGTCGTTTTACCAAAGTGCATCAACTAACCATTTTTAAAATATAAGATGCCCATATGGCAACAGCCTTTAGTAACGTAAATCAATTAAATTTCAATTAAAAGCAATTCACATTAGCCTTTCGTCTTCTAAGCAAGATAGTTTAATACCTACTCCATCTGCCTCCCTGCATAACCCATCAGGAGAGTATTCTTCTAAAATTGGTATACAGGGCATGCTATGCAGTGTCCACTATTAATAAGCATGAAAAATGTTACTCTCTTTTGATCGTATAAAGAAATATCTTAATAAAGTTTTTTTTTGCATATATACCCTCCAAAATATACAAAAGTGTATGAATACTCTTGTAAAATTGCTATTTACATGTATATTCTTATAAAATACTAATTTTGCATGTATACCTTTTTTTTCTATTATATAATATACTCATACCATCTAACACTATAAAAAATAAATGGTTTAAACTTGAAATAACCAAAATATCCTTATAGGTAGACGTGCAAAAAGAAAACTTTATAAGGATGCATATGCAAATAGCAATTTTGCAAGGGCATTCATGTAATTACGCGTATTTAGGAGCGTATATATTTTAAAAAAATCTAATAAAAATTAATCAAAATTCAGTAAAGATAATTCAGTTGTTCTTAATAAAAATGTTAGTAAAAAAGATTAATATTATCATATCACATGATTTTATGTTAATAGCAACTATTATAGAATGAATCATGTTGCTTTTATAAAAATGTCGCTTCAAAAACAAACAACTCAACATTTACAAATCACTAAAAAATATTTTACCAATCTAAGCATCTATAATTAATTTAAATATGAAATGCTTTAATCTTTTAAAAGTAATGAAGAATATATAGATGTTATAGATTTAATAATGATAATTATATCAAAATTAAATAGAGAATAGCATCACCAAAATGATTACCTAATATTCCAATTTGACCGAGTCGTGATTTTAGAAAAAAACGACAATGTGGCTCAATCCTTTTTTGACTTGTCAATCTAACTAAATCATAAAAGATTTAGCAAGTTACAACTGAGATTTGATGTTTTTTGAAATAAAATTTTTAATTGTATATCCTTCTAAATATAAGAAATTGCATGAATACCCTCGTAAAATTGCTATTTGCATAAATACTTTTGCAACTTTTTTTGCATATCTACCCATATGGATATTTCAGTCATTTTAATTTTGAACTATTTATTGATGGCACGGATACATATGCCCCCCAAAAAAATAATATACATGCAAATAGTAATTTTATGAAGATATTCATGTAATTTTATATATTTAGAAGGGTATAATGTAAAAAAAATTCTATCTTAATCTAAAAATTAATATGAAGTTGTGTCCTATGTAATTCTGAAGTAGTACAGAGGACTACTTTTCTTTTTAGTTTAAAAACATCTTCTTATGTTGTG
Source organism: Phoenix dactylifera (assembly GCF_009389715.1). Classification (NCBI taxonomy): domain Eukaryota; kingdom Viridiplantae; phylum Streptophyta; class Magnoliopsida; order Arecales; family Arecaceae; genus Phoenix; species Phoenix dactylifera. The sequence continues at coordinate 21,928,465 of NC_052395.1, read as the reverse complement.
GATGCTATCTGCTTAATTAATCATTATATTCACGAAGTTTTCATGCTTATACATTATGCTTCTTTTTTACTTTTTACATGCTGTCTCGTGGGTCTATTGATCAACATTTTATAATTGTAAACTGGGCAATGTCGTACTGGTCGTATCCCTCCTCCATGAGGTGTAGTTTCCAGATTCAAGCCTTGTGAGGTGAATCTCTAAGACCCGGATACGAAGGTTACATCATCCGGGCCTTCTCTCTCTCTCTCTCTCTGAAGGAATTCAATATTTTTTAAGTATAGCATCGAATATTGGATATGTACCTACGTCAATCATTGAAGCCTTCTTTGGTCCTCCTTAAACAAGTATTTAAAGTATAACAGCTTGCATTCAAAGGCAAAAATATTTCATCCATTTATATATTATTATTTACAAGTTTGTGGTACCATAGAATCCAAGGTAATACTAGGTTTTGTGCGCATGCCAATTGGGCTAGAGGTGCAAATGGGTCATGTTGACTCGTGACCCGACTCGATTAAACCTAATCCGACATATTTTAAAGGATTCATAGGGCCGGGTTAGGTTATAAAATTAGATTCGTTTTATTTTCGAGGCCGAGTCTGAAATTTCTTAATTCTAGCCCGACCCAATCTATTTAAAATTTGTGTAATACTAGATTTTCATGTGCACAAGGCATATGCACATGTTAGTGTAATTTTATCTGCAACTTCTTTTAGGTCCAAAAATTCAATGATGCCTATGCTCTTGTGTACTTTTCAATTAATTAGAAAACCTTTTCATGTTTTTGTTGCAAAATTTTAATCCATTTAAATTATGTAACAACAATTGGAGTATAAGTACTTTGATCAATTTTCTCATAGTTGTCTTGGTTATTTTTGAAGTTCCCACGTTAGGTATACCAATTACCTCCTCCAAAGAAAGTAAAGGAATTAATGGAACTGGAATTTAATTTATTTGACATGTTTACAATTGAAAGTGCCACTAATAATTTATCAGTTAACAATAAACTTGGAGAGGGTGGGTTTGGCCCTGTTTATAAGGTAATCATCTACTTGTATGACATTTTCTTTCTTCATTATACATTTAGTTAACATATTTTTCTTTGTAAATTAAATCTTTAAGATAGCAAATTTCAGGGTCAGTTGGAAGATGGACAAGAGATTGCAGTTAAGAGATTGTCCACGGATTCTGTGCAGGGTCTGACAGAGTTCAAAAATAAACTTATGTTAATTGCTAAAGTGCAGCACAAAATCTCGTTCGGATTCTCGGTTGGATGCAAAATAAGACACAGTAATACCATATCTAAAAAGGTGAGAGATGACATGGCCATCAATCGCCGCGTAACAAAATTAATGTTGATTCTCAAAAAAATAGCTCTAAATTGATACTGGACCTTATCTGTAGTAATACCATGCTAACCAAAATCTTGATGGGATTAAATTTGATAACCTCAGTTGCGGTAATATTCTGAATTAGCATGTATTCTACAACAAACAACAGTAGTTAACAACATCCAAGCTCCTTCTTTTAGGAATTCTACACAAATTTTTGACTTCGTAGAAGCCATCAAAAAATTCGTCCATCAATAAAATTGAGAAGACTATGAAGGAAAATAAATAGAATCAAAATTATATTTGCATAATCAAATAAATTTGAAAACTAAATGGGACATTATGACCTCGCAAGTCAATACCCCACTAGTGGTTTCATTCGCCCTACCAGTAGAGTAAAATTAAATCAGCTGCCTCCATCAAATAAGCTCCCTATGGTTTGTAGAAAAAAAAATATCCACAACCCAAGTCAAGATTGCACCAAAATATAAAACCTATCTCCTTATCTTGTGGCACAAAACCTGCTCTCTCCAAAATTCTCTTCCAAAAGGATGATATTTTATCAATTATAAGGACTAAGGTACCTCTTGCAACATGATATCTTGTCTTAGTTTGTGACAATTGCTTTCTTTCAGGATTAAAAGATTCTATTCCAAAACACAGCACTTGGCAAAGAGGGAAAATGCTTTTCTCTATTGTTTCTAAACCCTAACCCTCTCTCAAAATGATGTCGAATAGAAACTTCCTAGAAATTGAGCAATATGTTGGGTCATTCCCCCCTTCCCCTTTGGGAGCACTGCATTCTCGGGGGCAAATCTCTCTTGGACAACAACCATGGCATGGTAGTAGCTATCTCTTCTTCTTCTTATTCATGACCGATAAATAGTATAGAGCACCATTTCATTTCTGAATTCGAATTCGAGAAGGAGAAGATTGATTGCTGCTTTTTTGCGATATATGACTATTAGAAGGTTCTGTTTGGTTTCTGAATCTGAGTCGGAGAAGTCCACTTGCCCTAAAACTTCCATCAGATTTTGTTGTGAACTGATGGGATAAGGTGAAGAGAAAAAAGTTAACTAAAAATCTGCGAGCGGTGATGGCTTTAGGCTTCAGCTTCTTCTCCAGCGGCCAAGAACAACCCCTTTTCAACCCAATTGGATAGACAAATGAGAAAAAGAGATAGGAGGATGATATGAATGGTATTTGGTTATGTGATGGCCATAGTCCGAACACATACCAACTCGCATCTATCGACAGCAAATAACTTCTAACTTATATGGAATAGATTGGTATTAGCGGGTGCTTGTGTTAATTGTATTACCTCTTGCTATTTCGGCAAGGGGTTAGGGGTTTGCTTTTCGTGAAGTCAAACTAAAAAGGTGGAATAGGTATTGGATAAAAAGGATAGGGATAATCCCTTTCTAGGATTAAGAAAAAAAATTCCGACCTATTATTTATTAGAATAATATTAATATTCAAATCAGCGGTATAGGAGGTAGAATAATGATTTAAGAGCTATTTTCAAATTTATGTTTGCTAATGAAGTCTAACCCATAATTTTTAGAATTGTATTAATATTTACATGAGGGGTTAATAGAGAGTGGAATAATGGTATAAAAGAGCTATTTTCAATCAAACAATGTTTGCTAATGAATTGCAGTCCTTACGCTGTGGCTGTCCCAAGTTTGTACTATATCCCACTTCATGTTGGTTGAACGTTATTCTAGCAAGGGGCACAGTGAGTGGAATAATGGTTTAAGTTTTATTTTCAAACTTCATGTTTGCTAATAATTTTCCCATTAACTCTGATCTAACATGTCTTTTGATGAGAAATAGCTGCGCTTTTCCATCTCTCTGCCGTCTTATCTTCCACCTTCACCTTCATCTTCTTCTTCTTCTTGGATGTAATCCATTCTGACAACACACTCCACATACATGGTTATATATCTGCATAACAACTTGTTTTCATTTTCCTTCTCAACACACTCTATAGAGATACTGCAAGAGGCTTGCAGTCTCCTTACAAAACTTGCAGCTTAGAGACACCGGCATGTCCCTCGACCTTTGAATAGTTCTTCCACGACATCCTCCTTGCCTATGCCTGCGCTGGCGCTGTGTACATTGCCCACCATACGTTCGACGAGATGTCCAACCCAAAAGTAGCATCCATTCGCCATCCTTACTAATCAAACTGCATGCTGATCAGTCTCTCAGCAAGGTGTTAGGGGGAAAGTAATAATCTTTTGCTTATGAGCAGCTGTATTGCAGGTCGCCAGGTTTTGCTCATGTTGCTCTCCTGTCACCCTTCTGAATATAAGTCAGAGAAAATGTTCGTGCTTCTTTTGCGTGTCGCAGTCAGGCCGATGTCCGGTCACAACTCTTATCTTCACGGTTTGCATTATTCCTGCAAAAATTTGGTCTTCTGATGTTGATGAGGACGATGTCATGTAGAGACTCTTATATTGGGCCAGAAGATTGCTTTTGGTCACACAATTGATAGACTATTTACAACTACATGGAAGCATTCAAATGATCACAGAAACAGGTAATCAGGAAAGAAAATAATAGTTCCTTGCAATGGATGAGTTGGTTTCAGCATCTGCCGCAGCATGAAGATGTTTATGAATCAATATATTTTGATGATCTGTTCGCAATGCCCCCCAAAGGACCTTATTTAGTAAGCATAATGAAGAGGCTATGATTCTGTACCCAATTCTCAGAGTCCAAAATTTCATAGACATTTCATATTTGAAGATGCATGTACATAATATATAATGGAGGATGGTAAAACCTGAAATAATATATAATGAAGATGTCGTCACAAGATTGATCAAACTAATTTACATACTTACAGATAAGTGTAAAGGATTGACAGTCACCAAAGGCGTGAAAGAACTACACTAATTAAATTTCAAAGTTCGTTGAACTTTCGGAGTTACATTGCGGCAGCCAATGCAGAGCCTCAAACATGCCCTAAGGATGCCAAGGACCATTCATCTGGAGCAGATTAGTAGTGTCGGATATAGTAAGCTGGGTAAACACTTAATCGATAAGATCAGACATGGTTGCCCTCTCCATCTCAGCAGATCTGATGAGCTTGTGGATTCTTAGTGATTCCTGGAGATTCAACGGAAATGATGTAAGTTTATTCTACTCAATCAACTCAGCTCTACAAAGCTTTGGAGCCTGAATAGATATGGATAATTGGAATTAAAGGAAGCTCGGTTCTGCTTGGCTTTAATTTTTGTACGATTTTTCAGTAATGTTGTAGTCAAGCAATAGAGAAAACAGCAGAAAATAAAAAGGAAAACAACGGGCTTTGGGTCAGCTTCCTTGTGGACAGGACGTGGTCAGGTGCACTGCAAGTGGATACTAAACTAAGCTTGATTTCCTTCCACCTCGAGATGCAGACAACGAGTTTAGTACGTGAGAAAAGTATGAAAGAATATTCAAATCATATCGTATTCTTCTGAAGCGTTTGTCCAACCCCAGGCCCCATGCATGGCAGCGACGTCAGACTAGCTGTGGCATTACTCTCAGGGCAAAGCATATCTATAGAAATGCCAATGGAGCTGTAGACTCTCAGATTTTCTTTTGTGGCAAATCACATGAGGAAGAGCTATCTTGGACGTTTCGTGATTTGTAATTATGTTCTCTATAATCATCTCGAATATCTCTAACTTGTGGCTTCTAATTGCCCTCAAGAAGATCCTAGTAATACACATACCAAATAATTCAAATTGTGGCTTGCCCATGTTTGCACAAAATATATGGCTGGTTCGTCGCTATGATAGATCTTTTGCTTGTGCTCTCTGAGGCTGCAAAACTTCCTGTTCAATGATAGCTAGGTGTGAAATATCATGCTCGAGATCTGGAACATGACATGGCCGTGCTACCAACGGCTCATGTAAAGCAGTTCTTGTCCTAGATTGAAATTAAGGTCATGATCTGATGGTTCATGATTATGCTTTTGTGGAAATGCCATTATCGAACTCCCTTTCCGTATGTCGTCTCCTCATTATAATTCCATGTGTAAGTACTTTGCAGAAATTGATAGCCCGCCCTTTGGTAGACGGGATTACAACTTTTAATCGTGTTGACTGGGACTGGGACTTTAACACCCGGTCCAGGCTTCGATATCACCCATGATACATTCTCCTATACGACCTTGCTGTTCACCAAACTGCACACCGTATCTATTGCTCCCTCTCCCTGCTCTTCACCTTCTGAACTTACCCAATACCAAACCTCCATATAAAAGCCCTCAGGTCTCATTTAAATTCCAGTAGCTGGGTCTACGTCAAAACAGCAAAGATTTGAAAGAACATCAAACTATTCTAATATCCAAAGTAATAGTTACGAAGGAAACAATTGTTGTTATTTACCCAGCTCCACGGCAGGCTAGAATTTTTCTTGGAACAGTAATAGTAATCATTTTAATGGGTAATAATTCATTAATTACTATATAAATATAACAATGTTCTTCATTTTTTTGGTAAAACAATGTTACCCATTGAAGACACTACTAGGGACATTAAAAAAATATTTTTATAGCTGGTATCGAGTTTGAAGTTTAGAGATATTACTTTACCTAGCTGGTACATGACAGAAGCGGCCAAGGAATGGTTGTTATTTACATTCTTTGTTGTTATAAATATGCTAAGAAAGGCCTCCAAAAACCATTATAACTGCAGTTATTTTACACTTCGGGCCAAGTATATTGTTGAAACAGTCTGGTCGCTTCGCCCTGGTCTTCAGCCAGGACATTAACTAATAGGACCTCGAACTTACCATATTACTGTCGTCCAAGCCCATTTTACTGTGAGCTCGATCTGCCCACCAGTCCCGGATCCCATCACAGCTTGAATAGGTCCAACAAGTTTGAGCCGGGACAGCCGTCACTACTTTGACTGGTCCGAGCTGTGCTGGGTCTGAGTTCCACAAAAGCGACCTCATACTCTTATCTGTCTCTCTCCCTCTCTTTCCATACACTATTCCATTTATTGGAATTGTCACCATTGTTAATGAATGTTAAATTTATTGTCTGGAATTGACATACATTTACCCGTTAGTCCTTGAAAATGCTCGAGTCATCAAGGTTGCAAATGATCAAGTGGCTTATGAGCAGCTTCGAATCAGCTCAATTGAGACGAGCTTCGGCTCGTTGGAAAATAAAATGAGTCCACACAATTTTTGGAGCCTGAATAAATATGGATAATTGGAATTAAAAGAACCTCCGTTTTGCTTGGCTTTAATTTTTGTATGCTTTTTCAGTAATGTTAAAGTCAAACAATAGGGAAAACAAAAGAAAATAAAAATGAAAACGACGGGCTTTGGGTCAGCTTCCATGGGGACAGGATGTGGTCAGGTGTACTGCAAGTGCATGCTAAACTAAGCTTGATTTCCTTCTACCTCGGGCTGCAGACAACGAGTTTAGCATGTGAGAAAAGTATGAGAAAATATTCAAATCATATCATATTCTTAGGAAGCGTTTGTCCAACCCCAGGCCCCATGCATGGCAGCGACGTCAAATATGCTTGACAAGTCGTGGTATTACTCTCAGGACAAGGCATTAAGAAAGATCAATAGAGATGTAGACAGGGTGATTTTTTTGTAAGATCACGTGAGAAGGTACTGTCTCAGACATTTTGTGACTTGTTGTATTTAGACTTTTTTAAATGTATTCAAACTAGAATTGTATGAATCATCTGGCATAAAAAAAAAAGAAACCTTTATAATCCAAACGTGGAATGAAAACATTTGGATTGAATGAAATATCAAACAATGGCATCCTCTTGTCTCCTCCACCACCACCTCCTTCGGCCACTCCTCCTCCAAATTATACTGCTAAGATTGAATTTCGTACCAGATATAGTCATTATGAATTCTTAGTTATTCCTTTCGGACTAACCAATGCACCAGCTGCCTTTATAGAACTGATGAATAGGGTCTTTAAGCAGTTTTGGATTAGTTTGTCATTATTTTCATAGACGACATACTAGTCTATTCTAAAAGCAAGGAAGAATATGAAGATCACTTGAGAGTCGAATATCAAAAACTTGTTGGTTTGTCGGAGCCATTGGAGATACCGAAATGCAAAATGGCAACATATCACTATGGATTTTGCATTGGGCTTCCGAGGACAACTAAAAAAAATGATGCAGTGTAGGTGATTGTTGATCGCCTCACAAAGTCAACTCACTTTTTACTCTTCAGGGTTGGCACTCCACTGGATAAACTGGCACGAATGTATATATAGAAATTGTGTGCCTACACGGCATGCCAATAAGCATAATATCTGATCGGGACCCACGTTTTGTATGTAGATTCTAGAGGAGTTCTTAAAATGCCATGGGAATTGAATTGAAGATCAACACTGCTTTTCACTCTCAGAGTGATGGCCAGTCAGACAGAATGATTCAAAACATTGGAAGATATGTTGAGGGCATGCACGGTTGATCTTGGAGGATGCTAAGATGATGATATAGCTTTAGTGGAATTTGCTTATAATAATAGCAATCATTCTAGCATCAACATGGCAACTTATGAAGCCCTTTATGGAAGGAAGTGCAAATCTCTACTGCACTCGGATGATGTTGGTGAAAAGAAGTTATTGGGTCATGAGTTAGTCCAAAGTGTCAGCGAGAATTTTATTGATCAAGGAAAGACTCAAGGTAGCTCAAGATAGGCAAAAGATTTGGGCAGATAAGAAAAGAAGATAAATGAAATTTCAAGTAAGTGACTTTGTTTTCTTAAAGGTTTTACCCTCAAAGGGTGTCATAAGATTTGGGAGACGTGGTAAGTTGAGTCCTCGCTACATCGGGCCCTTTGAGATTCTCGATACAGTAGGAGAGGTTGCCTATAGATTAGTCCTGCCGCCTGAACTCTCCAGTGTACACAACATCTTCCATGTCTCTCTACTGAGAAAATATATTCTTAATCCGAGTCATGTGGTGGAGCATGAGCAATTGCAAGTTGACAAAAATTTGACTTACAAAGAGGTTCCCATACATATTATTGATCGCAAGGAGCAAGATTTGAGGCAGCGCACTATTCCCTATGTGAAGATTTAGTGGAGCAATCATTCGGAAAGGGAGGCTACTAGGGAGCTTGAAGAAGAGATGAAAGCCAAATATCCGCAGCTTTTCAAAACTTCAGGTATGTTAATTTCAAGGACAAATTTTTTTTAAGGGGGAAGAATGTGAGGGCTTGATCCACTGACCACCTTGCACTTGAATTGGGCCTGTGGGCCAGGCCAGCCCTTCATGTGTCCCGCGCGTGACGAATTGGGTGAGGAGAACTCTGACTGGGAGTCTCCTTCCTCTCCGATTCCGATTGCGATCGCGATTAGAATAACTGAGTCCCAAGCCTAATCGAACATCGAAAGCTCGAATCTTTGCCTATTTAAGATTCCCCATCCTCTTTTTTTGAGATTCATCAAAGAATAGGGATTGTTTGCTCTCGATCTCAAGCTTTCTTCATAAGAGTCTTCCCCCATTTTCTGCTCGAAAGGTCGCCGAAGAGCCTCGCCGAACTTAGGTACGGGCTCTCCATCCTCTCCTCCTCCTTTCTTTGTGTTTTGGGCTTTGGGTTCTACGATTTTGAGCCGACAATCGCTAGAGTCGCTTCCAAAATAGAGCACCCTTGTTTCGGTTTCTTCCACCCAGCTTTGGCACCGCTGGCCGCCGGATTTGGTCGGAGATTGCAGCCACCGGAGGTCGCCATTGGGTGGGCATCTGGGTCATCGCGACTGCTACATTTTGCTGTAGCCGGCGAGGGGGAAGGAAGCAAAGGGAGACGTGAAGAAGGATTCTTCCCTCTTCTCTATTTTTTTCTTTTCTCTCTCTACTTTCTCTCTTCTTCTCCACTTTCTCTCTCTAAAATATCCAAAAAACTCAGAGTTGGATTATGTCGACCTCATCTATGAATCTGAGTTGATATCTAAAAAGAGAATCTAAATTGCCCTAGTGCCCAGGCCGCCTACTAGATCGATCGCTTAGCCTTATCAAGTGTCAATGAAACCCACTGATGATGAACTATGTTAAACGACCTTGGCCCTGATCTAGTCCATATCCTATGATTTATTGATCGAATCGCTTAGGCTTGATCCACCCGAAACGTCGAATGCTCATTCCTTTTTCTTATTATTTTAATTCAATTAAAATTGTCGAACAAAAATTAATTTTACTTTTAATATTTTTATAGGGTTAACTAAATTGCCTAGTAAAGTTTGATGATCTAAGACGCAAGAGGTAAGTAGATCTTGCACTCCTTATTATCTTTTAAATGATCATATCTTCCGTGCATATAATTTGTTTGTTGAAATATCATACTTTTTTTATAATTATGGCTCAACATATGTGTTATGAAAATCATACTTTATTATGAAAAATAGTTTTATGGATGATTTGATAAAAATAGCTTTGTTATGAATATGATTCTGATCATGCCATTTAGTATTTTTTATCTATATATGTATATATTTGAAAGAAAACGATATAAGTTTTCTAAAGGCTTTCAGATTGCTATGATCGCTCCTAAAAATGGGGGTCAATCGACATCCTGGAGCTAGCATCCAATGAAAACGGCCCTTTGCCAATGGGTTAAAGATGTGTCGCTCATATACCTCTATTTTTCTTTTTTCTCTCTCAAGACAAACAGGATTGATAAGAATGAAAGATGGTCCAAGCTTGGAGTTCACGTTAGCAAGCTTGACAATATATATAGCAAAATAAAACTTTAGTTCTTCAGTTGATTATGAATTTGTAGTTAGTGATTTTCTGAATAGTAAGAATTATAAGTTTGATATTTATGTTTAGATTTAGATACTCAGAAACAAAATTGGTTTTATTTAATGGATGATGAAATTCAACTGTTAGTTATTATCTTTTGTTTGTAATAGATTTGAAAGCTAAATATAATGTTGGCTTTGTATTATCGCGGATTGTACTCTATGATAGCACGGCCATATCATGCTCCGAATTTGGCACATGACATTACTGGTATGAAGGCGGTAATTGTTGGAAGAAAAGGCTCCCTCTCTCTAATGGTAAGATGGGCGACTACGTGGATCGAAAAGCTTTCGTCCAAGTATCCAAAGGTAAGTTTACGTTGTGAATTCCTGCTGAATTTTCCTCCCAGACCACCAATTACTAATCCACGTACGGCCACCGTAAGCTCATATTCATAGGGATGTTGTTGGGTTCATTTCAAGGCATATTTTCAATATTGCCTTCAGCAATTGAAGAATATAGTTGTTCTTTTCTCCTTCTTTTTTTCTTTTGTTTTTCTTTTCTTGTTTTTTTTTTTTGAGCAAAGCGCTTATTACTAACCAAGTCGTCTCAAAGATTTTTTTTTTTCTTTTTTGCTTTTGATAATAAAGTCAATCGTTTGATCATCACTATGGTAAATCTTATATTTTTTATTTGTACCTTAATAACAGATGATGCCAAGTTATTGTAATATTGTTCATATTTAAATACATGCATACCTACGCACACCACGCATGCATGTTTCCGCGTGTTTGTATGGTCTATAGATTTAGGTGGAGACTTGCATAGCTCGTTTTCCTTTTCTCCGCCTATATACTAAGAGTCCAAGTGGCAAAATTCATAATCTCTGCTTGGTCATAAACATGATTATAAGATCATCAAAACTACCACTGATCATGCTTTTGGAAGAACATAATATATCACAAAAGATAGGTCAGAATAATAGTAAAATTATAATATGGTAGAGAAAATGACTTGCATCATCAAGTGGGTACCATTGAGCGGCTGGATTAATAAATGATGGAAAGTTCAGTAATCATACCATCCAATGAATAGTGATATATTGGCACATTTTTTAATTATCAAACATCCCTGCAAGAAGAATCTAACAATATGTGACATAATGATGAAATCAGAATATGGTAGAGAAAAATGGCTTAATCTTCCACAAAATATCCCCAGTAAAAATAGCATTCAATAATACATTAGCACATAGTAGTGATCTCAAGAAAGGAAGATTTGAGCACAGTGCCGCAACAAATAACTCTTTTTTTAATAAAAAAAAGAGTTTTTCTATCAATATGAATTCATAGTGTTCACTCCTCTAACCATCATGTGTCATGTGGCAAACTCAAACTACAAGAGCAGAATGACTCCTACAAGATCATAACTTCAGTTCTCTATATCCCTCTACAAACATACAAACTAGTTATAAAAAAAATTAAAAATAAATTAAAATAAAGTGAAAACATAAAATATATAAAAGTAAAATGGAATATATAATAAACATGAGAGAACATAAACTCAAAAAAAAAAAACTGAGTTTTCAAAAGTGAAAAAAAAGATGCAAAAAAACAGAAAATATTAAACTATAAAGGAGACATAAATCAAATTTTAGTAAACAAAATAGAATGATATTTGAGAAAAGCATAAAAGACCAGATTGCTGAAACCCTATTAGAGAACAGATCAGAAACAAAATGAAACAAACTTAAAACTGATTAACACATGAAAAGATGACAAAATAGTTGATTAAAAAAAGTGGAAATAAAGAAAGCTGGATTTCTAAAAGTAAAAATATGATGGAGCATTAAAAATTTAGTAAAATAAATAATTTGTCTTGATTTTTGTTTCTAGGTTTAATTATGTTCAACAATATAAGTTATGTCTTTTTCCCTTTAACATTTTATAGTATCTCTCTTTTTTTCTGGATCTAAAAGCATAGTGCATTAGATATGCCTATCAAGGAGTAGGCACCATTTACAATAACATAAAGTTGGCAGATATGCATTGGTACCAAAAATATAAAAAACAAAACCTTATCACCCACCAATGTATTAATAAAAAGGATTTTTTGCATTAATACCCTCCTAAATATCGAATATTGCATGAATACTCTCCCAAAATTGATATTTTCATATATATACCCTGGTAAAACACTTGTTTTTCTATTTTACCCTTTTTTATCCTTATTTTTGTATATGTTCCCACGCCATCTAACGCCGTTAAAAAATTAACGATTTCAAATTAAAATAACTAAAATACTCTTAATGGATAGATGTGCAAAAAGAAACATTTATAAGGCGATCGCAATGGAAAAAAAATAATTTCAAAATTCTATATTATTTTTAATTAAAATAAATATAGTTTTTATTAATGGTGTTAGAGAATCCGTTATATTAGGGGCATTTGTGCGAAAACAGTGTTTTATGAGGGTACAAAAATAAATATAAATTTTAAGAAGATATTTATGCAAATTTGAATTTTCAGAAGGGTATTCATGCAAAAATTCCTCATATAAAGATTTCAAGCATCTAAATTTGATTATTATCCAAATTACTAAAACTAAATCATAACATATTAGAATCCCACTTGCCATGTTTTTGATACAGACAGATTCTACAACATCAAAAGCTGCAACTAGCTTCATGAATAAGATTGTCAGTATTCTTGTAGCAACAAATCATCAAAATTCTCTACTGAAGTCCTAATTTGCATTCTGCATTGTGTGCGCGTGCGCGCGTATGTGTGTGCATATGAGATGCATCTAAAATGGATGACTCTAAATTTTCCTATTCAAACACAAACACATAACTTCAGCACCTTGGAAGAAAATAAGTGGAATTTTATGGAGCAACAAGTGCAATAAGAGAGCACCGCTCATCCAAAAGTGTAGCGATTCAACAACAAAAATCACATTGAACATTTGCATTAAAAAAAGTTAATAACAAAGGCAGACCCCATGGTACATGAATTACAGATCTTTTTCTTGGATAGTAATTAGAAATACCATCAAACTATTGTAAAAGACTGCGGCGGTCGAGTTGGGTCGGGCTTTGACCCGTTGTTGGACTTCAACTTGGTGGGCGATGCGGATGGTGGTGGGCGGGCCGAGACGCGGGCTAGCCCAGAGGTCCACATGTTGGACGTGGGCAAGGGCCCTTCGAACAAGCTGCCAGAAGCCCGGCGTCTGGGTCAACCGACACGGGTATGGGCCAAGCTACTGTGGGCCAGCCTGGTAGCTCGGGCCGAGCCACCCGCCATGATGATTTGGGCGAGCCTGTGGAGGCTAAGTGGCTGGCCGAGCCCAACTAGGGCCCGAGGTCGGGTCAGGGTGCCCGGGAGCTGGAGACGTCACCCCTTCCCGCTGCTTCTCCGGCATCATCTCCGGTGAGGGCGACCCCGACTTCGGTGAACCCCGATCCACCCTCCCCCCGCCGCCTTCACCGGGGACGTCGGCAATGACGTCCCCGGGGTTGTTTCAAGACGCGTTGCACTAGATGGTGGTGTCTCGAGAGGCGTGGACGCGGAACCCCTAGCATCCGGGCTGGGGGGTTGGTGGCCGAGAAGATGGCCAATGGCGATGGGCCGGCGGCCAGCTGGCCGGCCCCCCGTGTTGCTTTGGGGCCCCTGGATCACCCCTCGGTGGTGAGGATGGTGAGGTCGACAGTGATGGGGGAAGCTTCTGATTTGGCCGACAGTGGAGTCATCTGCAGTGTGGAGGGAGGGCCCAACTCGCTATGCAGTGCAGAGCCGGTGGTGTTGGGGGAAGGCGTCGGCCTCGCCGAGGGTGTTGGGATGGTGAGGGGCTGGTCCAAGCTGGGGTGAAGGGAGCTGGGGCCCAATGCAAGGGTGAGCAGGGGCTCGACCGACAGCGTGATGTAAAATAAAGATTCTTGCTTAGAAATGCAGAGGAGCGGCCAAGCCCTCCTTCAACACTTCTTTTAGAAGCCTGGTCCAGGTGAATGACCCGAACATTTGCTTTCTGTGCGAGACAAGGCTCTCTAGAGGTGGCCTTCGTCAAGTGCAGAATCGCCTTGCAGCTGTTTGGGAGTCTTTTGCAGTTAAGTCTCAGAGGTTATCTGGGGGTAACCTGGTGCTGCAGAAGCGAGGGGTAGCCACTATGGCTGTGTTCCGCAACTACCCTTAGCAAGTTGTAATGGTAATTTCTGAGCTAAATGAAATTTCTTGGGTTTTGTGTGGTGTGTATGCTAATACTCACTATAGGATGAGAAGAGTCCTTTAGGGCGAGGTCACCAACTTTGTCTCCCAAGGGTCCCGACTGTGGTGGTGGGAGATTTCAATCGCATCCTGGGGCCTGGTGAAAAGAGAGGTAGCATAGCCTACACTGATAAGGTGGAAAGAAGGGAGTTCTGAAATTTTTTTGGCAACGAATGGACTGGTGGATCTCGAGTTCTCTGGGCCTAGTTTCATCTGGTGCAACAACTATGATGGTCATGCCAGAGTTTGGGAGAGGATCGATAGGGTCGTCGCGTCGCCTTGTTGAATTGAATGCTTCCCCACCTACTATGTTCGTCATCTGGCCTGAAATGCCTCTAATCACTGACCACTCTTGATCTCTACTGCTTCGTGCTCCATCCACCGTTACCTTTTTCACTTTGAGATGATGTGGTTGTCGTACCCCGAGTCCTGGGACATCGTTCGGGAGGCCTAGGGGATCCGGTGTGAGGAGATGCCATGCAGAGAGTCTCGCACAAGTTGGAGTTCCCCAAGCGAAGGCTTCGCAGATGGAATCGTAATGTAGTGGATGATATCTTCAGGTTGGAGGAGGTGGAGGCATCCATTGCAAACCTTCGGGGGAGGGCGGATTATTTGGGAAGACTTTCAGAGGATGACATAATTGTTCTGCATCAAAAGCTGACCATGCATCACTCCCTTTTGCGGCAGCAGAAGGTCTTTGGAGACAAAAGTCTAGAGTCCAGTGGATAAAGAAGGGGTATAGGAACACTCGCTTCTTCCACCGGTCAACTATTATTAGGAGGCAGAGGAGCATGAATCAATCCTTAAGAGAGAGGGCAGGGCAGCGGGTGGAGGAGAGCATAGTTAGACGGGTTCTGGTGGACTTTTTCAGGTCCAGGTGGACGGAGGACAGTGACTTGGAGGTAACTGCCTACCTTCCGCGTCCGGATGTCGGAGTTGGGGCGGCGGATAATGCAACCTTGATCAGGGTTGTGTCGGAGTCAAAGGTGCGGGGGGTTGTTTGGGCCTTGGCAGAGGACAAAGCCTCGGGGCCGAACGGTTTTTTTTCCTTCTTTTTCAAAAGGTATTGGTGCATTATCAGGAGGGCAGTAGTGGAGGCAGTCCAGTTGTTCTTCAGCACGGCATTGATGGCTGACGACTGGATGGCAACTTTCATCACCCTGATCTTGAAGCATTTAGATGCGGCGAAGCCCAGCCACTATAGGCTCATTAGTCTTTGCACTACCCTTTACAAAGTAGTGGCCAAGATGTTGGCACAAGTGTGGCACATCCAAAGCAAGAAAATGCAAGAAACTGCAGTGAAAACAGCAGATGGGTCGACTCATGCTGATCTAGGGTTGATCCCTGAAGAGCTGGGGTTGATCCTGAAATCGAGCAGAGAAGCAACTCTCTGGAAAGCCTGAGAGAGCCGACTCGAGGTAAGCAAGGGTCGACTCGTGCTGTTAAGGGGTCGACCCATGGATTGCGGGAGTCGACCCCAGGTCGGGGTCGGTAATACAGAGAGAGTGGGAGTCGACTCGAGCTGTGCTAGATTTGACCCCAGATTTGCAACATATTTAAGTAGGGATGGAAATTGGTCTCCTACTTGCTTAAGGCTCAGGTATTTTGAGTCTTAAGGTGGCTAAACATTATTTGGGCTAGGTTTAGGCTCAAGAAAGAGAGAGCATGCAAGTCATGGGTGTACATGGGCTTGGGTTGAGTGTTTTCTCATGTGGTTTAGCCTAGAGGAGTTTTTTTTGGGTTTGGGTTATGTTTGACTGCATATATATATATACTCTTGTGATTTGTGTATGAGTGGAATGAAATCATTGGAAACTCTTTCTTCCTGAAACCCTAATCTCGTTCTCTCTCTTTCTCTCACACCTCCATCCTTAAGAACATTAGGGCACATAGCCATTGTCGAAGGAGAGCTAAATTCCGCTTGGCTCTTATCCTCCACCACCATTAAATCAAGGTCCAACGCCTCTTGCAGTATAGGGGACGCCCTAGGTGCTGTGGTTTGAGGTGCACGTATCCCACACAAGATTCTAGTGGGCAGGATGAAACCCTTGCTATATGGTCTCATTTGTCAGGAATAGGGGGCTTTTATAGGAGGGCAGAGCATCACCGACAATGTCATGATTGCCTAGAAGATGATGTGGGACCTATAGCGGGCTCCGAGGTGATGGTGCTACATGGCAATGAAGCAAGATATGAAGAAACTAAGATATGGAGAAACTATGATAGGATCCGCTGGTGCTTCCTCAGGCGTGCGATGGAGAGCTTTGGCTTCCATGAGACCTAGATTGCTTGGGTTCTGGGCTATATGCAGGGGCCATCTTTCTCCACCCCAGTCAACAGAATGTCATCGCTTTTCGTCCATTCCACTATCGGGCTTTGCCAGGGTTGTCCTTTGTCCTCTTACTTGTTCGTTATCTATGCTGATGTGCTTTCTGGCACCCTGCAAGTTGCTTGTCGGGAGCAGAAGTTGGAGGCTTATGTTTCGGCCTTCGATGTGCAACCAATTTCTCACCTTCTTTTTGCAGATGACTGCCTTCTCCTAGTCAAAGCAAGGAGTGATGCGTTGGCCCTCAGAGGGGTTTTGGAGGAGTACTACAAAGCATCAGGATAGAGGGTGAATCTTCACAAGCCTACCATTTGCTTTAGTCCGAAGATGGAGCTGCAAGTGAGGTAGGAAATCAGGAGGCTTCTTAGCATAAGGGAGCAGGATGGGCCTTGGAGCTACTTGGGCATTCCCATTACGGGGAGGAGGCTGCGAGTGACAGAGTGCTTCAGCTTGGTACAATGCATCCAAAAGTGGCCGAAGGGTTGGAGAGCGGCTTCATTGTCCATGATGGATAGATTGACACTGATCAGGTCGGTCCTGAGCTCCATGCTCGTATACCTCATGTCCAACACTGTAGTTCCGAAGACGGTGCTGATAAAAATTGAGCGGCTTCTCCAAAATTTTCTTTCGAGAACCCATGGTGGCGGTGATGGTGTGCATCTATTGGCTTGAAAGACGATCTGCCAGCCGACCCGCGAGATAGGGATGGGGGTGCAGTCTCTTTTAGTGAGGAGAGAGGCGTTGATTGCCTGGCATACAGTAAGATTTGTTCTGGAGCCACAGTATTTTTGGAGTTAAGTGATGTCAGCCCAATATGGCCCGGCATTGACTGGTGGGGCAGCTCAGAGTAGCCGGAGGTGCTCTTATCTTTGGCAGAAAATCTGCAGGTATGTGCCCACTTCTTTGGCTAACTTCAGGTGGCTGATCAGCGATGGACAGAGTGTGGATGTGGTGGAGGACCCTTGGATGGACTCACTTCTGGTGAGGCTCTAGCCGACTATGGTCAACATCGAGCCTGTGGACGGACTTCGGATTTGCAATCTCCGCCCGGAGGGGGCTGGGTGGGATACCAACCGAATTGGTCAGCTGTTTAGGGAACATCTTGCAGAGAGAGTCTGATCGCTTCCCGTTCCGGGGTGTGCAAGTCAGGACGTAAGGGTGTGGAGTACATCCTGCAGACCCAAAGTTAGAGTGAGCAGCGCTTGGGGCTGAACTGTGCCTGGATCTGGAGGTTTGGTCTCCACCCGAGGGTGGCCCAATTTCTCTAGAAGGTGGACTGGGGTCAGCTGCCGATGAGATTGGTGCTATGCGGGAGGGGGCTGGGCGTCCATCCCCAGTGCCTTGAGTGCCAGGTAGATGAGACCGTGAACCACGCTATGTTCCAGTGCGAGCGTGTTAGGAGGGTCTAGAGACTTGTAACGATCCCGCCAGATGCATGATGCCACTCAGACTCTTTCTTACAGGTGCTCAGATAGTGGGTCGTCGCCCTTTAGACTCGGCAGGTGGCCATTGGGGCGACTTATATTGTTGGACCTTTGGCGAGAGCTGTCTTTTACCAAGGTTTGTTGTCGAGCGAGCCCGGGTTCAGGCGGCAGAGATTATTTATGCAAATTCGTCGGATGAGCCTTTAATAGCTCTGAGTGCCTGGGGCTCAACTTCCACTCATGTAGCATCTCGAATGGTATTTTTTACCTAAGAGCCTCCACCGCCGAATTTTCTCAAGGTAAAATTTGATGGATGCATGCTAGATGGCATTAGGAGGGGAGGTGCTGGCTTCATCATCAGATGCCCGAATTCTAGGATAGTTGTGGCTAGTGGTTGCCAGATCTTCGACACCTCGATCCCAGAAGCTGAGCTGAGGGCAGCATGGGCTGAGCTAGGCCCTGCTCGGCGTGTGTTGCGGGCTAGAACAGTTTTGCTTGAGCATGATTCGGCTATGGTTATAGGCTAAATCCAGGAAGGCACCGACGGTGTGGGTGGGTGCCACCCCTTGCTTCGAGACATTCAAGCCATGGTCAATGACATTGTGGCGTTCTAGGCTAAGCACATTTATAGAGAGGTTAATGGGACTGCAGACTGGATGGCCTCACATGGCCAACCACTCTGGAAGTGCCATATGGGTTGGAGAGAGGGAGTTGCCTAGAGTGCTCCGAAATTTGTTGTTTTTTTGACTTTTTTGCATGTGTCCATACTAGAACTGTATGAATCATCCGGTTTAGCCAAAAAAAAAAAAAGACTGCACATGTATATATTCCAAAAAAATAAAGCAGACAATAAAAATTACAATAAATAGCTGCATACACATTATGGAGGAATCACTATGCTGCATAACTAGACAAAGAAAAATACAAGGACGAAGATATCTGAACATAAATAACAAGTGTCTACTACAGTCACCAACCCAAGTACCAAATGTTTCAAAGAAGTATCAGCAAACAAATGGAAGCAGACAATTAAAAAAACAAAATGCTTACAGACACTAGCATATAGAAATTCCCTTGTCAACCACACCACTTACATCTCTGCATGAACCAAATGACTGCATAACAACAGAACAAATAGAAAAAACCCCAATCAAACACATAAATTAATCTCCAAATCCCACTCAAGCCAAGAAAAGCAAAAACAA
This sequence comes from Phoenix dactylifera, assembly GCF_009389715.1. NCBI lineage: Eukaryota > Viridiplantae > Streptophyta > Magnoliopsida > Arecales > Arecaceae > Phoenix > Phoenix dactylifera. The sequence continues at coordinate 21,909,188 of NC_052395.1, read as the reverse complement.
CAAAGATGTTGAGAATTCATCCCAATCATCACTTGATAGTGTAGAAGATATGATTAAAATCAAAGGCTGTCAAAAGTTCAAAAAGAAATATCCTTTTAAGAACGCCAGTTGTAAATCAAGGGGAAAACAGAGAATAATGTCACGCCCCGAACCCGGATCCGTGACACGGCCGTGCTATTGCCGACTACCGCCCACAGTAGCACGTAGCCTCGTACTGGGGTAACAGGTAGCCAACAGATTTCAAACTTTCGTATATTAGAATATGTGCATTACAACCTGGAAGATTGATACCAAAAATACAGAACTTCTATGATGTTCAAATGTACAAAAGTATATAAGCTTCTCCAAAAATAACGAAGCTCTGTAACAAAATAAAAATATATCTGATGGCGATCACTGGTGAGGATCTGAAAGAAAATAAAAAATAAACAAACGTGAGCTACACGGCTCAGTAAGTAATCCTGCATAATCCTACCGGATCGACTAGTAGGCTAAACATGTTTATCAGGGTTTGAGAAGCTGACATGCATGTTTATCTAACAATTATCATGGCATAATATGTATGCAAATTAAACAAAGCAGTATTGCAAGTCACAAAATATGCATATCTAACCGTGCCCTCGGCATGCCGTGGTCCATTCTCTCGGATGCTACTGCGAAGTCCATTCGGCCACTGGCGGGGCCAGCTAGTCATTCTCGGCCACTAGCAAGGCCAGCGAAGTTATTCTCGGCCACTAGCAAGGCCAGCGAAGTTATTCTCGGCCACTAGCAAGGCCAGCTCAGTTGCATTCGATCAGTAGCATCTTTGAGCCCATTATAGTGCCTCTTGTCTAGCTAAGACTGTATAAACTTACATGCATGATTAAAATATTAACATAATCATGTTGCATACATGGCCATAGCTTCTGAGATCAGGCAAGTTACTTATGCATTGTAACATATCATGCATGAAACATATATACTTAAAAAATGCTGAGGAAACATTAATAACATGACATGATCCATAACAGGATTAGAATAGGTTACTTACTTTTTATAATACACCCATTCATGAAATATATATACGGATAACACCTTAAAATCTTAATAAGCATAGTACTCACATGATCCATAATAAGATTAAAATAGATTACTTACTTTCTTCACAAATCATGTATACAATTCAAATTGTATGAAAAATACTGGTTCATCTTATACAATATCTACGATAAGATTAAGACAGATTACTTACCAATAATTGTTATCCAACTCCTTGAGTCCGGATGACGAGTCTTTGATTCCTAAAACCATATTATAAGACTCACATTATCCTCTATTTGTCATAAATTTTATCATGAACTTATTTGGATCCCAATCAAGGATCTTAGCATAGCTCCATTCACCCAATTGAAGCCCTCAGGGTTCAATTGAAGTAACTTTGAGTCTACAAGGCCTAATTGGGCCTCTAATGAAAGGCTGGGCCTGATTTGCGGTCAGGTCCACTCTTCCTTAGCCAATTGGCCTTCTGCCAATTTAATTGGGCCTGGTCTGGGCCCGATTTAGGACTGATTAGGCCTGCTGGAGTCAATATGTTATGAATATGGTTTGGACCCAGCTGATTTAAGTTTAATTGAGTTCAGGTTTAGCCTAATTTGCTTAATTTGGGTTCATTCAGGCTGGGTCGAGTTCAAACCCAACACCAATTAGGTTTAGCTGACCTGTTTAATTCGATTGGGCTCGGACCAAACCTTCCTTGGATTCACCCAAACCGAATTGAGTCTTTTGGGCCTAACGGGTTTCGGATCCGAACTCGGATCCGACCCGCTAAGCAGACTAATTAAGGGTCTTTCTCAGGTTCTAGAGGCTTCGGCCTCTCTCTCCCGTTCACCCCTCTCTCTCTTCGTCTCCTCGCTTTCCTACGAAACCCTTCCCCGGCCTCCCCCCACTCCGGTCCCCATCCTCCCTTCTCGCCACCTTCCGGCTTCTCCCCTTCCTCTTGCCGGCGACCGGGGAGGCGGGGCTCCCCCGATCTACCGGCCGAGACGGGATTTCTCTCTTCAGGGCGGTGGCGGGAGGCCGGCCCCCTTTCCCTTCTCCGAAGTGATGCCAGAGAAGAGGAGAGGAGCCGGGAGGTGGGATCGAGGCCGGGTCTCCTCCGGGAGGTCTCCACCTACTCCGACCGCAGCGTGGTAAGGCCGCAGTCCGAGGATGAAACCTCTATGGTCCGGTGAGTTCATTCTAATTTTTCCTCTCTCTTTCTTTCTCTTTTTCTTTTCTTTTCTTTTCTTCTTCTTGGTCCTTCCTTCCGGCACCACCACCCCTTGCCGGAGAAGAGGTGGTGTTCCGGCCGGGGCTGGCGGCCCTGTGGCTGCCTCTGTTGCCGTCCCGGCCAGATCCGGCGGCCCGGGTTGCCCCCCGAACCCCAGGGTACCCGCGGCCGAGGCCGCGGTGTCCGGTTCGTCCGCAGGCCGAGCCCGGTTGGGTTCGGCCCGGGTGGTCGTCGGGCGCACGACCTTTGAGTCCGGCCTAACCCATGGACTGTGGGCCTTTTCCCCCCTCCCCTGTGCCGGTTTCCTCCCCTCTGTTTCACTGTTGACACAGAGGAGGAGAGCACCCCACAGTGGAGTTTCTTTACCCCTGTTAAACCCTTACCCTAATACTCCTTACCTTGGCCGGTTGCAGTCGGGCAGTACCTCCCCCATGGTAGTCCCTCCTTCTCTCTCAGAGCTTCAAGGTTTCTTTGCCTTCGGCTCTAGGGCTTCGGCTCTTCAGTTTTTGTGTTCTAGGGGTCTGTGATTTTAGGTTACCGGCAGAGGCTTATATAATTTGTTTAAGGGATGAGGCTTCCTCTGAGAGGTCCCATCCTCTCCTTCCCTCCTTGCTCCGGGACTGACAGCTGCCCCCCCCGGTCTCAGGCGTGCCGGAATCGGCTGCCAGCAGGGGGGTTGAGGTGGCGGCTCCAGGTTCTGCATGGCTGGGGTTCCCTCAGTGAGGTCCCATCCCCCCTGCCCTCTTAGCTTCGGGAGCTTCCAGCTGCCCCCCCTTGCTCTGTCGTTGCGTCTGGCCTTGCCACGTGGGGCGTGAGGTGGCCCTCCCCTGTCGGCCAGTTGTGACCTTATCCTTTCTCTTCTCAGCATGAGGTGACAACCTCTTCCTGGTTGCCACTCTGGTAGCACTGCCCACAGTAAAAAAAATTTGGGCCCAAACCCCTAACTGGGCCTCTTTCTTATTGGGCCTAGTAGGTTGTGGGCCCGGACATTACAAATAATATGAAAGATACATGAACAATAAAGTAAAACTAATTCAATCATTTAAGAATATCTCAAAGAGACTAGATACTTTTCCAACTCTGATCCCTGCAGAACAGTTGTTTACCTGTAATAAAGCAAAAGAGGTGCTCAACCTCCACAAGAATTCAAACATCATTAGACATGCTAACAATTCAATCGAACCAACCAAGAGATTTTTTTAAAATCGTAGGAATAGTTAGTTCTATCAACCTATTCATAAGGAAAATGATCTAACACCATGTTCAGCAAAATCTATTGAAATTGACATAAAAACAAACTCCAAGAACGAAAATAAATCATCAAGCCTCCAAAACGTTTAATAAATCATATAGGGCAAGTCCCAGAACTAGATGATCATCACAAAACTAGGCCCCAACAAATCACAGCTAGGAGCAGAAATAGCACGGAGATCACCACCTAACCCTAAAATAAGATTAGAAATCGAGAACCGACCAAACCCGAACACGAAACCAAGAACCATCACTGGAATCCAAAGAACACCGAGACCAAACTAGATAACAAGAAGACATAACCCTAAAACCAGACTAGAAATCAAGAACCAACTAAAACCGAATTGGAAACCAAGAACCATCTCAGCAAACCGAAGAACACCGAAACCAAACTTGAAAACAAGAAACAAGTAATCAATACCCGAATCAAGAATGCAAGAAAGGCGAAAAGATACGAAGGGGGGACGGATCGCTTGCCTCCTCGTCGAGTTCTCGTCTTCCGGCGGTGGCGGAGGTTGATAGCGGGATCACCGCTCCAGGGACGCGAAGAAGAAGGCCAACGCCAGGCCCGTAATCGCCTGGCTCGCCATCCTCTCGCGCGCGAGAGAGGTCAGGTTCTCCATCTGAGGCGGTCGGATCCGAGGGACCTTTGGGAGAGAACGGAAGAGACCGGGAGGGAGGAATAAATTAAAATAATGAAATTTGAACTGCGTGGAACAACTGGCGCAACGCTATAAAAGCCGTTACGATGGATGTCGACGTTAAACATTGTCGCAGGTGCCTGACTTTTTAGCATTTATACATGATCGACGGGGCCATGACCATCGTAACGGCAATGGTTTCAGCCAATCCTAATAAATTTTCAAGATAAATAATATAAAAATAAATAATAATTCGTCGTTTTTCATTGCAATAAATTGTTACAATATTAATAACAACCGTTCTTTTCACTTGTAAGTACTTTCAAATAAAATATATTTTTCAAAATTCCCTCCAATAATAATTTTATGATCCAAAAATTAGTATAATTTTATAATAATAACATTATTTTAGTGCTTATGTTAATATTATAAAGTTGTTTTAAGACACATAATGGTTGTTATATCCGTTATAATGATCAATAGTAGTTTTTGTGACGCTCCGTATTTACTGCATATATTACAACTATAATTTTGATATGCACAAGCGAATATCGAGCCTTTTTGATAGTTTACAATTTTCTGAGTTGAAGTTACATGGAGATTGCTTCCACTAAGAGTAGAATCACAAAAATTGCTTGGAAATCTACTAATGGCATCTATAATTGAGAGAGAGAGAAAAAATAGGTGAGGAAGAGAAAGGTGAGGGGAGAGAAGGCACTGGTGCCTATAATTGATGCATACTTTAATAGTTTGATTGATTAAGAATATTAGTTAATTATACAAGAATGACCAAAATATTTAATTGGAAGGGCTAATTCCAACTAAAGGCATTTATCAGATTGTGTGGGATACTTTAAATATTTATGTAACGACGGCCAAAATTCAAGAACAACAATACTCAACTTTATTTGCTTTTAGAAGTTCTGTGGATTTAAATGTTGACGTGAGGCCACCAAGATGTATCGTTAGAAGATCTCTAGCCTGGGCAAGTTGGGTTGTTTCGAGAGCTAACCCTAGCTCAGCTAAAATATGTCTCCCAATCATATGCAAAGCCAACACAATGTTGTGTCTTGATTTCTCTAATCCAATACAATCTAATCCCATCTTAAGCTGATTTGAATGAGTTAGTATTTAGTTGAATTGGGCTGGATTAGATTTATTGACATAGGTCAAGTCAAATAGGTAATTCAAGAATGGCAAAACAATTTTAACATTCATATTACAGTAACATTGGAGTGGTTGAAATATTATGTGCATTATCCAATTTGATTGCCTGATAGAGTTGAAGATATAGTTAAATGAAACATATTACTATTTATTCAAAATATAAATATAAACTTAATTATTTATAGATGGGTTTGGATTGGATTGGATTTTGATAAAGTTTAAGCATAATTCTATCCTATCTTTAATTGGGATAGGGTTGGAATTTTCAAGCCCAACCCAACTTACAAACTTTGGAGCAATCAGGCAAAAGTAGCATATTGTATTTGTTGGATTCGTATGAGAATGAATTTTGACGCAACAGTAAGGTTGCTCCATTGCAACCAGAAGGTCATATGTTTCAAATATGAAAATAACCTCTCCATACATGAGGGTAAGGCTAAGTATGTCATCTATCTAAACTCTACAACGGCGGGAGCCTCTTGCTCTAAACCATCTTTTTTTTAACTTGTTGAGTATAGCCCAACTGCATTCCATGAAAACCCTGAATAACAATATATTTCATGCATTCCTGTTAAGATGATAAACTTTGCCTTTCCTGGTGACCTTATGGGAGGTAGATTCCCGTCAGGTGAAGAATGGCCAATGTAGATGAGAAAATTTTACAACATTTAACGGAACATTCTCTCATCATGTCAGTCAAGTGACGTGTGGTTGTGCGGTTGGGGGTCTTTACGTATTGTATATTGTAGATTTGACGCAGAAATGAACAAAACCCACAAAATAAGGGATAGGAGCGAAGGACTTCACCTGGGTCATGGTCTCATGGAAAAGGTCACTCTGATAACTTGGCCCTTTGGTTTGGCTCCGTGGGAAAATAAAAGAAAATAAAGAATGTCTCACTACCAGCTGTCTAATAGTAAATAAGAAGACCGTACAAGAAATAACGTATTAAATCCGATCCTTGTCTCGAAGAGAAAAGGACAAACCGAAAACTGGTTTCAGATGATTCAGAGCATGTTCTTTTGCAGTGTCCCAGAGCCAGAGAGATATGGAGGAGGTCACCGGTCCTACTACCCGACTCGATAGTCTCTGTGCAGGATATGATTCAGATGCTGACAGCTTCCATGCAGAGTCCCCGATCTACAGAGGCAGGGATTTTGATGGCATACTTGTCCTACCACATTTAGTTGGACAGGAATGCCGGCCTATTTGAGGGGAGCAGGTTGTCCCCGAGGAGGGTGGTGGATAGAGCTGCGCTATATGCAAGGGAGGTTATAGCGGCTACCGTTCGATTCTCTTCTGGGATAGTCAGGGACACCTGGGGTACTCTCCACGCTGCTTCAGCGCCCCGGTTTGCCCTTGTTTCTTGGGTACCCCCACCCCTTGACTATCTCAAAGTAAATTTCGACGGCAGTCGGTCAGTGGATGGTGCAGCGGGAGGGGTTGGATTTGTGATTAGGGACCACCTTGGCAGGTTGATAGCAGCAGGAGGGAGGCGCACGCCAGGACTCACAGTGGTTGGGGCAGAGCTGCAGGCAGCCTGAGAGGGTATATCCTATGCGTGACGGGTACTTGGTGTGGAGCGGGTCTGCCTTGAGGGAGATTCATCTGTGGTTATCGACTGGCTCCGAGGGGCGGACCGGTTTGGGGATGGTCACCCCCTCATCCGGGAGATCCGTAGGGTGGTGCTGCTGTTGGGCGAGGTTCAGATAGGACATGTGTTCAGGGAGGCGAACAGGGCTGCAGACTGGGTCGCCTCTTATGTTGCTCGGCATTCCGGGGATTTTACTTGGACGTCTGCTTCTGACGTTCATCCTTTTTTGCATCTTTTACTTTCCCGCGATTTAGCAGATTGTACTCACGTTAGAGCTATATGAAATGAGTAACCATTTTTACCAAAAAAAAAAAAAAAAACTGGTGTCACCATTTCCTTTAAATCTTTTGCTAGTCGACACGTGCATGGATGGTTGGTAAAATCCTTGGGAATGGGTACGAAGAATTTGCGCTGGCGATCTGCCCTCTACTCAATTTAAGCCGGAATTTCCCATCCTATTTCTCAAAAAAAAAAAAAAAAATTTATATAGACAAAAAAATAAAATATTAATTTCAACAAAGAGTCATTAATCATACATTTTAGAAAACATATTTCAAGAATCACTTAAGTGAACCATTGTGCCAACGAAGAAGTCTCCAATTTGTGTTTTTATGTTTGAAAAAGGAAATGCCTTCTTAGATTTATATAGGTAACCCTTCGCTGGCATGCTGTGTTAGATTACTATGGTGAAATGCCAAACTAAACAACTATTTCTGCATATGTGGATAGTTGCTTTCTCACTACATAAACAATAGCAATAACGACTATTTCTTTTAATTCTCCATCTTTATGTGCCTCCATGACTCCTGTTAGTCCTGCATTACTTCTCTTCATCTTCCCCCAGGTTTGTCCGCATGTTTCTCTTACAACTACAAACAGTAAATATTACACATATATGATGAAACAAGTTTGTGAAAACACATTACAAGGAAACTCCAATAGTTCAATTGATTAACTCACATTTAACTTTCTCAATTAACACACATTTAGCCAGTAACAAACTAATTAATACAATCTTATTGCTTTATTTCTCCCTGCTTCATAGCTGTGGAGTGTGGACCAAGTTGGCATGTCTAGGTATTTCGCTACCGATAGAGGTAAAGATTATCGTACATGATCACCGACCAACTATGGATATTTTATATATGCATACGTGTGCACCAATAAATAGGATGCAGCGTGGATTATGATATTACTTATTTTGAATTACATGATATTAGATTGTGCTTATCTATAATAAATGTGTCAAATGATATTAAATAACTTAAATAAATTTGATCATACGTTTTAAAAATAGGAGGCATCTAGACTACTTGGATTCACCATAAAATATGATGTATGTTGCCGGCCACGGGCAGAAACATGGCATGTGTTGGCCAATCGTGGGCAAGAGGTGGTCAAGGCCTGTCCGATAACAAGGGATCGACGTATTAATAATGATGATGATGATCTGATTAAAAACTTCTGATAATACACCTATTATTTTGGTGTTATGTGATATGTATCTTGAACCGCAATTTCGATAAAGCATGAAACATAAATCTGAAATTGTTAAACTAATATTTAATTACAGATTTGCTAGCATTTGGAAGTATGATAACTGTATTTTATTTCAGCAGATTACTCTGTTGCAAACCATAGTCCAAGATTAAGAACCCACTACGCCATTACAAGCCATAGCCCATAGATCAAGTACCTAAGTCGTTAGCAACCCCATCTTTTGAAAGCCCTCTTAGTTCCACTGCAGTTTATGGGTATTCAGTCCGACACTCCTTCAACTACCGGTTCACTAGTTTGATGATGAAGAGAACCAGCAACCGCTCTGCATGAATGTGAGGAAAACATCTCAATTTAGCTTCTTCTGAATATATATATATATATATATATATATATATATATATATATATATATAAAACCCTCCATACTTACTATCCTCGATATATCCATGGCACCAAGACCTCTGACATCCAGAGTTCACCTATTGCTAAATACAAAACCACAAAGAGAGAGACACCTTCTAATGCAAATCACGGTGAGATACACCCTGCGCCACCTACAATTAAACTAATAATACAAAGCAGCCAAGAGCAACAAGACTTACTAAAAACCCAAGAGCACGGTCCATGTTGAATTGCAATTAATTGATATTGATGAAAGAATTTTGAGGAGCGTATCATATATAGACTTGAAACAGATTTCTCAATGTATAGCCGAATATTTTCTTTTGATGTAGTTGTTCCATTTATTTTTTTTAATATTACAGCAGATAGCTCATACACCTCTAGTATGGGTACATCCAAAAAAATCAAAAAAACAATACATCACAGAGTGCACTAGGTGACTCCCTTTTCCTGGCCCACAATATAGTAGTTAAAAGGCTTCCTTCCCATTCAGGACAAGGACTAGAATATTTGGCACAAATGAAATACAAGCAAACACAAATAGGGTTGTTGGCACATAGAAAGTAATCAATGAGCAAGATTATTTTATTTTTTGGATAAAAACTTCTATTAATAGGTATAACAGGGTATCATTTTGACTGATAGCATGGTTTATGGTTTAATGTTGCCTTTCAATGGCTACATGTCGCCTGAGTATGCCATGGATGGTCTTTTCTTGATCAAATCTGATGTCTTTAGCTTTGGCGTCTTGCTTCTAGAGCTTGAAAATGGAAAGAGACATGCTGGCTTTCATTAATATGGCAACTCTCTTTACCTCGTGCGATATGCGAGTAACAAAACTGATCGACAGTTTTCTACTAATTCTATTTATGAAATAACATGGAGTTGGTAGCTCCACGCCCTTTAAACTAGTTCCTGTGATGTACAATTTATGTCACTCTGGGAGTTGTTGAAAGAGCCAATCCCAGGCCCGTCCACTCCTTTAAACTTTTATATATGAGAGAATAATTAATTTATTAGATATATAACATGTTATTATTTTATTATATAATATAATTAGTTAATATAATCAATATATAATATATATAATCTCAGGCCAGGCTGGCTCACTTTTTCAATTTTTTCAGGTCCAGCCCGATTTTGAGATCGGGCCTATTTTTGGCCCAGGCCTATTTCAAAAGACTATTTTTAGTGCCCAAGGCCACTAACTCTCGGGCTGGGGCCACCTGGCCCATGATGAGCTCTAGCCTGACCTCTAAGCCGCCTTCTCTCATCACTGTCAGAATTGCAACGGAAGAATATTCTGCATCAAACATGGCTCGAACCTGCGGTCCAAATGATGCACCATCACGGTTCCAGATGGTCATAGGAGTCCACCAATTAGGTAATAAATTCTCAGTCTACAGAGGTTTCACTCTTTTACCCAAAATAAGAAATAAGAAAACCAAGGAGGGTTATAATTTTCTTTTTATTTTTTGAGAAGAAAAATTAAAGATTCTAATTGCGGAGAAGAACAGTAAAACTACTATTGATTTTTTTTTTTTTTTTTTGATGAAGGTCTACCATTGACTATTGAATGCTGGAACATGTACTATTATGGATATAATCGCTTGGATGCTATCCGGTGAAGATCGTACTAACCGAAATAAAAATGTTATAGTCTACTCATCAAGGAGTATTCTCATTACTTGATGGTCATATGGACATTAATCACTCGAAGGGTTTGAACATAGGTTGGTTGCAGGAATATGGTTATCCTTTCTTTCCCGGAGGAAGAACAACAAAAACCAGGAATCTGATTGTCACAGGTAATGATAAGTTTAGGACCTAATTTTTGGCATCAATTTTCCTTTCTTTTTTCCCTATGAACTTGTTTGTTTGCCACAAATAATTTTATGAAGTTCCTTATCCATCCAAAATAGCTGAAAAAAGAGGCTAGATGATTATAATTGTAATAAATGAGCTTTGATCCGGAAATTACGTACACAAGGTCAATGAAACTCCAGATCCTAGTTTTGAGATCGCCAGAAACTCATTAACAACTTGGGTCCACGCCACAGCTGAAATCATGGATAGCATAATTTCCATCATGCTTCCTCAATTGAACTTTTCTCACGGTCAGTGTATTCCACATATTATGTAGTCAAATTTCAATCATTTCCCATAAGTACCAGACTTCTCTTGGCGAGAAGATGGAAATCTGACAAAGGACTTCTATATCATATTTTTTTCATCAAAGAAGGACATAACAAAGCTTTACATCAAAGGAACCACGGACCAAGACCAAGGTAACGTGTGTAGCCAAATATTTTCTTTTGATGTAGTTGTTACTTGGGCTGCTTTCTATGACCTATTATTTGAGAAGAAAAATTAAAGGTTCTAACTGTGGAGAAGAAAAGTAAACCTACTATTGATTTTTTTTTTTTTTTTGATGAAAAACGTAGTATTGACTATTGAATGCTGAAACATTTACCATTATGGATATAATCGCATGAATGCTATCTGATGAAGATCGTACTAACTAAAATAAAAAATGTTATAGTCTAATCATCAACGAGTATTCTCATTACTTGTTGGTCATATGGACATTAATCACTCGAAAGGGTTTGAACATATGTTAGTTGCAGGAATATTCTTACGAATATCATGCTTTGCACCTTCAACTGCATATATCTTACTCACTCCTCTATTGATTTGATTCTGTACAATTAGAGCCAATCCGTATTTTTCATTCTTGATGCATAGTGTGGGATCTTACGAATATCGCATCTTGCACCATCAACTGCACATATCTTGCTCCTATATTTTATTGATTCTATACAATTATACCTAATCTGTATTTTTCATTCTTGATGCATATTGCATGGGATATGTTACCCTTCATTTGTATTATATGTGGCTATTCATGCCCCATGAATAATCAACAAAAAACTTCTCTTCTTTGGTGCCTCTCGTTACCACTCTCATCATAGTGTTAGAGCATACATAAACTTCTAGCTTCTGCCATGTCCAACATAGAATCATCATCTTCAACATCTGCCATGTCCGATAATCCTTCTGTTTTCAATCAAACATCCCAACCAGTTATAGATGTCTCATCTCCTTATTTTTTTCATGCGACAGGTCACCCGGGTGTTATTCTAGTCTCAACTCCACTTAATGGAGACAATTATCCCACTTGAAAACGGGCCATGAAAATGGCACTTAATGCCAAAAACAAAATAGGCTTTATTAACGGCACTCTCAACAAACTGACTGACTCTCTCGCCGATATCCAACTTTGGGACCGTAGCAATGACATGATTTTATCATGGATCCTTAATTCCATTGATAAAACTCTTGTCAACAGCCTTATTTATCTTGATATTCCTCGTGTTGTTTGGTTGGATCTTGAAGCTCATTTTTCGCAAAGCGACAATCCTTGCATCTTCAAATTGAAGCGAGTACCTTGAATTAGGATACTATGTCAATCTCTACATACTACACGACTCTCAAGTTTTATTGGGATGAGTTAGGTATGTTGACTTCTACCCCTCACTGCACATGTGGCGCTTTACAGCATCTTCATCAAACACAGGAGGCTGAACATGTCTTTCAATTTTTGATGGCATTACACAAGTCCTATGCTTCGATTCGAAGTCAAATATTGGCCATGGATCCTCTTCCCTTTATGAGCAAGATCTACTCCATCCTTCATCCGGAAGAAAAACAACGCTTAGTTCATCTTCCCACTCCTAATTTTGATGCTATTGTAATGGTGGCTAATTGCAATCCAAATCACAACCGTTCTTCTGACTCCAAAGGACAAGGTTGTGGTCTCCCGAAATGAGATCACTGTGGGGCTCTCGGATATTGAAAAACTATTTGCTACAAGCTGCAAGAGTATCCTGTTAATCGAACTCTATCTCGCAACACTCATAGCTTCATTGATGGGAAATCGAGTTCACATTCCGCAGCAAATCAAGTCAACAGTTCATCGGGTTCTTCCTCGGTGGGTGCAATCCTCAGTTTATCACCTGAGCAATATCGTCAACTCATGGATCTGCTTTTACCTTCGAATGCCACCTCTTCCAATTTTGCCGGTATACTCGCTTCTTGCAATATTTCCTCCTCTCCTAATACTTCTGAATGGGTCATTGACACTGGTGCATCTGACCATATGTCTTCTTAGCGATCCATACTCAATAATACTCAAAATCTTGGTCACCTTTGTCCAATTAAATTGCCCAATGGCGACATAATTTCCATCACACAAATTGGGATAGTTCATTTGTCTCCTCATCTCTCTTTAACTAATGTCCTTTATGTGCCTTCATTTAAATTTAATTTACTATCCATTAGTAAACTCACGACTGCTCTCAATTGTGTTGCCTTGTTTTTTTTCACCTTTTGTGTCTTTCAGGACCAATCAACGAGGAAGCTGATTCGAATGGGTGAAGTACATGACGACCTCTACTACTATAAGCACCTTCCCTCCACAGTGCTATCTTCCCACTCTTCGTCTGATTCCAACTTATGGCATCAACACCTTGGCCATATTTCTACCCCATGCACTCCCAAAATTCTACCAATTTCTACTTTTCCCTCACCATATGATGTATGTGTAATACCCAGGAAAAAAAAGAGTGGTGGACGGGCCGGCCCGAAAAGACTGGGCCCATCCACCATATATGATCGTGCCCTAGGCACGATCGTTGGAGAAGAAACACAAAACAAAAGGGGGGCAGCGGCGCTAGAGAGGGCGATCGCCGGAGGAGGCCGATCGTCGGGGGAGGGTAATCGCCGGAGAAGGGGCGGCGGAAGCCATAAGCTTCCCCCTTCAACGAATACACACGAAGAAGCCTTGGATCCATACATGAAAACTCAAGATTCCTCCTCCGATTCCTCGCCGGAAAAGTCGCCGGAACACCCCGTCGGACCGAGGTAAGTGTGGCTCCTCTCCTTGCATGTCATTTGCTAGATTTAGGGCTGCTTTGGTTAGGAATTTGTCCGGTGAATCGTCAGAGAAGAGCCCGAAATAGGGTACCCCTGTTTCGGCCTCTTCTTTCCGGTTTTTGGCCGCCGCCAGCCGCCGGGATGGGCCGGGATCCATGGCATTGGGGGTCGGTCGGGTCTGTGTGAGGGTCGGAGAGGGTTTTCTATGATTTATTTGAAGATGGGGATGGTGGACCGAGGGCTTCCTCTCGTGGTTTCACCCTCTTCTTCTCTCCCTCTTGTCGGTTCGCTGCCGGCCGGCGACGACGGTGGGACCTGGACACTGTGGCTGCCGTCGGGTGGGGGAAGCCAAGCCACCATCACGGTGGTTTTTCCGTGGATGAATGGAGGAAGGGGGAGGGGACCCTGTGTCGGTTTTGGGGAAAGATGTGGAGTGATTGATTATAACCCTATTTGATTTTGATGAACTCAAAGCATTTGAGTATATCTTATGTTTACTAATGAATTCAATCTAGTGTTTCAGTAAAAATCTTATAAATTTATGGTTAAGTGCATCTAGATTTGGTTCAAGATATTTTGGATAAGTTAAGAAGTCAAGTTGAACCAAAGTCTGAGACTCGAGTCGACTCTGGGATATTACGAGTCGACTCCAAGCGTATCAGAAGCACTAGCACAGGCTCGAGTCGACTCCGGAACGTTATGAGTCGACTCCGACTGAGAACAGACAGACGAACAGAAAGACCCAACTCAAAACCTGTCAGTGAGTCGACTCCTGAAGTGCGCGAGTCGACTCCGATACTTGCCGAGTCGACTCCGGAGTAGTATAAGTCGACTCCAGGGAGTTACAGACAGAAAGACAGAGAAGTCATTTTGGACCCTGAGAGCCGAGTCGACTCCTGAGGAACGCGAGTCGACTCCGATGGTTGGCAGGTCGACTCCAAAGGAAGCGAGAGTCGACTCTCAGTGTTATACAAGGCAAAAGTCAGAGAGCTACTTTCGGACACTGAGAGCCGAGTCGACTCCCGCAAAGTCCGAGTCGACTCCGAGACAGCGCGACCCCAAAAAGACAGAAGACAGTATTGCTGTCTCTGAGACGTGAGTCGACTCCAAGACAGTTCGAGTCGACTCCAAGGCAGCGCTACTCCAAAAAGACAGAAGACTGTTTTTCGGATACTAAGAGCCGAGTCGACTCTGGAACAGTTCGAGTCGACTCCAAGACTGCACGACCCAAAAGACAGAAGATCGGGAGTTCGGGCTCTGAGCGCCCAGTCGACTTCAAGAATTTCCGAGTCGACTCGAGTGAGCAAAGTTGAAGAATACCTCTATGGATTCCTTGGAATGAGTCGACTCCAAAAGGGCCAGGTCAGCTCCAGATTTTGGGGAGTCGACTCCGGGTTAAGACGAGTCGACTCCCAGTCGAGAAGACCACTTTAATTCAAATCTGGAACAGTTACCGAGCCGACTCCAGAAAAGCATGAGTCGACTCCTGCTACAGCCGAGTCGACTCCAGATCGCGCGAGTCGACTCCGATCCCAACGGACACATTGTCAGGATGTGCAGAACGGCTAGTAAAGTGTGTCTAACGGCTAGTTTCCGTGGAGAATGGCTTAAATAGCCACAGAGGACTGTAGCAAAGCATAGAAGAAACATTCCTTTCAAAGAAAACACAATAACTTCATCTGCCAAAGGAATTTCAACGAAAAGAAGGAAGAGGGCCATTAACTCCATTCAACCAACTCTTCCCAGCATTAAAAGAAGTCTCCTTCAACCTTCAAGTCTTCAAGACATTCAAGAGGAGACCCAGAGTTCAAGAAGTCCTCCTCTACTTTATCATAAACTTGTTTGAGGACTCTTAACTTTTCTCTTATTTATATCGTTGTATATTTGCTTTTTAGAAGCTCAATTTTTCTGTTTGTCTTTGTTCAAACCGTTTGGTATTTACTTGATTCAATCAGGGGATTGAATCAAGGGTGTATAGGTTTGTTGGTGAGCCTAGGTTGAAACCAACGTGTAAGGGTTCGATTGTGATCCCGGAAAAACAATCGGGAGGTTCTAGTCGGTGAGCCTAGGAAAACCGACCGAGTTCGTTGTGACCTCGTAAAACAACAAGTTGGATTGTGAGTTTGTAAAACAACCGGCTGTAATCCGAGGGGTTATAGTGAATTCCCAAGTGGGGCTTGGGGAGTGGAAGTAGGAGTAAGGGTTAGCTCCGAACCACTATAAATTCCTTGTATTTGTGATTGCTCTGTTGTTTCTTATCTTCATTTCATTCACAGCACATAACATCTAATTAATCAACTTGCAAAAGGTGTTAATTAGTATTTCATAAATCATTTAATTGTAATAATTATTTTAAAACCCAATTCACCCCCCCTCCTCTTGGGTTGTCTATCTGGGCAACAAGTGGTATCAGAGTCGGAACTCTTTTACCCAAAGAGTAAAAGATCAAAATGACAACCCCATTTGGATCTTCCCACATTGAGGGCCAGTCCACCCAAAGACCCCCATTCTTTAATGGATCCGACTACTCATATTGGAAGGCTAGGATGAGAATATTTATCCAAGCCCAAGACTATGAGATGTGGACCATTATACTAAATGGACCATACATCCCATCCATTTATGTAGAGGGTGTCACTGTACCCAAACTTGAAAAGGATTGGGATGACAATGACATGAGGAAGGCACAACTCAATGCCAAAGCAATGAATGTGCTTTACTGTGCATTAGATAGAAATGAATTCAATAGAGTCTCTACTTGCAATTCTGCAAAAGAGATTTGGGATAGACTTGAAGTGACCCACGAGGGCACAAATCAAGTAAAAGAATCCAAAATAAATATACTAGTACATAAGTATGAATTATTTAAAATGGATTCTAATGAAACAATCACTTGCATGTTCACTAGATTTACTGACATTGTCAATGGCCTAAAAAGCCTTGGCAAAAATTATACTAACAGTGAGCTTGCCAGGAAGATTCTTCGCTGTCTACCAAGGTCATGGAAAGCCAAGGTGACGGCAATCCAAGAAGCCAAGGACTTGAACAAGCTTCCACTTGAGGAGCTTCTTGGATCCCTAATGACGCACGAGCTCACAATGAAACAACACAGCGAAGAAGAGTCCTCCCACAAGAAAAAGGTAATAGCTCTCAAATCTGCTTCTGCTAACAAAGACTTATCTTGCAGCAGCAGCAGTGAAGAGGAAAACAATGAGGGAGATGATGATGAGGCTCTTCTCGTGCGTAAGTTCAGAAAATTCATCAACCGTAAGAAGACCTTTCATCAAAGGAGAGGCCCCTCAAGTTCCTATCACAAGGATAAAGGTAAGGAAAGGAAAAATGAGGAAATCGGATGCTACGAATGTAAGAAGCTGGGACACTTTAGAGCAGACTGTCCTTTGCTCAAGAAGGCCAGCAAGCACAAGAAAAAGAAGGTCCTCGTCTCCACCCTTTCGGACTCCGATACATCTTCATCATCATCGGATGAGGAACAAGAAGAAAAGGCCAATCTATGCTTTATGGCAAACGAAAATGAGGTAACATCTGAAACGCATTTAGATTTTACCTTTGATGAGTTATATGATGCGTTCAATGAATTAATGGATGAATATAAGACAATAAGCCTTAAGAATAAAGAGCTAAAACTAACCAATCAATCTCACCTCCATAAATATGATAAATTAGTTAAGGATAAGAATTTTATCACTAAAGAAAATTTAGAACTTAAGACAAGCAACCAAATGTTAATTCAAAAAACTAATACCTTGAGTAAAGATAACGAAAAACTAGCCAAGGAAATTTCTGAACTTAAAAAGGATAAACAAACTATTGGAAGTAATTTCACAAAAGACTTAGATACACTAAAAACAGAAAAACAAAAGTTGGCACTAGAACTTGAGAAGTACAAGCCTTTTGTAGAAAAATTTACTTATAGTTCAGAAAAATTAGAAATAATACTTAATAGTCAACGAGCTGTGTTCAATAGAGCTGGTTTAGGGTATAAACCTAAAAATAAGCAAAAACTCCTTAGTAATTTCTTTGTTAAAGCAGGAGAAAGCAAAACTAAGAAAATAACATGTTTTTGCTGTGAAACATTAGGACACAAAGCAAATGTATGTGATTATAGAAAAGAAAAAACTAAAAGAAAAATTAAAAGGATTTGGGTTCCAAAAAGAACCAACATTACTAACCATGAAGGACCCAAGAAGACTTGGGTACCTAAAATTGTATGATTTGCTTGTGTAGGAGTGTCTTGCAGCCAAGGTCGACAAAAATTATTGGTACTTGGATAGTGGCTGCTCAAGACGCATGACGGGTGACAAGGATCAATTCTTCACCCTTGAAGCTAAGAAGAGAGGTGCTGTGACTTTTGGAGACAATAACCAAGGTCACATCATTGGTATAGGTAAAGTACAAATTATCCCTTCAACCTTTATTGATAATGTTCGATATGTTGATGGTCTTAAGCATAATTTACTTAGCATTAGTCAATTGTGTGATAGAGATTTTGATGTTTTGTTCAAACCATCATTATGCATCATTACTAACTCAAATGACAATAGTTTAGTTTTTAAAGGAATAAGACGTGGGAATGTGTATGTTGTAGACCTTGAGGATCTTGCTAAATATAACCTATGTTTAGTTGTTAATGAAACTAAGGATAATGATGCTAGTTGGTTATGGCACCGTAAGTTAGGTCATGCAAGCATGGACACAATATCAAAACTAGTTAAAAGAGATTCCGTTATAGGTTTGCCAAAACTAAAGTTTGAAAAGAATAAAATATGTGAAGCTTGTCAATATGGCAAACAATCAAGGAACTCCTTTAAATCCATAAATTGTGTCTCTACCTCTAGACCTCTAGAACTACTACACATGGATCTATTCGGACCAACTAGAACCACAAGTCTAGGTGGAAATAAATATGGTCTAGTTATTGTAGATGATTATTCTAGATACACTTGGGTCATGTTCTTAGCTCATAAGGATCAAGCATTTTCAGTTTTTAAGAAATTTCATAAGGAAGTAACAAATGCTAGAGATACTTCAGTCATAGCAATTAGAAGTGACCATGGAACCGAATTTGAAAATCATTTATTTGATGAGTTTTGTAGTAAAAAGGGGATAACTCATAATTTTTCTGCACCTAGGATACCACAACAAAATGGAGTTGTGGAAAGGAAAAATAGAACTCTAGAGAAAATGGCTAGAACCATGTTATGTGAAAGTAACCTCCCTAAGTATTTTTGGGGAGAAGCCATCAATACCTCATGTCATATATTAAATAGAGTTTTATTGAGACCCATTATAAAGAAAACACCTTATGAACTTTGGAAAAACAGAAAACCAAAAGTGAACTATTTTCATGTCTTTGGATGTAGGTGTTTTGTTCATAATAATGGAAAAGATAATCTAGGAAAATTTGACTCCAAATCTGATGAGGGTATATTTTTGGGGTACTCTACAACTAGTAAAGCCTATAGAGTTTTTAATAAAAGAACCCTAGTTATAGAAGAATCTATACATGTTGTTTTTGATGATTCTAGTGATATCTCTTCTAGTAAGAAAGTTAATCTTGATGATGATGCTGAAATTCTTGAAGAAAAGATTGATGAGATGACATTACAAGATAATGAACAAAAATTAATTGGAAATGCATCATCAAGCCAAGAGGCTATTGTGGATCATGAGTTGACTAAGGCTTGGAAGTATGCTCACGGGCATCCTAAGGAATTAATTTTAGATGATCCATCTCAACCTGTTAGGACTAGAGCATCCCTTAGGAACTTAAATAATCATCTAGCTTTTGTCTCACATTTTGAGCCCAAACACATAGAAGAAGCTGAAAAAGATGTAAATTGGATAAATGCAATGCAAGAAGAATTAAACCAATTTACTAGAAACAAGGTATGGAATCTAGTTGAACGACCTTCTGAATATTCAATTATAGGTACCAAATGGATATATAAAAACAAACTTGATGAAAATGGAATTGTAATAAGGAATAAGGCTAGACTAGTAGATAAGGGGTATAATCAAGAAGAAGGTATAGATTTTGATGAAACCTTTGCTCCTGTAGCTAGACTCGAGGCAATTAGATTATTATTAGCATTTGCATGCTCTAAGGATTTCAAATTATTTCAAATGGATGTAAAAAGTGCATTTTTAAATGGGTATATTAATGAGGAGGTGTATGTAGAACAACCTCCTGGTTTTGAGAATCATCAATACCCTAATCATGTGTATAAACTGAACAAAGCACTTTATGGTTTGAAACAAGCACCTAGAGCATGGTATGAAAGGCTTAGCAAATTTTTACTAGAACATGAGTTCTCTAGGGAAAATGTAGATACAACACTGTTTCTAAAGAAGAAAAACAAAGATATGTTAGTAGTGCAGATTTATGTTGATGATATTATTTTCGGTGCTACTAACAATCGCCTCTGCGAAGAATTTGCTGACTTGATGCAGAGTGAGTTTGAGATGAGCATGATGGAAGAGCTGAACTATTTCCTTGGGCTTCAAATCAAACAATCTGAAGAAGGGATCTTCATCAATCAAGCTAAATACATCAAGGAGATGCTTAAGAAGTTTGATATGGAGGAAAACAAGTCAATCGGCACACCCATGAGCTCATCATGCAAATTAGACCAAGATGAATCAGGTAAATCTGTAGATCAAAAGTTGTATAGAGGTATGATAGGATCTTTATTGTATCTCACTGCAAGTAGACCTGATATCATGTTTAGTGTATGCATGTGTGCTAGATATCAGTCTAATCCTAAGGAATCTCGTCTAATTGTTGTCAAGAGAATCTTTAAATACCTAATAGAAACTAGAAATATAGGTTTATGGTATTCTAAAGAATCTAGCCTGAACTTAATAGGATACACAGATTCAGACTTTGCTGGTTGTAAACTTGATAGAAAAAGCACCAGCGGGTCATGTCAATTCCTAGGAGAAAATTTAATCTCATGGTTTAGCAAGAAACAAAACTCGGTTGCATTATCTACTGCTGAAGCTGAGTATGTTGCTGCCGGAAGTTGTTGTGCTCAAATCATGTGGATTAAACAACAACTTGAAGACTATGGCATTAAACAAGATAAAATTCCTATTAATTGTGATAATACAAGTGCCATTAATCTAACTAAAAATTCAATTCAGCATTCAAGAACTAAACATATTGAGATAAGACATCACTTCATAAGAGATCATGTACTGAATGGTGATGTGACACTTCAATTTATTTGCACTAATGATCAATTAGCTGATATCTTCACAAAACCCTTGAGTGAAGAGAGGTTTAGTGTGCTTAGGAGAGGATTAGGAGTGATTGATCCATCCTAGTAACATTCTCTTCTAGTTCATTGATTTTGATGATTAGATTGTGCTAAATATAAAGTTTCTCATCTATAATCATCAAATCAGATCATAAGTTAGTGATTGTCCCTTGGTTGGTACGAAAATAGCCTGATTTTTAGGTGCGTGCCAGAGTTCGAGTCGACTCGAGTAAGTTTCAGAGTCGGGTCATACGGGGGAGTCGACTCGCACATAGACGGGAGTCGACTCGAGGTCAATGGCAGCATAAGGGGAGTCGACTCGCACATAGACGGGAGTCGACTCGAGGTCAATGGCAGCATAAGGGGAGTCGACTCGCACATAGACGGGAGTCGACTCGAGGTCGATGACAGTATAGGAGGAGTCGACTCGCGCATATTTTGGAGTCGACTCAAGGTCGAGTCGACTCGCGACTTACTAGAGTCGACTCGAGGTCGGAATCCGAGGTTTTAACCCTAATCCAAGCGTTTAATCAACACTTCTATTCACCGCCTCCATTGTTCACAAACCCTAGAGCCGTCTCCTACATCGTCTCCGACCGTCGTTAGGGCTTTTTCGTCGACCTTCTTCCATCCCTTAGATTTTTACCCAATACCTAGGTCAAGGATGCCTCGGAAAACGGTTGTCCCAAGCCGGAAGAGGCCCCAACCCCCGACCGGTGCCGAGCGACGGTCCAAGGCTCGGAACGATCCCGTGAGGCCACAACCTCCGGTTCGTTCCCCGCCGAGGCCGGTTCCCTCGCGACCGTGCGCCGGGAAGGCGGTCTCCACCGGGAGATACGTCAACTTCGACTATCTCTCCTGGGAGGGCTTCACCATAGGAGATAGGTTGAGGGCCCAAGGTTTAGAGTTCTTTTGTTCATTAGATCTCCCCACATACCCAGGTCTAGTTAGGGAGTTCTATGGAACAGTGCATAGGGGCAATGGGGGGATACAGGGAACCGTAGCGGGTGTCCCTCTATTCATTTCGGAGGATGTCATTGCTCAAATCCTCCATCTTCCCCAAGTAGGGGTATCTCCTACTCATCCAGAGGATAGGACTGAGGCCCTTACGGCCATTTTAGGGAGTCCACCCCAGTCCCCACTCGATGAGGTGTCCGCTAGTTCACTGTCAGTTGAAATGCGGCTCCTCTTGAGTATCATCTCTAGGACCCTTTTTCCTAAGACCGGCCGCTTTGATTTTGTATTTGAGAGGGACCTAGCCCTTATGTTTTACATCCTTCAGGACACCCCTATTAACTTCCCAAAACTCATTTACAAATACCTATGTAAGCCACTAGACAGACCTAGGCTCACCCTTCCTTATGGGATGTTGTACACCCTGATCTTTAGGGAGTCCGAGATCCCCATTCCTGAGGGGGAACCCTCTCGCGCACTGCGATGGACAGATCGCATGGGTGAGGGAACCCTACACAGGATGGGATTTCATAAGGTAGAGGGAAACTGGGTAAGGAAACCATCCTCCTCCACACCTACCACTAGACGCTCCCCCAGTCCTGATCCAGATTCTGACTATCCCACCTTTCCCTCCACCTCAGTACCATCCACCTCAGCCGGACCCTCCTCCTCAGCTCCACCCACTCAGCCGATGGAGGTCCGAATTTCTCCTGAGCAGCTCCGGGAGTTGCGGCAGGAGATTGTACAGGATCTTCGGGACGACCTGCTGAGGGAGCTCCGAGGTCCAGCCACTGCCCCTTCTTCTGCGTTAGTTCCCTCCTTATCAGCCGTGACCGAGATGACGGCTCATCTGAGGGAGGAGATCTTCAACGTCAGGAGCCTGATACAAGCCCAATTCTCCAACATGAGCGATGTCACAAGCAACACAAGACAAATGCGAGATGACATCCGACACGACATGGGCAGCCTGAATCAGGGGGCCGAGCGCTTGGCGAATGTGTTGATCGCCAAGCTGGATACACTTCAGGAGACTCTGACTGAGCTCTCCACGACGCACAGTCGGGCCACCTCGGCCATTATCACCCAGCTAGGGAACGTCACGGATGGGGTCAATCTCCTAATGGAACAATCGAGACTGAGCAGAGGAGCCACATCCTCGAGGAAGCCCTAGCTTATTCTGTTTACTTTGATATGTATTTACTGCTTTACTTATTGTATTCACAAATGTACTTACATATACATCAATACAATGAGTAGACAATTCTCTTCAATTTTGTGCACATTGATCTCTACTTGCTTGTGTGTTCTACTCACTTCCTTTTTGATACGATGACAAAAAGGAGGAGAAATATATTTAATAGATATGTAAAAGGAATCAATGAAAATCAATAAAAAGAAAAACTTTTAAAACACACAATAATTTGTTCTTAGTGGATTCGATACCTCGAGGCTCATTATCTCTCTGTTGGGGCTCCTAATGGAGTAATCTCCAGAATCTATTCAAGGGATATTCGGAGATTAGTTGAGTCACACTCAAGAACAAATTGGCAGATTTTTCTTCTAAAAACCAAAAATTTAAGTTCAAAAGCTTCAATGCACTAAAAGAAAATTCAGAGAATCAAAACAAAGTTGAATGCATGTGTTGAGGGGGAGAATCTGAATTTTTAAGAAAGCAAAATCATTAAATATATATAAGCCAAACAATTGATTGCATGACATGAAGGCTTATATAATTCCAAATGAAAGGGGGAGCTTTAACTCCAAAATTTATTGTTTCACACCTTTCAAGTTTGGATAAATTAAATAACCAGACACTTGAATTCATTTTAAAATTTCATTATAAAGTTCCTTGTTTGTTGAGCAATTCACTTTACATATACTCAATGTTTTGTCATCATCAAAAAGGGAAAGATTGTGGAGTGATTGATTATAACCCTATTTGATTTTGATGAGCTCAAAGCATTTGAGTATATCTTATGTTTACTAATGAATTCGATCTAGTGTTTCAGTGAAAATCTTATATATTTATGGTTAAGTGCATCTAGATTTGGTTCAAGATATTTTGGATAAGTTAAGAAGTCAAGTTGAACCAAAGTCTGAGACTCGAGTCGACTCCGGGATATTACGAGTCGACTCCAAGCGTATCAGAAGCACTGGCACAGGCTCGAGTCGACTCCGGAACGTTATGAGTCGACTCCGACTGAGAACAGACAGACGAACAGAAAGACCCAACTCAAAACCTGTCAGTGAGTCGACTCCTGAAGAGCGCGAGTCGACTCCGATACTTGCCGAGTCGACTCCGGAGTAGTATGAGTCGACTCCAGTGAGTTACAGACAGAAAGACAGAGAAGTCATTTTGGACCCTGAGAGCCGAGTCGACTCCTGAGGAACGCGAGTCGACTCCGATGGTTGGCAGGTCGACTCCAAAGAAAGCGAGAGTCGACTCTCAATGTTATACAAGGCAAAAGTCAGAGAGCTACTTTCGGACACTGAGAGCCGAGTCGACTCCCGCAAAGCCCGAGTCGACTCTGAGACAGCGCGACCCCAAAAAGACAGAAAACAGTATTGCTGTCTCTGAGACGCGAGTCGACTCCAAGACAGTTCGAGTCGACTCCAAGGCAGCGCTACTCCAAAAAGACAGAAGACTGTTTTTCGGATACTAAGAGCCGAGTCGACTCCGGAACAGTTCGAGTCGACTCCAAGACTGCACGAGCCAAAAGACAGAAGATCGGGAGTTCGGGCTCTGAGCGCCGAGTCGACTCCCAGAATTTCCGAGTCGACTCGAGTGAGCAAAGTTGAAGAATACCTCTATGGATTCCTTGGAATGAGTCGACTCCAAAAGGGCCAGGTCAGCTCCAGATTTTGGAGAGTCGACTCCGGGTTAAGACGAGTCGACTCCCAGTCGAGAAGACCACTTTAATTCAAATCCGGAACAGTTGCCGAGCCGACTCCAGAAAAGCATGAGTCGACTCCTGCTACAGCCGAGTCGACTCCAGATCGCGCGAGTCGACTCCGATCCCAACGGACACATTGTCAGGATGTGCAGAATGTGCAGAACGGCTAGTAAAGTGTGTCTAACGGCTAGTTTCCGTGGGGAATGGCTTAAATAGCCACAGAGGACTGTAGCAAAGCATAGAAGAAACATTCCTTTTAAAGAAAACACAATAACTTCATCTGCCAAAGGAATTTCAACGAAAAGAAGGAAGAGGACCATTAACTCCATTCAACCAACTCTTCCCAGCATTAAAAGAAGTCTCCTTCAGCCTTCAAGTCTTCAAGACATTCAAGAGGAGACCCAGAGTTCAAGAAGTCCTCCTCTACTTCATCATAAACTTGTTTGAGGACTCTTAACTTTTCTCTTATTTATATCGCTGTATATCTGCTTTTTAGAAGCTCAATTTTTCTGTTTGTCTTTGTTCAAACCGTTTGGTATTTACTTGATTCAATCAGGGGATTGAATCAAGGGTGTATAGGTTTGTTGGTGAGCCTAGGTTGAAACCAACGTGTAAGGGTTCGATTGTGATCCCGGAAAAACAATCGGGAGGTTCTAGTCGGTGAGCCTGGAAAAACCGACCGAGTTCGTTGTGACCTCGTAAAACAACAAGTTGGGTTGTGAGCTTGTAAAACAACCGGCTGTAATCCGAGGGATTATAGTGAATTCCCAAGTGAGGCTTGGGGAGTGGACGTAGGAGCAAGGGTTAGCTCCGAACCACTATAAATTTCTTGTGTTTGTGATTGCTCTGTTGTTTCTTATCTTCATTTCATTCACAGCACATAGCATCTAATTAATCAACTTGCAAAAGGTGTTAATTAGTATTTCATAAATCATTTAATTGTAATAATTATTTTAAAACCCAATTCACCCCCCCCCCCTCTTGGGTTGTCTATCTGGGCAACAGAAGAAGAAGAAGAAGGAGAAGAAACTTCTTCTTCTCTCCCTCTCTTGGTCGGCCACCATCGCCGGCGACTGCAACAGTGGCGGCCGGCGATGGTTCGGCCAGTGGTGATGTCGGGTTGGGGAAGGAGAGGGCACAGCCACCATGGTTGTTGCCCTTGGATCAAAAAGGATTTGAGGGAGGGAGATGTATTCCCAACCATGAAGAGAGAGGGATCATCCCTTTCTTTTGGTCTCTTCATCGGGACCGGCCATCATCGCTGGCGTGGCAGCGGCCACGGCTGGCGACGACATAGACCGGTGGTACAGGATGGGAGTCGGGCCACCCCGACTGCCCTAAATTTGAGGGATTGAGATGTTTGGGGACCTGGTGATGGACCCCATAGTAGATATGAATTATGGTTTAGAATATTTAAATATTAAATAATTTAGTTTGTGATTTATAATTGATGTTGTAGGGGAAGAGTCAGCGGTGCCAGGAGGTTTTGATTAGGGGACTCAGCACCCCAGCTCGTAGATTGTGATCCGGATCTGTATTTGTGTCAGTCTACAATTTCAGTAAGAATCCTTGTATGCTAATCCTACATGATACACATATTTTTGCACTATATATGTTTGATATGCTATGATCCAGACAAACCAAAATAGTTTTATATTTAATTATATTTTGATCGTGTTGGCTTGTGGTTGGTAGTGTTATGGATGCATGTATGTGTATAACTTATACCTGCATAATTGAATTTATGGATGTGGTGGTATGGACTAACCATGTTATAGTGATTGCTCTGTCACGGGCCGGAAACGTGACCATGGTTAGTCTAGACTGGATATAAGATGGAAAAAGGAATTGATGTGTGTGTGTGAATTGATTAAATGAACAGGAACTTTGGGCTTATCTCGTTATTATTGATTGCCCCATCACAGGCTGGAAATGTGATATTATCGATTACCCCATCACAGGCTGGAAATGTGATACTATCGATTGCCCCGTCACAGGCTGGAAATGTGACACTATCGATTGCCCCATCACAGGCCGGAAATATGATACTATCGATTGCCCCGTCACGGGCCGAAAACGTGACCGGGATGTAGCCCAAAGTCGGAAAGATAATTGATCCGGATCAAGTTAATATAGAATGAAAAGAAAAAGCATTGAAAACAGTAATGAAGGTTTATGAGCTATGATATGCTATATCATTCTTGTGTGACTGGACTTTTATTGATGTTTGATGTACATACTTATATTGATTATTTGAGTCTTTTGGAAACTGTTTATGTTTTCATGAAATGTGCATCGATTTATCGTGGTTTTTTAAATCTATATTATTATTGTGTTGGTGTGGATGTGTAGGGGTTCTTACAGGGCTGTAAAGCTCACCCTCCTTCTTTTTATTTTCTCTTTTCAGAATTGCAGGATGCATAAACATAGATGGGTTGGGCGCGGAGCGCGAGTATCAAAGTTATTAGCTAGTTAGTTTATCTTTCTTTGATGTCGATGTCGATGAATATTTGAAGATCTTGTAATTGAACTAATTTGTTTATTTGGACATGTCGAACTTGTCTATTTGAATTACTAAATTTGTTGTGGATTTATTGAAATTTTTGTTAATAATAGGCCTTGCATGATCTTTAGGGCACTGCTCTAGGGCTCATGCGGCCGGTCGCGTACCGGACCCGGGTGCTGGGTTCGGGGCGTGATAGTATGTGCTCGAGCCAAACACACACGTTTATCTTTTTCATTGAATAAATTTTGCAGTCCTTTTATTTTTCATCGAATTTATTGTGATATTTGGGGGGGTTATTCCACACCATCTAATTCTGGCGCTCACTATTTTTTCACTATTGTGGATGATTATTCACGGGCTACATTGGTTTACTTAATGCGCCTGAAATCCGATACTTACAGTTGCCTTCAACACTTTCAAGCTCATGTTAGAAATCATTTTCAATGTCTTATTCAAAATATTTGCATAGACAATGGTCAGGAATTTTTATCCACTAAAATCCAAAACTTTTTTTCATGAACATGGGATCTTTCATGAGCGCACATGTGTTGAAACACCCCAAAAAATAGTGTTGCCGAACGAAAACATCATCATCATCTTAATGTGGTGCATTGTTTAGGTTTTTAGGCACATCTTCCCAATTTCTTTTTGGGGCGAATGCATCTTACATGCTACTTACCTCATCAACTGCACACTGTCACCTAGTCTTAACCATCAAACACCTTATGACCTCCTCTTCAATAAACCACCATCTTACATGAACCTACGTATTTTTGGCTGCTTATATTACACTCAAACTCTTCGCACTCATCGTGATAAATTCTCCCCTCGTGCCTTCCATTGTGTCTTCTTAGGATAAATGTTTCACCACAAAGCATATCGGGTATATGACTTGGAAAACAAACATATCCTTATTTCATGAGACATCACCTTCCATGAAAACATTTTTCCTTTTCAACACATGAACCTGTCCAATTCACCTACTTCTGTTCTACCCTTTTTCGTTCCTGAACATATGCCTCCACTTGATTCCCTTTCAACAACTTCATCCACGTCTTCCAACCATACCAACTCATCCCTGCCTCCTCTCGCCCTTGCTCCTGCACCACAGGTTCCTCCCGTCCCTCAATCTCGCCCTCAACGTACCCATAAGCATCCCACCTACCTTCAAGACTACATATGTCCCACTCTCCCATCCACATCCTCTACGGCTTTACCAACTCATCAGCACTCCTCAGGTACGATTTGTTCTTTGTCTTCTTTCCTTTCGTATCATCGTTTCTCTAACAATCATTTGGCTTTTCTATCTGCTCTCTCTCGTCACACTGATTCTACCACTTACTCTCAAGCCGTGTGTCACCCTCGTTGGAGTGACGGACGTATGGCTGCTAAAATTCAAGCCTTAAAAGCTAATCACACACGGACCCTTCAATCCCTTCCTCCTGGCAAAAGGCCCATTGGTTGCAAGTGGGTATTCAAAACTAAGCTTAAGGCTGATGGACCCATTGAGCGTTATAAAGCTCGCTTGGTCGCTAAGGGCTACACTCAGGTTGAAGGACTTGATTATCAAGACACTTTTGCTCCCGTTGCAAAATTAGTTATAGTACGTTGTGTTCTTGCCGTCGCTACTACCCGCAATTAGTTTTTTCATCAATTAGATGTCAATAACTCCTTTCTCCATGGCGATTTGACTGAAGAGGTCTATATGCTTCCTCCACCGAGTTATTGCAGGCAAGGGGAGACCCATGTTTGTTGCCTTCGCAAGTCTCTTTACAGTCTCAAGCAGGCGTCTCGCAATTGGTTCTCCAAGTTTTCTTCAGTTTAATTTCTACTAGGTTTCGCCATTCTCAGGCTGATCACTCATTATTTACTCTCTCGCATGGTTCCTCTTTTATTCTTGTTCTAGTTTATGTCGATGATCTCCTTCTTACAGGCAATGATATTTTCCTTATCACCAAGTTCAAGACTTTACTTGCCTGCCAATTCAAAATCAAGGACCTTGGCACATTGAAGTATTTCCTTGATCTTTAGGTTGCTCTCTCCCTAGTTGGTATTTTTCTTAATCAGTGCAAGTATGCCTTAGATATCCTCACTGATGGTGGACATTCGAGTGCTCGTCCTGTTCACTTTTCGATGGAACAACATCTCAAGCTCAATGACATTGATGGTGCTCTCCTTTCCAATCCAAGTTTTTATCGTTTTCTAATGTGTTGATTGATTTACCTTACCATCACCCGCCCTGGCATTGTCTTTCCAATGAACATTCTTAGTCAATTCATGCATCAACCCAGACATCCGCACTACAATGCTGCCATCTGCATGTTGCGCTACATCAAGTCCTCACCAGGACAAGAGGTTTTCTTTTCTGCCACCAACACTCTCCAAGTTTCTGCATACTCTGATTCTGATTGGTCTAGTTGTCCCTTAACTTGGCATTCGACCACTGATTTTTTCATTCAACTTGGCACCAGTCCTATCTCTTGTTGCACCAAGAAGCAATCCACTGTGTCACGCTCCTCTTAATTTGTCCCTTAATTTGTATTATATACTATTGTTCATGCAACATGAATAATCAACATAAAACTTCTCTTCTTTGGTGCCTCTCGTTACCACTCTTATCAAATATGATTATCCTTTCTTTCCTCGAGGGAGAACAATAAAAACCAGGAATCTGATTGTCATTTGCTCATAACTGTCACAAGTAATGATAAGTTTAGGACCTAATATTTGGCATCCATTTTCTAGGTTTTTTTTTCCCTCTATGAACTTGTTGGTTTGCCTCAAATAATTGTCTGAAGTTCCTTACCGATCCCAAGTATCTGAGAAAAAGCTGGTTGATTATAGTTATAATAAATGAGTTCTTGATCAGAAAATTACATACAGAGGGTCAACGAAACTCTAGATCCTAGTTTTAAAATCAACTGAAGCTCATTAGCAACTTGGGCCCACGCCACAGCTGTTTTCATGGATAGCATAATTTCCATCATGCTTCCTCAGTTGAACTTTTCTAATGGTCGGTCACATGCAACTATGCAAGTGCCGAGAGATGGACCTTTGAAATATGGAAAAAGATTCGAGGCTTTCCGCCCTTGACGGTGGTCTACAATTTCCACCGCTCGAGTCTGGAGTCTTCGTCGCATCTGAGGCGGCTATATTAGTTATATAGTCCTTATGTTTCTATCCTTCAAAAACAGAATTATCAAAGCAAGGGTGTATTTATTGAAAATATGGTAGATATATGATGAGTCCTTCCGGTTGATAAGTGCACTCATGTTTGTTAATCATGTACTCCCTCTAGACCGAAGGTGTAATTGTGTAAATTATATAAAAGTGAGTTATTTAAATCTTGCCGACCAGAAATAAAGTCCTTTCTCATGATAAATTTGCTCCGATTTATTATTTCTATACTTTTTTTCTTTTTTTTTTTTTTTTTTTTTTGTAGAAACGGCATTTCATATAACTCTAACTTGAGTACATCCAGCCATATCAAAGGAAAGCAAAGAGTAAAAGGTGGGAGGAAAACTATAACTGGGAGGAAAGCATTTCTATACTCCTTTTTCGGTCCCCGAGAACTATAACTGGTGTCATCTTTACCGGAAGGAAAAGCGAAGTTGCTATCCAAACAATTCGCGCCTATTTGTCACTGGTGCTCCCGGTCTCATGAGAGGGCCTCCTTGTCGTCCGCCTTGGCTGTTGGAGCCGACTCCCCTTCCAAATCTAAGATCATCGGCCAATGGTCATGCATTACCAAACCTACCTCTGGGTTGTGGGACACCATGGACCGTGACCAAGATAGCGCGTTGACTCTGCCTTATTCCTGAAAAGTCTTTTTCCTTGTTCTGTTTTTCTCATCTTCTTGATCCTATCAACTTTCATGATCAAATTTCCCTATCGCTAACCCATTTCGTCCCACCA
Organism: Phoenix dactylifera; assembly: GCF_009389715.1. Lineage (NCBI taxonomy): Eukaryota > Viridiplantae > Streptophyta > Magnoliopsida > Arecales > Arecaceae > Phoenix > Phoenix dactylifera. The sequence goes on along the minus strand of NC_052395.1, from coordinate 21,877,902 downwards.
TCTTCGGTGAGAGGCATATCTACTCTTCGTATCGGAGCCTCATCTTCGTTTATCCAATCATGGCCTGCAAAAGAAGCTGTGCCGTGCTTCTTTTTCTCATGTTTATTACCATGTTTTCAGCTGAATTCTCTCACTCAACAGACACTCTACTGCCAACCCAATCCATAAGAGATGGACAGACACTTGTGTCTGCCGGCAACACCTTCGAACTCGGTTTCTTCAGCCCCGCCAATTCGAGCACCCGCTATCTTGGCATATGGTATCACCAGATTCCGGAACAGACTATAGTATGGACTGCAAATAGAGACAGTCCGGTCACCGATACCTCCGGTTTGCTTACGTTCAGCGATAACGGGGATCTGATGATCTTCGATAGCAGAGGGAGTTCATCAACAGTAGCTTCTGGTTCTGGAACAAATAACAAGGCACTCACCATCTTGGATTCAGGCAATCTTGTTCTGAGGGACGCCAATAATTTATCACGGATCTTCTGGCAGAGTTTTGATTATCCTACCGACACTCTCCTCCCTGGCATGAAGCTTGTTTGTAGGGATGGGCTAAACCGGTTGCTGACCTCATGGAAAAGCTTCGATGACCCTGCCCCTGGGAATTTTTCTTTTGGGATCGATCCCAATGGCACGGCACAACTCTTGTACTGGCAGAAGGGGAATATCTACTGGACAAGTGGGGTTTGGAACGGCCGGGAATTCAGCCTTGCTCCAAAGTTGGCCGGCACAATGAATTTTGAATTTGTTACCAGCAACGATGAATCATACTTCACATACCATGTCAAACATGAAGGCATCATTTCAAGGTTTAGAATGGATATTTCAGGGCTAATCGAGCAACTGACTTGGCTAGAGGAATCTCAAGAATGGATCCTGTTCTGGTCGGAGCCAAGACCCCAGTGTGATGTGTACAATCTATGCGGCTCTTTTGGAGTCTGCAATGACCAAAGCTCGCCCTTCTGTCACTGCTTGGAGGGCTTTGAGCCAGCGTCTTTGGCAGATTGGACCAATGCAGATTGGAGCCAAGGGTGCATCAGAAAAACCAGCTTGCAATGCAACAAGGCTGGAGGAGAGAAGGATGCGTTTCTTGACATGACTCATGTGAAGTTTCCCGCAGATCCAGTTAATTTGGATATTGGAAAGCCTGAAGAATGTAAAATGGCCTGTTTGAATAACTGCTCATGTAATGCATATGCTTTTTCCAAAGACTGTTACTTGTGGTACGGGGACCTTAAAAATCTGCGGGAAAATGGCACGGACATTGGAGTTGGAACTCTTTATCTTCGCCTTGCTGCATCTGGAGGTGCAAAGCAAATGCCTAATGCTTTAAATTATAAATTAGCTGTCGCTAAACTAGATCTTCAAGGTTTGCTTGGACATGGACACATAGCACAAGGTTGACTTGAACAATCGGCTTCAACCAAATTTTTTACTTCAAAATAAAATGTTATTTAGATTGATCATTTATGGTAGCTAATTCAAGCTTGGTTTGATTTTGAACATTATTGAAATAAATGATATAAACAGATAAAATAGTCTTTCTTTCAAATGCATGGCAAAAAACGGCGAAGAGGCATCTCTTGATTATTATCACTGTAACAGCATCTTTCACATTGTTCATTGTATGCTTGCTGGTTTGTTTTCTGAGGATAAAAAGGCGGCGAAGAGGTAACGTTTGCACAAAATTATGGGTTACATTACTTAGGCACATATAGCTAAAACAAAAATACTTTTTCGGGCATACAAATTAGGAATCAAGAGACCGTATGAGAAGCAATCTTTATTCACAATGAGCAATGGCATAGCTTGGGGAAACTGAGGACAAGGGTGGTCCAGAGTTCTCGTTGTTCCATTTCTCTCGCATAGCAGATGCCACGAACAACTTCTCAGCTGAAAATAAACTTGGAGAGGGCGGGTTTGGACCCGTGTATAAGGTAAGATTTATGAAGCAGTCTCATTACCATAAGAAAATAGGAATTCCTAAAGACCATATATTTTCCGCATCACCGTACCTTTGTTATTATCTTGCTTTCTACCATTATTTGCATCATCCGTGTAGGATCACCCAGAATTTACTAGTCTTCATCCTAATTAAGGATGAACGATATCAGTTAACAGAAGTAGGTGACAGGTAAATATGCACATCCCTGTTTCAAACTGAGCTCATTTTGAACTCAGGACCTGTTGTATCACTGGTTTGCGTTAAACTAATTGGTAAAAACCATAATTGTCTCCAAGTGTTTCTTTAGTCTTGTCCTCTTAGCCTTGAAATATGAAAACAACTTTGCAAGTTCGCTCTATGTATATCTATCTAGTTAAGAGATGCCTTATTTCAGGGCCAACTGCCAGAGGGGCATGAGATAGCAGTAAAAAGGCTAGCTGCACACTCAGGACAGGGACTGGTGGAGTTTAAGAACGAAGTTCTTCTTATAGCCAAGCTTCAGCATAGAAATTTAGTGAGGCTTTTGGGTTGCTGCATGCAAGGAGAAGAGAAGATATTGATCTATGAGTACATGCCAAACAAAAGCTTGGACTTCTTCCTTTTTGGTTTGTTATCGCTAGTAACTCGCTATGTTAACTTTTCTGTGTTCCTCTCTTGGGAAATGTATGACTGTTCTGAATCATGTTTTACTTAGATGCGGCCAGAGGAGCACTATTGGACTGGGGCAGGCGCTTGCAGATCATTGAAGGGATTGCTCAAGGCCTTCTTTATCTTCACAAGCATTCTAGACTGCGAATCATCCATAGGGATATGAAAGCCAGCAACATTCTCCTGGACGCGGATATGAACCCTAAAATATCTGATTTTGGCCTGGCTAGAATTTTTGCCTCAAATGAAACCCAAGCAAACACAAACAGAATAGTTGGCACATAGTAAGTATATTCCAGTTCTACGAATGCATAAGACAGCAGGGTTGCAATGTTGTTACTGACAAATGAGATATATATGGCTTAATTTTGTTTTTCAGCGGCTACATGTCTCCAGAGTATGCTGCAGAGGGTCTTTTCTCTATCAAGTCTGATGTCTTTAGCTTTGGAGTCTTGCTTTTAGAGATTGTAAGTGGAAAGAGAAACGCTGGATTTCATCAATATGGCAACTCTCTTAACCTCCTAGGATTTGTAAGTATCCAAGCCTATAAATACTATCATCATTGCCTCTTTTTTTTTTATTTAGAGCAACATCCATTTGTTCTCCTATCTCAAAAACATCAAGTTGTTCTCTCATCAGCTAATTAGTGGAATTGTGTCAGGCATGGGAGTTATGGAAAGAGGGTAAATGGTTGGAGCTTATAGATCCAACATTAGCTGATGAGTGTCCCAGACATGAGATATCAAGATGCATTCATGTGGCACTAATGTCCGTGCAAGATAACGCCACTGACCGACCCACTATGTCGGATGTGGTTGCTATGCTTGCTAGAGAAAGTTCAGCCTTTCCAGATCCTAAACAGCCTGGTTTCTTCACTGTTAGAATTGCAACCGAAGGAGATTTACCATCAAAAATGGACGGAAGCTGTTCTCCAAATAATCTAACCATCACGTTTCCAGATGGTCGGTAGTACGATTTCAGTTTTGTAATTCTATTACATCAACCTAAATGCAAGTGGGAACACCACCAACGAAGAAAAGCTTGAATGAGTTGCAAAATCGTAAATTCCTGATAATGATGGTGCCTGTGTAATTGTGCGAGTCGCAAGTGAGTCCATGGTTCATCATTGAAGGTTTCAGTTCAATGTAGGCACAGATTTCAAATATGTGTGTTATATCTTGGAAACAATCTGCTGGAGATCTTTGCCTAATAGCCTACCTACAAAAGAGAAAAGAAAAAAAAAACAAATAGTCAAACAAAGAATGAAATCATAGTTCAAATCATCAGGGATGTGCGGACACTTGGCATTAGAAAGGTGTTTGAATGCATATAGGTGCATTGAACATTATACTTCGTATGTTCCTTCTGTGGCCAAGATTTCTTTGCCGAGCTCTTTAGATTTCCAACCTCAAGTTCCAGGGCACCATGGACCAGGGCTGAAACAGCATGCTCCTTTAGCTTCAGGAACACAATAGAAAATAGCAAACCTGGCCCCTGTCAAGCTAATCACTTGCCGCAAAAGGATAACCAACCAATGGATGTTCTATTTTTCTGTTTCTCATGATCCTAACCATGGTTATGATTAAATTTCCCTATTGTTAATGCATTTCACCACATCATCTTCTACGAGAGAGACATAATCCTTCTATAAGAACTTTCCCCTTTCTGCTTCCTGCTTTTGTTTCTTAACATAACCAAATTTTCGACTTTTTTTATTCACTCAATCAGACAGTGCTGCTGCATAACTTGCCTTTCTAAAGTACTATAATAAAATCGTCATTAGTTGAAAAAATTACATATGTATGCATTTGAAATGCCAAAAACCCTTTGACTGCATTTCTCAAGTAAACCTGCCATGGATCTCCTGGCTCACACCAAGTTCAATAAATGACTACAACTGGTAGCCTCTATTTCTCTCCAATGTCAATTACAAGTGGATTTAGTTACTATATGCAATTTGAGGGATCAATTTACCTCTACCGACCCCTTATATGCTTCCCCTCCCCCCTCCCCCCCCCCACCCCCCCCAAAAAAAAAAAGAAAAAAAAGAAAAAGAAAAAAAATCATCCATTAACAGTTAAAATTTTCATATTATCCACACTAAAACTCTACCTTATTAGGCATCTGACACTAACTGCCTGTAATCTAGTGGTACAGAGAGCTATATCCTTAAAACCTTATATGCTGTGCGACCTGAAAAAAATGGGATCACATAATTATGATTTTTTTTTAGCTTACATAGTTTCAAACCTGTTGCATCAAAAAAGAAGCCAACAAATTTACAAATCTAGCCCTGTTGGTCTGGAAGGAAGTCAGTTACCTTATAAACTGGCCCAAAACCACCCACTCCTAGTTTATTTGAAGCAGAGAAATTTTTTGTTGCTGTTGTGCTATGATAGTGATGTTGAAGGAAGAACAATCTGAGCCTTTCTTCGAGCATGTCCTTTCTCTTCCTACAATTGTTAATTAACAAATATTAGGGAGAACATTGAACACTGGCCTTTCTCCATGAATGGTAACATATCAAGGCACCTAATAGAAGTGCCATGAATGCAGCTTCCACCGAAATTACTATAATTACCACCTTCTTCTCTTCATTATCTGCATCAATTAACCATGTCTAAGCAAATGAAGAATTAAAACAAGTTTTCCACCCTAAAATTAGCAATTATATCGTTATAACTGCTAAGGGGAGTACCTTGGTTTATGGCTTCATAGTTTCCACATAGAGTTTGTTCAGGAATTCTTTAGTGTCGCTTTTTTCAAGATGCAGACTACTTACGACTGCTCTAAAGCAATCACAGACCTCTACAGAGTGCAAGTAGTTTCTATGACTTTTGAGCTGCATTTAAAGGAACTTTTTTTAGCCACTAATGTAAAATGAACAGCAATGTGTAATGATCTACTAACAATATGAAGAAATCAGATGGGGATCCAGGTGATAGATGAAGTCACCAAGTAAAGCACTTCAAAGTGCAGGTAAATGATATTGATAAGAAGAAGGAACAAAGCACATAATTGAATTATACTTCTCAATGTGTGGCCAAATATTTTCTTTTGATGTAGTTGTTACATTGGGTTGCTTTCCATAACCTATTCCAGGTCTGGTTGCCAGAGGGGCAGGAGATAGCAGTTAAAAGGCTTTCATTCCATTCAGGATAAGGACTACTAGGTTTGAGAATGAAATTCAGCTTATAGCCAAGCACAGAAATTTGGTAATACTTTTGAGTTGCTGCATTCAAGGAGAAGAGAAGATACTCATCTATAAATACATGCCAAACAAAAGCTTGGTTTTCTTTCTTCCTCCATGGTTTGTTATCAGATAAACAAACTACTTCAGCTCTTCAACTTTCTGTATTCCTCTTCATCAATTTGTGTAAATTCTGTCCCACATTATCTTGATGTTGCCTGGACTCAACCAGAGGAGCACTTTTAGACTGGGGTAAGCGCTTCCACATCATTGAATGAATAGCAAGAACTTCTTTATCTTCACAAGCACTCTCAGCTGTGAATTGTCCATAAGGATCTGAAAGCCAGCAACATTCTCTTGGATGATGTCTGATGTCTTTAGCTTTCGTGTGTTGCTTGAAGAGATTATAAGTGGAAAGAGATGCCGGCTTTCATCAGCATGGCAACTCTCTTAACTTCCTAGGCTGTGTGAGTGTCAGAGCTGATCGACACCTTTTTATTACCTTTTCTTCCTAAAACAAAATCTAGTTATAACTTATCAGCCAATAGTGTGACGGAATTGTCAGGCATGGAAGATGGTAAGTGGTCGGAGCTTATAGATTCATAATTAGCTGATGAATGTCCCAGACATGCGGAAGCAAGATGTATTCACATGGCACTAATGCGTGTGCAAGAGCATGCCACTGATTGACCCACCAAGGCAAATGTTATTCCTATGCTTACTGGTTAAAGTGCAGCATTGCCAGATCCAAAGCAGCCTGGTTTCTTCACTGCTAGAATTTCAACTGAAGGATATTAAACATAAAAAATGAATAGAAGCTTTTGTCCAGAAGATGTGACCATCACACTTCCAGATGGTCGGTAGTACTATTTATATTTAGATTTATCAATTATACAGAACAGAACATCAATGTAAATGCAAGTGAGAATACCACACCAATGAAGAAAAGCTTGCATGAACTGCATGAATCCTTAACTCCTTAAAATGGTGGTGCATGTGAGTCCACCAATGAGTTAATAAATGGTTTATCAGCAAAGGTGCAGTTCTATTCGGGCACAAAAAGATTTCAAATAAGAACATCGTGAAAAAAAATTAAGCTACTAGCCTATGAGCAAGCTGTGCGAAAAACCGCTTCTTTTTTCCAGTTCCGGAACTTGGTCGAAATGGGGTACAACAGATTACTAGAAAAGCATGCCTTACATCCATGATCCCTAGAAGCTCTTGTAACCATGCCGCAGCTAGGAAACTATTTTCTGGAGATCTTCTTCTGTACCCTACGGAAAAAAATGTAGCTCAAACCATTAAGATTTGTGGCTTCTAGCCATTATTGATCATATAAATTTGGAAGCAACGCAGGTGTTTGAATGCATATAATAAAGATTATCATTTGCTAGTAACGATCAAGATACTTTGTAAAAATATGCTTTCTTTATTTGGGAATATTAAGTTTAGAACATAAATTTCTTAGATTGGCATCAGTTTTCTGTGACATCATATCTCGGTTTCTATTAAGCTGGTTTGTTTTCGTCAGTTTCCAACTAAGAAATTCATTCTCTTCTTCTTCCCGCAATTGATTTTGCAAAGTGGAGCAGCATAATTGGAAAATTACAGATGAAGGGAGAGGGAGAAAAGTCACACTTACAAGCTCAAAGAAAGTGAAACTTCCTGTTATCAACTTGTACGATGAAAACATTCACACCATAGGCTAAAGGTCTGCTACCTATACATACCATGACGACGAGCAACACTAAAATATGGCTGAGTCTTATCCTAATTGGTTGGTTAGTGTCTCATACATGTTATATACTTTCTCATTGTTGGTGCCTTACAAGTGAATCCCTCTATATGGAACCCCATATATTATGGAATGAGAATCAGGGATTCCATGAGGTTCATGACTGCAATGGGCTTATAAGAATCTTGATAACTGATGATGAAAATTGGAGAAAAAGGCCTCACGCTAGACTTAGGCACAAGCCCCTACAACTTCCACAAAAAGAAGTCTCAAAATCTACACCAATAAGCACAAGAAGTCACACTTCTAGTTTTCTCAAGAGCACCAAACTTGCCATTGTCAAACATGTGACCTGCTCCAAGTTTATACCACTTAAATATAGTTTTCTAGTAAATGCACACAAACATACACACAAGTAAAATAGATCTCGCATGCATTGCAGCTAATGTAAGATTATAGATGAAAAGATGACATATAAAAGAAATTGTTATGGTACCAAAATCAGCAACCCTTTTTAAGGGCATTAACTGCACTAGCATTTGGCATGAGTAAATGAATGTGGTGCTCTAAGTTTGTGGCCAGCACCATATCAACACTTCATCTTCGAGCTACATGTATTTGAATGGTTGTATATGCACTCCTTATCATTAGTGCCTTGGGCCACTTTTGAATGGTATCTTCCATTTTAGGCACCTAGCATCAACACCTATGACTCCCAAGATAGCACCTGGTGACAAGATATCTTAGAGGACTATTGAAATTTACCATGTTTGATGCCGGACAGCAGGGGAGGGAAGAAAGAGAGAAGAAGAAATAGAGAAGAAGAGAGGAGGGAGGAGAAAGAAAGAACTAGGCTTCATACCTAGCCCTGCCCAGAGCTTCATGCCAAAAGAAAAGAATCACAATTTCATTCATAGCATACCCTAACCGGTGTATGGTCCAACATATTTATAAGACCCGAAAAATGCAAAAAGACCCCTAAAAAAAATTAATCTCATAAAGACCCTCGAAGATAACAAAATACCAAAATAAGCCCTAAAGGCTGTCAAATAACAAAATACCCTAATAAGCCAAAATAACATAAAATCACTCCAAAATAAAAATAAACTGGCTGGACCATCCTGCGGCGCCTGTAGACCCGAGTGATGGGTGACTCAGCGAAAGCGGCTCGGTATAGCTCTGGTAGTACTCCAATAGGTCTGGGTCAACCCGCTAAAGCTACTCGCGTGTGATCCAAGTGGAGTTGGATTCTAGTTGTCCTCGCCAATGAACCAAAAAGCGTTGGATCCTCCATCACTAGTAAAAATCGTTTGATCGTCTAAAATAGTATCCATGTGCTCTTGTTGTGCTCGGTGAAGAGGTAAATGAATCGAAGCAAGTATGGATCAATAATAAGGAAATCATCGGGCTCAGGAGATGGCTCAACAAAAGGGTCATCAGGGATTGTTGGTGGGTTAATACCAAATCTTGTTGTAAGCAACCAAATCTTCAACATTAAAAGTCGAGCTAATACCAAAATCAGAGGGGAGGCCAAGGACATAGGCATTGGTGCCAACCCTGTGCAACACCCTGAATGGCCCAGCACTATGAGCCTGCAAGTTCTTAACGGTTCCAAAAAAAAACTGTTCAGGTCAAATACGGATCATTACATAATCCCTAGTTTGAAATTTCTTAGCATGGGAATCAGCTTGCATCTTATATTGAGCATTACTTGCATTAATGCACTTGTGGATTTTCTGATGCAACTCATGAATGTGTTGTGCAAATGCATGTGCAGACTCAAACATTTTAACATGTGGTGACATGGGTAAGAGATCAAAAGGTTTTCTAGCTGTGTAACCATGCACTACCTTAAATGAACTCATGCCTACGGACCTGTTGACTGAATTATTGTATGCAAATTGTGCTACAGGTAGGATTGAATCCCAATTACAGGTGTGTTCACTATGATTGTACGGGTGAACTTCTCTGACAAGTAGAGCGAACACCAAAAAGTCACTGAACACTTTCCGCTCAAATTCAGCAGGACGCAGGATGTGGAGATTCTTATCCTTTGACACTTCATTTTTTTTATTCTTGTTAGGTGCCTTGGGCGGCAAAGGATTGAGCTTAATCTTTTTGCCCTCGAACACAAAAGAACAAGAGTTGGATCGACCATAGATGGTGACATCAAGGTCAAATAACCAAGATCTCCCTAAAATTAGGTGTCCTACATCCTTCGAGATTACATTACACCATATGGTGTCTTTGTAAGAAAGGATGTGAATGGGCACAAGACATCTTTCTTTGATGTGAATAGAAGTTGTCAATCCAAGAGACCTTATAGTGTTGTGGTTGGAGAACGAGAGTCAAACCTAGGCAGAAGATGATGCTGGAGGATATTACATTAATGCAACTCCCGCTATTGATGATGACCTTACAATCTTTCTCTCCGCACTTAATATAAGTATGAAAAATTGAGGTTCTTCTCCAGTCATCAATTTCTTTGGGTTGTGCGAGGGCACATCTGACTACACTCATGATGGACTAGTCAGACTCTCTCTAAAAGTGCAAATGATATTAGTGTAGTGCAGATGCATCCTAGGATATCAGGTCCTTCATCATACGCTTTCTCATCAATGTCCTGAATGTCATCGATGTTTGGTTCATAGACTTGCTCCTCCAAGTCATCTATGTCACCTCTCTGCTCTTGTTGAGCAATGACGAGAGATTTGTTAGCACATTGGAAGGCAACGTGACCAAAATCTTGGCATTTATAGCACTGAAGTCTAGAATGTGGTTTGGAAGGCTCACCAAGAATTTTCTTGCCTTTAGTGTCTCGGCTTGGGACAGAGGCGGTACAAGTTTTAGGGGCAAAGGACTCTATAGAAGGTCTGGACCCCGAAGAATGAGGATTAGTGGAAGTGTCCCGATCGTCAGAGCGCCTCACAAACATGAATTTGGAGACCTGCTCATAGTTCTGCACGAATGTATATGCTTGGTCTAAAGTCGACACCTCTCGGAGGACAAGTTTCTTCCTAAATTCATCATTCAGACCTCTTCGGAACCGGCTCAGGACCATCCTCTCATCCTTGATCACATTACATCGTATCATGTATTCATCAAATTGGGCAATATAGTCAGTAGCTGAACAGGTGCCTTGTCTCAAGTTATTCCATCAGTCAAGCAGATCATCTTGGTAGCTAAAGGGCAAGTATTTTTTCTAATTTTTTTTTCATTTCTATCCAGTCAGTTATGGCAGGTTGACGTCTCCTAGCTAGGAGTTGTTCAGTGTTTTGCCAGAAGAACTTAGCTCGACGAATAAGCTTCATTCTGGCAAACCGGACTTTTTCTTCAGATAAATTATACCACTCAAAAAAGTAGTCCATTTCATGCAACCAGTTTGAGAAGACCTTTGGGTCAAGGCAACCATCAAAGGTGAGGGCTTCAACCTAAATGCTTTTTATCACATCTTCATCATGGTCACGAGGCTCTCTGGTGATGCAGGACAGGAAATCAGCCGCGATGAAGATGGAAGCGATAAGGATGAAGACACTAATCCTGGGGGTTGATCGTGATTGAAACCCAACTGTGGAGTGCTGGATTAAGAGTCCTTTTGCATTTGAATTCTGGTTTAGTCAAGTCAAGAGTCTTTCTTATGTTATGTTTCTAAATTTAGTCATGTTTTAGTTCTGAATTCAGACTTAATTAGGAGTCTGTTTTAATAAGAATTTGATTACGAATTGAGTCCTTCTGTTAGGGATTTAGAGTGAGTTCGTGGCCCTATAAAAAGGGATGTCAAGGGGCCAACGTTCTTCTTTTCCATTGTTTTTCCGTGAATGAACAAAATCTGCAGAAGCTCTATTTTGAGCCCCAATGCTTCCCCTGTTTTCCTGAGATTACAGCCAGGTTCATCGAGGGAAGTTCATCATCTTCCTCTCCGTTTCCAACTCTGTTTTTTGGGCTTCACCCATAGGGTTTGGAGCGTGATTCACAGTGAAGAAACACCCCTGTTACGGCGCCTTGAATTAAAAGGAATTGCAGCAGATCTGCCCCAAAATCATCCCTATTTTCTGTTGCTGAAATTTGCAGCGGGCCACAGGAGGTTGAATCTCACACTTCCCCGCATCATTTGGTATTAGAGCGAGGATTCCCCTAGTTCAATGGCAAATGATAGTGTGGCGAGTGTGTACCCCGGCGACGGCAAACCTGGGGTGCCAGCCTTGTGGGCAGACGTCCGTAACATCCAACAAGTGCTCCAAAGCATGCGGATCGACCCCAATCGGGACCGTGTGCAGAACAACGAGGACTTCCCTCGAGGTCCTTCGGTACCGGCACGAGATTTTCCCCACCTGCATAGGCAACCAACCCTTCCGGAGTCGTCCGACGAGGAAGAAGAGCAAGCAGTGGCCTTCAACGTGTTCGACGGACCACGCCCAAGGTGGAACGTCAACCCAGCCGATCGCAGACGCGGGAGGGGCGAACGAAACCGTAGATCCCCAAATGGAGGAATGGCCTTTGATCGAAGAATCCCAGATGAAAGAAGGGTGTTCGACGAGTTCCACGAGTTTCGTCCCAAGTGGAACACAGAACCTGTGGGCTACAGGCCCAATTGGGGCACTCGGAACAGAAGCTCCCCTGATTTCAGATTGAAAGCGAACCCCTCCCTGCATTCAGCAGCAACCTTCACATTGAGGAATTTTTTGATTGGCTAGCCGAGGTAGAGAAATTTTTCGATTACATAGAGATCCTAGATTAGAAAAAGGCAAAGTTGGTTGCATACAAGTTAAAGGGTGGAGCCTCCGCATGATGGAAAAACTATAGCACAATCTCCTGTGACAGAAAAAGATGCAGATTTCCACCTGGCGCAAGATGAAGCAGCACCCGTGGGGTCGTTTCCTCCTGCTTGACCATGAGCAGGCACTCTACCATCAGTACCAGAATTGCCGACAGGGCCCCCGGACGGACGGTGACCGAATACACTGATGAATCAACCATCCCAATGCCTACAACAACCTGTCGGAAATAGAAAATCAGCAAGTGGCAAGGTACATCGGTGGATTGAAGCCGGCAATCCGAGATCAGGTGGATTTACATCCGGTGTGGAGCCTATCGGAAGCCACAAGTTTGGCCCTAAAGCTCGAGGCACAGGCAGCACGAAGGGCGAACCAGCCCACGAGTCAGACAGTTTCCTCAGACTCCCCCATGGCAAAGCAGAAGGCCGTTGATGTCGCCACCACTTCGGGCCAACCGCCACCAACGTCCACGACCAGAGGAAATGAAAATTTCAGCAAGCAGTCGACAACCCCGAAAGGTAACAGGAATCCCTATCAAAAGCTAATGCCCATAAAATATTACAAGTGTCAGAAGGTTGGGCATCGATCCAATGAATGTCCAAAGAGGCGACCAGTCAATGTGGTCGAAGCTGCAGAAGAATGGGCACCTTTTGAGGAAGAACAAGAGGAGGCGCCGACTGACGACGACGACATCGTGATGACGATGCCTAATCAGGGGCCTCTAGCTTATTTTGTGGTTCAGCGTATTCAGTTTTGTCCTGAAGAGTGAAGAAGAGTCGCTACGCTACAACATCTTCAAAACCCGCTGTACCATCAACAAAAATGTGTCATGTAATTATTGACATCAGTAGCAGCGAGAAAATTGTTTCTTCCGCATTGGTTCATGCGATCGGATTGAAGACAGAGAGGCATCCGTCTTCCTACAAGATTGGTTGGATTAAAAAAGGTGCGGAAATGAGAGTGGACAAGATTTGCAGAGTGCCACTATCAATCGGGCGGTCCTACAGAGACGACATTTTGTTTGATGTGGTGGACATGGACGCATGCCATGTTCTACTTGGGCGTCCATAGCAGCATAATACGAATGTTACATACAGGGTCGAGATAATACCTATTTGTTTCATTGGCAAGGTAAGAAGATCCTACTAGTGCCAAGGAATGAAAGTACTACCCCCAAAGCTTCTAAAGTGGAGGGGAAGTCTTTTCTCATTGTACCAAAGGAGATAGATGAATTGATTAAGAAGCAGCTATATCCAAACATTAACTCGAAGGCGAGTTGTTTTCAAGTGGAGGGGACTGATGCAGGACAGGGAATCAGCCGCGATGAAGATGGAAGCGATAAGGATGAAGATGTTGATCCTGGGGGTTGATCGTGATTGAAACCCAACCGTGGAGTGCTGGATTAAGAGTTCTTTTGCATTTGAATTCTGGTTTAGTCAAGTCAAGAGTCTTTCTTATGTTATGTTTCTGAATTTAGTTATGTTTTAGTTCTGAATTCAGACTTAATTAGGAGTCTGTTTTGATTAGGATTTGATTACGAATTGAGTCCTTTTGTTAGGAATTTAGAGTGAGTTTGTGGCCCTATAAAAAAGGATGTAAAGGGGCCGCTGTTCTTCTTCTTTTCCATTGTTTTTCCGTGAATGAACAAAATCTGCAGAAGCTCTGTTTTGAGCCCCAACGCTTCCCCCATTTTCCTGAGATTACAACCAGGTTCATCGAGGGAAGTTCATCATCTTCCTCTCTGTTTCCAACTCTGTTTTTGGGCTTCACCCACAGGGTTTGGAGCGTGATTCACAGTAGAGAAACACCCCTGTTACAACGCCTTGAATTAAAAGGGATTGTAGCAGATCTACCCCATAATCATCCATGTTTTTTATTGCTGAAATTTGCAGCGGGCCACAGGAGGTTGAATCTCATGCTTCCCCGCATCATCTAGGTTCTACATTAGGGCGATACCCCTATTGACATTATGGACTGGACCCGGTCCTCTGTGACGAGGGTAGGTTGGTGGACAGCCTAAGAAAAGATTAGTGTCAAAGTGGGCCTGTCGAACAGATCCTAAGTAGTCTAGGGTTTCATCTTCGATCTCTAGGCCTTCCAAATGGGAGGCACTACCTTCTTTGGATCCCATAATTCTCTGAAGGAAAGCCTCAACTGAGTCTAATCGGGTGTGAGCTTGGGTGGACACTATGATCAAGTCTTGGACAGCCTTTAGCAAGGCTTCAATGTTGGGATCCATAGCAAGTTGGGATTCTAACTGAGAGACAATACGACCACTATGAAGGTGCATATAATGAGTGTGAAAAGTTGTGTGTGGCCTTACAATGCTAAGACAGTGGTGGTTCCTAGGCAGACATGCTGCATGAAAGTGATACCTAGAGCTCAATGTATATGTTCAATATAAACGGAAAGCTAATTTTAGCAAATGAAATCATGTAGAAAAATCATGTAATAAGTGCAAGCAAGTAATTGCAGTCAAATAGTGCCAGTCTTCCGTGTGTTGCTGGGTAGCACGGAGCCTCGAAGAACTCCCAAAGATTAGGCAGCCCTACAGTTAATGGTGAAAATGGGCCACTACTACAAGGGTTTCTCAGGTTGTTTGGGGTGTATGTGTGAAATTCACAGTAAAATAAGTCAACAGAGCACACAAGAATTTATCGATGCAGAATTTAGACGAGCAAATAGCTTTTTTCCAATAAGAGAATAATCCTGACCTGGGTTGGGGACGACAATTAGAAGCGCGGTCACAGTAAGTAGGCTCGTCAAATGGCTCAAATCGGGAATGATCGCAGCATCTCGGCTGGCTGGAGCTCAGCAACTCTTAGGGCCTATGTGGCCTGCGAACTAAAAAAAGGGGGGGGAGAAACGGGCCTGCGGGCTGTGGGCCTGCGGATGAGAGGCTTTTAGGGGGGGAGCGTTTGGGCTGATGTGAAAAAGAGCTTGTCGGGACTGAAAAATAAAGGGGGATGTGGTGTAGTTGGGCCCGTGAAATGAAGAAGGGGGAAGGGGTTGCAGGGGGGTTGGATTGGGCTTTGCAATGGTGGCGCGGGCCCGAGGACTTGGGCCCATGAGAAATAACTAGGGGGGAGGGTGATGTGCGGTGGCCTGATGACAAGGAGTGGGATGAAAGAGGGGTTGGGAGGGCCGATCGGGGAAGACGAAGGAGGGGGCGGAGCGCGGCGGAAGGGGGCGGTTCTGCGAGGGGCAGCAGGGCAGAGATGGAAGCGGCGATGGTGGTATGCGGTGGGGACAAAACCGTGAAGAGGGAAGAGGGTGTCGATCCCTCTGGTTTCAAAGAGAGAGGGGAAGAGGGCACGGTGGGGGTGGATAGTTGCAGGCGGTGGTCTTAGGTGCCGACCCTTGTTGTTGAAGAGGGGAAGGTTCGGAGAGGACGCTGAGATATGTGAGGAAGGGAAGAAAATCCCTCCAAAAAAGAGGAAGCGGCAGAAGGAGGAAGGTGAGGGAGGAGCAGAGCTTTTCGGCGGAAGAGCTCAAGTCAGCAGAGTTTGGCAGTGGGAACCCGTGACGGGTCAAGGGTTCCGGGAAGCTTCACGACGGCGGTAAGGCAAAGGCAGAAGCGTCGAAGGCGAAAGCAGCGTCGGTGGAGGCGGACGCGGCGAGGGCGTAGGTGGCAGTGGTGCTGCGTGCAATCGAAAAAAGAAGGCGGAGGTGGCGATGGTGCTGCGAGCGATCGGAGGAAGAAGATGAACAGGTAAGGGTTTTTTTTTAACTAGGATCCGTTAGAATTTGGGTTATCGGGCGTGACCCGCTCCGATAACCCGTTACGGGCCCGTCACATGCAAGTCACGCACGTCTCTTTTTTCTTTTTTTTTTCTTTTCCTTTTTTTTTTGCTGAGTGGGTTCCGATTAACGGGCGCGACCCGCTTCGCTAACCCAATACGGACCCGCTAGGTCTTCTCCTTCACAGGTTGCAGCTGTCGGCCACGCCGGCTTCCGCGGTGATCGGCACGTGGGGCAAGGCGGCGGTTGGAGGTGGTGGGGCTCCTCTTCCGGATCCGGCCATGGGACAGGGATGTGGCCGGGGCCGAGCACATCCTCCTTACTCAGGCATGACCACAGTTGGCCAGTGGCTCGAGGAGGTCTCCTCCGTCAGATCGTGGGGCGCGCGGTTGAAGCTCTCGGCAGCGAACCTCGCAACGGCGTTGGGGCAACGGATGAGGCGATGGGGGGAGGAACAGGGGTTGTCCACAGGAAGGAAGGATTTCTTTTTTTTGTTGTTATTGTTTTGGTGTTGCTTCCTTGTGAGGCTTGATCCCCACGAGACGACCACTGAGGAGGACGTGGCAGTACGCTTCAAACGAAGGAGGGATCAAAACCCTTTCTCAGCTGAGGAAGAAGTCGCCCAAACGTGTAAAGTCTGAGCCCTCACATGAAGAACGTCACAAGAGCCTAGAAAAATTCTTTTGATGCCCTTCTCTGATACCAATGCAGATGTCGGACAGCAGGGGAGGGAAGAAAGAGAGAATAAGAAATAAAGGAGAGAGGAGGGAGGAGGAAGTTAGAACTAGGCTTCGTACCTAATCCTGCTCAGGGCTTCACACCAGAACTAAAAGAAAGGAATCACAATTTCATTCATAGCATATCCTAAACGGTGTATGATCCAACATATTTATAAAGCCCAGAAAATGCAAAAAGGCCCCTAAAAAGAAATTAATCTCACAAAGACCCTCAAAAATAACAAAATACCAAAATAAGCCCTAAAGACTGTCAAATAACAAAATACCCTAATAAACCCAAATAATATAAAATCACTCCAAAAGAAAATCAAACTGGCTGGACCATCGTCCTGTGACGCCCGTAGACCCGAGTAACCGGTGACCTAGCACTAGTGTCCGCACCCATGTTGGTTATAATGGATCATTTAGGATTATCTTTTTATACTAAGATGTTTTCCATGTGAGCTCCAAAGATTTTGTTTATTTTTCCTTGTTTCTATTTCCCAGTGAATCTACATAAGTGATACAACTACTCAAAATTTATAGTAATTTTCAATAGTAACCAAGAAAAGCTAAACCAAGCTGAACTAGTCAGTTCAGCCCGAATCGAGCTAACCCAGTCGAACCGGGTCAGTTCGACAGTAGAAAACGGTTTCGGCCCCTAAGAGGCTGGAACCTGATTGGCTCTGACCGAAATCGGATGGAATCGGACGGTTTCGTCCAGTTCGACTCGGTTTGAACCGGTACCGACCCATACCGGATGTCGACCGGTACGAGTCTCGGTACCCGGCGAACATTAATAGTAACCAAAGGTTTTATAGCAGCATATCGAAGTATTACAGAATATCAAAATATTTAATTTTAATGACACTATAATATTTTTAAAGCAGTATTACTACATGCATTTTGCAATTCATATAAATGGTTCTAAAATATAAACCAAATAATTCTTTAACAAATTAGGAAACCTCTAACTATTCCAGATAAAGTACAAAAGTGCAAAATGTGGCCTCCAATTCTGAATTCAATGTGATCCTTTCTTAAGGAGACTGATCACCCCACATGAGGCAATTAGATGGCCATCAGACACGACATATTCCTGTTTAGGGAGTTTGAACTTTGAATAGAGATGCCAAACTATTCCTACTCAAATACATGAATGCCATGTTTTTTGCTCACCCAATGCTCCAACATATAGAATCAAATAATTTGGTATATAACATGGTGATAGAAACTCCGTGCTCATAACAGCTTAAAATAACAAAAAGATAAAGTTCAAATAAAAGAATAATTTAAAAGACTAACCACTTGCATAGAAATAATCAAAATCTGAAAACCGTGAAGACATCAAAGTAAATACCTCAAGAACATCAGTTGCAACTTCGCAGAGAAAAAGAATACTTTTAAACACCTGAACAACAAAAGACAGGTCAGCTTAATAGCAGTACAAGTATGATATAGTAAAGTCCAGTAAACTTACCATCCAGTGACCACAAAATTCAATATGAAACAACCTTGCAAAAAGGCTTTAATCAATTAGTTCCCATACATTTTGAGAAACTCTTGTTGACAAGTTCGAACAGAGACAAAAACAAATAGAGCCAATCAATTCTTGAAAGGTGTCTACTTTGATTCCCACTATTCATCTCAAAAGCCCATAGAGAAAAATTTAACATCAAACATCAAGTATATGTAATCAGTATATAATTGAGAAAAGAAAATCCAGATGATTATGCATAAAGGTTTTAGCTCCATTCCCTCCATCCATCTCAGACATTACCACAGGAAGAGATCGCACACCAAGTAGCATAGAAATTGACGCAAACAAAAACAACAAGATAATTCTTAATCATAGACTGGTTGTCTCGATCAATCAGAGAAATGCCTAGCAGACAAGATCCAATACCCCATAAAATGTAACAAGTTCAAATAAATACTACATTAACGCCAAAACAGTGTCATTTTTATAATATATTTATTACTTTCTTTTATTATTAGTAAACCAGCACACAAATATTGCATGCCAAAAGCAAAGACCATTTTTATAGTACATCATACATATTATTATAACTATTATAAATTAGATATCAAAACATTTTACCAAAATACTGAACCTAAATTGTCTGCACAGAAAAAAAGGGAAAAAATCAAATATCATGGCACAGACAAATTCAAGAAACACAAAATAACCGGAAAGGCAGAGCACAGTAGGATAGTTATCATTCAAGATTACCACACATAATGCTGTTTGAAAACATATAATACACCACAACCTTGACCACCACAAAATAGAGAAGTACCAGGAAAGCAACAGCAACCATCATCATCCATAATCTCTGAATGGACGTGAACAAGAATATGAGAACTTAGAAATTACCACAAATCATGCCATATAAAAGAAATAAGATATTCTGCTGCCAGAAGAGCAACAAATACATCGTCTTCCTTTATAACCTTGTAAAGGCCACCGGATATCCCACCCCCCACCCCACCCCACCCCACCCCTGACCCAAAAAAAAAAAGGGTTCTAAAACATGAAAGACAGATGTTAGTAAAAAATCAAGAAAAGATCTGGAGGAGGATAAAAGCCTAGAAGGAATGATCAAAATTCATATGCACCCACTGAAGTGAAAATTAGCTCATAGCGAACTTCCTTCCATCCATTTTACAAACCCTGCAGGAAAATTCACATGTTGTATAATTTGCAACCGTGTTAACAAATAAAGCCATGTAACTTTTACACTACTCATCTTAGAAAGCACTACAAGAAAGTAAAAAATGACACGTGACAACAAATGGAGGGGAAAAAGAAACTAGATGACTCTTTACAGGAGCAGAAGACCAATTTTGCGTGTCGCCCTCAAAAACATCTCAGAAACCCACTAGGGAATGAGCAAACAAGATCCACATGTCAACAGAACTAACTCCTACAAGAAAAATATTAAATGCCATTTATTTTTAAAATCAAATGATCAGACTATTATTATGAGATTAATAACTTCAGTTACCTCTGTTCATCATATAGCAAGATGTTAACAGCTTGGAAAAGTTCAGATTTCATATGAATCATGATCACAAAATGAAAGGTAAATAAGCTCCTAAAAGCACAAAAAGCTGATTTTTGTTGTGATCTGTGGCCAAACATCACTATTTTTTTGCAGGAATAAAAAAGGCAAAGAAACAGATGCATCATGTAACGTGAAGTGAAAACCGGTCATCGATTAGGAAGAAGTTTGATTAATACCACAGTTAGATCATAAGAGTGGGATCTATTAGATATTTACAATCATTTATAAATATAGGCTTTTAGCAATTAAAAGCTTCAAGAACCTTCCCCTGAAAAAACAAAGTTACATGAACCATAGGCTTCATGGCCTGAACCATCGAGAACTATTAAGGAAATGAAAGAAAAAAGAGAGTAAATTACAAACCGCCCCCCTCACCCCCTCCCCCCCCCCCCCCCAAGGTTTATGTTCATTACATTTACGCCCAATAGTTTGCAGAACCTACACTTACACCCAGTTAAATTAATGGTATTAGTGAAACCGTTAACCTCATATAAAAACTCATAGTTGCTCTTGGGTGGGAATGAGGGTGCACCCGTTTACTTATATTCTTGGATGATTGTTACGTCACTTAAGATTATTTTAGTCAATTCTTATTTTTTTTCTGGCAAGGCATTTGGGTCCCATAATATTAAAGGTTTGACTAATGTTCTGTTAAGTCATGAGTTAAAGTGTTGGATAAAAATAAACCTCAGGGGGGGTAAGCTTAGGTTTTCCAAACTATTGGGTGTAAGTGTAACTTATCCCTAATCTCAAGGGAGTTTTTGTAATTTACTCAAAAAAAATATATGATTAAAAATTTCAGATATCAGCAAAAATTGTACCACAATTATTGGCTTCTATCTGAGAGCAAAGCAGCAAAGATTCTTGTATTGTTATATTTCAAAAAATCGGAAGGAAACCTATCCATAGAAACACATACAGCTAGAAGAAGAAGAATAGCTCGGTTAGCAAACACCCATGAAAGCACAAGTTTAATAATTCAATGGTAATAGCTAGATCAGAGTTTGCATACATGTAATAACATTGATAGTTCTCTGCTAGAACTTACAGATTGCAAAAATTCATTGTCATCAGCAGCCAAAGTTTCCCCCAAAAAATACAAAAAGGGAAGCAACTCCTACAAGTTGAAAGGAACTCACCAGCCAAAAAAAGTGAAGTGTTAACATTGATAGTTCTCTGCTAGAACTTACGGATTGCAAAAATTCATTGTCATCAGCAACCAAAGTTTCCCCCAAAAAAATACAAAAAGGAAAGCAACTCCTACAAGTTGAAAGGAACTCACCAGCCAAAAAATGTGAGGTGCAATCACAACACAAGCGCCAATTTTTTCTAGTACTTAAGAGAAAGGGAAAACCTTTCGACAACTTCAACGGCATCTCAAGGCACAGACAGAACTACAGAAAAATGGTTATCTTTCAAAGATTACATTCATAAGACTTGCAGATATTGTTGTTGGCATATCTCCTCCTCTACTACTACATTGCTTTGCTTGGTAAAAGCCTATCTCTCCACATCATGCTTGGTTGAACTTATAATTGCACATGACTGCCTCTATTAAGTATATGTTTCACATTTTGTCTTGCTAGAAGACCAAAATGTATGCTAGTGATTTGTCTCAAGCACTAGTCTGTATGAATGACAATATCAACAGAAGAAAATGCATTAAATCATTTATCCACAGTTTATTGGCAGATCATATTTCTTTCAATGCCCACACAAGAATCTGACAGAAGGGCCAAGTCTTGCTGCTCGATGAGTATGCTTACTTGACCAAGTAATAGACATAACAGATTAGCTTCATGAATGATCCCATCAGAGTCATTATTTTGAATATAATCTCCAATTGCTTAGCAAGGGTCTCCCTTACTCATTCTTCCACACATTCTACTCCTTAAGATTGATACACAGACTTGAGAAAGATAGCTCAAACAAGAAGAGGATATTATTTTCAAAGAAATTGCGTAATGTGAATCCTATATACCAAGAGTCCAAGTGGCATAATTCATAATCTCTGCTGGACATAAACAAGATTATAAGATAATCAAAACTACCACTGATCATGCTTTTGGAATAACATAACATATCACAAAAGACAGGTCAGAATAATAGTAAAATTATAATATGGTAGAGAAAACGACTTGCATCATCAAGAGGTTACCTTTGAGTGACTGGATTAATAAATGACCGAAAGTTCGGTAATCATGCCATCCAGTGAATACTGATATATTGGCACATTTTTTAATTATCAAACATCCCTGCAAGAAGAATCTAACAATATGTGACATAATGATGAAATCATAATATGGTAGAGAAAAATGGCTTTTTATCTTCCACAAAATATCCCCAGTAAAAATAGCATTCAATAATACATCAGCACATAGCAGCCATCCCAAGAAAGGATGATTTGAGCACAGTGTCGCAACAAACAAGCCATTTTTTTTATAAAAAAAAAGAGCATTTCTAACAATATGAATTCATAGATTTCACTCCTCTAACCATCATGTGTCATGTGACAAACTCAAACTACAAGAGCAAAATGACTCCTACAAGATCATAACTTCAGTTCTCTATATCCCTCTACAAACATACAAAATGGAATATTCAGAAACTAGTTATAAAAAAGATTAAAAATAAATTAAGATAAAGTGAAAACATAAAAAATATATAAAAGTAAAATGAAATATAGAATAAACATGAGAGAACATAAGCTCAAAAAAAAAAACTGAGTTTTCAAAAGTGAAAAAAAAAGATGCAAAAAACAGAAAATATTATACTATAAAAGAGAAATAAATCAAATTTTAGTAAACAAAATAGAATAATATTTAAGAAAAGCATAAAAGACCAGATTGCTGAAGCCCTATTAGAGAACAGATCAGAAATAAAATAAAATAAACTTAAAACTGATTCACACATGAAAAGATGAAAAACTAATTGATTTAAAAAAGTGGAAATAAAGAAAGCTGGACTCCTAAGAGTAAAAATATGAAGGAGCACTAAAAATTTAGTAAAATAAATAATTTGTCTTGATTTGTGTTTCTAGGCTTAAATATGTTCAACAATATATGTTCGGTCCTTTTCCCCTCTGTTTTTTATAGTATCTCTCTTTTTTTCTGTATTTAAAAGCATGGTGCATTAAATATGCCTATCAAGGAGTAGACACCATTTACAATAACATAAAGTTGGCAGATATGCATAGGTACCAAAAATACAAATAACACAACCTCATCACCCACCAATATATTAATAAAAAAATATTTTAAGCATCTAAATATGATTATTATCCAAATTACTAAAACTAAGTCACATCATATTTGAATCCCACTTGCCACGTTTTCGAAAGAGATATGGATTCTACAACATCAAAAGCTGCAGCCACCTTCATTGAATAAGATTGCCAGTGATTCTTGTAGCAACAAATCATCAAAATTCTCTACAGAAGTCCTAATTTGCCATCTGCATTAAGTGTGTGTGTATGAGAGACAAGCATTGATGTAAAATGGATGAATCTAATTTTTCCTATTCAAACACAAACACATAACTTCAGCATCTTGGAAAAAAATAAGTGGGATTTCATGGAGCAACAAGTGCAATAAGAGAGCACCGCTCATCCAAAAGTGTAGTGATTCAACGACGAAAATCACATTGAACATCTGCATTAAATAAAGTTAATAACAAAGGCAGACCTCATGATACATGAATTACAGAATCTTTTCCTTGGATACTAATTAGAAATATGAAATCAAACTATTGTAAGAGACTGCACATGTATATCGGCCAGAAAAATAAAGCAGATAATAAAAATTACAATAACTGCATTCACAAGCAAGCTAGGTGAAGCAAACAAAGATAAATACACAGATGAAGCCATCTGAACACAAATAAGAAGTATTTACTTCATTCACCAACCCAAGTACCAAATGTTTCAAAGAAGTATCAGCAAACAAATGGAAGCAGACAATTAACAAAACAAAAATGCTTACAGACACTAGCATATAGAAATTCCCCAGTTAACCACACTGCTTACACCTCTGCGTGAACCAAATGATTGCATAACAACAGAACAAATAGACAAAACCCCACTCAAACACATAAATTAAACTCCAAATCCCACTCAAGCCAAGAAAAGCAAAAGCAGCAAAGACATTGAGAATTCATCCCAATCATCACGTGATAGTGTAGAAGATTAAAATCAAAAACTGTCAAAAGATCAAAAAGAAATATCCTTTTGAATGCCAGATGCAAATCAAGGGGAAAACAGAGAATAATATGAAAGATATATCAACAATAAAGTAAACCCACTTCAATCACTAAAAAATATCTCACAGAGACTAGAAACTCCACAAGAATGCAAACATCATCAGACATGTTAACAATTCAATCGAAACTAAACAAGGAATTTTTATAAAATCATAGGAACAATTAGTTCTATCAACCTATTCATAAGGAAAATGATCTAACACCATGTTCAGCAAAATCTATTGAAATTGGCATAAAAACAAACCCCAAGAACGAAAATAAATCATCAAAACTAGAACTAGATGATCATCACAAAACTAGAACCCAACAAATCATAGCTAGGACACGAAATAACACGGAGATCACCGCCTAACCCTAAAACCATATTAGAAATCAAGAACCGACCAAACCCGAACTCGAAACCAAGAACAATCACTGGAATCCTAAGAACACCGAGACCAAACTAGAAAACAAGAAGAT
The DNA here is from genome assembly GCF_009389715.1 of Phoenix dactylifera. Classification (NCBI taxonomy): domain Eukaryota; kingdom Viridiplantae; phylum Streptophyta; class Magnoliopsida; order Arecales; family Arecaceae; genus Phoenix; species Phoenix dactylifera. Next base: position 21,853,363 of record NC_052395.1, on the reverse strand, counting down.
ATAACCCTAAAACCAGACTAGCAATCAAGAACCAACTAAAACCGAACCGGAAACCAAGAACCATCTCAGCAAAACAAAGAACGCCGAAACCAAACTTGAAAACAAGAAACAAGTAATCAGTAGCCGAATCAAGAATGCAAGAGAGGCGAAAAGATACGAAATGGGAACGGATCGCTTGCCTCCACGTCGCCGTTCTCGTCTTCCGGAGGTGGCCGAGGCTGATAGCGGGATCGCCGCTGCAGGGGCGCAAAGAAAAAGGCCGACTCCAGGGTTGTGACTGCCCGGCTCGCCATCCTTTCAAGCCACTCGCGCGAAAGAGAGCTCATGTTCTCCATATCAAGGCGGTCCGATCGCCAGATCCTGGTTGGGAGAGAAGGGGAGACCGTCGGAGGGAGGATAAAAGTCCCCACATAACCCTTCAAGCCTCTCGCGCGAACGCCGAAATAATCTCAGGTTCTCGATCGCCGAATCCTGATGGATCGTTGGGATAGAACGGGAGAGTGAGAGGGAAGATAAAAGTTGCGAAAAAGGGTCCTAGGCGACGTCAGCTTCACCTTCATGTTACTTAAAATAAATTAAAATAATAATTTTTTAATAAAAAATATCGATTTTTGAACAACATTATTTTAATAACCGGTGGAACCCTATAAAAACTGTCACGACGGATGTTGATGTTTCCCAATACAAAGACCATGGTTTTAGCCACCCCTAATAAATATTTAAGATAAATAATAAAGAAATAAATATTAGTTATTATCTTTCATTATTTTTTGTTACAATAAATTGTCATAATATTAATAACAACTATTCTTTTCACTTCTAAGTTCTTACAAGTAAAATGTTTTTTCCGAAATTCAATTTTTTATCTCAAAATTCCCTCCAATAAGAATTTTATGATCCAAAAAATAGTATTATTTTATAGTAATAATCATTATTTTGGTGCTTATTTTAATACTAAAAGGTTGTTTTACAACACATAATGGTTATTATGACCGTTTTAATGAAAAATAACAATTTTTGTAAGGCCCATGTTCATTTTATATAGATATTTCAACTATGATTTTAAAAATATTTATCCATGGACGTCTTCAACATTTTATAAGTCCCTAACTCGAATTAATAGTTTCTTTATGAAGAATAGAGTCACAAAAATTACTTGAAAATCCATGAATGGGCCTTCAACTATTTATAGACTATTCTCTGCAATCTCTAAATGATGGATGTTGAAAATAAAATTACATCCATATTCTTAATTAGTATGTGACTTAATTACAGAGAGAAATAAGAGGAAGGGAAATAGGTGAGGGGAAAGAAGATGACATGGTGTGTATAACTAACACATACTTTAATAGTTTAATTAATTAAAAATACAAGTTAATTATACAAGAATGATCAAAATATTTGAATGGAAGAGCTAAAGGCATTTATCAAAAAGTCTAGGATATTTTAGATATTTTTGTAAAATGACGGCAAAAACTTAAGCACAATAAAACCCAATTTTATTTGCATTTAGAAGTACTTTGGATTTAAATTTTGAATTGAGGCCACTGAAATATCTCATGAGTTGAGAACTAACTCTAGCTCAACCAAAATATATCTCCCAACTCTATTCAAAGCCAACACAATCTTGTGTCTTGATTTCTCCAATCCAATACAACCTGGTCACACCTTAAGCTGATTGAATGGGTTAGTATTTAGTTGAATTGGTTTGGATTAGATTTATTGAGTTAGGTCAAGTCATATAGGTAATTCAGGAATGGCAAAACAATTTTAAGATTCGTATTACGTTAATGTTGGAGTGGTTGAAATCTTATATGCATTATCTAGGTTTATAACCTAATAGAATCGAAGATGTGGTTAAATGAAACATATAAATATTTATTCAAAATATGATATAAACTTAATTATTTATAAATGGGATTGGATTGGATTGGGTTTTGGTTTTAAGCACGATCCTAACCCGTTTTTAATTGGGATAGGGTTGAGATTTTCAAGCCTAGCCCAACTTAAATTTATAAAAACTCTGTAGCAATCTAACAAAACATGCATATTGTTGGACTCAGCCGAGGATGAATTTTGACGCAACAATAAAGTTGCTTCATTGCAACCCGAAGGACATAGGTTTGAAACATAGAAAGAACTTCTTTATACATGTAGGTAAGTCGCCATATTTCACCCTTTCAAACCCCGCAATGGTGGGAGTCTTATACGTTGAACCATCCCTTTTGATTCAGGCCAATTGATGTTACACTCCTAGTCATGGCATCCCATGAAAATCCAGAATAACTATATATTTCATGCATTCTTGTTAAGACGAAAGCCTCTGTCTTTTGTCATGATTATATGGGAGGTAGATTCTCACCACGCAGAGAAAGGTCGATGTAGATGAAAAAATTCAATGCTTGTACACCCAAATTTTAGAACAGACAAACCGAACACTTTCCCATCATATCAGTCAGCTAAGGAGAGGGTGCGTGGTTGGGGATCATTGCATACTGTATATTGTATATGATTTGAGGGAGAAATGAATAAAAACCACACAACAGGGTTTAGGAGCCAAGGAGTTCCCCAAGGTCGTGAAAAAGGACACTCTAATAACTTGCCATTTTGGTTTTGGCTTCATGGAAAAATAAAAGAAAATTAAAAATGCCTCACTACTGATCTAATAGCGAATAAGGAGACCCTACAAAAAATAACCTATTAAATCCAATCCTTGTCCGAAGAGAAAAGGGCAAACTAAAAATCGATTTTAGTATTTCTTTTGAATCTTTTGATGGCATAGTTGACATGTATGTAGATTTTCGGTAAAATCTTTGAAAGTTAGCATGAAGGATTTGGGTTAGAGACCCATTGTCAGCTCAATTTCAGTTAAAATTTTCTATCTTATTTTCAGGATCTCACTTAAAAAAAAATAGTCGAAAGATATTATTTATATTCTTTGACTATGTATAAATATCTAAATCTATACAATATATAGCGATATGAGATTAAATATATAGTAGTATGGGTCCTCACATACTCTTCCTATTTAAGCTTTAGTATTATCATTAGACACCAGACAAGGGTTACATCTAGTCAAATCCAATCATAAGTACTACAATCAACCTATGATCGGTCTAAAAAAACTCATACTGCAGTGTCTTCTAGACCACATGGGCTATGTTCTGGGTCCCTTTTGATACAATTTAAAATAATTCTGGACATCATCTAAAAAGACTAGCCAAAAAATATTATTTGAATTTCATGATCTTTTATAAGTACTTCAGATTTACTCAATACATAGCTGATGTGGAATTAAATACATGCACACATAGATTCTTACATCTGTTTCTCAAAAAAACATTACATGGACAAAAAAACAACACATTGATTCCACTAGAGAATTGTTGGTCATATATCCTAGAAAACACATTCTAAGAATCACTCAAGTGCAACTGTTGTGCTAGCCAAGAAGTCTCCGCATTGTGTTTTCCTTTCTGAAAAGAGAAATGCATACTCAGATTTAAATAGGCAACACCGCACAAGTATGCTATGTTTGATTACTGTAGATCTGCTAAAAGAATGCCATACACGCGTGCGGTATTATACGTAATGTTTATGCAGGTTGTCTTCTAACGGCTGGCATTACATGGATCCCGAATGGGACCCACCGCATCTCCTGCCTTATAGATTGGGCCCCACCTTTCCAACTCAATGGTTCCCCTTCCACTCCAGAACACGACGGGGAGAGGGAGAGGGGGAGAGAGAGAGAGAGAGAGTCGAAGCAATGGAGCCCCCTCGTGTGGACGGGAGGTGTGGCCATTGGAAGTTCATGATCCCCTATCCACTACGAATCTTCACCGGTGCTTTCGGCATTCTATCTCTCATCTCTCCTCTCTTTCTTCTCCCCTTCACTCTTCTTGTTCTTCCTTTCATGAGATCCTTGGTCCTTTCAGGGTTTTGAACAAATGCCGAGTGTTTCTGACCTAGGGTTTCGATTTTTGCTTCACTTGTTTTTTTGAGTTCCAGAGGAAATTAACTGGTTCTTGTTCCAGTGGGGGTTTTCATCAATTCTTAGAGGGTTTGAGCTTGTGGGGTTTTGATTCATCGTTAGTTTCTTCTATTTCTTGATTCGTATTATCATTAATATTTTCTGTTTTAGTTTCAAAAACTGAAACTAAGGGAAGTGACAGAAGGGCGGTAACTTAACCGAGTAGATGATGAAGAAAGAGAGGATCTTGGTGCAGTGCCAATGGACATAACGGTAGGTTGGACCATGTTCGGTGTTTATTTTTTTAAAATTTTCACAGTGCTACTGAAAATATGGTGCAGCGTTGCTTCCTTTAACCAAATATGAATGAAAATTCTAATCAAAAGGAGGGCAAAGGGTGAAGGTAGTAGGGACCATGGTGGCTTAGATGCATGGGGGGGACTCTGACGGAACTGATGATGAGAGGATCTGGGGTGTGGTGGTGGAAAGAGATGATGGGAAGGAAGTAAGGAATAGTATATTGTAAGAAGATATATAAGATGTGTGAAAATTTCATTTGTTTATATATTGTTTATTTTAGCATTATCTAATGACAAATTCTCCAACTCAGGGGACTCTGTTGGAATACCTCAGGTGAAAATGTATTCTGTTCTAATATTTTATAGTTAGAAAATCCAAAGATAATGTTTTTGATGCCAGTGAACTAGTTTTAATATCACTACTGCATTTGCGATAATGTTCTGGATAATATTTTTGAAGTTTTATTCCTATTCACTCACTGTCACCTAAAATCGCAAAATCGATTTTGGTTTTTGCTCTTCTTCACTTATTATTCTTGTTTGTGTAGGAACAGTTTTTGCATATATTATGTTCTTTAAATGCATTGGTAGTGCGAACTATGTTTGTATCTGGAAGCACTGTTTTTTCTTTCTTACACCTGAATCTCTTAATCTTATCTCCGTGAAACTGAGGAGAATTTGCTACTTTGAACATTTTTTCAATGAAATCCCTAGTTGGATTTATAGAGATAATGAAAAGGCATACGAACAATTAAAATCATAGTAAGATACTTTGAACCGTGCCTGACTAATATATTTGTAGAATCCCCCACACAAACACACACACACAAAAAAAAAAACTCATGTCAGAGATTTCTATCGACCTTCAATTGTAACTGTAAGTTTATTGCTGGAAGACCAATCTCTTTCCATCAAAGGAGCAGCTATGCAGAAGCCTGGCCTTTTAGGCTGAGGTAGCAGTGCACTTTCAGTGCCTAACATGAGCACTACCTCTGCCATTGTCGGTCTATCTTCACTCCCTTCTTGCACACACAAGAGAGCCACTTGGATACACCGTAATACTTTAGACTCTGGATATGCACATCCCACTGCTTCATCAAGTATTTCCAAGCATCTACCTTCTGTCCATAGTCCCCATGCCTGTGATAACCCATGTATGTTTAGAATGAACAACTAGAAGTTATATTTAGAATGATGACATTATTGCATTCGAGTACTCACATGTCCTAAAAGGTTTAAACGAGCTTTTGCTTGATTGATCATTCTGTTCTTCTTACCACTTAAGATTTCTAACACTAGAACACCAAAGCTGAAGACATCTGATTTCACTGAAAAGATACCATCCATTGCATACTCCGGTGACATATATCCACTGCATGTCATTAACAAAATTAGTTTATGCATCTAGGATATTGCACTCAGGTTTATACTTTATGAATTGATACACTTATGTACTTACTATGTCCCAACAACTCTGATTGTATTCTCTTCAATTTGGTCAACCTTAAAAATTCTTGCAGTGCCGAAGTCTGAGATTTTTGGGTTCAGCTCCTCATCAAGAAGAATATTACTGGTCTTCAGATCTCTGTGAATAATTTTCAACCTAGAGTCTCGGTGAAGGTAAAGAAGTCCTCGAGCAATTCCTAAGATGATGTCGAGGCGCTTTTGCCAATTCAAAAGTGCACTTCTTGTCCTATCTGGTCCAAAGTTACACTTCTTATTAGTTTGACAAATGTAGTCTGAAATTCAACTTAGCTACTTGTTCTTTACCTTTTCCCCTTTGAGATAAGTCCACTACATATTTCAAATAAACATAATTTATCATTTAGAAATATTATACTCTTTAAATCCTTGATTAACCTTATAATCATAAGTTGAACTTATATTTAGCACCAGGAAGAATGCCTTATATGCTAATCGTTATACTAGATGAAATAAAATAATTTTGCACCTTAGTTTATTAGCAATGATGTGAGGTTGAGATTCTGCCCATTTCATTTCAATAGGAGATCTAATACGTGGTGGTGAGATTAAGCGTAAAGTAAGTGCCAAGTTAGACGAGTCAGATTATCTACAGCCACCATCACCACCACCTCTTTTGATCTTTTAAAATAACCAACTTGATTAACTAAAATGCATTCTGTGATAATTTCAGTCCCTACAAATTCATGCCATATACCCTTTTTTTTTGAATGATAAAAATCTATATAGTGTCTGAAAAGTTAGATAGATATTCTTCATGGTGGTCTAAGCTTAATTAGCAATTATTATGTTTGAAATAATTTAACCTGATATGGAAGAAAAATATATCCATCTTAATTGTTAATCATTGCCTCATAATCCAGTCTTAGTTTTCTAAAATCCTGCATAGTTTACCTACTTAGAAGAGCTAAGCAGAAGTCTGAGAATGCATGATGATCAACTAAATCAAATATAGTCACTAAGCTTGCTAGATGTCCATCAGACATTGCATTGTATATAGAGCATAAAGTAGTCAAATGGTGCAAGGATAAAGACCAAACCGAATATGAAACAGTCCAAACTTGTATTTTGCAAGTACTCATACACCAGCAATCGTTCCTCTCCTTCAATGCAGCAGCCGAGAAGGCGAACAAGATTTCTGTGCTGAAGTTTGGCTATCAGCACCACCTCATTTGTGAATTCGTGTATGCCCTGCACAGAATCTTTGGACAACCTCTTGACAGCAATATTTTCTCCATCTTCCAACTGACCCTGCTAATTGCTATATTTAGGTGAGTTCCACAATGCTCTTTTTTCAAAGAGTTTATATCTTGCATAACTGTAGGATCAAATAGTAGTATGCCGTATAATCAAAAAAATTACCTTGTAAACGGGGCCAAATCCACCCTCTCCAAGTTTATTATCATCAGAAAAGTTATTGGTGGCAGTTCTTATTGTATGTATATCAAATAAAGGTAACTCTGGCTCATTTCCTCTGCTTTCCTTGTAGTGGGTACTAATTGTTTTACCTAGCATGAAAGTTTAGTATAACAAAATCAATTATGTGAGATTCTTGAATTCAACTGTACTTGCATCTCCATCCCAAAAAAATAATACTTGTAAACAAAAATAATACTTGTAAAATTTCATTCAAGACAGCAATTATTTTAATTGATTTACAAGTATGTATTCACATGGGTACAAATGTGGAATTTATGGTTGACAGAGTGCTAGGTATCAAGAGCTAAAGAATCTACTAGGTAACAATCAGGGCTCAGCAAGGTCTGTTCTAGAAACCATGCTTAGATCGTTTTAACCTTGGGGGTCACTCTGCACTGGAAAGAAAGCTGAAAGTCATGCCATGGTTCAGTAGAGATTATCGAATATATTGTAATTTCTTCCTTTATTAGCCTGCAAATGTCATTTATACTAATAGATTATGGGGGCCCTGTCCTTGTCTTTCCTCATTACACACACACATGTACATGTACCTAATTAGCATATTAATGTTAAACAATATTGAGGTAATAATGTAGTCATTATCAATGTAGAACAAGCCTGCAGAACATAATAAAAACAAATGCAACAAGCCATGCAAGTTTGTTTTCAAATAATATGCCAAGGAAATATAGATGGGTAGAGTTACCAACTACCAAGGGCAACAAATGTAGATGGATAGAGTTGCAACTACCAAGGGCAACTTGTGAAGAAATATATCAGAATATCATATGTGAATACATATATTCAAGACAAAGGCATTTAATACAATTGAAAATGCTCGTCAATTGGGACATGTTAGTTATTTCTTACAACCAGACTGACTATAATATATTTTCTGTGATTTTTCTGGAGCTTATAATATTATACTACCAACTACTAATATATGCATATTTTGTATATGGGGTGAATACTGGATCATGGGACAACTATGAACATGATTTAATTAGCCGTTGGTATTGTTTTTGTTAAGGAGTTGTTGGTCATTTGATCGATGGCTTTGTGAGCTTCTGGCTCTCTCATTTCCATTCTTGTTTAGAGCCTCCACATTCTCAAGTCTGTTTTCTCTGTTGTTAATAGCAGTACGAGCTTCTCTCTTGATTGTTCTACTTTGGATTTTTTTTATCTTTCCCTTATCTTTTTTGAGAATAAGATAGTTATTTGCCACTACTCAGGTTTGAATACGAGACCTCTCACTTGGAGAGATGGATGCCAGCTAGCTCAGTTACCAGCTGTTAGTGTTGAATAACCACTGTATTATTCTCTATCTTGGGCATGGTGTGAAATGAGGGGCTTTATTTTCTCCACCAGAACCATATTCATTGGGGAGGCATTGGGTTGTGCTGTGGTGATGCAGTTTTTGGGGCATTGGATTCACATGGTTCGGTCCAGGTCATGATTTCTTTTATGTGTCTTTTCTAGTACGTCATACCATATGTATCCTTGTATAATATTGCTTTCCTTTTTTGCTTAAAACAATTTTGAAAGTTTTCTAATAGATTTCTTTTTGGTTTTTGAGAATATATATTGTATTGATTTTTTATTTACATAAAATTCTTCTTAGAGTTACTTCTAAACTGTTATCTGAATATAGGTGACGCCTAAAGATCTTGCATCTTCCATCCGTAATGGCCATAGAGCTTTGGCAGCTCTAGAAAGCGATATGCACACGACTTGTCTTAGACAAGCTTTTGGATACCAAAAACATGTTAGAGGATACCCAACGACCATTCGCAGCTACAGCTTTCTCCCCTTGAGACACAATAAACACAAAAGCTAAACCAAAAAAAATATCTACAGAATGTAAATGTAGATGGAGAATCATGGGAGAAATTAGTCCTTATTTAACTAAAATTGAGCCAAGTCAGACTCAACATTAAGGTGTTAAATGGATGGAGGAAGAGAACAAGAGAATTAGCATCTTTCCACCATATTGGTCTTTATTGCATCATTTTTCATCCCTAGGGATCATTTACTAATCAATATGTTCACTGATTGTTATTTCTTGGCCACAACTTTTTCTAGAAGGGAAATGCTCAACTGAACCTTTTTGTAGAACATTAAAAAACACTTCCATTGCAAATATTAGTGGTGGCAATCCTTAACCTATCTAACTTGATTCAATCTGTTGTAGGTTGGCTTGGATTACTTGTTTAATAAAACGGTTAAGCATGGGTCTGGATTTTTGACCTGTTTAATAAATAAGTCGGGTTTGAATAGACAGATTTTTGATCTATTTTGTATCCGACCAGACCCGTAATTGGGCTGATCCGGCCCGATTGCCACCTCTAATTACAATGAGCTTGACATTTGCTCATATGTTTTGGTTCTGAAGAGAATTTTCATTCCTTGTCTAGCTTTTCTTAGACATCAATTCCAAGAAGGATTGTGATGTATCAAGGCATCCACAAACTAGCTCTATAGAAATAAACTAGAGAATAAAGATAGGAGTGAAATGCTTGTAATTTGACCAAAATTCTTTGACATAGATGAAGTGGTCGTTTGTGCCTTAAGTTATCTAAAGAATGCTATTTGGTGCACAGGACCAATACGTTGCACTTCTAATGGACTCATGAGAGATGTCAACTTAATTATTCTATGTATTGCACAACCTGAATGAAATCATAGTACTTGTTAGCTTGAGCATTGAATACTATTGTATGTTGCTAGTAGGCATAAAATTATTTGATGGATTCTTAGTGCCAAATGTTGATGAAATCTGTTCTGAGAAATGTTAAAGAAATCAATGCTAATACTAGAAGTACAATTCATCATTTTATATAATAGCTGGTATAAGTGATAGATCATGTCTGTTTGTGTAGGTAAAGGGGTAAGTACCTTGCTTTCTTTTTCTGTTCTTCCTCCACAGGAGTTGAAGCAAGCACACAAACAGAAGAAACGCTACCAATGAAGAAATGATTATGGCTATCACAGGCTTCTTTTTACCATAATTACCGCTTATATGATCTGCACAACAATATTTTGGAATTAGGACTTTGACTTGGGTACATTTTTTATGATATGGAATATCAGTTATATGTTTTGTTCTACGCTAACCTATCATATAAATGTGTTTTGTGACATGTATGTTAGAACTGGTATATAATTATATTTCTGCATGAGAAAATGTTCCTAGATTCAGCATGTGCGGACAATTACAAACTTAACAGAACTATATCACCAAGTCAGGTTCACTTAGAACCATATAAAGCAACAAAGAAATGTACGGCAATATTAATTGTAGAAAAATATGTTCTCTCAAAAAATGTAGAAAAGTATCTCTTGGTGTTCCCTTCAGTGAGAAAGGGATGTGATTCGGCAAAAGGATTAGTTATTAACTATTAATTTATTGTTTATTTCAATGATTTTAAGATAAATCCTCCTCATTAGACATTATGTTAGCAAAATTACTTTCTTTTACCTTACAAATATTGGATGTTTGTTTGGAAAAAGAGGGAGGCTACCATAAATTTTAATTGAAAAGAGTGCGTTCATAATACTGGCGTGTTAAAACCAATTGTAGAAAGTCCTAGCATTGCATAAGAATAAGATGAGTAATAGGGAGGACATGGACCTTACTGCCAATCACAGGAAAAGTTTAATATCACGGAGTTGTCATTGCACTTATATAACTTAGATATTATTTTGATTAATTGGTAACGTACAACATATTTATCTAAAGCAAATAAACTTCATCATGACCTCGTCAGCAAAAGGGAGGAAATTTTACCATGAAAGACTGCAATACTCAAGCAAAATGGAGGAACTTCTCAACATGACTCTGGTTTGGGACTCCATCTATTTTGAACAGAGAAAAGCCACATTGTTATTCTAATCGTTTCCCACCTAAGCTTATGTAGGTACTACAATTGGAACCTGGACCATCAGTTCTCTGATAAGCACGCTAAGCTAAATGGGGCTAAAAAAGGAGAAAAGTTGCGAAAAGAAAATTGATGTTAAGAGGTCTGCGATACTCTCTCTAGTCATCCGATGCAACCCAACAGCCAAATCCAGGTCCTTCAGGAGTTGCAATTGTGGTCTATATATTTACTGGTTTAAATTCCCCTCTCAGGAAATAATCGTTACCTAATTCAGAAGATGCAAGCCGAAGGTATAGATCCTTCCCTCCTTCAGTGAACACTCTGATATCTACCAGATCTCCGGTCCACGTGATACATCCACTCCATTCATTGATGGCATAGGCACTGCAAGAGCAGTTCTTCAGGCACCAGTCTTTGCACTCTTCCAGACTTACGTTGCTGTGCACGGTGGCATTTGATGTATCTGGCAACTTCACTTGCTGCAGCCCGAAGAAACCATCACCTGACGAACAATTTAGAGCTGTTCTGCGCACACAACCATCAGCATTGTCTCTCACTCTCCAATTTTGAGGAGACTTGGGACTGAATCCCTTCAAACAATCGCAGTCGGGTGAGTAGTTTGTGCTGCATATGCCATTAGCTCCACAGTTAGCATGCTCGTCGCACGGGTCTTTTGGATGCCACCAGAAAGGGTCCCATCCAAGGTTTGGTTTAGACCGTACGAAACGCTGAACCACTCCAGTCTCGTTCAACACAAGACGAGATAGAATAGAATTGTCCAGTATTTCGAAGCTGTAGGTGGCCTCAGACTTATTGGAAGTTAGATGAAACCTGAACAGATTAGTTATTTTCATCTCTGGAATGCCATTGAATCCACGTCCGTTCCAGGGTCCAGTGCGATATATTAGGTCAGATCCTCTCCATAAGAAAAGCTCTGGTGCTGCATTGCTATTTATCTTGTAGGAGTAGTCCCCTGGTGAAGGGTCGGAGGAGCTCTTCCATGATGTGAGATACGTGTCAAGATTGGTTCTGAAGTCTCGTACAAGCTTCATACCTGGCAGAAGTGTGTCAGTTGGATGATCGAAGCTCTGCCACAATAAAGTCTTCGAAGTTCCTTCAAGCAGGACGAGATTTCCCGAGTCCAGGAGCTGTACAACGGGATTGATTGCATTTGATGTGCCTGCGGACCAAAAAATATATCCGGTGCTATTTACAATTTCCAGAGTTCCATCACCTGTGAGATTGAGAACCCCCGTGGAGCCACTGAGGGGAGAGATTCTATTGGCAACCCACACAACTATTTTATCTGGAGTGTAATATATCCCCAAGTACCGATTCTTCGAGTCACCAGGGCTGAAGAAGCCCAGTTCGAAGGTCCCACCTGACGAGACTAAGGTTTGTCCATCTCCAATGGATTTGGTCGGCGTCATTGTGTCTCCTGCAATGGACACAGTGAAGAGATTAAAGGAAAGAAATAAAAAGATAAATTTAACCATGTGATTTAGAAAATGAAACCAGAACGAAAATATGGGTATTTGAGGCTTGGTAATCTACCAAAAGATGCTACATTTACTAAAACAGAGGAGTTTAATCACTTGACTGATCTTGAGGCAGTTTGCTCAAGAAACCTGATCTCTAGTTACAATTGTAGTCTCTAGGACTCCAAGACTCCAATGTTGCTAAGAAAGTCCTCAAAGAATAATCGAATGGGTCTAGTTCCTCAACATATTTGCTTTAGATTTTATGTAAAGGACTCATTTGGTTTGCGAGAAAAAAAAAAAAAGTATGTTCAACGAGAAAATAAAAAAAATATGTTTTATTTGATTGGAGTTTTCAAAGAAAAAAAATGAAAAAAATAGTATTTTTATGGAACTAAGATTCTAATGTTTTATGAAAAAGAAATATTCATAGAGGACAGGAGGAAGCAAGTTTCTCATGGGTTAAGAATTGAGTTTTTTTTTTCTTCCTAAAGGTATTCTTAAGCCATCAAAACTCATGGGTAGTGTCTCTTTTTTTATTAAGAGTATAATAAATATTTTATATAATTTTTTTAGAAAAGTAGATACTCAACTAAACATAAGCCACTATGGAATGTGTTACTTTTTTATGATTAACTAAATATGCTAAAACTACTTTCTCAGTCATTATATTCTTAGAAATTATTTTTTCAAAAAAAAATATTATAGTGATTTTTTTCTCTCCACAAAACGAAGGAGTCCAAATGGCCAGAGAAGCACAACTCAATTACCGTGACTGTGGAGTCCTTGAGAATAAGGAATTTCTTCACCAAGACTTGAAAATCAGGACTTCATTCAACACTAGCTAAGGAATAAGGATCCTGCAAATGATTAACATCTCTTAAATAATTACGATTGTATTTTAGATTATATTATTTTTATAACAGCTTATAATGATTTTTCTGCAATGATCCGATCGAGGAGAAGGAAAAATCTTCTTAATCTACTCAACTGGAATCTCACAAAAAAAAAAACGAGAAGAAGATAGAAGAATTGTGAAAGTAGGATTTAAATCCCCTTTTCTTTCATTGATGATCTAAAACCGAGATACACAGTCTTTATTTATAGTAGTGAGATCCGCTCTTGCTAGGGGTGCAAACGGGTCGGGTCGGGTCGGATCTTAAGTGACCACAATTCGACCTAGTTTCTTGTTCGGATTCTAATTTTGGACCTAGACCTGACCCGATTAAAGATCGGGTCCATAGCTACAATTTTTGACCCAACGGATCATTCGGGTCGAATCGGTCCATGTATAACATGGACCCAATTCAAAAAATTCGAATCCAATACGGTTCCGGTCCGGGTCAGGTCCGGATCGCATGAAAGAATGATGATCTCATTTTGTGATATGGACCGTTGGATCTTAGTCCGCACAAATCTCCAAGAACTCTGAACTCTTATGTTTTTTTTTGGCTAAAAAAGTCCTTTGCTGGTAGCCCTCGAAGCACTCTAAATTTCTTTCGTGCGAAAGAAACACCCTCAACCCCTCGGTCCCCTCTCGTGAGATCGGCGACGCCTCTCCCTTTCTTGGTCGACATAAAGCGCTCCCCGAGAGCGAGCGAGAAAGAGAGCATACATACGGAGTGACCTGAGAATTCCTACGACGGCGGTGAGAGATGATGTGACGGAGGGCTACTTCCCACCTCCAAACCCTCGTGGCCCCATGGCGGTGATCCGTCCCCAAGCTCCCCCGCCGCTCTACCCAAGATACTAGTAGAGCCGGGCCCTCACCTCCATCACCACCTCGCCGTTCGGAAAGACCTCCCTGCTCCTCTCCTCGGAATCTAGTTGGTCCTTCTCCTCTTCATTCTCTTTCGATTTCCTTTTTCTTGGCGAGGATTCAACCGTTCTGATTCATTCGATCCATTCTTCTTCCTTTAGATAATGTCCCGATGAAGAACGGTGGAGGACGTGATGCCGATAGCCATCGGACACGAACGGGTAATCCCCTGTTGCAGGTTCCCCTTGACGAAGGACAGAGCGGAGGACGTGAGGCCGAGCTCAAGGCGATGAATGGCCAAATGGGTAATCCAGTTCCCCTGCTGCGGCTGCAGCCTGTGAGCCTGCAGGCCCAAATGGGTAATTTGGGCTCCGGTCGGGTCGATAGGTAAACGATTCAAAATTGACCCCAAAAACAACGGATCCTGTCCGAGTCGGGTCGAGATTCAGTAAATCTAGATCCGACTCGAAAAATAGAACAAGTCCAATTTTAGGACCCAACTCAGCCCCGCAGGTCCTCCAATTCGGGTCGGGTAGGGTCGGGTCACGGGTCAACCAAACCCATTTGCAGCTTTAGCTCTTGCAGAGTTTGGATCGGATTTCTCTTTCTAGTTCTAATTGGACTCTCTTTCCTAAAAATATATATGACTAGTAGAAATAAACTTAAAAAAGCTAAATTTTTAGAAGGTAGATCTCGATTTTTACATCATCTTTGCTTATGTCGCTCTGCCTAATTTTTCTCGAATTGAGAAATATGCTCGATCAAAATCTTATCAGAAAAGAAAACTTTTGGTTTGACCAACCTATTTTAGGTTTATATGATGGAATTTGGGTTTAATAGTTAAGGGCACTACCTCTTAAAAGGATGGGCATTACGTCATAGATCTTGAAAAGTTATCCGATTTAAAATAAAAAAGATCTTAATCAGGCATCGTATGATCAATTTATGATCTTCGGAAATTTAGCTTGCGATTTGGTTTCTCGATATGGTGGATGTTGCTTCTAAATTCTGTTCAACCCTATCCGTAGCAACCAAAATGGTCTATATTGAGTGTAAGGATTCTCGTGGATCACATAAAGATAACTGTATGCAAATAATAATGCTTTCAAAATCGTTCAACAGGCTTACTCTGGGAATTTAAAAATGAATTGATGAAAGAAGGAAAGAATAAATGAAAAGGTAAGACAGGCAACTATAATTGGGCACATACATCATCGGATGCACTTTTATCTATTGCCCTTGGAAAATCGTTCTATCAACTATATGGAGCATCTAACCAAAGAAATTGATCGGTTGGCATGATGCCATACCAGTATACACTGTGCTTTCTTTACATCAAAAAAAAAAAGGGAAAAAAAACTGTGCTTTCTGTATCAAAGGAAGCAGGGGAACAGTAAGCTCTGCATACACACTAGCATTCATACCTGGCTGGCCATGAACCAGGACTGCAGCTGCCGAGATTCCAAGCACTAGAACCCATTCCACCAACGCCATTTCTCTTTTGCTTCCTGGCACCCAGAAAGTCTCATCTAGTTGTACCATTTGTCTTGTGATAAGCCAGCTGCTTTCCTACGGAACAATAAGAAGCTGCAGAACCTTTACATCGTTTTCCGATTAGCTAGGAATTTTTATACCCAAATGCCTAGAAGGTCTCTATCTTTAACAAGAAGCCGAAGTAGACCTTTTAATAACTAATAACAGTGGTAGGAATTAGAAATAGACTTTGTTTATCCAAGTCGCCAGGTACTAATTCTTATTACTAGTTTAATTCTACAATATGATTGTTGTTACATCAACTACCCCACCCCTTGAACAATAATAATAAACAAAAAGAGCGCATAGCCGTGCAGAGAGGGCAGCTTCCAACCTAGTTTCCAATCTGATATGGCATGAAAGGGATTTCTGCAATTCAAAGGAGAATCCATGCGATTTACAAACATTGGGGAACTGCCTTGGACCAGATAG
The DNA here is from genome assembly GCF_009389715.1 of Phoenix dactylifera. NCBI lineage: Eukaryota > Viridiplantae > Streptophyta > Magnoliopsida > Arecales > Arecaceae > Phoenix > Phoenix dactylifera. The sequence continues at coordinate 21,837,113 of NC_052395.1, read as the reverse complement.
CAATACTCTTAAGCATTAGAGTTATTTTTGTTCTTTGAAATCCAAGGATTCCAATATCTTGGCATATCAAGCAACTTAAAATTTGTAGCAGTGCCAATTACAAAATAGAGGAGCTTTGGTTGATTAGAACAAGGAACTATGGTAATTAGATGGAGCAGAAGTTTCTCAGCTGATTACCGCAAAACTTTGCAATAGAAAAACAACTAATTTTTTAATTTAATGTTGAACCCCTTGAGGAGATCACTGTAGCAAATGCATAAGATCAGAAAGAACCAGAAAACATAGATTTTGCAACACTGTCCAGTACAGCATTTGAACAAATATAAAATAATTTTTAGCAATTACCCTAAGGCATTTCTGCTCTAATATAGATTTTTCTTTTGTTTTTGGAGTAGATGCCTTAATATAGATTTTGTCTTGAAGTAATGCCTCGTTTACTTCTCAAATAATCCTTCATCTTCATGGTCAGGTGATGGCTTTACAACTTCAGTTGGGCCTTCAGTCTGTGCCCTGATGGTGGTATCCCCTTGTTCCATCCTTCAAAATCGAAGGAGATCAGTTGAATACGTAATCCATATAGCTATTGTAATAATTTTTTTTTTGGACGGAAATCCTTATTCTAATAATTGCAGAGCTTGGATGATGTAGAGTTGACAGCACTTAGCCACGCATGGAAAGCTTTCTATTCGGTAAACGTAGCGCTGGTTCGGGTCCTAAAGAGGGGGTACTCCTCAAGAAAAGGTGAAGAAAGAAAAGAGTTTTCTTTACATTATCTACGCTGGTAAACAGGGATCTGCCTCAAGTCATTTTTAAGACCTGTTTGGGTTCGATCCTGCACGAATTTGTGGGCTGATAGATTTGGTTGTGTCCAAACCAAATCTACCTAATCCCTCAGCCCAGATCTCACGGTATATTTAAAAATAAAAAACCTCTTGAGATTTTTCCCCCCCTTTTTCCTAACCACAACTTGTTCACATAGAGAATACTAGCTTATTCACTAATGCTTATGTTGGATGAAGCTATCTATACTGCTTTGGAATTGGGTGCCTACATTTTTTATTAGCAAGTTATCCGAAACTTCTGAAACCAACAAACTTCGTAAGAAACCTTCAAGAATGTTTCCTAAGTTCTAGTGCATGAATGCACAACTTGTTCACATAGAGAATACTAGCTTATTCACTAATGCTTATGTTGGATGAAGCTATCCATACTGCTTTGGAATTGGGTACCTACATTTTTTATTAGCAAGTTATCCGAAACTTCTGAAACCAACAAACTTCGTAAGAAACCTTCAAGAATGTTTCCTAAGTTCTAGTGCATGAATGCTGATTAGCAGAATTATCTTTTTCTATATGTGGATGACCTACAATTAGTTTGATGCATGAATAATTCTTTGTGATCTTTCTAATAATGCTTTGCATTCTCAAGAGAAGAGTTTGGTGTTGGAATACATTCACTCTTTTGTGGGAAAATTGAAGGGAAAAGCCTAATGTTATAGTCAAGCAATAGAGAAAACAAAAGAAAATAAAAAGGAAAAAGACGGGCTTTGGGTCAGCTTCCATGTGGACAGGTGCACTGCAAATGCATACTAAACTAAGCTTGATTTCCTTAAACTGAGAAAAGTATGAAAGAATATTCCAATCATATCATATTCTTCTGAAGCGTGCGTCCAACCGCAGGCTCCATGCATGGTAGCGACATCAAATATCTTGACTAGTCGTGGCATTACTCTCACGGCAAAGCATATCTATAGAAATGCCAATGGACCTATAGACTGGGTGATTTTTTGTGTGTGGCAAATCATGTGAGGAAGAGCTGTCTCGGATGTTTCGTGACTTGTAATTATGTTCTCTATAATCATCTTGAATGTCAAGTCTTAAAATTCCAAATACAGTGGCCTCTTCCATCTGTATTTTATGTTCTAGAACCTTGTAATATTGTTCCACTTATATCTTCTAGTTAGAGATACGTGCATATCTATACATGCAGTGTACATATGTAGCCAGAGTATGCAATGAATGGTGCCATTTCAGTGCAACCTGATAGTCTTCAGCTTTGTTCTTTTAGTATTGGAAATTTAAAGTTGCAACAAACTAGAATGGTCAGTCAAACAGAACTCTGCTTAAATCTTTAAATTAGGACATGTGGGTAGTCAAATGAATGCTATTAAATTTGTCTAAAACTATTTTTAATTCAATGTTTCGTGACATGTATATGAATCATTTTAGTTATAGAGACTGTGGATGGAAAGTAAATACTTGGAGCTACTTGATGAAGCAATGAGATGCTCATATGCTGTGTCTGGAGTATCATAAAGTATCTTTGTTTCTGTTGTCCGTGCAGGAAGTCAGTCTTAGACCAGCAATGGCAGATGTGGTTCTCAAGCAAGGCCGGGAAGGTGGAATGCTACTTCGGCCTCAATGACGTGGTTTCTGCGTAGCAAGTCCTTCAGTTGGAGGAGATTGACCTTTGACCAACAAAATAACAGTTACAATTGGAGGTTGCTAGAGCTATCTGCAAGTGATTTTCCTTGTCTGGAAATTCATCCAGTTCATCAACCTACAGAAATGTTGAGTAGAGGTGAACTCTCTCTTTTGTAGGATTCATGGTACAGTGGCCTTTTCTCTAGGGTTGGTAGATACTATGTAATAAGCACTCGTTTTGCAGATCAAGGTACATATATGGCAAGTTGCTTCTCATTGGTGAGTAATGGTTTAGAACGAACCTTTCCTCTGTATAGGAGTATGATTAATGAGTATCTACTAGAGACCTTATGTTAGCGCATCAATTAAGATGGTGTAAAACGAAAATAAATCCTCCATGCGTGGTATATGTAGTTCAATGAAGGAATTGCCCGGCCGCTTTGCTGCTTGTAGTCATGAAAGATGATTTCTTAAGGTAATTCTAGTGCAAAAAGGAAAACAGCAAAAGAAAAAAATTGTTTATTTGTGTTTGAATAAATCATTGGTAAAAATTGGGTGAATATAGAACAAGAAGGGCTGATTCCAGGATCGATAAATATGACCTTGTCAGAACTTTTTAGGACTCTTGGTATTTTTTATACTCATTTGAAGAGTTTCGATTGGTGTTTTGCATTTTCCAGTACATCCAGTCCTCAGGGTTGACTTTTTTGTTTCCGGCATTAGAAAGATGAAAGGTGAGATTGTGGCTTTTACTGTGGTTTGTAATCACCTCAAGAAGATCTTTAGATAAAGATTAGCTGTATTATGCAACCGAGTTAGCCCTTTTAGTTGATATGAAGGATGGATTGGATGAAGGATGGATAAAGGAGGAAGGATGGATGAGAGAGAGGATGGATGGTCTTCCATCTATCCTCCCATTTATTTGGTGAAACATGGAAGAATGAATGGGAATGATTCCCTCCCTTGTTTGATGTAGGAGAAATAAAAGAGAGTATGGGTGATATTTGGATGACATTTTTACTAAACCATCTTTCAATAAAAAAGTATTATAATTATCAATTTATAACACTTATTTATACTAAAAAAGTAGGATCTTATATAAACTTATAATCTTTATAACTTATAATTATATAAAAAATTATGTAAATATTTAGTTTAATCAATAAATTATTTTCTAACTTCATTTAAATATTTAATTAATTTTATATAAAATAGTTAACTAAAAAAATTGAATATAAATAAAAAATATAAGATAATTATAATTATTTACTTATAATTATGGAAATTATGTTCTAAAATCAAAATAAATAGTAATAAAATTTAAGAGTAGAGGATTAATAGTATAGGTTATGTGTGTGTGTATATGTATATACATGTATGTATATGTATATATGTATATGTATGTATTGCGCGCATGTGTATATATATATAATGAAAAAGTGAAGAAGTGATAGGGTTTTGTTAAAAGAAATTAATGAGGGATAATTTTGTTAATGTAGCAATCTACTCCTCACATGCTCCATCCATCCTTCCTTACCGCGAGGATGGATCTATCCTCCCTCTCATGGCCCTAACCAAACATGGGACAAAAGATTGTGTATGCTTTGTGACACGAGGCTCGGAGCCCAGGCATCAAGCATGCACGCATGGCTGCGCACTGGATGAGAGGTGTGCAACCTTGCACTGAAGATGCATCCCTACGGGCTACGGGACGAACCGTGCTGGAGCATTCTCGTTACCAGCTGCATTTTTCAGTGTTGTTAAATATTGAGAGTGCAGTACCCACGGCATCTGGTTCTTGCATCCTATTTGTATCCACTGGGCAAATCTAATGGTTAAGGGATGGCAGAAACAGGCCTTCAGGCTTGTGACTTCGGCTAATTGGACTGATTGAGGTCATTAATTGTAAGAACCCACCTTACTGAGCCTGGGCCCAGAGATTTTGCAGTGTATTAGGTATAAACACTATTAGTACCTTTGAAGAAGGGGTGATGCCAATCCTTGAGTTCGTGCCAAGTTTGTAAGCGAAAGATATTAGAATTAGTGGCCTTCATGACTACATTAATGTCATTACAAAACTCTATAAGGTACATGAAGAGTTTTTGTGATATAAAGAATAATTCTAATATTAGAATTAGTGGCCTTCATGACCACACATTAATGTCATCACAAAACTCTATAAGGTACATGAAGAATTTTTGTGATATAAAGAATTATTTTAATATTAGAATTAGTGGCCTTTATGACTACACATTAATGTCATCACAAAATCCTATAAAGTACATGAAGAGTTTTTTGTGATATAAAGAATAATTTTAATATTAGAATTAGTGGCCTTCATGACCACACATTAATGTCATCACAAAATTCTATAAAGTACATGAAGAGTTTTTTGTAATATAAAGAATGGTTTTAATTGGATTCAATTAAGATATTCAATATACCACATTAAATCTAAGAGGAAGATGAAAAGCCAAACATTGTGACTCATGATGGAAAGAGTTACCTAAGGTACTATAAAAAAAGGGGGGCTCTTGGTCCCTCTCTCCACTTGATAGGAGCTTGTGAGGTGTCCCATCACAACCATAAGCATAAAGAAAAAAAGGCAGGAGAGAGAAGATCAAGTTGCACTATGTATTCGTGATCTCAACGTTTCAGTTCAATATTGTAGATTCTATACTCATCATCAAAAGTTTTTTTTTAGTTCGATATTGTAGATTCTATACTCATCAACAAAAGTTTTTGGTCTGACGATTGGAGGTTCTTGTCAGCATTCACTTGCTTTGTCAATGGCTCAAGGCAATATGTTACATTATTTATGGTTTATAAAGGTAAACCCAAGATCCTTAATATTTCTAACATCCAGTAACAGAGCCAGATTTTTGGTGTACTTTTATAAAACCAATCAAGTTTGCCATTGATTTTTATGGAGACATGTTATATGCTTATATGGTGATTACTTGAAACTAACTAATTGTTGATAACTTTCTTAAACATTATATACCAATTTTCAATTATTGAGCATTTCATATTGGTTTATTTAAAGAATTGATTAAAATTATTTTGAGACTCTGTTATATCAATTATTTAATGTTGTTTGAATTGCTTGATATTGAAATATTCTTATTGCTTATGAACTATAAAGGATATATATATATATATATATATATATATATATATATATATATATATATATATATATATATATCAAATTGATTTGGTAGTTACCAAAGTGGCCCAATCATGATGATATTATGGCAGAGTTGATTAAGCATTAAGGTTTGCCATCATAAGGTGATAAATTAGCCCAAAGGTGATGTATTCAAAATAAAGGCTACTATATTGTATTGTTCATTATACCCAAAGGTAGATGTCCATTCAATATTAGTAATATGAAGGCTATATAAGTGAATAAAGGAACATCACTTAGTGAGTGAATCACTAGCGGGTCATTATCCTAACCCAAAGGTAGGATATGACGATGCACTAGATTACTCATCAGACTTATTAAGTGAATCACTAGCATGTCATAATCTCTTACCCAAAGGTGGGATGTGGCGATGCAATAGATTGCTTATACGATTGCTTATAGAGTGAATCGATCACATGTCGTTTTCTTGACCCAAAGGTGGGATGCGATGATGCATTAGATTGCTCAATAGCGCTTTATATATAATAAGTCTGAATTAAGGATAAATTATAGCATGATTTTTGTGTGATATCAGTTGTGGCTCAAGCACTTTCAGGAAACATTTCCAACATTTTGGAGTTGAATGGTTCCAATTTTTCTAAATGACATGAGCAAATACTAATTACACTGGGATGTTTAGATCTGGACCTGTGCCTACGAATTGATGAGCCTACCAAACCCACTGCAGAAAGTTCTCCTGAAGAGAAAACTCTTTATGAAAATTGGGAGCATTCCAACCACCTAAGCCTTATGATCATGAAAAGCAAAATTACGAAGAATATTCGCAAATCAGTTTCTGCTAATATTAAGGCTCGTGGATTCTTGACATCTATTGAGCAACAATTCGAGGCTTCTGACAAGGCAGTTGCAAGGACTCTTATGGCTACCTTAATAACTAAAAGGTATGATGGGGTAAGTAGTGTGCATGTGCACATTATGGAAATACATGACTTGGCTGAACAACTTAATTCTATGAATATGACTATTTCAGAGCCTTTTTTGGTGCAATTCGTTCTCAACTCTCTTCCTCCACAGTTTGGTCCATTTAAGATCAATTATAACACACAAAAGGATAAGTGGACCATGAATGAACTTACTACGATGTGTGTGCAAGAGGAAAAGAGATTAAAAAGAGAAGGATTGCAATCTGTCCACATGGTATCACAAGGTCATAAAGGTAAACGACCTGGCAAAGGAAAATCTAAAAGAAAAGGGCCACCAAATAACGGTACATAGTCTACTGCATCTAACAGTGCAAATAAGAAAACTGTGGTATGTTTCTTTTGTAAAAAGAAGGGACATATGAGAAAGATTGTCAAAAGCATATGGCATGGCTTGGAAAGAAAGATAATTTCCTTTCATTAGCGTGTTTTGAAGCCAATATAGCTGACGTTCCTTCTAATACTTGGTGGTTAGATTCTGGTGCCACAATTCATATGTGTAATTCTATGCAGGGATTTCTAACAACCCATAGCCCACATAGAAATGAGAAAACCATTTTCATGGGGAATAAATTGGAAGCTAAAGTAAAGGCTATTGGAACCTACAAACTTGTTCTTGTTCTGGTTTTTGTTTAGATTTACCAAACATATTTTATATTCCTTCTATCTCTAGAAACTTGATTTCCTTGTCTCACCTTGATGTAGAAGGATACACTTTTGAATTCAAGAATAAAACCTTCTCTATCATGAAAAACAATGTATCCATTGGCAATAGAATTTTATATGATGGTTTGTACAAAATGAATCTTGATACATCATTTTTTCATTTTCTTCTTACCCTGCATGTAAATATGAATATTGGCACCAAGCGTAGTCATAAAAGTGGAACTTCATCGAGGTTGTGGCATAAAAGGTTAGGCCATATCTTGAAAGAGAGGCTTGAAAGATTAGTAAAGGATGGAGTTTTACAAACTCTTAACTTTGCGTACTTTGGTACTTGTATAGATTGCATTAAGGGAAAGCAAACTAAAAGTACCGAGAAAAATGCCACAAGAAGTTCAAGACTACTTGAAGTGATACATACATATATATGTGGACCATTTTTCCCTCAATCCATATTCGAAGACAAATATTTCATCACCTTTATTGATGACTGCTCACATTATGGTTATGTTTATCTAATTAAGAAAAAAATCTCAAGTCTTGGATGCTTTTAAGGTTTTCAAAGCAGAGGTTGAGAAACAACTAGATAAACAAATAAAAGTTGTAAGGTCAGATAGAGGTGGTGAATATTATGAAAAATATGATGAGAATGGCTGCAACATGGGACCATTTGCTAGATTCCTTCAGGAACATGGTATTGTGGCTCAATATACAATACCTAGAATATCTTAGCAAAATGGTGTGGCTGAAAGGCATAACCGTACTATATTAGATATGACAAAGTGTATGATTAGTGACTCTACATTGCCTGAATTCTTGTGGGGTGAAGCCATAAAGACTGCGATATATATTTTAAACCGAGTTCCTATTAAGGTTGTTCCCAAAACCCCTTATGAATTATGGGTGGGAAGCAAACCGAGTTTAAATCGTATACATATATGGGATTGTCCAGCTAAAGCAAGGCTTTACAATCCACATAAAAGAAAATTGGATCCAAGAATCATCAGTTGTTTCTTTGTTGGTTATTCAGAGAGATCCAAAGGATATAGTTTTATTATCCTAATCATTACACTAGGATAATAGAAACGGGTACGGCTAAGTTTCTAAAAATGGAATTGATAGTGCGAGTCATGATACAAAAGAGGTGGTATTGGTTCCAAAAATGGAGCAATCTAGTGAAGAGGTACCACTTCATAAAGAACATGACCATGCACTTGTTGATTCCAATAAAGAAAGTACACATGAGAGAAATATAGTTGATTTAAGAAGATCTAAAAGACAAAGAAAATCTTCTATTACGGATGACTATATTGTGTACTTACAGGAACAAAAATTTGATATTGGAATAAACAATGATCCAATAACATTTTTACAAGCCATGGAAAGTCATGAGTCTACAACAATGGAAGGATGCAATGAAAGAAGAAATGGCATCCATGAGAAAAATGATGTTTGGGAATTGGTTGAACTACCTAAAGGAGTTATCCTGATTAAGGATAAATGGGTTTATAAAACCAAATGGAATGGGAAAGGTAATATAGACTGATATAAGGCTAGACTCGTTGCTAAAGGATTAACCCAAAGGGAAGGAATTGATTACAATGAAACCTTCTCTTCAGTTTCAAAGAAAGACTCATTTCGGATTTTCATGGCATTAGTAGCTCATTATGACTTGGAGTTGCATCAAATGGATGTAAAAACAGCTTTTTTGAATGAAAATCTAGATGAAAAGATTTATATGCAACAACTAGAAAGTTTTATTGAAAAGGGCAAGGAGCAACTAGTATGTAAATTAAGAAAATCCATATATGGGCTTAAACAAGCTTTCAGACAATGGTATATCAAGTTTCATGATACCATTAAGTCCTTCAGATTTGTAGAAAACAATTTTGATGAATGCATATATCTGAAGGTTAGTGAGAGCAAGTTTATATTGTTGGTCCTATATGTGGATGATATCTTATTTGCTAGTAATGCTCTTAGTCTATTGCATGAAACTAAGGATTTTCTTTTCAAGAACTTTGAAATGAAGGAAATGGGAGAAGCATCCTTTGTTCTTGGTATTGAAATTTATCGAGATAGGCATAAGAGGCTGCTAGGCTTATCTTAAGAGGCTTATATTACCAAGGTTCTTGAAAGATTTCAAATGCAGAATTGTTCACCAAGTCCAACCCCAATTGTTAAGGGTGACAAATTTAGCAAAGACCAATGTCCTAAAAATGACATTGAAAGGAAAGAAATGGAAAATGTTCCTTATGCATCCACTGTTGGAAGTTTAATGTATGCTTAAACTTGCACATGACCTTATTTTAGCTTTGCAATTGGAATGCTTGGGAGATATCAAAGTAATCCGGGTATGGAACATTAGAAAGCAGCCAAAAAGGTGATGAGGTATCTTCAAGGTACCAAAGATTATATGCTCACATATAAATACAATGATCACCTTGAGGTTGTCGGATACTCGGATTCAGATTTCATGGGTTGCGTTGATAGTCTGAAATTCACTTCAGGTTATATTTTCTTGCTAGCAGGAGGAGCTGTATCATGAAATAGTGTAAAGCAGACACTCACATCTTCTTCTACTATAGAAGCAGAATTTGTGGCATGCTATGAGGCTACCTCACAAGTTATTTGGTTAAGAAATTTTATTTTAGGGCTTGGACTTGTAGATTCTATATCTAAGCCATTAAAGGTGTACTGCGACAATTTTGCTGCTATTTTCTTCTCTAAGAACAACAAGTACTCAAGTAAGTCAAAGCATATTGAGTTAAAGTATCTTGCTGTTAGAGAAAGAGTTCACAATCTCCAAGTATCAATTGAATATATTAGTGCTAAAGTGATGCTTGCAAACCCAATGACTAAAACTTTGGCGCCTAAGATACATATGGATCATGTATTTTCCATGGGTCTTACTAATATTGCTTGAGTGATTGTAATTGATGTATACGAATATACATAAATATACTTTTAGTATTTTGTTTTCTATTTATCCTATGTGCACATTTTTTGAAGGATAAAGAAATTCGGTACCGATTGTTAATTGACATCAAGTTTCGTCAACTTAACATAAAGATCATCATTTTGACATAACGAATCATCAATTTGACATACAGTGAGACTATTTTGCATATGGGCATGCTAGCAATTCTATAGTCCATAATCTTCCTCATTTAAGACTTATCTTTATAGGTTGCTAATGTTGTGATGCATGGAAGGAATTATACCGCCAAATGGTGTGATACCGCCATGATCCATGTTAGTAAGTTATTTAGATTGAGTGTGTAAAGTTTATTTGTGGCCACTTGTTGAATCCAATGAAGGTTAATGACTCATCAAGTGGTCATTTGGCTACATGGGAGAATATTAGAATTAGTGGCCTTCATGACCACATTAATGTCATTACAAAACTCTATAAGCTACATGAAGAGTTTTTGTGATATAAAGAATAATTCTAATATTAGAATCAGTGGCTTTCATGGCCACACATTAATGTCATCACAAAACTCTATAAGATACATGAAGAGTTTTTGTGATATAAAGAATAATTTTAATATTAGAATTAGTGGCCTTTATGACAACACATTAATGTCATCATAAAACTCTATAAGGTATATGAAGAGTTTTTTGTGATATAAAGAATAATTTTAATATTAGAATTAGTGGCCTTCATGACCACACATTAATATCATCACAAAACTCTATGAGGTACATAAAGAGTTTTTTGTGATATAAAGAATGGTTTTAATTGGAATCAATTAAGATATTCAATGTAATACATTGAATCTAAGAGGAAGATGAAGAGCCAAACATTGTGACTTATGATGGAAAGAATCACCTAAGGTACTATAAAAAAAAGGGAGGCTCTTGGTTCCTCTCTCCACTTGATAGAAGCTTGTAAGGTTTCCCATCACAGCCATAAGCATAAAGAAAGAAAGGCAGGAGAGAGAAGATCAAGTAGCACTATTTATGCGTGATCTTAAGGTTTCAGTTCAATATTGTAGATTCTATACTCATCATTAAAAGTTTTTTGTTTGACGATTGGAGGTTCTTGTCAGCATTGACTTGCTTTGTCGATGGCTCAAGATATTTTACATTATTTATGGTTTATAAAGATAAACCCAAGATCCTTAATATTTCTAACAAAAGAGTCCCAGACCACGAAGGCTAGATTCTAGAGGGGACTGTCTTTGTTTTATCAGCTATAGGTGTGTAAACTGAACAATAAATTATCCCTAACTTGTGGCTTCTAATTGCCCTCAAGAAGATCCTAGTAATACACAAATACAAAATAATGCAAATTGTGGCTTGCCCATGTTCACACAAAATATATGGCTGGTTCGTCGCCACGATCGATCTTTTGCTTGTGCTCTCCAAGGCTGCAAAACTTCCTGTTCCATGTGCATAGACTAACGGCTCATTTAAAGCAGTTCTCGTCCCAGATTGAAATTAAGGTCATGATCTGACGGTTCATCATTGTGCTTTTGTGGAAATGTCATCATCGAACTCCCTTTCTGTATGTTGTCGCCTCAATGTAGTTCCATGTGTAAGTATTTTGCAGAAATTGATAGCTCGCCCTTTGGTAGACAGGATTACAACTTCTAGTCGTGTTGACTGGAACTTTAACACCCGGTCCAGGCTTCAATATCACCCATGATACATTCTCCCATACAACCTTGTTATTCACCAAACCACAGTCCCCATACCGGATCAAGCATAAGTTTTTTTATATCAATGCATCATTTAAGAAAAATATTAGATATGCCAAAATAAGTATTTCATAGTACAAGTCAAAGCAAATCATGCATGGACAAAACATCCGCCTTTCATAAACATAGTACCAAGTTTATTATTGCAAATAAATTCGTAAATCGTTCTTCATGTCATTTAATCCTATCATGGATCAAAACATTGCTCACAAATATTCTTGCTATGGTCACTATAATTCGTGATAGGGCCATCTTCGTAATCCACAAGATATCATAGTTTGTATTCGTTACCAACTTTAACTCGTTGGCAGAGGGCCATTTTCATTGGATGCTAGCTTAGGGTATCGATTGACCCCCATTTCTAGGGGCGGTCATAGCAATCTGAGAGCCTTTAGAAAACTTATAATTTTTTTCTTTCAAACATACACATATACATATACATAAAAAATACTGAATGGCATGATCAGATTCATATTTCATAACAAAGCTATGTTCATCAAATCATTGCTGAATCTATTTTTCATAAAAAAGCACGATTTTCATAACACATATTAATCCATAATTTTAAGAAAAGCATGATATTTTTCTTTTTTTTTGTTGTACCGGCAACTCACTACATCAGTTGTGAGTACGCCCAAAATGATTACAGTACAAAACACACTCTAGTGATGCATAGAAAACATGATCATCTGAAAGATAATAAGAAGTGCAAGATTTGCTTGCAAGTTCAAAAACTAGTAAGGAGTATAAGATTACTTATCTCTTTCGTCTTAGATTATCATACATTACTAGAAAATCCAGTTAACCCTATAAAAATATTAAAGAGAAAATTAATTTCTGTTTAACAATTTTAATTGAATTAAAATGATAAGAAATAGGGACGAGCGTTCGACAATTTTGAGTGGGTCAGGCCCGAGCGATTTGATCAATAAATTATAGGACATGGACTCGATCACAGCTAAGGTCATTTAACATAGTTCATTATTAGTGGATTCTATGGACACTTGACAAGACCGTATGATCGGTCCAATAGGCAACCAAAATACTAGGACAGTTTAAGGCCTCTTTTCAAGAGTAAACTCGGGTTCGTTGGTCAGGTCGACAGGACCCAATTCTGGATTCCTTAGATTTTCTAGAGAGAGAAAATAAAGAGAAAAAGTAGAGAGAGGAGAGAGAAAGAGAGAGAAAATAGGCAGGAAGAGAGATTCTCTAACTGAACAATCAATTATTCCTAACTTGTGGCTAATTGCCCTCAAGAAGATCCTAGTAATGCACACATACCAAATGATGCAAATTGTGGCTTGCCCATGTTCGCACAAAATATATGGCTGGTTCGTCCCCACGATAGATCTTTTGTTTGTGCTCTCCGAGGGTGCAAAACTTCCTGTTCAATGATAGCTAGGTGTGAAATGTCATGCTCCAGATCCGGAAGATGACATGGCCGTACTACCAACGGCTCATTTAAAGCAGTTCTTGTCCCAGATTGAAATTAAGGTCATGATCTGACGGTTCATCTTCCTCTACTCTAACAGTGGAAATGTCATTATCGAACTCTCTTTCCGTATGTTGTCGCCTCAATGTAGTTCCAAGTGTAAGTATTTTGCAGAAATTGATAGCCCGCGCTTTGGTAGACTGGATTACAACTTCTAGTCGTGTGGACTGGAACTTTTAACACCCGGTCCAGGCTTCAATATCACTCATGATACATTCTCCTATACAACCTTGCTATTCACCAAACCACAGTGCCCATACTGCACACCGTATCCATTGCTCCCTCTCCCTGCTCATTTTTTCACCTTCTGAACTTACCCAATACCAAACCTCCATATAAAAGCCCTCAGGTCTCATTTAAAACAGCAAAGTTTTATGAAGAAGCATCAAACCATTCTAATATCCAAAGTAATAGTTATAAAGGAAACAATTGTTGTTATTTACCTAGCTCAACGGCAGGCTATATATATTTTTTCTTGGAACAGTAATAGTAATCATTTTAATGTATAATAATTGATTACTATATAAATACAACAATGTTATTCATTTTTTTGGTAAAACAATGTTATTGAAGACACTACTAGGGACATTAAAAATATATTTTTATGGCTGGTATTGAGTTTGAAGTTTAGAGATATTTCTTTATCTAGCTGGTACATGACAGAAGCGGCCAAGAAACGGTTGTTATTTACATTCTTCGTTGTTATAAATACACTAAGAAAGGCCTCCAAAAACCATTATAACTGCACTTACTTTACACTTCGGGCCAAGTATTGTTGAAACGGACTGGTCGACCTGGTCTTTGGCGAGCCCGTCAACTAATAGGCCACATTAGTATCGTCCAAATCCAGTTTACTATGAGGTCTGCACGCCCAGCAGTCTCGGGTCCCATCACAGCTGGGATGGGGCCCAATAGACTGAGCCGTCGATACTTTGACCGGTCTTAACTGATCCCATACTCTTATCCTTAAAATATCTCTCTCCACATACATTATTCCATTAGACTTATTGGAAGTGACACAATTGTTAATGAATGTTAAATTTATTGTCTGGAATTGACATACATTTGCCCTTGAAAATGCCCGAGTCATCAAGGTTGCAAATGATTCAATCTGCTTATGAATGGCTTCAAATCAGCTTAATTGAGACAGGCTTCGGCTCGTTGGAAAATAAAATGAGCCCACACAATTTTTGAGCCTGAATAGATATGGATACTTGGAATTAAAAGAGGCTCGGTTGTGCTTGGCTTTAATTTTTGTACGAATTTTTCAGTAATGTTATAGTCAAGCAATAGAGAAAACAAAAAAAAAATAAAAACGAAAATGACGGGCTTTGGGTCAGCTTCTATGTGGACAGGTGCAATGCAAGTGGATGCTAAACTAAGCTTGATTTCCTTCCACCTTGAGATGCAGACAACTGGTTAGCATGTGAGAAAAGTATGAAAGAATATTCAGATCATATCCTATTCTTCTGAAACGTTAGTCCAACCCAGGCCCCTTGCAAGGCGGCAACATCAAATATCCTTGACTAGTTGCGGCATTACTCTCAAGACAAAGCATATAGAAAGATCAATAGACTTGTAAACTGGGTGATTTTTTTGTAGTATATCACGTGAGAAAGTACTGTCTCGGATATTTTGTGACTTATTGTATTTAGATTTTATTTAGATATATTTGTACTAAAATTGTATGAATCGTCCGATGTAGAAAAAAGAAAACCTTTATAATTCAAATGTGGAATGAAAACATTCGGATTGAACGAAATATCAAACAATGACATCCTCTTGTCTCCTCCACCACCACCTCCTCTAGCCGCTCCTCCTCTAAATTATACCACTAAGACTGCTAAATTATTTACATTCTTTGTTGTTGTAAGTATTCTAGGAAAGGCCTCCAAAAACTATTATAACTGCAGTTATTTTACACTTCGGGCCAAGTATTGTTGAAACAGTCAGGTCACCACTGCTCTCTCCTAAGGGCTACGTACACTACAAGAAAAACTATCTTTTCCGACTTTTGTCTGCTGACGCTAAGTAGAAGCGTCGGTAATTTTTTAGGAAGTCTGGCTTCCGCCGATGCTTATAAGCGTCGTCGCAACCCGTAGCTTGGGCCGACGCTTTTAAGCGTCGGCGGAAGCAAAAATCTCCTTTTTTTTATTTTTTTCCTCCCAACGACGCTTTAGAAAGCGTCGTCGGAGGCCATTATCCCCCCCTCCCCTCCTTCCTGCAAATTCCTCCCGATCCCTAACCCATCCAGCCGCCCCCCTCCCCTTCTCTCTCCGCCGCTCGCCCCCTCCCCCCTCCTCTCTACAAATCCCCTCCCCTCTCCCGATCCCTCAAACCCCCTCCCTTACAAATCTCTAACCCCCTCCCGATTCTCGATCAGATTCCTTCCAAGAAGCGAGAGAGAGAGAGAGAGAGCGGCCACCCAGGCCCCCGATCCCTCTTCTCCGGCGTCGATGGAGTTCGATGGAGCTTCCTCCCTCTTCTCCGGCGTCGGCTTCATGCCTTCTCAGGCCACCCAGGCCCCCGATCCCTCCTCCTTCTCCCCCGCCAAGGTACCCATCACCTCTCTCTCTCTCTGTAGGAAGTCGAAGTCAAAGTCGAAGTGGGAGAAGAAGCAGCAGCAGCAGTAGCAACAGGGCTCCGCTGCTGCCTCCGACCAGCCCCCGGCCAACCCGCCGCCCAAAGAGGGCGAATGGCCGTGCGATTCCCCGTCAGAAAAGGATGTTGCCCCGGCGACCTGGGCCGATCTTGCCTTGACGCCGGCGGCCACCTAGACACGTCCTCCATCCTTCGCCGAGGAGCAGGCGAAGGCCGCGGCGGATCGGGCGCAGCAGAGGGGCCTGAAGGCCTGCAAGGACTTCTTCGCCAAGAAGGACGGCTCCGACGACGGGGAAGAGGAGGAGGACTCCATGGATGAGGACGAGGAGGTCGGGGAGGGAGATTTCAAGTTCTTCTTGGGGCTTTTCGAGAGCGTTGGGGAGTTGCGGGAGTATTATGAGAAGAACCGGGAGAAGGGAGACTTCAGCTGCTTGGTTTGTGGGGCGATCGGGGTGAAGAAATGGAAGAGGTTTGGGGACTGCGTTGGGCTCATCCAGCACTCAAACTCGATCTCGAAGACGAAGAGGAAGAAATGGAAGAGGTTCGGGGAAGCGCACCGGGCGTTTGCGAGGGCTGTGTGCAGAGTGCTTCGGCGGCGGACAATCCAGAAGCGGCAGAGGCGGAGATGGTGGGGATCATGAGGAGGCGACGGCGGCCACGGCAATGGCGACGGCGGCGGTTTTCTTAGGTATTTTTATATTTTTTCTGTAAAAAAAATTTATGACGACGCTTTAAAGCATCGCTAATTGAACTGGTTGAGGAATTTTAGCGACGCTTAAAAGCGTCGCTAAAAATAACCTTTAGCGATGCTTTTCAAACGCGTCAGCAATTTTTTTTCCACTCCGACATAGCCGACGCTTTGGTGACGCTTTGAAAAGCATCGGGAAGAAAATTACCGACGCTTATAAGCGTCGGTAAAAGCCTCAAAAAGCGTCGCCAAAGCTCCTTTTTTTTGTAGTGGTATGGGGCCCTCTCGATGATGGCGGATGTCCAGGTTGGGCGCCACTGTTTCTTTATTTAAAGGGAGATCTGTGTGCACAGTTCGTTGGTGCTTCCTGTGATCAGATGGGTTGTTGGTGATGGACGTTCTATTAATGTCCTGAAAGATAGTTGGGTGACCGAGTTGCCACTCTGTCGATTGCCTACGATGGTGGATACAATGAGGATTGTCGGGTGCATGATCAACGACCTGTTTATTCTTAGAGAGGGCAAGTGGAGTGAGGGTTTGGTTCGGGAGGTTTTTGGAGAGCTACTGGAAGAGAGGATTTTGGCCTTACCTATTCCTTCCGCGGAAGAGTTAGACGGACTAGTCTGGATGCCGATAGGGCGGTCGAGGATACAAGTCAGGGTTCTTCATGCTCTGATCAGCAGGAAGTTGGCCAGGCAGATTGAGGATGGTTGGATCTGGAGAATGTGGGTACACCCTCGAGTGGCCTTGTTTATCTGCAAGATGACTTGAAGCTGCCTTCCGACCAGAAGTATGCTTGCTGAGATAGGTGTTCGGACCACTCCTTTCTGCGACGTGTGCTCAAATGCCGAGGAGTCTATCAACCATGTCCTCCTTGGTTGTCCCAGAGCAACGTAAGTTTAGGGATGGGCATCCCTTCCCTATCCACGGGCCTTGATGACGACAGAGGACTTGCTTTGCTACCTGAGGGACTTCTTGAGGAGACCGAGTACTGCTGAGTGGGGGATCTTGTGTGCATACCTGACCTATCACATTTCATTAGATAGGAATGCCAACCTTTTCGAGGGCAGAAGGTCGACTCCGAGTGCGCGCAGTGATGGAGAGAGCCTTTTTTTAATGTTGTGCAGATTATCTTGGCTACCACTATGATCTCATCTGGGATGGTTACAGACATCTAGGACCCCCGCTCTACTAGTTCAGTGCCCAGGTTTGTCCTTTTTTTCTAGGACCATCTTAAGGTAAACTTCGACGGTGATGCCTCGGTTGATGGAGCTTATGGAGGTATGGGTTTTGTGATTAAGGATCGCGCCTCCAGGTTGATCGCTGTAGGGGACAACGTACTTTTGGTTTGACTGCTATTGAGGCGGAGCTTATAGCAGTCTGGAAGGGTATCACATTTGCTAGACGCATATTCAGTGCGGACAGTGTATGTCTTGAGGGGGACTCCGCCATGGTGATTGACTGGAGTATGGATACGGGGCGAGAACCGGTATGAAGATGGTCATCCGCTGGTTCGTGAGATCCACAAATTGGCGAGGGATTTGGGCTTCTTTTAGGCTGCTCATGGGTATCGGAAGGCAAATAGAACCGCTAACTGGGTCGCTTCCTTTATTGCCCAATACTCCAGAGAGATTCTTTGACCGGTTATACTTACATTAGAGCTATATGAGCAGTTATTGTACCAAAAAAAAAAAAATCTAGTAGATTCGCGCTAGTCTTTCGGGAGCCCGTCAACCAACAGGACCTGAACCGACTTCCATATTAGTATCGTCCAAATCCAGTTTACTATGAGGTCCACGCGCCCAGCAGCTTCGGGTCCCATCACAGCAAGGATGGGGCCCAATAGTCTGAGCCGTCAATACTTTACCATGACCTGGGTGCAAGTTCCACAAAAGCGACCTCATACTCTTATCCTTAAAATATCTCCCTCTCTCCCTCCCTCCCTCCCTCCATTAGACTTATTGGAATTGTTACCATTATTAATGAATGTTAAATTTATTGTCTAGAATTGGCTTATATTTATCCGTTAGTGCTTAAAATGCCCGAGTCATCAAGGTTGCAAATGATTCAAGCTGCTCATCGAATCAGCTTATTTGAGACAGGCTTTGGCTTGTTGAAAAATAAAATGAGTCCACACAATTTTGGAGCCTGAATAAATATGGATAATTGGAATTAAAAGAAGCTCGGTTCTGTTTGGTTTTAATTTTTGTATGATTTTTCAGTAATGTTATAGTCACACAATAGGAAAAACCAAAAAAAATAAAAACGAAAATGACGGGCTTTGGGTCAACTTCCTTGTGGACATGGTGTTGTCAGATGCACTGCAAGTGGACTAAACAAAGCTTCATATCCTTCCACCTCGAGATGCAAACAACTGGTTTGGCATGTAAGAAAAGTAAAAAAAAATATTCAAATCATATCATATTCTTTGGAAGCATTCGTCCAACCTCAGGCCCCATCCATGACAGCGACGTCAAATGTCCGGACTATTCGACGGCATTACTCTGAAAGCAAAGCATACCTATAGAAAGGCCACAATGGCCTTTTTTGTTATAAATCATTCTGAAGATTTTTTCGACCGATAAAAAAGACCTATCTAGGAGGTTTTGTAACTTATTATATTTAAAGTTTTTTAGATGTATTTGTATTAGAATTGTATGAATGAATTGAACCAAATATCAAACAATGGCTTCCTCTTGTCTCCTCCACCACCACCTCCTCCGGCTGTTCCTCCTCCAAATTATACTGCTAATAATTAGCACAACTTATGCTCAAACCATAGCCCACCGCCATGCTATAAGCTTGCCCTCCTCCCTCACTGCTCGGACCGGCCAAACCACCGCCTGGCTCTCACCTTCTCGCGACTTCGCCTTCGGATTTCGGCCCCTGGAAGCTGACGGCACCCACTTTCTCCTCGCCATCTGGTTCGACAAGATAGATAACAAAACTGTTGTTTGGTGTGCAAACGCGACCAAACCGGTTCAAGATGGAGCCACAGTGGAGCTGGCCGCCGACGGGCAGTTCTCGCTCACGGATCATGACGGCCAAGAGGTGTGGAATGCCGGAATTAACGTCAATGTTTCATATGCTGCCATGCTTAATAGCGGCAACTTCATTATAGCAAGCAGCGACAATTCGGTCCGGTGGAAAAGCTTCGACCACCCCTCGGATACCATCTTGCCCTCGCAAGTATTGGGTGCAGGCAACGGGCTCCGGTCCCGTCTAATGGACACCGATTACTCCTCCGGACGGTTCAAGCTCAGCGTTCAAAGCGACGGAAATCTAACGTTTTATCCGGTCAATATCATGACCGGCTATGAATATGATCCTTACTGGGCTACCAACACTACTGGAAATGGATCACGGCTCGTCTTCAACGAGTCCACCGGAACCATCTACTTGGCTCTAAATAACACCAACATCAATCTCTTGCCAGAGAGGATATACCCCATGAAAGATTTCTATCAGAGGGCGACCCTCGATTTCGATGGGGTCTTCAGGCTATATATCTACCCAAAGAATAATGCGAAGAGTGGTGCCGGCTGGCCTGCGATGGCTTTCCGGCCTCCAGACATCTGCCGGAATCTCACCTCCAAGACTGGCAGCGGTGCATGTGGGTTCAATAGCTACTGTATATCAGGTGTTGGGATTCAGAGTGTGAATTGCGTGTGCCCGCCCGACTATTCTTTCCGGGATCCAAACAGAAAGTACAAAGGGTGTGCTACAAATTTTGCACCCCAGAACTGCAAGGGGAAGTTCACGTTGACAGAGATGACCAATGTCGATTGGCCTCTATCTGCCTACGAGCACTTGTCTCCCATAGATGAGGACAGATGTAGAAGAGAATGCTTGGGTGATTGCAACTGTGCGGTAGCCATTTACCAGCATGAAGGTCGTAATTGTTGGAAGAAAAGGCTCCCTCTCTCCAATGGTAAGATGGGCGACTACGTGGACCGAAAAGCTTTCGTCAAAGTACCCATAGGTAAGTTTACCTCGTGCATTCCTGCTGAATTTTCCTCCCGGACCACCAATTACTGATCCACGTACGGCTACCGAAAGCTCATATTCACAGGGATGTTGTTGGGTTCATTCCAGGGCAAATTTTCAATAGTGCCTTCAGCAATTCAAGAATATAGTTGTTCTTTTTTTATTCTTTTCTTTTGCTTTTGTTTTCATGTTTTTTTTTAGCAAAGTGCTTATTACTAACCAAGTCGTCTCAAGATTTTTTTTTCTTTTTTGCTTTTGATAATAAAGTCAATCGTTTGATCATCACTATGGTAAATCTTCTACTTTTTATTTGTACCTTAATAACAGATGATGCCAAGTTATTGTAATATTGTTCATATTTAAATACATGCATACCTACGCACACCACGCTTGCATGTTTCCGCGTGTTTGTATGGACTATAGATTTAGGTGGAGTCTTGCATAGCTCGTTTTCCTTTTCTCCGCATTTTAAAAATTTGAGTTTAAAATTTAAGAAACATGACTCAGGTGAGAACCCTGATTTTAAGGAACTGTTATGCAGATTCAACAAAGGGTGATTTTGGTAAGAAGAAGATTGTCATGGTGACGACCTTGGTGCCGATTCTCCTCCTATTGGTATGCCTTAGTCTATTTTTATGGAAGAAGAACAGAAAACAAGGTAAAATTTTTTACTTCACTTTTAAAAATTCAAATGTTTATAATTACTAGATGTTGCTGGAAATTGGACCCGGGGGTGACCACTGGCTGAGAAGGAAGAGCTCCGGTTGGTGGCGCATCGGCGGGCGGCGTCCTCCAGGGATCTGCAAAAAGCCGGTGGCCGGGATTTCCGGCGCCAGCCCTCCGATGCTTAAGTCAGAGGGGGCTTAGTTTGGAGAAGGTGATGAATATATATTGTCACTGAAAATCAGTAGAGGGGGGCCCCTTTCAAGGGGAAGGAGTTCCCCTTTTATAGGAGGGGTATAGGGTTACCTGAGACGTGACTGGGCGAATCAGTAGGTTATCGTCATGATGAGGCGTGATCGTGCGCATTAATGAGTTGCCGTGGGCGACCGAATGGGATGGAGTGGCGCATTAATGAGTTGCCGTGGACGACTAAACGAGATGGAGTGAGTCAACAAGTTGCCGTAGATGGCCTGAGATTTTGAGTAAGCTGGAGGTCTGGAGAGATCATGCGCATTTAATTGCTGTCAGTCGCTCAGGCGGAGATCGCGGGATTATATCCCGGTCGAGAAGAGGAGGAGCTTAATTCTTGGTGGAGGGGAGAAGTTTGCTTCACCCCCTGATCGGGCCTTCTTTGGACTGGGGGTCGATCGGGCTTAGTTTGACCGAGACCGGGGCCGCGAGGCTGTGTGCTCGGAGATCGAGCGCCCTTGAAGTCGGACGTCTTGGGGTCGGGTGCCTCGAGGTCGGGCGCCTCGAGGTCGAACGCCTCGAGGTCGGGCGCCTTGAGAGCTGCCGCCGTCGTGCCCGCTATCACATGCTGCCGCGTATCCATGTGTTTTGGGGACCCCATTTTTTCCCCCAACACTAGGAATTGGCATCAATGTTCAAATGCTCTTGTGGATGTCTATATGGTAGTTTCAGCATTTAAAAGAAAATTGATAGATTAATTTTCTGCAAAATAGTGAAATATCTTAGTATACACCCCCCATCTAACAGGTGATTTAATATCATGTATTGTTGCAGTCTATATACAATAAGGTGGCATCATTCATGTATCAATTAGAAAAAATTAGTGATGGGTTGTCTTACCAAAGTGCATCAACTAACCATTTTAAGATATAAGATGCCCATACGGCATCAGCCTTTAGTAACGTAAATCAATTAAATTTCAATTACTAGCAATTCACATTAGCCTTCGTCTTCTAAGCGAGATAGTTTAATTTGGGTATACCTACTCTGCATAACCCATCAGGAGAGTATTCTTCTAAAATTGGTATACAGGGCATGCTATATGCAGTGTACACTATTAATAAGCAAGGAAAAAGTTACTCTCGTCTGATCGTACAAATGAATATCTTAATCTAAAAGTTAATATGAAGTTGTGCCCTATGTAATTCTGAAGAAGTATAGTACAGAAGGCTAGTTTTTTTTTTTTAGTTTAAAAACATCTTCTTATGTTGTAGATGTTATCTGATTAATTTATCATTATATTCACGAGGTTTTCTTGCTTATACATTATAGTTCTTTTTTACTTTTCACAAGTTGTCTCGTGGATCTATTGATCAACATTTTGTAATTGTAAACTGGGCAATGTCGTACTGGTCGTATCCCTCCTCCATGTGGTGTAGTTTCCAGGTTCAAGCCTTGTGAGGTGAATCTCTAAGACCCGGATATGAAGATTACATCATCCGGGCCTTCTCACTCTCTCTAAAGGAATTCAATATTTCCTAAGCATATATAGCATCGCATATTGAATACGTACCTATCACCTATGTCAATCGTTGAAGCCTTCTCGACAATTAAGGGTCCTCCGTAAACAAGTATTTAAAGTATAACAGCTTCCATTCAAAGGCAAAAATATTTCGTCCATTTATATATTATCGTTTACAAGATTGTAGTACCATAACATAGAATCCAAGGTAATACTAGATTTTGTGTGCATGCTAATTGGGCTAGCTAGGGGTGTAAATGGGTCAAGTAGACTCGTGATCCGATCCGATTAAACATAATCCGATCCATTTTAAAGGATCCGTGGGACTGGGTTGGGTTCTAAAATTGGACCTGTTTTATTTTCGGGACCGAATTTGGATTTTCTGAATTCTAGCCCGACCCAATCCGACCCGACCCAATCCATTTAAAATTTGTATAATACTAGATTTCATGTGCATAGGGCACATGCACATGTCAATATATGCCTATATATGGTGGCATTTCATCTGTAACTTCTTTTAGGTCCAAAAATTCAATGATGCCTATGCTCTTGTCCATATATGGTAGTTTTCAATTAATTAGAAAAAATTTTCATGTTTTTGTTGCAAATTTTTACTCCATTTAAATTATGTAACCAAAATTGGAGTATAAGTACTTTGATCAATTTTCTAATTGTTGACTTGGTTATTTTTGAAGTTCCCACGTTAGGTGTACCAATTATCTCCTCCAAAAAAAGTAAAGGAATGGAAGTGGAATTGAATTTATTTGACATGTTTACAATTGAAAGTGCCACTGATAATTTCTCAGTTAACAATAAACTTGGAGAGGGTGGCTTTGGCCCAGTTCATAAGGTAATCATCTCCTTGTATGACATTTTTTTCCTTCATTATACATTTAATTAACAAATTTTTCTTTGTAAATTAAATCTTTAAGATAGCAAATTTCAGGGTCAATTGGAAGATGGACAAGAGATTGCAGTTAAGAGGTTGTCCAAGCATTCTGTGCAGGGTGTGACAGAGTTCAAAAATGAGCTTATGTTAATTGCTAAACTGCAGCACAAAAATCTCGTTCGGATTCTTGGTTGCTGCATTCATGGAGATGAAAGAATGTTGATCTATGAGTACATGCAAAATAAGAGCTTGGATGCCTTCATTTTTGGTACGTATATGATTTTACTCCTTTATACACTTCTTAGCACTGCAAAGTTGATTGCATGTTGAACTAAATTGAGCGTGACATATCCTGTGGATGTACCGTACAATAAAAAAAGAAGATAATGATGAGGTAATTTGAATTTGATAATAATTAAGAATAGACCTATCTTATCAATTGAATGAGTTCAAAATTGGAAGTAGGAGGTGTTTTTCACCTTTTAATTTCAAGAATACGGAGACCGTGTCAAGCGAGCACCAGGAACTTTTACGAGGTTTGCATTCTCCAACAACCCAATATAGCTTAATTGTACCCTAAATGCTGATAATTACATAAAAAGCTAGGAACATAATAATATTTTTTCATAAATGTATGCATGTAATATGAAGTTCTAATCTTTTAGAATGATGAAACTCTTTGACAATCTTGCAACAAATATTGACATGACTCCAATTTTTCTCCTTTTTAGGAAAATTTGGACATCAAATTGTCTAAAACTCTTTTTAGTTACACCCTAAAATGTTAGCTACATTAATTTAAATTAGAATCTTGACATACAAAAATTAATGTTAGTTAAAGAAAAACTGTATACATCCAATAACCGTATCTATCAGACTTCTCGAGTCATCCCTCATTTTACATCAAGACCTCAAACTAGAAGAAGTAGCTTTTCCTGAACAAATTTTGTTATATCTGCCACTCATATGAATGATCAAATAGATTACTTTATAATGATCAACTTGTTAAATTGGAATTTTGGTGTTATTATTGCAATCCTAATATAGAATAAAATGCTGGACCAGATAAAAAACAAGGGGCATTGCTGAATTGGCAAAAGCGTCTCGACATTATTATAGGAATCGCTCGAGGTCTTCTTTACCTTCACCAAGACTCAAGGTTAACAATAATTCACAGGGACCTCAAGGCTAGCAACATTTTGCTTGATAAGGACATAATCCGAAAATTTCGGACTTTGGCACTGCAAGAATTTTCAAAGGAGATCAAAATCAAGAGAAAACAATGATGGTGATTGGAACATTGTGAGCATATCAATGCAATTGTATCTATGTGTTACCCTCATTAAATAATTTACTGAAGTGCTAATTAATGGCATGCAGTGGATACATGGCTCCAGAGTATGCTACCGATGGCACCTTTTCAGTGAAATCTGATGTTTTCAGTTTTGGAGTTCTAATATTAGAGATCTTAAGTGGTAAGAAAAATAGAATGGTGTATCAATCAGGATATTCTACGAACCTTATAGGTCATGTAAGTATTCATTCAAATGCTATAGTGCTCCTTGTTCTTCATATTATTGTCGATGCTGAAATTTCATTTTTATATGTATTTGGCCTTTTATAGGTGTGGAGACTATGGGTGGAAGGTAGATGCATGGAGCTACTCGATGAAGATATGGGATGTTCATATCCTATATCTAAGTTGCTCCGATGTATACAAGTTGGATTGTTGTGCATGCAAGAAGGAAGCGAAGAAAGGCCAACAATGGCAGAGGTGGTTCTGATGTTGAGCAATGAAGGCGTGGCACTACGAGAACCTAAACGGCCTGGTTTCTGCATAGAAATGCCTCTAAGAGGACAAAATTCATCTTCCTGGGAACAATATTCAGTTACACCAAACGAAGTCACAATTACAATGCCTGAAGGCCGATAAGGCACTCATCAAAATAAGCATTTCTTTCTCTATGGGCAATTTACAGACTTTAGTTATTTACAGATAAGCTTATTTTATTGTAGAGGTGGACTATGATAGCACTATTTGAATCTTAAATTGCAGGATTTGCTTTCATCTGCAGAAAAGGAGTGTAAAAGCCTAATTTCTCCCTTGCTCTATAGTTTCTTGTGAATGCGATGAGCGAACATTTGAAGCTTGTAATAGAGGGAGAAGTGTACTAGATACTTGTTTTCTATAGAACTCTTCTAAATGAAACTCTCCATCAGTAACCTGTATAATTGACTAATCATTGTATGTCCCCTCTTTTTTATGTATAGTATTAGTTGATGTATATGTACTTATAGGTAGTCAACTATGGTTAGCTACAACATCCTTGAATATAGCATTTGCAATACAATATGATTATCAACTTTTAGTTGGAGTTTGCAGCTCCATCCATCTATGGGACCTCAATCACCATAATGCGTAGATGTTGGAATTATAGGATCTTGGAAACTTTTGCAATCCATGCTAATTCTCCTTTTCCTATTTTCCTCTTTGAGACTGACTTTAAGACTTTCTTGTTTTATTTCTTGGTCGTGGTAAGAAACATTGAATATTAGATCTAATACGAATTTTCCTTTTTATTCATGTGAATAAATTATCCCTAAATATATGGCTGGTTCGTCCCCACGATAGATCTTTTGCTTGTGCTCTGTGAGGCTGCAAAACTTCCTGCTCAATGATAGCTAGGAGTGAAATATGAATGCAAGGGTGCAGCATGTTCTTGTCGCAGATTGAAATTAAGGTCATGATCTGACGGTTCATCGTCATGCTTTTGTGGAAATGTCATTATCGGCCTCCTTTTTCCATGTGTAAGTATTTTGCACAAATTGATAGCCACCCTTTGGTAGGCTGGGATTACAACTTTTAATCATGTTGACTGGGACTTTAACACCCGGATCAGGCTTCAATATCTCTCTAACTCGATCCAGGTTCCTCCCCTACTTAAATAGTTCTGAAAAAACTAATTAACAACACCCAACTTCTCCTATTCTTTCATCTCTTTGATTTTCCATCGCCCCTGTTGCAGTCCTCCATTGACCCTCGTCCCTCCCACCATCCACAGCCCCTCCTGCCCTCGTCCGCAGCCCCTTTCCCTGGCTCGCCCCACTCGCATTGTCCAAGAAAGTTGGTGGAGGAAATATGATTGGAATCTGCGGAAAGGCATGTTTGCCTCCCCCCTTGATAGATTCTCCTATACGACCTTCCTATTCACCAAACCACAGTCCCCATACTGCACACCGTATCTATTGCTCCCTCTCCCTGCTCATTTTTTCAACTTCCTCCATATAAAAGCCCTCTGGTCTCATTTAAAATAGCAAAGATTTGAAAAGAAGCATCAAACCATTCTAATATCCAAAGTAATAGTTATAAAGGAAACAATTGTTGCTATTTACCTAGCTCAACGGCTGGCTAGATTTTTCTTGGACCAGTAATAGTAATCATTTTAATGGGTAATAATTCATTAATTACTATATAAATATAACAATGTTACTTATTCTTTTGGTAAAGCAATGTTACTCATTGAAGACACTACTAGGGACATTAAAAAAAAAAATTATTGCTGATATGGAGTTTGAAGTTTGGAGAGATTACTTTAACTAGCTGGTACATGACAGAAGCGGCCAAGGAATGGTTGTTATTTACATTCTTTGTTGTTATAAATATACTAAGAAAGGCCACCAAAAGCCATTATAACTGCAGTTATGTTACACTTCGGGCCAAGTATTTGAAAGAGACTGGTCGCTTCGCCCCAGTCTTTGGTGAGTCCGACCCTGAACCTACCACATTAGTATCGTCCAAATCTAGTTTACTCTGAGGTCTACACGCCCGGCAGTCCCGGGTCCCATCACAGCTGGCATGGGGCCCAATAGTCTGAACCGTCAATACTTTGACCGGTCTTAGCTGACCTAGGTTCAAGTTCCACAAAAGCGACCTCATACTCTTATTCTTAAAATCTCTCTCTCTCTCTCTCTCTCTCTCTCTCTTTCCATACACTATTCCATTAGAGTTATTGGAATTGTTACCATTGTTAATGAATGTTAAATTTATTGTCTGGAATTGGCATACATTTACCCGTTAGTGCTTGAAAATGCCCGAGTCATCAAGGTTGCAAACGTGGAATTAAAACATTCGAATTGAAAACAATGGCATCCTCTTGTCTCCTCCGCCACCACCTCCTCCGGCCGCTGCTCCTCCAAATTATACTGCTAATAATTAGCACAACTTGCGCTCAAACCATAACCCACCGCCATATTATAAGCTTGCGCTCCTCCCTCACTGCTCGGACCGGCCAAACCACCGCCTGGCTCTCACCTTCTCGCGACTTCGCCTTCGGATTTCGGCCCCTGGAAGCTGACGGCACCCACTTTCTCCTCGCCATCTGGTTCGACAAGACAGATAACAAAATTGTTGTTTGGTGTGCAAACGGGAACAAACCGGTTCAAGTTGGAGCCACAGTGGAGCTCGCCGCCGACGGGCAGCTCTCGCTCACGGATCATGACGGCCAAGAGGTGTGGAATGCCGGAATTAACGTCACTGTTGCATATGCTGCCATGCTTAATAGCGGCAACTTCATTGTAGCAAGCAGCGACGGTTCGGTCCGATGGCAAAGCTTCGACCACCCCTCGGACACCATCTTGCCCTCCCAAGTACTGGGTGCAGGCAAGGGGCTCCGGTCCCGTCTAATGGACACCGATTACTCCTCCGGACGGTTCAAGCTCAGCGTTCAAAGCGACGGAAATCTAACCTTTTATCCGGTCAATATCATGACCGGCTATGAATATGATCCTTACTGGGCTACCAACACCCCTGGAAATGGATCACGGCTCGTCTTCAACGAGTCCACCGGAACAATCTACTTGGCCCTAAATAACACCAACATCAATCTCTTGCCAGAGAGGATATACTCCATGAAAGATTTCTATCAGAGGGCGACCCTCGATTTCGATGGGGTCTTCAGGTGATATATCTACCCAAAGAATGCGAAGAGCGGTGCCGGCTGGACTGCGATGGGTTTCCAGCCTCCAGACATCTGCCGGAATCTCACCTCCAAGATTGGCAGCGGTGCATGTGGGTTCAATAGCTACTGTATATCCGGTGGTGGGAATCAGAGTGTGAATTGCGTGTGCCCGCCCGACTATTCTTTCCAGGATCCAGATAGGAAGTACAAAGGGTGTGCTCCAAATTTTGCACCCCAGAGCTGCAAGGGGAAGTTCACGTTGAGGGAGATGAACAATGTCGATTGGCCCGGATCTGCCTACGAGCACCTGGCTCCTATAGATGAGGACAGATGCAAAACAGGATGCTTGGGCGATTGCAACTGTGCGGTAGCCATTTACCAGTATGAAGGTCGTAATTGTTGGAAGAAAAGGCTCCCTCTCTCCAATGGTAAGATGGGCGACTACGTGGACCGAAAAGCTTTCGTCAAAGTACCCATGGGTAAGTTTACCTCGTGCATTCCTGCTGAATTTTCCACCCGGACCACCAATTACTGATCCACGTACGGCCACCGTAAGCTCATATCCATAGGGATGTTGTTGGGTTCATTTCAGGGCAAATTTTCAATATTGCTTTCAGCAATTCAAGAATATAGTTGTTCTTTTTTTATTTTTTTCTTTGTTTTTCTTTCCTTGCTTTTTTTTTTTTTTTTAGCAAAGCGCTTATTACCAACCAAGTCGTCTCAAGATTTTTTTTTTCTTTTTTGCTTTTAATAATAAAGTCAATCGTTTGATCATCACTATGGTAAACCTTCTGCTTTTTATTTGTACGTTGATAACAGATGATTCCAAGTTTTTGTAATATTGTTCATATTTAAATACATGCATACCTACGCACACCACGCATGCATGTTTCCGCGTGTTTGTATGGACTATAGATTCAGGTGGAGACTTGCATAGCTCGTTTTACTTTTTTCCGCCTTATAAAAATTTGAGTTTAAAATTTAAGAAACATAACTCAGGTGAGAACCCTGATTTTAAGGAAATGTTATGCAGATTCAACAAAGGATGATTTTGGTAAGAAGAAGATTGTCATAGTGACAACCTTGGTGCCGATTCTCCTCCTATTGGTATGCCTTTGTCTATTTTTATGGAAGAAGAACAGAAAACAAGGTAAAATTTTTTACTTTACTTTTAAAAATTCAAATGTTTATAATTACTAGGAATCGGCATCGATGCTCCTATTCAAATGCTCTTGTGGATGTCTATATGGTGGTTTCAGTATTTAAAAGAAAATTGATAGATTAATTTTCTGCAAAATAGTGAAATATGGTAGTATACACCCCTCATCTAACAGGTGATTTAATAACATGTAGTGTTGCAGCATATATACAATAAGATGGCATCATTCATGTATCAATTAGAAAAAAATAGTGATGGGTTGTGTTGCTGGAAATTGGACCCGGGGGCAATCTTCGGTCGAGGAGAGGGAGCGGGAGGTGGTTACTCACGGTGGGGCGGTGGTTCGTCGACGGGCGGCGTCCTCCGTCTGGGGCGATCGGCGAGAAGGAGCGGCTGATTCCCGCGGCTGGGCGACGATCCGACAGTGGGCGGCGTCCTCCGTCTGGGTGCCTGCACACGAGCCGGTGGCCGGGTCTCCCGGCGCCGGCCCTCCGACGCTCAAGTCAGGGAGGGGGCAAATCGTGTAGAGTAGAGGTAAACGGTGCGTGTCTTCAGTATCGATTTTCCAACCCCCTTTTATAGACCGGGGGTCGGTTTACCTGCGATGTAACGGGGCGAAGCCGTAGTACGGCTCGGCATGTCGTTCAGGTCGGCGCTTGGTCAGGCGAATAATTGCACTGATGTCGGCGATGAGGGCGTTGTACAACCCGAACTAGCACGCTACCAGGCGAATTTATTGCATCAGTGTCGGAGGTATGGCCGAGATCAGAGACTTATCACAGTTGACTAGACTCTGCTGGGCTTATTTGCCGCGGAGAGCTGGGAGTCCGTAGATGACAGGAGTCACGTGCATTAATTGTTGAGTGAGCCGGAGATCCACATTTATTGTGGAGTAAGCCGGAGATCCGCATTTATTGTGGAGTAAGCCGGAGATCCGCATTCATTGTGGAGTAAGCTGGAGATCCATATTTATTGTGGAGTGTGCCGGAGGATCACAGCGGTCATGCGCAATAAATGCCGGAGGGGCGTCATAGTACGGTCTCTGGCCGGACCTCGGAGACGTATAGCCGTAGTAGGTGGCTGACAAAAGTAGGCCTCGGGCATTGGGGTTTCTCTTAGGTCGGAGGTTCCGAGTTCGGGTGCCGACTTCGGCCTTCCAGGGTCGACGATTGTGCGGCTTCTTTGGGGCATTCGTGTCATTTGGGGGAAAAACCTTATTCCCCCAACACTACCCCCCGACTTCCGAGTTCGAGCGGCTTGTGGGCTCGGACGTAGGAAGTAAAGTCCATCGTTAAAGTTGGGGGGCGAACTTCGTCCGCACCCTCATGTTTCTTGGAATTTTCGTGGTAGGACCTGCGCCCTTGGGCGTTTCGAGGTTACTTTGTTCGGCGAATTAATGATGGGGTCCATATCCCTACGTCTTTCAAGGCGACTATAGCGGGGGCGGTGTCTCTTGGATTACCGAGGTTGGTTTGTGAGGCGGACCCAGGATGAGGGTCCTCGGGTTCGACGGGGTGGCGCCTCGGCCCCACAATCGAGAATTCCCGCTCATCAATGAGCGTGCCATTTTGGGTTTCAAAACGGACACGCGGCATGACCAGGGGTCGGACGCTTCCGATTTCGTGTTACCGGGTCATAATTTCGGAGGAGTGGAGGCCACACCGGGGCTCCACGTGTCCCAGATTTTATTAAACGAGGGGAGCGGGGGTGCCGTCCGCTCATTCTTCGAGGCGATGGGGTCCTGTGGACCCATAATGAGGTCCCGAGATCCGATGGGACAACACTTTGATTTCGTATTCGATTTATTGATCCGGAGTGGATGCAGTGCCTCGGCCTCAGAGGTCGCCACGTGGCGCAGCCCGATCGGGGGATGGGAACCGACCCCATCGATCTGGGCCGTCAGGGGGGTCTATATAAACCCCACGAGTCTGCCCTAAAGGTCTTGTTTGGCTTCCCCTCATTTTCGTCGTCTTTTTTCCCTTGTTTTCTCCCTCAACCGAATTTTGCCGGCGGTGCTCGGAGCAATTTCTGGCAATGTCCAGTAGGTTTTCTTCCTGTTTTCTCTAGAGTTTCCTCTTTTCTTCTCCTTGCCAACTTCCATTTTCTGCTCTTAATTTTTACTCCATTCTTCTGTGAGAATGAGTCTCGGTCCCGAAGAAGTTGGGTCGAATATGTCAGAGGAGGAACTGGAGACAATCCGCTCCCGTTTCTTCTTCCAGCCCGGGTTTCGTCTTGAAACCGCAGGGCCGGGGGACAGGGTGACGCAGCCGCCCCCAGGTCGGATCGCGGTTTACCGCGAGACACTCTGGGCGGGCCTGCGTTTTCCCACCCATGAGTTCGTGAGCAGCTTGCTGGCCGAGTACCAGCTCGTCCCGGCGCAGTTGGCTCCGAACTCATGGAGGACCATAATCGGGTTTTTGTCCCTGTGCCTCGGGCACGGGATCCCGATCACGGTAGGCCTTTTCCGCCGGTGTTTTCTGTTAAAGAAGAACCCGGCGGACGCAGGGTGGCTATATTTCGCCTTTCGGGGCGGTATGTCACTCTTCCGGGGCGCCCCTTCCTCGATCCACGAGTGGAAGGTGAAGTTTTTCTTCCTGGCGTCCGCGGCGCCTTGGGGGTTTGAGCCGAGGTGGGGACACCCACGGCTGAAGGCCCTCAACAGACTCTCCGAGCCCACGGGGAGGGAGCTGAGGATCCTAGACTCTGTGCGAGCCCTCGGGAGGGGCAACGACCTGACCGAGCTCCTGCGGGAGGGCGCCCTGGCGAGCGTGGGTCTGAGCTCGGCGCGCCCCGAGGGTAAGGGCGGCTACGTTATTTTCATTCTTTGTCTTTCGCTTTTACTGCCACTGGCCTGACACTTAACAAAATTTTTGATTTCAGATATTTCCCGCATGCCGACCAGCAACACGTCGCTTTTTTCCCGCCTGAGGAGGCGGGAGGCCGAGGCCGGGGGGGCTAATCCCCAGCCTCGGAGGAGGGCGAGGACGGACGGCGCTTCCTCGTCGGCCGGGATGAGTGGCCCCGAGGCGGGGGCCCCTGCGGCCGACCCGAGGCGGGAGCGGGTGGTCAGTGGTGCGAGCCCATCGGCCCCTCCTTGCCCTGCCCCCCTTGCCCAGCGGGGGGAATCATTCGTGGCCCGGCCGCAGCAGCCAGGACCCGGGCCTGCCCGAGGCCCCGAGGCGAGCGGCTCCGGGACCTCGGGTCCGATCGTGCCGAGCTCTTCCCGAGCTTTCCGAGAAGAGTCGGTTGAGCCAGACTCTTCCGTTCCTGAGGGGAGCTCGGCCCTTCAGGACGCCGAGGTCGCACGCTCCATGTTGCGGCGTGCAGTGCTCCCAGCGGACCGGGCCGCGTTCCGGGGGATTTCGCTGGAGGAGGTCGCCGGCAGTGCTTACTGCAGCACCGCCCGGGTAAGTTCCCTTCTTAATTTTCCTGAGTTATTAGCGTGCATACGTGCCTTTCAACTCACAATACCCTCGCTTCTTCTTTTTTTCCTTTTTTTTTTTTTTTTCAGCATATTCTCGAGCTCGACACCATGGCGTTCCTCGCCCACGGGTATCGAGAAGAAGTTCGGCAGCTCGGCCAGCAGCTGGAGCCGGCCAAGAAAAGAATCGCCGAGCTAGAAGCGGTGTCGGCCGCGGCCGAGGCTCCGTGGGCGGCCACCGAGGCCGAGCGCCTTGCCGTGGTGGGGGCGCTTGAGGAGGAGAAGGCGGCTCACGCCATGACCAAGGCAGCCATGCGCGGCACGGAGGCGCGCTTGGGGGAGGTCCAGGCCAGGGTCGCGGCCCTCGAGTATGAGGAGAGGGCCCTTCGCCTCCGAATCGAGCAACTTGAGGCCCGGGAGAGGAGGGCTCTCGAACGAGCCGAGCACGCCGTGGAGCTCTTCAAAGAGTCGCAAGAGTTCCGCGACATGTTGGAGGAGGAGACGGTCGACGGTTTCCTTCGAGGCTTCGAGAACTTCCGAGAGCAGGTGCGCCTGTACTGCCCTCAGTATGACTTCTCGACGGTCCGTCCGAGGGAGGACCGGGGCTGGGGGTCTGACGTGCGAGCCCTTCCCACCATCCTGACATCCGAGGCGGGAATATATGAGCAAGACCCCGCCGAGCCTTCGACGAGGGTAGCCGAGGCGGACGGTGTCATGGAGGTGGCTCTGGCGGCCGAGACGGACGCTGTCCCGGAGGTGGTGCCCGAAGCTCCTGCTCCCGACCCCGAGCCTGTTCCGGAGGAAGGTCTTGAGGTCATCAATGTGCCGGACGACCCCCCGGATGTGGCTCCCGCCGCTTAGGACTTAGCGTATTTTTCTTTCTTTTTCATTGTATCCGAGGTCGGCCCTTGAGCGGCCGACTTCCAATTTTGTAATTGGCCTTCCGGCCCTTTGTTAATGAAAAAGTATTTTTGCCATTCCGTGTTCATCTTTCCCTCTGTTGTCGTGACCGAGGCCAGGGCCTTAGCGAACAGCCTCGATGGCCTAGCTTTGCATTTTAATTTCCGGGCTGCTTAACGAAGTTGCCCTTCTTCCCGGGCTACGTCTTAGCCTTCTCGGGTTCCAGTCATCCCGACGAAGAGGAGCTCCGAGTCTTGAGTTTTTTAGAAAATTTCCCTAAGTCCTATAGCTCGGATTTGGGAGACGTGGAGGTCATCGCGTTTAGCCTTTAGGGAAGTCCCAAGGTGTCGAGGTCGGGCCTTAGCCCTTTAACTAAGACCGGACTAGGTCGGTATGTGCCGCTAATCGGGGAGTTTAGTTGGGTCTCCGAACTTAACTCCAAACTCCTCAGAGGGAGCGCGGGCCAATAGGCAGGTTATTACCGAAGGTTTTCGTAGTTATTGTTCTCGGACTCTGCCGAGGCTTCGGTGAGCAAGGCTGGGGTTTCCAGAGATTGCCTTGGTACCCGTGTTTGGCTGGCGCATTCGTGGCCGGGACCACTTTTTAGCCGGACGTAGGAGCTTACGTCGAAGAGCCAAGTCGGGCACTAATTTATGAAATCCTCTGTACCAGTTTCGGAGACTTGACGAACGGTGCATGCATAATATAATTAGGAGGTCGATCCTAAGCCGACCCGTTAGAGAGGCCCGACTTTGGGGCGAGATAAGGCTTCAACATTAAGATTCCGTTCAGCAATATGTAAATAAAATTTGACAAGGAGGGCGTCCAGTTGAATGTACCTCTTTCATTCTCAGAGTTATGCTTCGCATGGTGGAGTAGGCTGCTTCCCTTCCTCGTCGACCTGCGGAGTCATTTTTGACTTTAAGGGGGCTCGGGCTTCTCACGGACCCGACAGCACCCGCCGAGGTTGAGAGGGCTTGGGGAGGCTTTATTGATTTGTAGCTCTTTGCGAGGTCGAGGGAGTTTGAGACCCTGTGGTCGGACCTCGGGGCACCTCAACTTTGGCCGAGGGGTCTTGTGTCAGGTCGGCGGGTCCGCGGACGCTTTGCTGACCTGTGGTACCTCCCGAAGTCGAGGGAGTCTGATTCTCTACGGTCGACCCTCGGGGCATCCCGACCTCAGTCGAGGGATCATACGTCAGGTCGGCGGGTCTGGGCACGCTCTACCGACCTGCGATGCTTCCCGAGGTCGAGGGAGTCTGGTTCTCTACGGTCGATCCTCGGGGTATCCCGACCTTAGTCGAGGGGGCGCTACGGGGGACCGCGAAGGTACTACCCCGTTGTTGATGATGAGCGCCACGGGGGGCCGCGAAGGTACTACCCCGTCTTCCCGAAGTGTTGAGGGGTCTGGGCACGCACTGTCGACACTCGGGGCATCTCGACCTTAGTCGAGGGATCGCTCGCTTCGGGGATCGGGGATCGTCGACCGCCCCTGGGGGTCCACTTCGTGGCGCCCCAGGTGGAGCCACCCTTTCCACCCCTTACGGCGCCTTCCCGAGGTCAAGGGAGTCTGGTTCTCTACGGTCGACCCTCGGGGCATCCCGACCTTGGTCGAGGAATCGTTCGTCAGGTCGAGGGGTCTGGGTATGCACTGTCGACCTGCGACGCTTCCCGAGGTCGAGGGAGTCTGGTTCTCTACGGTCGACCTTCGGGGCATCCCGACCTTAGTCGAGGAGGCGCTACGGGGGGCCGCGAAGGTACTACCCCGTTGTTGGTGATGAGCGCCACGGGAGGCCGCGAAGGTACTTTCCCGTCTTTCCGAAGTGTCGAGGGGTCTGGGTACGCGCTGTCGACACTCGGGGCATCTCGACCTTAGTCGAGGGATCGCTCGCTTCGGGGATCGGGGATCGTCGACCGCTCCTGGGGGTCCACTTCGTGGCGCCCCAGGTGGAGCCACCCTTTCCACCCCTCACGGCGCCTTCCCGAGGTCAAGGGAGTCTGGTTCTCTACGGTCGACCCTCGGGGCATCCCGACCTTAGTTGAGGAGGCGCTACGGGGGGCCGCGAAGGTACTACCCCGTTGTTGGTGATGAGCGCCACGGGGGGCCGCGAAGGTACTACCCCGTCTTCCCGAAGTGTCGAGGGGTCTGGGCACGCACTGTCGACACTCGGGGCATCTCGGCCTTAGTCGAGGAATCCTGCTCCATTCCACGTTTCGTCGTCTTGCGATCCTTCCCGAGGTCGAGGGAGTTTGGGACTCTACGGTCGAGCCTCGAGGCATCCCGATTTTGGCCGGAGAATCTGAGGATCACAGACGACCCAATATTAAAAGAGGATTACAGTTATCAAGGTGAGAGAAATTTTTGCAGAAAAAGGAGCTGAGTCCATTGTCCTGATTGTTTTGAACCCCTTAGGGTTTCATTGGTAATACATCCGTAGATTCTCGGAGTTCCAGCTTCGTGGGATCAGAGTCCCCTCCAGGGACTTCAATTTGTACGCCCCTGGTCGTTGTACCCGGGCGATTTGATACGGCCCTTCCCAATTTGGGGCGAGCTTTCCTTGCTCGGTCGGTTGAGAAGCCTCGACTCTCCTGAGGACGAGGTCCCCTACTTTGAAGAGCTTGGGCTTGACTCTGGAGTTGTAGTATTGGGCCGTTCGCTGTTGGTATCTCGCCATGCGAACCCGGGCGACCTCTCTCGTTTCTTCGACAAGGTCCAAGTTGCTCCTTAGCTGGGAAGAATTGGTGTCGGGGTCGTAATGCTCCATTCTGGGAGAAGGCAGGCCGATCTCCAGCGGGATGACGGCCTCAGTGCCGTATGCTAGGTTGAAGGGGGTCTCTCCCGTGGGTAGTCGGAACGTGGTCCGGTACGCCCAAAGGACATTGTACAAGTCCTCGACCCACTGTCCTTTGGACCGATCAAGCCTAGCTTTAAGTCCCTGCAAAATAGTTCGGTTAGTTACCTCGGTTTCCCCGTTTGTCTGGGGATGGGCAACCGAGGTGAAGCGATGATCAATGCCGAGTTCAGAGCAAAACTCCCTGAAATGAATATTGTCAAATTGTCGACCATTATCAGATATAAGGATACGGGGTAGTCCGAATCGGCAGATTATAGACTTCCATACGAAATCCCGCATCCTTTGCTCGGTGATCCGGGCGACAGGTTCGGCCTCGACCCATTTGGTGAAATAGTCGATGGAGACGACCAGGAACTTTCTCTGTCCGGTGGCGAGGGGAAAGGGCCCCAGGATGTCGATCCCCCATTGGGCAAACGGCCAGGGGGCGATGATGGAGGTCAGCAGAGCTGAAGGTCGGCGCTGGATATTGGCGTTTCGCTGGCATCGATCGCACTTGTGGACGAAATCTGTTGCGTCTTTTTGGAGTGTGGGCCAGTAATATCCCTGCCGCAGGATCTTATGGGCCAAGGCCCGGCCCCCCAGGTGATTTCCGCAGATCCCTTCATGGACCTCTCGGAGAGCATAGTCCGCCTCGGAGGGGCGGAGGCATCTGAGAAGGGGGGAAGTAAATGATCGTCGATAGAGCCTGTTCTCGTATAGGACATATCGGGGGGCCTGGCGCTTGATTCGGCGAGCCTCCATCTCGTCATGAGGTAGGGTTCCGTCCTGAAGGTAGCAGACGAGCCCGTCGATCCAGCTTGGCTCGGAGCCGATGCACATGGTAGGCTCGGGTTCCTCCGTGCTGGGGGTCTGAAGATACTCGAGCGCGGTTCCCTTAGGAAGCTCGCTCATGCGGGAGCTTGCCAGCTTGGATAGCTGGTCTGCCCTGAGGTTTTCCATTCTGGGAATGTACTGAATGTTGAAAGAATTCAGGGCAGATATGAGTTCCCGCACCTTTTGGAGATACTTTTGCATGGATGGCTCTTTAGCTTCAAAATCTCCTTGGACCTGGTTCACCACCAGCTGGGAGTCGCTGAATGCCGTCAAGTCTCCCACGTTTAGTTCTTTCGCCAGTTTGAGCCCGGCGATCAGGGCCTCATACTCGGCCTCATTGTTCGAGGCCGGGAACTCGAGGCGCAGGGCTTGCTCAGCCACCACTCCGTCTGGACTAGTGAGGATAAGTCCGGCCCCGTTACCCCCCGAGGTCGAAGACCCGTCCGAGTGCAGGACCCATGGCTGCCTCGGGGCCTCCTCCGCGGGTCCAGATGGCAGGTCGGGGTCGTCCGGAAGGGTGCACTCCATGATGAAGTCGGCGAGTATCTGAGCTTTGATAGCCGGCCTGGGCCGATATTCGAGGTCGAATTCCCCGAGCTCGACCGCCCATTTGGCGATCCTCCCCGCACGATCCGACCTCTGCAATATTTGCTTCATGGGCTGGTCAGTCAATATAACTATCGTGTGGGCTTGGAAGTAAGGCCTGAGTCTCCGAGCCGAGATGATGAGAGCGAAGATGGTCTTCTCAAGTTTAGAATATCGGGTCTCGGCATCCCTGAGAACCCGGCTGGTGTAATAGACCGGCTTTTGGAGCTTGTCCTCTTCCCGGACGAGAACTGAGCTCACTGCGGCTGGGGAGACGGCCAGATATAAGTAAAGGACCTCGCCTTTTCGGGGCTTGGTGAGCAGCGGGGGAGAAGCCAGAAGGCTCCGAAGATCTTCAAAGGCCTGCTGGCATTCTTCTGTCCACCGAAAGTCTTTCGGCCGTTTGAGGCTCTTGAAGAAGGGGAGGCAACGCTCGGCTGACCGAGAGACGAACCTTCCCAGGGCGGCTACCCGCCCCGCGAGCCGCTGCACCTCC
The DNA here is from genome assembly GCF_009389715.1 of Phoenix dactylifera. Taxonomy (NCBI): domain Eukaryota; kingdom Viridiplantae; phylum Streptophyta; class Magnoliopsida; order Arecales; family Arecaceae; genus Phoenix; species Phoenix dactylifera. The sequence continues at coordinate 21,797,973 of NC_052395.1, read as the reverse complement.
TTAACTGTCTTTGGAGGCGACATCTCTTGCAGTGCCCGGATTTTCTCCGGGTTGGCCTCAATTCCGCGCTGGGTCACTATGAAACCCAGGAACTTGCCCGAGGTGACCCCGAACGCGCACTTCGCCGGATTGAGTTTCATTTGATATTTTCTGAGCTTGGCGAACGTCTCGTCGAGATCGGCTATGTGGTGTTCCGCCGCTCGGCTCTTCACCAACATGTCGTCCACGTAGACTTCCATGTTCCGGCCGATCTGGTCTTTAAAAATCTGGCTGACCAGCCTCTGATAGGTGGCCCCAGCGTTTTTCCGGCCAAAGGGCATCACCTTATAGCAGTAGGTGCCCTTGTCGGTGATGAAGGCCGTCTTCTCCTCGTCTTCTGGCGCCATTCGGATTTGATTGTATCCTGAAAAGGCGTCCATAAAAGTTAGCAGTTGGTGTCCCGAGGTGGAGTCGACGAGCTGGTCGATGCTCGGGAGGGGAAAACTGTCTTTTGGGCAGGCCTTGTTCAGGTCGGTGTAGTCCACACACATACGCCATTTTCCGTTGGCCTTCTTTACGAGGACTATGTTGGCGAGCCAGTCCGGGTAGGAGAACTCCCGGATGAAGCCGGCTCCGAGGAGTTTGTCCACCTCCTCGGCCGCAGCTCGTTGTCGCTCGGGGGCGGAGCCTCTTTTCTTCTGCTTTATAGGCCTGCTGGTTGGTTTCACCTGAAGTCGGTGGACCATGACCTCAGGGTCAATTCCTGGCACGTCCGCGGGCGACCAGGCGAAGACGTCGGCATTATCCCGCAGGAAGCTGACGAGGCGATCCCTCTCATGGGCGCCGAGGCCGGAGCCGACCTGCACGGTTAGCTTGGGAAAATTTTCTCGTAGTGGGATTTGAATAAGGAGCTCACCGGGCTCTACTTGATTCTTCCAGGGGGTGTCCCTTGCATCGAGGGTTTCTATGGGGAGTGAGGGGCGCGTCGGGCGGTCTGGCGCCTCAGCTGGTTGTTTCACTGTGTGGGCCGCCATGTAGCATTGCTTGGCGACCAGTTGGTCTCCGCGGACCTCGCCTACTCCTTGGCCGGTGGGGAACCGCATGAGTAAATGGCGGGTTGAAACCACGGCTCGAAGGGTGTTTAACCCTGGGCGCCCAAGGATGGCGTTGTAGACCGAGGGCAGACGGACCACCAAGAAGTCCATCCTCACAGTGCTCTCCCGGGGGGCGAGGCCAACTGTGACAAGGAAGCTAGCCTCACCTTCAACCGAGACCGCATCTCCGGTAAACCCGACTAGCGGGGCATTGATTCTCCGGAGATGTCTTCCTGTCAACCCCATTTTTTGGTAGGCATGGTAGTACAAAATGTTGGCTGAACTTCCATTGTCAACTAGGACACGCTTTACATCAAACCTATTTACAATCATGGAGATGACCACAGCGTCATCGTGAGGGGTCTCGACCCCTTCTAAGTCCTCGTCCGAGAACGAGATGACTTCATCAGTACGTGGGCGCTTCGGGGGTGTTCCCTGGGCGGCCGTTCCTGCCGAGGCCCGCCCGATCATGTTGATGGTGCCGGCGATGGGCCTGTTGTCGCCTGGATTTTCGGTTGGTGCGACATTCTCCGCCGGCCTTCTTTCCTCAGGTCGATTCCTCACGAACCGGTTGAGTACTCCCCGTCGGATGAGCGCTTCTATCTCGTCCCGGAGTTGGAAGCAGTCCTCCGTGTCGTGCCCACGGTCTCGGTGGAAGCGGCAATACTTCCTGGTATTTCGGGAAAATCCCGTGTCTCGCATAGGAGGCGGGGGTCGGAAGAAGTCCCGACCCTCAATTTCCATCAGGATCTCGGCCCGGGGAGCATTGACGGGTGTATAGTTCTCGTACCTCGCCTGGTACGTCCGGGGCCGTGGTTGAGACCTCGGACGAGGAGGTGTCCTCTGCTGAGGTCGCCCCTGCTGACGGGGCGGACTCCTCAGTCTGGGGAGATTTTTCTCTCTGCGGGGAGACCGGCTCCTTTGTCGGCCGCGCTCCTCGCGGCGCTTCTTCTGCTTCTTAGAGGCGGGCTCGATTGCTCCCCGCCTGGAGGCGACTGCCTCCTCGGCCTTGGCATACTTCCGGGCTCGGGCCAGCATTTCGGTGAAGTCGGCCGGGAAGCTCTTCTCGATGGAGAAGAGGAATCGGTAGGAGCGAACCCCAGTTTTCAGAGCCGACATGGCTATCGACTGGTCTAGCTCGCGGACCTCCCATGTGGCGGCGGTAAAGCGGTCCAGGTACTCTTTGAGGGACTCCCCCTCCTTCTGCTTGATGTCCAGGAGGGAGTCTGATGTCCGTCGCTGGCGCCGGCTGGCAGCAAAGTTGGTGGCGAACTGCCTGCCGAGCTGCTCAAAGGAGGACACCGTGTTCGGCTTCAGTCCAGAAAACCAAAGCCGAGCGGTCCCTCGGAGGGTCGCTGGAAAGGCTTTGCAGAGTATGGCCTCCGAGGACCCTTGTAGGGCCATGAGGGCCCGATAACTCTCCAAGTGGTCGAGGGGGTCGGTGATTCCGCTGTAGGGCTCCACCTGAGGCATTTTGAATCTCACGGGAACCGGCTCGTCCTCGATCTGGCGGGAGAAGGGGGACTTGGCAGTGAACTCAAAGTCCCCTTCCTGTCTTGCCTTCTTGCCGTGGAGTGCCGCAATCTGGCACTCCAGATGCTCAACTTTTCGGTCGAGCTCCCCCACCCGTGGGATTGTCGTTGTGGTTTGCGCCGGCCCTTGGCGGTCCGGGGCTGACTCCGCCTCGGAAAGTTGGGGTCTCCGATCGAAACCTTCTCTCGGTAACTCCCTACGGGGAGTAGCCCGTTCTCCGTTGTTGGCTCTGGAGGAGCCATGCAGATTTTGACTGGGGAGAACCGGGCCGTTGGGGAGACACTCCGGCGGGGCCTGGGCCTGCGGGGGAAGCGCCGATGAAGCTTCCACGCGCCGTAGGCCCTGCACGGTGGCGGCCAGGGCCTGGACTTGCTGTACCAGGGCATTGAACTGTTCCAGCTGGACCTGAGGACCTGGGTCAGCTGGAGTTGGGAAATTCTGGACGGAGTGTCCAGGACTTTGCGGGGGACGTCGGGAGACGTTAGAGGCTCCCTTACTTCTCAACTTCATGACTGCTACTCGGACCCTTCCTCTAGCGCCAACTGTTGCTGGAAATTGGACCCGGGGGCAATCTTCGGTCGAGGAGAGGGAGCGGGAGGTGGTTACTCACGGTGGGGCGGTGGTTCGTCGACGGGCGGCGTCCTCCGTCTGGGGCGATCGGCGAGAAGGAGCGGCTGATTCCCGCGGCTGGGCGACGATCCGACAGTGGGCGGCGTCCTCCGTCTGGGTGCCTGCACACGAGCCGGTGGCCGGGTCTCCCGGCGCCGGCCCTCCGACGCTCAAGTCAGGGAGGGGGCAAATCGTGTAGAGTAGAGGTAAACGGTGCGTGTCTTCAGTATCGATTTTCCAACCCCCTTGTAAAGACCGGGGGTCGGTTTACCTGCGATGTAAAGGGGCGAAGCCGTAGTACGGCTCGGCATGTCGTTCAGGTCGGCGCTTGGTCAGGCGAATAATTGCACTGATGTCGGCGATGAGGGCGTTGTACAACCCGAACTAGCACGCTACCAGGCGAATTTATTGCATCAGTGTCGGAGGTATGGCCGAGATCAGAGACTTATCACAGTTGACTAGACTCTGCTGGGCTTATTTGCCGTGGAGAGCTGGGAGTCCGTAGATGACAGGAGTCACGTGCATTAATTGTTGAGTGAGCCGGAGATCCACATTTATTGTGGAGTAAGCCGGAGATCCGCATTTATTGTGGAGTAAGCCGGAGATCCGCATTCATTGTGGAGTAAGCTGGAGATCCATATTTATTGTGGAGTGTGCCGGAGGATCACAGCGGTCATGCGCAATAAATGCCGGAGGGGCGTCATAGTACGGTCTCTGGCCGGACCTCGGAGACGTATAGCCGTAGTAGGTGGCTGACAAAAGTAGGCCTCGGGCATTGGGGTTTCTCTTAGGTCGGAGGTTCCGAGTTCGGGTGCCGACTTCGGCCTTCCAGGGTCGACGATTGTGCGGCTTCTTTGGGGCATTCGTGTCATTTGGGGGAAAAACCTTATTCCCCCAACAGGTTGTTTTACCAAAGTGCATCAACTAACCATTTTTAAGATATAAGATGCCCATACGGCATCAGCCTTTAGTAACGTAAATCAATTAAATCTCAATTACTAGCAATTCACATTAGCCTTCGTCTTCTAAGCAAGATAGTTTAATTTGGGTATACCTACTCCATCTGCCTTCCTGCATAACCCATCAGGAGAGTATTCTCCTAAAATTGGTATACAGGGCATGCTAGGTATGCTGTGCAGTGTACACTATTAATAAGCATGGAAAAAGTTACTCTCTTCTGATCGTACAAACGAATATCTTAATCTAAAAATTAATATGAAGTTGTGCCCTTTGTAATACTGAAGAAGTAGTAGAGAGAACTACTTTTCTTTTTAGTTTAAAACATCTTGTTATGCTTTAGATGTTATCTGCTTAATCACTATATTCTAATGTTGTAGATGTTATAGTTCTTTTTTACTTTTCACAAGTTGTCTCGTATAGTCGTATCCCTCCTCCATGTGGTGTAGTTTCCAGGTTCAAGCCTTGTGAGGTGAATCTCTAGGACCAGGATATGAAGATTACATCATCCGGGCGTTCTCTCTCTCTAAAGGAATTCAATATTTTCTAAGCATAGCATCGCATATTGAATATATACCTATGTCGATCATTGAAGCCTTCTCGACAATTAAGGGTCCTCCTTAAACAAGTATTTAAAGTATTACAGCTTACATTCAAATGCAAAAATATTTCATCCATTTATGTGTTATTGTTTACAAGTTTGTAGTACCGTAACATAGACTCCAAGGTTATACTAGATTTTGTGTGCATACTAATTGGGCACATGTACAAATCAATATATGTCAATATATAGTGGCATTTCATCTGTAACTTTTTTTAGGCCCAAAATTCAATGATGCCTATGCTCTTGTCCGTATATGGTAGTTTTCAATTAACTAGAAAAATGTTTCATGTTTTTTTCCAAATTTTTGCTCCATTTAAATTATGTAACAACAATTGGAGTATAAGTACTTTGATCAATTTTCTCATAGTTGGCTTGGTTATTTTTGAAGTTCCCATATTAGGTATACCAATTACCTCCTCCCAAGAAAGTAAAGGAATGGAACTGGAATTGAATTATTAGACATGTTTACAATTGAAAGGGCCACTGATAACTTCTCCATTAACAATAAACTTGGAGAAGGTGGGTTTGGCCCTGTTTATAAGGTAATCATCTACTTGTATGACATTTTCTTCTTCATTATACATTTAATTAACTTATCTTTTTTTTGTAAATTAAGTCTTTAAGATGGCAAATTTCAGGGTCAGTTGGAAGATGGACAGGAGATTGCAGTCAAGAGATTGTCCAAGGATTCTGTGCAGGGTGTGACAGAGTTCAAAAATGAGCTTATGTTAATTTCTAAACTCCAGCACAAAAATCTCGTTCAGATTCTCGGTTGCTGCATTCATGGAGATGAGAGGATGTTGATCTATGAGTACATGCAAAATAAGAGCTTGGATGCCTTCATTTTTGGTACTTACATTATTTTACTCCTTTATACACTTTTAGCACTGCAATGTTGATTGCATCTTGAACTAAATTGAGCGTGACATATCCTGTGGCTGTACTGTAAAATAAAAAAAGAAGATAATGGTTAGGCAATTTGAATTTAATAATTAAGAATAGACCTATCTTATCAATTGAATGAGTTCAAATTTGAGGAGGTGTTTTTCACCTTGTAATTTCAAGAATATGGAGACCGTGTCAAGCGAGCACCAGGAACTTTTATGAGGTTTTGCATTCTCCAACAACCCAATATAGCTTAATTGTACCCTAAATGCTGATAATTACATAAAAATCTAGGAACATAATAATATTTTTTCATAAATGAATGCATGTAATATCAAGTTCTATTCTTTTAGAATGTTGAAACTCTTTGACAGTCTTGTAACAAATATTGATATGACTCCAATTTTTCTTCTTTTTACGAAAATTTGGACATCAAATTGTCTAATACTCTATTTAGTTACACTAAAATGTTAGTTACATTAATTTAAATTAGTATCTTGACATAAAAAAATTAATGTTAGTTAAGGAAAAACAGTATACATTCAATAATCGTATCTATCTGACTTCTCAAATCATCCCTCATTTTACATCAAGACCTCAAACTAAAAGGAAGCAGCCTTTTCTGAACAAATTTTGTTATATCTGTCACTCATATGAATGATCCAATAGATTACTTTATAAAGATCAACTTGTTAAATTGGAATTTTAGTGTTATTATTGTAATCCTAATACAGACTAAAATGTTTGACCAGATAAAACAAGAGGCATTGCTGAATTGGCAAAAGCGTCTTGATATTATTATAGGAATCGCTCGAGGTCTTCTTTACCTTCACCAAGACTCAAGGTTAACAATAATCCACAGGGACCTCAAGGCTAGCAATATTTTGCTTGATAAGGACATGAAGCCAAAAATTTCAGACTTCGGCACTGCAAGAATTTTCAAAGGAGATCAAAATCAAGAGAAAACAATGATGGTGATTGGAACATTGTGAGCCCATCTATGCAATTGTATATATGTGTTACTCTCATTAAATAATTTACTGAAGTGCTAATTAATGGCATGCAGTGGATACATGTCTCCTGAGTACACTACAGATGGTACCTTTTCAGTGAAATCTGATGTTTTCAATTTTGGAGTTCTAATATTAGAGATCTTAAGTGGTAAGAAAAATAGAATGGTGTATCAATCAGGATATTCTATGAACCTTATAGGTCATGTAAGTATTCATTCAAATGCAATAGTGCTCCTTGTTCTTCATATTATTGTCGATGCTGCAATTTCATTTTGATATGTATTTGGCTTTTTACAGGTGTGGAGACTATGGGTGGAAGGTAGATGCATGGAGCTACTCGATGAAGCAATGGGATGTTCATATCCTATATCTAAGTTACTTCGATGTATACAAGTTGCACTCTTGTGCATGCAAGAAGGGAGCAAAGATAGGCCAACAACGGCAGAGGTGGTTCTGATGTTGAGCAATGAAGCTGTGGCACTACGAGAGCCTAGACGACCCGGTTTCTGCATAGAAACGCCTCAAATAGAACAAAATTCATCTTCTTGGGAACAACATTCGGTTACACCAAACGAAGTCACAGTTACAATGCTTGAAGGACGATAAGACACTTATCAAAATAAGCCTTTCTTTCTCTGTGGGCAATTTACGGACTTCAGTTGTTTACTGATAAGCTTATTTTATTGTAGAGGTGGACTATGATAGTACTATTTGAATATTAAATTGTAGGATTTGCTTTCATCTGTAGGAAAGGAGTGTAAAAGCCTAATTTCTTCCCTGCTCTATGGTTTCTTGTGAATGCGATGAGCGAATGAACATTTGAAGCTTGTAATAGAGGGAGAAGCGTACTAGATACTTGTTTTCTATATAGAACTCTTCTAAATGAAACTCTCCATCAGCACTGAACCTATATAATTGACTAATCATTGTATGTCCCCTCTTTCTTATGTATAGTATTAGGTGATGTATATGTACTCATAGGTACTCAACTATGGTTAGCTACAACATCCTCGTTTTTTTTTTTGGTAAAAATGGCATTCATATAGCTCTCACATGAGTACAACCTGCCAAGTCCAAAGCAATAAAATAATCAACATCCTTGAATATAGCATTTGCAATACAGTATGATTATCAAGTTTTAGTTGGAGTCTCCAGCTCCATCCATCTATGGCACCTCAATCACCACAATGCATAAATGTTGGAATTATAGGATTTGAGAAACTTTTGCAATCCATGCTCATTCTCCCTTTCCTATTTTCCTCTTTGAGACTGACTTTAAGACTTTCTTGTATTATTTCTTGCTCGTGGCAATGAACATTGAACATTATTGGTAGCCGTTCAAGAGACTTGCATCATTTCTTCCTGAGAGTTAGATCTAATATGAATCTTCCTTTTTATTCATGTGAATAGATGTGCCATGTATAGAGCGCATATTGAACATGATAACTCAGGATTTTAATATGATATATAGAGACATCAGGCTTTGTCATACTGTAGAATTGAGATGTAACTCAAGATAGTAAAAAGGCTTTGGCATTGGATTTTAGCATTACACAGGGCTTAAAACTGATTTTATTTTAGATCTATGCTGGCCCATACTTTTAAGGAAAATAAACAAGAAAAAAAATAGTTAATGACAAGAAGGAGTAGAAATAGAAGGATAAAAAGGAAGGTTGAAATGATGAATATAGCAAGGGAAAGAGGAGGAGGAGGAGAGAGGAAAAGGTGAGAGAAGACGTGGTCATTAATCCCTGCATAACAAAACTAATGTTGATTCTGAAAAAAATAACTCTAAATTGATACTCCACCTTAAACTAATGTTGGTTTCATTCGTCCTACCAGTAGAGTAAAATTAAATTAGTTGTCTCCATCAAATGAGCTCCCAATGGATTGTTGAAAAGAAAAATGTCCACAACCTAGGTCAAGATTGCACCAAAATATGAAACCTATCTCCTTATATTTTGGCACAAAACCTATTCTCTTCAAAATTCTCTTCCAAAAAGAAGGTATTTTATCAATTATAAGGACTAAGGTATCTCTTGCAACATGATATCTCATCTTAGTTTGTGACAATTGCTTTCCTTCAGGATGAAAAGATTCTATTCCAAAACACAGCACTTGGCAGAGAGGGAAAATGCTTTTCTCTATTGTTTCTAAACCCTAACCCTCTCTCAAAAATGATGTTCAAGATAAACTCCCTGAAAATTGAGTGATATGTTGGGTCATTCCCCCTTCCTCTTTGCGAGCACCACATTCTCGAAGGCAAATCTCTCTTGGACAACAACCATGACATGGTAGCAGCAATCTCTTCTTCTTCTTATTCATGACTGATAAATAGTATAGAGAACCATTTCGTTTCTGAATTCGAACTCGAAAAGGAGAAGACTGATTGCTGCTTTTTTGCAATTTATAACCATTAGAGGGTTCTGTTTGGTTTCCGAATCGGAGTTGGAGATGTCCACACGCCCTAAAACTTCCACCAAATTTTGTTGTGAACTGATGGGATAAGACGAAGCAAAAAAGTTAACTGAAAATCTGCGAGCGGTGATGGCTTTAGGCTTCAGCTTCTTCTCCAGCAGCCAAGAACAACCCCTTTTCAGCCTAATTGGATAGCAAACGAGAAAAAGCGAGAGAGGAGGATGATATGAATGGTATTTGGTCATGTGATAGCCACAGTCCGAACACAAACCAACTCGATCCATTGACGGTAAGATATCACTAGATATCCTCTAAATTATATGGAATAGATTGGTATCAGTGAGTGTTTATGTTAATAATATTACCACTTGCTTCTTGGACAAGAGGTTAGGGGTTTGGTTCTCTCTCCTTAGCAACCAACACTTTGATTGCTCTCTCTTGAGGAAGAAGAAGAGGAGAGGGAAGAATCAAAGGAAGCACACGCTTGCTGCCTTTTTGTTTTTGTGGTGGAAGAAGGAAGAGGAGAAGAGTCCCACGCTTCTCTCCTTTATTTTCTTTTATCGCTTGCGGATGAACACTAAGAGGGAGAGAAGGGTTGCCGTATTTTCTAGGAGAAAAGATAGGAGAGGAGGGGGGCCGCACGCCCTCCTCTTATTTTTCTTTTGCCCTAGGCGTGAGCTCCTAAAATTTAGGAGCTCACGTCTATCTCTAAGCCAAGAGAGGAGGGGCGTACGTCCCTCCTTTCTTTCTTCACTTATTGGCCAAGGGAAGGGTGTACGCCCCTCCCTCTTAACCCCTCTTCACACACGCCCCTCACTTAATCAAATTAAGTGGGGCATGGTCTCTTTCATGGGTGTCTAATCTTCTTCTAAAGAGGATTAGGTGAACCCAATCCTTATCCATATGAGTCCTAATCTAATTAGGACCTAATTGGATCATGACTCAATTGAACTCTTCAATCCTAATCCAATTAGGAGTCATCTTTATCTATTAGATCAAAATTAATTAGAACTTTAGGAATCCTAATCCAATTAGGACTCATATAATTTTAATCCTAATCCAATTAGAACTTTAGGAATCCTACTCGAAGTAGGATTCTAGTAATTTGAAGTCCTAATCTAATTAGGACTCCTGCTTAGTGAATGGGTCTACCACATTTCTTGTGGAGTCTACTTTCTGTTCCTCTACTTATTTCTTTTTGAGGCAATCGCGTATCAGGTTAAATTGCCGCTCTATGTGCTTAGACTTCTGGTGAGACCTTGGCTCTTTGGCTAGTGTTATGATGCCATTGTTATCGCAGTATAGTGTTATGGCATCTGATGACATTACACCTAACTCTGCAATAAAATTCTTGAATCAGAAGGTTTCCACTGCATCCTTAGAGGCGGCGATACATTCAGCTTTTTGGTAGAATTTGCAATGATCCGTTGTTTGGAACTCTTTAAATTTACTGAACCACCATTGCACATATTTTGATGTGGACTTTCTATTATCAATATGTGTGTATCCTTCTACTTTTAACTCTGATCTTCCCCTAAAGACCAAGAACATATTCTTAGTTCTTCTCAAATATTAAGACTGTTCTTCACCGCTATCCAGTGCTCCTCGCCTGAATTTGATTGATATATGCTCGTGATACTCACAGCATGTACTATATCAGCTCGTGTACATAGCATGGCATACATTAGGCTTCCTATAGCCGAAACATAAGGGATCTTGCTCATCCGCTGAATCTCTTCAGATGTGTTGGGGCACATCTACTTGGAGAGATTAATCCCATGCCTAAGGAGTAATAATCTTCTTGTAGAGTTTTCCATGCTGAACCCTTTCAGCACTTCCTCTATGTACATTCTCTGTGACGGACCAAGCATCCTTTTAGATCTATCTCTATAGACCTTAATCTCTAAAATATAGGATGCTTTTACAAGGTCTTTCATGGAGAATTTCTTAGACAACTATACCTTGACTGAAGTTAACATGGGAATATCATTCCCAATAAGAAGGATATCATCCATGTACAATACGAAGAATACAATAGCCCTCCCACTAACTTTCTTATAAACTCATGGTTTTTCTTCGTTCTTGATGAAATCAAACGATTTAATTACATCTTCGAAACGAGTGTTCCAACTCCGAAATGCTTGCTTTAGTCCATAGATGGACCTTTGCAGCTTACAGACCTTGTGATCACCATCACAATATCTCATAATCATGATATGCTGCAATAGCAAGCAATATTCGAATGGACTTCAGCATGGCTACAGGTAAAAAAATATCCTGATAATCAGTGCCTTCGCGTTGACTATAACCTTTTGCCATTAGCCCTGTTTTATAGGTTTCTACCTTCCCATTAGAACTTAATTTCCTCTTGTAGATCTATTTACACCCAATAGGTATTATACCTTCTAGTAGATCTACTAAGGTCCAGACTTGGTTAGAATGCATGGAGTCCATCTCTGACTTCATTGCTTCCAGCCATCTCTCGGAATCGATGTCTAACATCGCCTCGTTGTAGGTATTGAGATCCTTACCTTGATCTCTATCTTCCATGAGGAACACTTCCTCTACATCCTCTATAAGCATACCTAAGTACCTTTTCAGGAGGATGGCAGATCCTACTAGTTCTACGAGATGGAGGAGATACTACATGTACTGGCTCAATATGAATAGGTTCTATAGGCATAATGGCTCGTTGTTCTTTAGAGACTTTCTCTTCGAGATCAATTTTCCTCCCACTACCTCTATCAAAGATAAACTAATTTTCATGAAGATAGCATGTCGGCTCACAAACACTTTGTGATCCTTTGGGATGAAAAAATCGTATTCTAATGACTCTTTAGGATATCCAATAAAATGAGCATTAATTGTCCTATCCTTTAACTTGTCCGCCTGTTGTCGCTTGACTTGGGCCGAAAATTTTCAAATCTTAAGATAACCAAGACTCGGCTTCTTGCCATGTCATATCTCATACGGTGTGGTAGAAACAGACTTAGAGGGAACTCTATTCAATATATAAATTGCTGAAAATAGGGCATCTCTCTAAAAGAGTAAAGGTAATCGGTGAAGCTCATCTTGGACTTGACCATATCCAATAGGATCCGATTCCTCCTCTCTGACATTTCGTTGAGCAGAGATGTACCAGGAGGGGTCCATTATGAAACTATACCATTCTCTTTGAGATAATCTCGAAACACTCCATTAAGGTGTTCACCTCCTCGATCCGATTGAAGAACCTTAATGAGTTTTTCTGTTTATTTTTTTACTTCATATCTGAACTCTTTGAACTTTTCAAAAGCTTCAGATTTATGTCTCATACACATATCCATATCGTAAATAATCATCGGTAAATGAAGTTGTTGCCCAAGGTGACAAGCCAAGAGGGGGGGTGAATTGGTTTCTCTTAATTTTAACTATCTTACTTATGTCAATTGATGAGTCAGAGGAATTAAACAAAGCACAATACAAACTACAAGAAGTATAGTGGTTCGGTGCTCTCCTAAGCACCTACGTCCACTCCCCAAGCGACCCCTTGGGAATTCACTATAATCCCGCGGATTACAGTTGGATTGTTTTCCGGGCTCACAATCCAAAAACCTTTACACTTTGGTTTTCTGGGTTCACCAAAAACCTATGTTGGTTTTACGGGCTCACCAACGAACCTATGTTAGTTTTCCGGGCTCACCAACGAACCTTTGCAATTGGTTTTACGGATTCACCAATCAACCTACACCGTTGGTTTTGCGGGCTTACCAACTAACCTTTACAAGGAGTTTAATAAATGAAGTAAGAAGATTTAAGCTCCTAGATGAGCAAATATAATAATATAATCTACAAAGAAGAGTTTAGAGAATAGTTATCGCTTGATGTGACTTCTCTCTTCTTTGTCAAAGATGCTTCACTCTTCAAGGATGGATGGAGCTCTTAATGACTCTTGGAATCTGCTCAACCACTTTCTTTTGACTCTTGAATGAAGCACTTGGATGAAGAAGATTAGGGCACTTTGTCTTTCTTGTGTACTCTTTGATATTTTGCAAAAGAATGTTCTCTCTGATGAATAGTGCCACTTTAAATAGTTTCCTTCATCCATTGGACAAGTCCCAATGGTTAGAATTCAAAAACTAGCCATTACTCACTGTTGGAAGGACAAAAAGTACTTCTGCAGAACTAGCCGTTATGCTTCTGCCCGTGCTTGGGTCGACTCAACCTTTTCTTGGGTCGACCCAACTTTCACTTGGGTCGACTCAACCTTTCCTTGGGTCGACCCTCTCAGAACCACAAAAACTTGCAATTCAGCATTTCTTCACTTGGGTCGACTCAACATTCTTTGGGTCGACTCAAGGTTCAGTTGGGTCGACTCAACTTCCACTTGGGTCGACCCTCTCAGGGTTTCCAGAGAACCTATTCTGTCAATGTATTCTGTCACTGCCTTTGGGTCGACCCTCTCAGTGTTTGGGTCAACTCAAGCTTGGGTCGACTCAACTTCCTCTTGGGTCGACCCTCTCAGTGTTTCCAGAGAACTGTTTTCTTGAGGCTTGAGAGGCTTGACGTTTGGGTCGACTCATGCTTTCCTTGGGTCGACCCAACTACTGTTCATCCGTGCCATTTTTGCAGAAGTGTGCCAGATGCTTTCTTGATGTGCCGGGGTCGACCCAAACAACCTTGGGGTCGACTCAAACCACACTTTGCTGCAACTCAAGGTTAGATTCATCCATATGAACAATGAAATGCATCTTTATATAATTATACGAATATACTGAGAGTAACAAACTTATAAATGAAGTATCGAATTAACTTATAACATACTCTTGATTATTGCTTGTTAATCATCAAAATACCACTATCATCCTCAATCTCCCCCTTTTTGATGATTACAAAATATAGAGTATGAGCCTATTGATACTTATCATAAAATCAGTTTTAAAAGGGCTCAATTTGCTGAATTTCAGCTTTTCAAATATGAGAGTGAAGTCTCCCCCTATTTCATCCAAATGTTTCCAATTTGACCTTTTGAATTACTCCCCCTTTCTTTTATATTTAATTGAAGATGAAACTTCAAAAATTTGAGATAAAGCATGAGTTTCAGATTATGTATCGAGGTGTGAAAGGTATGTGCCAAATTCTGAAATTCTATGTGCCAAATTCTGAAATTCAATAGAAATTTTAGATTTGATCATTTTCATTGTTACAAATTGCTCCCCCTTAAATGTAAATGCTTTCCTATTATAATTTTCAACTTGTTTGACAACTTATTTCTCTTTCCTTACTCAACTTATTTCTCTTTCCTTCTCCCCCTTTTTGTTATCATCAAATAGGTGCATGGGAATAGACACAATAATTAATAAACATTTAAACTTCATTGATCAAAAAGGAATATTTTAGTACAATAATGCCAAAACAAAAATAAATACAATGTTCCTCAATCAAAGTTCAAAGTACATGATCAACACAAAATACATATGAGAACTAGATATATATCCTAGGCTCTAATCATAATGCTAATATCAGCCTAGGGGGTATCTAATGGCTGTGATCTAGTCCTCATCCTCCTAGCGTAAGTGGCGAGGGGAGGTCGAGCCTGATGGGACTGAGTCTGGCGTGGAGCTCAGTGAGCTGGATGACTCTGTGCCGAAATCTCGGACTCAGCTGCCTGTGGCACAGATGGTCCATGAACCTCTCTCTCTCTCTCCGTAGAGCTCCTATCTGCTCTCTAAGATCACTGATCTCAGCAGTCATGATATCTAGTCTGCTCGTCAGCCCATCAATGATAGTCCTCGCCTGAGCTGACATAAGCTCAGTCATCCTACTCCAAAACTCATCTGTGTCTCCCGCAGGAACAGATGACGAAGGTCCAGCCTCTGAAGGTGCAGTAGGATGATCCGTATGCTCCTCATCCTCAGGGATGGGGTCTCCAATCTCTGGTGCATCACCCTGAATCCCAGCTCCAGTACGTACCCACTGCCCGTTCACCTTCTCGTAACCCATGCGAATAAGGGTTCGTGCAGTGTATGTGTCAGTGAATAGTAGATGCCTGGAGATCTCTCCCTCTACAGATATATCGTGCTGTCGGAAGATCAAGGTGAGTATCATACCATAAGGCAGGGAGACTCTGGAGTTGCAGATCACCTTCCTCATCTGCCTCAGTATCATGGCCGGGAGATTCAGGGGAATACCCTGAATAATATGCTCCATCACAACTAGATCTCGCTCTGAAATGAGATCAAATCTCCCACTCTTCGGAAAAAGAATCCGACCAATGAAGTTGTGCAACAACCTCATCTCTGCAGAAAGAGAGCTCGCTATAACTTGCTCCGAGTAGTCGAAGTCTTCATTCTCAAGAATTAATTGCAGGGCTCTCAACTTGTTTTCTGGCTTTTCTGGAGTTGCTCCTTCACAGGGGAGATGAAGCAACTCACTCAAACTCTCTTCGGAAACTCGAACCCTAACTCCTCGAACTTCCGATATGAGCCCTCCCATCCCAGTTTTGAGGAAGGCATAGAACTTCCGAACTAGTCCGGGGTAGATCACCACATCTAGGGAGCAAAGATACTCCCAACCTTGCCTTCGGATCCATTCCCCTAAATAGAACCCTTCTTGATCCAAGAACTCGGAATGGATCCTTCTCCCCG
Source organism: Phoenix dactylifera (assembly GCF_009389715.1). Taxonomy (NCBI): domain Eukaryota; kingdom Viridiplantae; phylum Streptophyta; class Magnoliopsida; order Arecales; family Arecaceae; genus Phoenix; species Phoenix dactylifera. The sequence goes on along the minus strand of NC_052395.1, from coordinate 21,782,255 downwards.
TTGTAACCGGTCTCCCTGCAAACTTTGCAAGTTGTACTGAAGGGGAGGGAGGAGGAGGTGGCTCTACACGTGTCTCACCTTGTGGAGACACTGTAGACGGCTCTGTAGCTTCCCTTTCCGCACGTTGGATCCGTGAGACTCTCCCGGATCGCTTGGCTACGGCTCTCTTGGGTCCCATTTCTCCAAGATCTTGAAGTAATCTACTGTTTGGAGATGATTGGAGGAGATTTGAGAGTGGGGAATAGGGTTTTCGGAAGAGGACAAAGTGAAAACAGTGCCCTAGATAGCTCACGGGTCCCCCTTTTAACAGTGGGGTCCCGACGTTGGGTCGACTCAAGGATTTTCTTGGGTCGACTCAACGTTGGGTCGACCCTATTCTGGGTTGGGTCGACCCAAGTTCAGAATTTTTTTCTTTTCTCTTCCTTTTCCCTTCTAAAAATTTTCTTTGCTTCCAATCCTTACAAATTCTTTCTGGGACAATGATACATGAGTAAAAAATCTATAGATGACAAGTTTGACTCATGTTTCATGGGTTTTTAGAAATGAGAGGAATGTATCATGAGACTGCTTGCTCCCTTTTATATCTCTTCAATGAAAAGGATCACATATGCCTAATTCCCTCCTAAGCGTGCAAAATCTATCTTCACTCAAAGATTTTGTGAAAATGTCAGCTAATTGTTTCTCAGTACATATATGCTCAATACATATGTTTCCATTTTGCACATGATCTCTAATAAAATGATATCTTATTTCTATGTGTTTGGCTTTAGAATGCTGAACCGGATTTTTAGTAAGGTTGATGGCACTAGTATTATCACATTTTACAGGAATGTTATCTAGCTTAACTCCGTAGTCCTCTAGTTGTTGCTTAAGCCATAGTACTTGAGCACAACAACTGCCAGCAGCTATATATTCAGCTTCAGCTGTCGACAGTGCCACTGAATTCTGCTTTTTGCTAAACCATGATACTAAGTTGTTTCCTAAAAATTGACATGTTCCACTAGTGCTCTTCCTATCTAATTTGCATCCAGCAAAATCAGCATCTGAGTATGCAAGCAAATCTAGACAGGAGTCTCTTGAGTACCATAATCCTATGTTTGTAGTTCCTCTTAAATATCTAAGGATTCTTTTAACAGCACTTAAATGTGACTCCTTAGGATCTGATTGGTATCTAGCACATATTCCTACACTAAACACGATGTCTGGTCTACTAGCAGTAAGGTAGAGCAAGGATCCAATTAATCCTCTATAAAGCTTAATATCAATACTCTTTCATTTCTCATCTTTGTCTAGCTTACTAGTAGGATTCATTGGAGTGCCTACTCCCTTATGATTTTCATTCCCAAACTTCTTTAGTATTTCCTTTGTATACTTAGTTTGATGAATGAAGATACCTTCTTTAGTTTGTTTGATTTGTAATCCTAGAAAGAAACTTAGTTCTCCCATCAAACTCATTTCGAATTCCCCGTGCATTAAATCAGCAAACTCTTTGCAGAGAGTATCATTTGTGGCACCAAAGATTATGTCATCTACATATATTTGTACCACTAGTAGATTTTCGTCCTTTCTTTTGAGAAACAGTGTTTTATCTACATTTTCTCTACTAAAGTCATTATTTAGTAGAAATTTGCTTAATCGATCATACCAAGCCCTAGGTGCTTGCTTCAATCCATATAATGCCTTATGTAGTCTAAACACATGATTTGGCAATTCATGATTCTCAAAATTAGGAGGTTGCTCTACATATACTTCTTCCTCTATAAAACCGTTTAAGAATGCACTTTTTACATCCATTTGATACAATTTGAAATCCATGAAACATGCAAAAGCTAGAAGTAATCTAATAGCCTCTAATCTAGCTACAGGAGCAAATGTTTCATCAGAATCTATCCCTTCTTCTTGATTGTATCCCTTAGCTACAAGTCTAGCTTTATTTCTTATAACTAACCCATTTTCATCTAATTTATTTCTAAAGATCCATTTTGTTCCAATTACAGAGTTATGCTTTGGTCTTTCAGTTAATATCCATACATTACTTCTTTTGAATTGATTTAATTCTTCTTGCATAGCATTTATCCAATTGGTATCTTTTTCAGCTTCTTCATAAGTCTTAGGTTCTAACTGTGAAACAAAAGCAAGATAATCATTTAAATTTCTAAGAGAGGATCGAGTTCTTACCCCTTGAGATGGATCACCAATGATTAAGTCTTTAGGGTGTCCATATGCATACCTCCATTCCTTTGGCAAGTTTTGAGATTGTGGTGGCACGCAATCATCTCCCTTATCTTGAATTGGCACGTCATCAATATTCAACTTTTCAAAGTTAATAATTCCTGTATCATCATCAAGAATATTTTCTTTCCTAGCAGACTCACTATCAGACTCATCAAATATGATATTAACTGACTCTTCGACTACAAGAGTTCTTTTATTGAATACTCTGTATGCCCTGCTAGATGTGAAGTATCCTAAGAAGATACCTTCATCTGACTTGGCATCAAATTTACTTAGATCCTCCTTGCCATTGTTTAAAATGAAACATCTACATCCAAATACTCTAAGATATTTAGCAGTTGGTTTCTTATTCTTCCAAAGTTCATAAGAAGTTTTCTTGGTTATTGGTCGTATTAAAACTCGATTTAGAATATGGCAAGCAGTGCTTATAGCTTCAGCCCAAAAGTACTTTGGAAGATTTGACTCGCACAACATCGTGCGTGCCATTTCTGCCAATGTCCTATTTTTCCTTTCAACAACCCCATTTTGTTGAGGTGTTCTAGGTGCTGAAAATTGATGTGAGATACCGTTTTTATAACAAAATTCTTCAAAGTGTTGATTTTCAAATTCAGTTCCATGATCACTTCGAATTGCTACTAAGGTGAGCTTCTTTTCATTTATGATATAATTATAATGTTTCAAGAATTCTGAAAATGCTTCATTCTTATGTGCCAAAAATGAAACCCATGTATATCTTGAAAAATCATCTACAATAACTAGTCCATACTTCTTCCCTCCTAGACTCGCAGTTCTAGTGGGTCCAAATAGATCCATGTGTATGAGTTCAAAAGGCCTAGTTGTTGATACTATATACTTTGATTTGAAGAATGATTTAGTTTGTTTTCCTAATGAGCATGGTCCACAAATTTTGTCCTTTTCAAAAATCAATTTTGGCACATCTTTTATTAATTCCTTCTTGACTAGTTTTGATATTAATTCCATACTAGCATGTCCTAGTCTACGATGCCAAAGCCAACTTGTTTCATTTTTCTTTTCTTCATTAGTAATTAAACATAATCCATTTTTCTTGCCTAAATCATGAAGATCTACCATGTAAATATTTCTTTGCCTTTGTCCTACAAGTACAATGCTATTATCTTTAGGATTTGTGATTATGCATACTGATGCTTCAAATGTGACTTTAAACCCTTTATCACAAAATTGACTTATGCTAAGTAGGTTATGTTTTAAACCATTAACTAATAAGACATTTTCTATGAAAGTAGATGGAGTAATGAAAATTTTACCCTTTCCAATGATATACCCTTTTTCATTGTCTCCATAGGTTACTACTCCACCCTTCTTAGATTCCAAGGTGACAAATTGGTCTACGTCACCGGTCATGTGTCTTGAACAGCCGTTATCTAGATACCATCGTTTTTCCACTTTATTAGCTGCAAGACACCCCTGCAATCAAGATCAAGAATGAGCTTTAGGTACCCAAACTATGTTGGGTCCTTTAGGGTTAGTACTTGATGTTCCTTTTGGAACCCAAACTTTCTTGAATTTAAGCTTATGATTATTACTCAATTTGTTTTGACTGGACTTTCTATAGTTACATTCATATGCTTTATGTCCTAATTTATTGCAGCAATGACAAGTAATATTTTCATTTTTAGCTTTTACAAAAATGTTCTTTAAGTATTTTTGTTTCCTATTTGTTTTATATCCTAATCCAGCCTTATCATATACAGCTTTTTGACTATCAAGAATCATATTTAATTTGGTTGAACTAAGTATAAACTTATCTACTAAGGATTTATATTTTTCAGCATCTTCTTTTAACTTGACATTTTCAGCAATTAGATTCTTGGTTTCATTTGTGAGTTTCCTACTTAATGTTTCATGGTTATGAGATAGTTTTAATTTATCTTTGATAAGAGATTGATTTTCTTCTTTTAGAACTTTATTTTTATTGATTAGTTTTTTATGTTCTTCCATGAGTTCTAAAAATGCATCATGTAATTCATCAACAGTAAAATCACATTCAAATTCAGAATCTACCTCATCGTCATTGGCCATATGGCATATTTGGGCCGTCTCTTGATGATCTTCCTCTTCCGAACTTGACTCGTCACTTTCACTCCATTCAGCCATGAAGTTCTTCTTTTTAAGTTTTCTTGCCGTCCACTTTAATTCTGGGCAATCTATCTTATAATGCCCGGGTTTGTTACACTCATAACAAATAGGTGTTTTTTTTTTCTTTTCTTTGTCCTTACCCTTTTCTTTGCTTGAGCTATCTTTGAAGAAGGGTTTCTTTTTATGAAATCTATTCTTACCTCTCATAAATTTTCTGAATTTTCTTCCAAGCATAGCCATTCCTTCTTCATCAAATTCATCATCATCATCAGAATCTTCCGACTCAGTTTGTTGTTTTGGAGTGGTAGACTTTAAGGCAATGGTCTTTCTTCTCTTGACCTCATCTTCTGAATTTTGCCTCATGGTCAACTCATGGGTTATGAGTGATCCTAGAAGTTCTTCTAATTGCAGTGTATTGAGGTCCTTAGCTTCCTGAATTGCAGTTACCTTGGCCTCCCAAACTCTTGGTAGAGACCTGAGAATTTTTCACACCAATTCAGAGTTAGTATAAGACTTTCCTAAACTCTTTAGCCCATTTATAATTTCAGTAAAACGAGTAAACATATCAGTTATGGACTCAGTGGATTCCATTTTAAACAATTCATACTTATGTACTAATATGTTTATTTTTGACTCCTTAACTTGATTAGTCCCTTCATGTGTGACCTCAAGTTTGTCCCAAATTTCTTTTGCAGAGATGCATGTAGATATTCTATTGAATTCACTTACATCTAATGAACAGTAAAGTACATTAATTGCTTTTGCATTTAATTGTGCTAATCTTCTATCACTTTCATTCCAATCCATTTCTGGTTTGGGTATGATAGTGCCCTCTATACTAATTGTGGGTGTGTGAGGTCCTCTAGTAATAATATACCACAATTCATAGTCTAGAGCTTAAATGAATATCCTCATCCTAGCTTTCCAGTATATGTAATTTGTGCCATTAAATAGAGGAGGTCTATTTGTGGATTGCCCCTCACTCATAGAACATCCTACTTGGGTTGTCATGATTTTTAACTCTTGATTGTGAGATCAATAAGTACTATTGGAGCACCTTGCTCTGATACCACTGTTGCCCAAGGTGACAAGCCAAGAGGGGGGGGGGGGTGAATTGGTTTCTCTTAATTTTAACTATCTTACTTATGTCAATTGATGAGTTAGAGGAATTAAACAAAGCACAATACAAACTACAAGAAGTATAGTGGTTCGGTGCTCTCCTAAGCACCTACGTCTACTCCCCAAGCGACCCCTTGAGAATTCACTATAATCCCGCGGATTATAGTTGGATTGTTTTCCGGGCTCACAATCCAAAAATCTTTACACTTTGGTTTTCCGGATTCACCAAAAACCTATGTTGGTTTTACGGGCTCACCAACGAACCTATGTTGGTTTTCCGGGCTCACCAACGAACCTTTGCAATTGGTTTTACGGGTTCACCAATCAACCTACACCATTGGTTTTGCGGGCTTACCAACTAACCTTTACAAAGAGTTTAATAAATGAAGTAAGAAGATTTAAGCTCTTAGATGAGCAAATATAACAATATAATCTACAAAGAAGAGTTTAGAGAATAGTTATCGCTTGATGTGACTTCTCTCTTCTTTGTCAAGGATGCTTCACTCTTCAAGGGTGGATGGAGCTCTTAATGACTCTTGGAATCTGCTCAACCACTTTCTTTTGACTCTTGAATGAAGTACTTGGATGAAGAAGATTAGGGCACTTTGTCTTTCTTGTGTACTCTTTGATATTTTGCAAAAGGATGTTCTCTCTGATGAATAGTGCCACTTTAAATAGTTTCCTTCATCTATTGGACAAGCCCCAATGGTTAGAATTCAAAAACTAACCGTTACTCACTGTTGGAAGGACAAAAAGTACTTCTGCAGAACTAGCCGTTATGCTTCTGCCCGTGCTTGGGTCGACTCAACCTTTCCTTGGGTCGACCCAACTTTCACTTGGGTCGACTCAACCTTTCCTTGGGTCGACCCTCTCAGAACCACAGAAACTTGCAATTCAGCCTTCCTTCACTTGGGTCGACTCAACATTTCTTTGGGTCGACTCAAGGTTCAGTTGGGTCGACTCAACTTCCACTTGGGTCGACCCTCTCAGGGTTTCCAGAGAACCTATTCTGTCAATGTATTCTGTCACTGCCTTTGGGTCGACCCTCTCAGTGTTTGGGTCGACTCAAGCTTGGGTCGACTCAACTTTCTCTTGGGTCGACCCTCTCAGTGTTTCCAGAGAACTGTTTTCTTGAGGCTTGAGAGGCTTGAGGTTTGGGTCGACTCATGCTTTCCTTGGGTCGACCCAACTACTGTTCATCCGTGCCATTTTTGCAGAAGTGTGCCAGATGCTTTCTTGATGTGCCGGGGTCGACCCAATCAACCTTGGGGTCGACTCAAACCACACTTTGCTGCAACTCGAGGTTAGATTCATCCATATGAACAATGAAATACATCTTTATATAATTATATGAATATACTGAGAGTAACAGACTTATAAATGAAGTATCGAATTAACTTATAACATACTCTTGATTATTGCTTGTTAATCATCAAAATACCACTATCATCCTCAGAAGTAAAAATTACAACCCCTAGCCTGCACATCGAATGGGCCACACACATTAGTGTGTACTAGGATAAGTATCTCAATGGACCTTCCCTGTATCTTACAAAGGATAATTTGGTCATCTTTCCTTGAAGGTAGTATTCACAAATCGGATATGACTCGGAAGTCAATGAGCCCAAAAGTTCATGTTTCTCCAGTTTGTTTATTCTATCTTCTCTTATATGGCCAAGCCTGAGGTTCCACAAATATTTAAGATTTATCTCATCTCTAGATTTTTGGATCCTATGGTACTCACGGTTTGTTCATATACATTTGCAGATACATCCATATGTATGTGATAGAGACTGTCAATTATAAAACTACTTACAACCAATTTATTTCTCAAATAAATGGAATATTAGTCTTATAAAAATCTTTCTGTACTAAACAAGATACAGAAATCAAATTTCTGCTAGCAGCAGGTAACAGTCCCTAAGTATCATTTTAATAATGAGCATATCTGACATACCTTCTGAAGGTCTGTCACCCTTCTTTCTCTTTATGTTTTCCATGCATGTAGTACAGTTTCTCTTCCAATGGCCGTTCCATGATGCAATGAAAATGCTTTCCCTTGCAATTGGCCTTTTTCTTGGAACTACCTTACTTGGCCTTTTCTTTGGAACTTCCTTACTTGGCCTTTTCTCGGTCTTCTGCTTCTTCGTAGGCTTCTTCTTCTTCCAAATAGATTCTCTCTTGGAAGTAGAAGCCAACTCGACAGCGAGAAGGATGCCCCTTGAACTATTCAAGGTCTCTAAGATAGTTACCAATTTATTCAACAACTCTGTTTTAGTGTATAAAATCTTGTTCATATGGTAGTTTACTATAAACTGTTCATACGAAGCTGGAAGGGATTGTAGGATCAAATCCGTTTGTACTTCCTTATGCATAGTCATGCCGAGCTTCTCAAGCTCCTCTAAGTCCTTTATCATGGTCAGACCATGATCATGGACAAACTGTCCTTCACGCATCTTGGCCTTGAATAGTCTTTTGATGGACACTTTAAACCGAGCTGCGCGACTCTGTTCACCATACAACTCTTGTAGGTGATTCAATATATCCCTGGCAGTCTTCATGTTCTCATGCTGGCATAGTAGTTCATTGAACATGGATGCCATTATGTAGCACCTAACTCTATTATCATCGTTTGTTCACTTGTCATGCATCTTACGCTGATCAGTGATCGGACGAGCTGGTAACACAAGAGTGTCATGGTCTAGCACATACCCTAATTTCTCACAATTCAAAACTATTTTGAAATTGCAGAGCCAGTCTTTATAATTAAGTTTGGTCAAACTGTTGTTCTCTAGAATATTAGTTAAGAGTTTAGAAGCTGACTTTATAATCCTCAGAGAGTAAAGATTCTAATTAGAATTTTGTACTTGAATTTCTATTTGTTTTAGAAACTTTTAAAACAAACACCTTCCACTATTTTCTCGAATCTCCTACACTCTTTCGATAGAGAAATAAAAACCTGCGACTCTAGGTTTCAAGTGGGGTGCTACGGTCCCACCAATTTACATGCCACCTCACCTATCAGTTATTGGCGACACATAAATGATGAGTGTACAACTCCTTGTATAATGCTTCTCAAACAAGTTGTAGCCAACTTGGTCTCCAAGTCATAAGTACCTCACCTAACAGTTATTGATCCAGTTTTTTGGTTAAGTCAGACCCATCATATATCCCGCAGAAGTAAAGTCGTCATTAGGTCCTCACCTATCAGTTATTGGTGCCCAACCCTACCTTTACCCCGACTACATCTCATGTCAATAGAGAGGTCCGGTCCCCCGATGGAATTTGCCCACTATATCCAGCCGAGACAAATCAACGCCGGAAAGACGTTAGCAACTCTACTATGGTAGAGACCTCTAGACTTAATATTAGGTAATCTAGTCTTAGTGATTCCAACTTTTAGCTTTTTATAGGAGATAATCGATCAATTGGCCAGGTAAGCAGGTGGGAGGATCCCCTTACTCAGAGAGTAAGGTCCTAATTAAATAACCACCTTCAATGCTTTCCTAGACACCAATTAGATCAATTAATTAAATATAGCTAGCTTAATGTATCGTCCAATCTTGACTGATTGAGGAGGTTTTAGATCTCGATTAGGGTTTACATCTTATATAAATGTCATAATCGTTTCGGCCTTGTTCACATGTTATGCGAATATAAAACTCCTTTCATATGTTATGTGTTTACATCTTATATAAATGACATATTTGTTCAAGTTTATATTTTATGTAAATGACCTAACTAGTTTAAGTTTTTATTCACATATCATGTAAATTATTGCTTAACATATATATACATCTCATGCATATATTAGTTTCCTTTTAAGCATAAGCATGAACAAAAAATATCTTTAGATGATCATAAATCCATAATTGAGTCCTATCACATGCACATGCACGTCAATTGGTTAGATCGTCTTCAACTCTTGATTCGATCTTGAGCCCCTTTGATTCGATCATGATCAACCCTTTGATCAATCGACTATCAACTACTCAAATCGTATCATGCATCTCATGCATTGACATCGATCAACCATTGATATCCAATCACGGATTACAACTCAGAAAATAATATAACATGATCATCACCACATGCATCTCATGCATAATAAAATTTCGGATATGAAAATTTTTAATTTTAATCATGCTACCAACTGATTCTCTGATCATGCAAGACATGATTTTAATTATTTTAATCTCATTGCAACTAAAATCAACATGCAAGATCATAAGAATAAAAATCATCATGCTGAAATTTCTGAAATCTGAAATTTCAGCATGCAGAAAATTTTAGTAAGCATGGATATTAAAATTTAGATCTAATAGAGTCCTAATCAAGCCTATTAATCTTAATCTAAATCCGAAAATCTAGCTCTAATACCACTGTCGGGTTACCCTGCACGTGTTGCGACGATCGCAGCGGAAACACACACGTGGGGTCGTTCATCGCATGAACGTCCTAGTTAACGTAGATTTCAAAAAAATTCTGAGTTCTCTAACTCAGAAAGTTATGAAATCTAAAGGATAGATTAAAATTAAATACTTGATTATTTCATATCTATAATTAAAAATTGTAAAGATCAACCCTTTATCTTGAGTGGGTAGATCTTCACCGCTCTATAATGATCGTGAAAATCGAGTTCGCTTAAAGCCGCACAAGTGTCCGGCCTCTACGGGTATCCACACAAAGATCTGGATCGATCAAGGTTGTGATTTCACCGGGGTGCTAGTTCCCTTGTAGAGATCCCTTTTGATGGTTGAATCTCTCTCTTCTTAGCAATTAACCAACACTTTGATTGCTCTCTCTTGAGGAAGAAGAAGAGGAGAGGGAAGAATCAAAGGAAGCACACGCTTGCTGCCTTTTTGTTTTTGCGGTGGAAGAAGGAAGAAGAGAAGAATCCCACGTCTCTCTCCTTTATTTTCTATTATTGCTTGTGGCTGAACACTAAGAGGGAGAGAAGGTGTTGCCCAGTAGATACAACCCAAGAGGGGGGGGGGGTGAATTGGGTCTTTTAAATCTTTTATGCTACTTCTAAAACTTTTTGATTAATTATGCTAAGTTGTATATATGCGCAGTGAAAGTTGAACTTAGCGACAGTTTGATGTATAGAATGTGACTTGATTGAGTATGCTTGCAACTAAAGAATTCGCGGATAATAGTTAAGCAAGCAATTTATCTAAGTGAGTAAGTGTGTGAGTTAGATAATGACAAAAAGCATTACAAACACAGCAAACATATAGTGGTTCGGTGCACCCCAGCACCTACATCCACTCCCCAAGACTTCTTGGGAATTTCACTATAATCCTACAGATTACAGTCGGTTGTTTTACAAGCTCACAACCCAACTTGTTGTTTTACGAGGTCACAACGAACTCGGTCGGTTTTTCCAGGCTCACCGACTAGAACCTCCCCGATTGTTTTTCCGGGATCACAATCAAACCCTTACACGTTGGTTTTACCCTCGGCTCACCAACAAACCTATCACCGTTGGTTTTTCCTTTGGCTCACCAACAAACCTTAACCCCTTGATTCAATCCCTTGATTGAATCAAGTTACAAGATATTAAAACAAAGTATAAAACAAAACAAAGCTTCTTAAACAAGCAAATATGACAATATAAACAAATAGAGTAAAGAGAAGCCCTCAAACGAGTTTTGAAGATGGAGGAGCTCGGCTTCTTCTTTACTTGATCCTCCTCTGATTTGGCATGAAGTAGAGGATCCCTGAGGCAGCACACGGATGGAGAGGAAGCTTTCGGATTCACTTGGATGCTCTTCTTCTCTCTATTTCGTTTTGGATGGCCCTTTTGTGCTTATGGGAGATTTTCTTTGTAATCTCTTTGAGATCTCTTTCCTAGATGATCTCTCCCACTTCCATGAGTTCTCCCCTAGCTCTCTTCTTGTTTTTATAGCTTTAGATGGCGTGGAAACAAGAATATAGCCGTTAGAGACAAGAAAAAGAGCCGTTGGACACAGTCTGCATTTCCTGACAATGTTACCTTTGGGATCGGAGTCGGCTCGCCTGTTGCAGGAGTCGGCTCGTGTTTTACCGGAGACGACTCGGCCACTGTTCCAAATTTGAATTAATGTGCTTGCCTCGACTGGGAGTCGACTCGTCTTAACCTGGAGTCGACTCGCCAACTTCTGGAGCTGACTTGGCAATTACGGAGTCGGCTCATCCACTGAAGTCCGTGGATCCAATTTTGAATTTTGTCCTCTCGAGTCGACTCGACTGTCCTGGGAGTCGACTCGAATCTCAGAGCCCGAACTCCCGATCCTCTGTCTTATGGCTCATCCAGTCTTGGAGTCGACTCGAACTTCCTTGGAGTCGACTCGGCTCTCAGTTTGCGAAACACAGCCTTCTGCCATCTTGGTGTAGTGCTGCCTTGGAGTCGACTCGAGCTGTCTGGGAGTCGACTCGAATCTCAGAGGCAGTAACTTGGTTTTCTGTCTGTTGATGGTCGCGGAGTCTCGGAGTCGACTCGTGCAATGCGGGAGTCGACTCGAATCTCAGAGTCCCAAAAATGCTCTCTGACTTTTTCCTTGTGTTCCGCTGAGAGTCGACTCTTGCTTTCTTTGGAGTCGACCTACCAACCATCGGAGTCGACTCGCGTTCCACTGGAGTCGACTCGAATCTCAGACCCGAAAACTGCTCTCTGACTTTTCTGCCTGTGACTCCTAGGAGTCGACTCATACTTCTCCGGAGTCGACTCATACTTCTCCGGAGTCGACTCGAATTCCACTGGAGTCGACTCGAAGACTGTTCTTTTGAATTTTTCTTTTGATTTTACTCCTCCAATTTGAATCCTTTGTACTTTAAACTTGGGCCAATAAATTGTAGCTTTCTTCCAACTTGAGAGCTTTGGAGGCCTTCTTGTGTTCTTCCAACTTGCTATGTTCCTTGCAAAATAAATATCTTTCTCCTTGCAACATAAACATTAGTATCTATACTTCAAGGTTTTGTGATCATCAAAATCAATCTATGAATCAATCTTTGGGTCATCAATCTCCCCCTTTTTGATGATGACAAAACTTGGAGTATATGCAATATAAAAGATATTGATTTCTAGAAGTAATACATAGCTAAGTTGCATGAAGTGGAAAACATATATATTTAAAAACATACTTCATGATAATGCTTTAGATTTAATCAGTTTAACACAATCAACATATTTAAATTTTAAGCTGATTTGTATTTAATTCAAAGTAATAAAGCATTCTTAGTATATAGCATATACTAGGATATTTCTCCCCCTTTTTGACAACATCAAAAAGATAGTGAAACATTAAGTACAAAGATCAGAGCAGAACACATCGAGTGTGAATTCAAGAGGTTTTTTAATTTGATACCACAGATAGTTTTCTAATCAAGTGTAGGTGGAATCTTGCTTAGGTTAATTCAAGAAGTACCACAAATGATATTCAAGGAGAAATATGAGTGGAAATCTAACCTCTCTTCACTAAGTATGAAAGCTTGTTCATTTAAGACCTTTTGCCTAATCTATTAAGTATTTTATCAATAGGAGAGCAATTCAATTGATTTTCAGAGTAAAAGATCAAAACTTATATATTTGAAAAATATATCATCATGTTGGATCATGACTTCAAAGTTCTTTTTATGATAATAAGAGCATTGGGGCACAAATACCAAAATATGAATTCATGCAATTTATGATATATCTTAGAGCTCTTTTAAGGACTTTCTTTTATTCCTTTAGAAAATAAGCACGATTTGATACATATACAAAAATATGAATTGGCACACTATTGAAGTTCTAAAGAGCAAGCCAATTAGGACTCATTAGTGAATTCCAAAATAGATTTTCTACGAGATACTCAAGAAAATTTAACACGTTATTCTCCCCTTTTTTCATTAAATTAGAGGCTCTTAAGATCAACTATTTGAATTGCAATTTGGTTCATGATTTGTGCAGAAGATATATTAACCAAATAACATGCCTCAAGGTGTATCATAAAGATTTTCAGATTTAAATTTCAGATGATACATATTGGAATCACTTTTCATTTAGTATTCTTTCTCTCTCCTTTAGTTATAGATTTATGCGATTAAGTTCCATAAGACCTCTCCTTCTGAAATTTTCTTTCTCCCCCTCAATTGATCATTCCATTTAAGAGTTTAGAATCCTAAGATAATGTTCAATAAAATTGTCAATCTCAAAACTATATTTTCTATAAGTTTCAGCTTATTTTCATAAGACTCAAGGTTTGAGATAAGACAACCTTTATAGAACTCATCTCAAGGTAATTTAAAGCATGTCTTGCAATATAAGGAAGTTCATAAAAATCAATCCATAAGATTTAAGGTATACATCAAATTGAAGTAACTTTAGGATATATCTAAAGCTCCCCCTCAAAAGATGCATACTTCTTTAATCATTCTTTTCTTTTGTTGAATTTCAGATTTTAATGACAAACGTGAATAGAACTGAAATTCTATGATATCGAGAATGGAGAGTGTTCAAGAATTATTCAAAATTTATAGCAATCACCCTTTTTAATCTATCAAGAACAAGTTATGCTTCCTCTTAATCTTTGAGAAAATGTACTGAAATATTAATCAGAAAATGATTCATTTGACGCTCAGTTTCTTTCAACAGCATTTACATTTTCTTTCTTTTAGAGTCATTTGAGTGAGGTGAAATATTTCTAGCTTTTAGATCATTCATTCTATATATATTCTGATGGAAATTTTTAAGAATGTAGGAGAGAAAAACATATAGATGATCATTGAGGTATATATATTTATAGAACTCAATTTCTTAATGATAGTTTTTCAGCGATGTATACATGAATCACAATAAATCTTTAATATCAAAATAAAATCATATATTTAGAAATTTTTGTTTGTAATCAAGATCATCGAAAGACACATCATTTGAACCAATATTAGTATACTTTGAAGATAAGAAATGATATGTTTCGGATGCGTATCGGAGCAATCACCAAAGGCATCAAAATTAATTCTGTTTTTCTTAAAGTAAGACTTTATTTTAAAAATCACATTTAGTTTAAGCTTTTATACAAAATCAGATTCTGAATTACATAGGATTCAATAAAAGCTTTCTAAGTCATAATATGAGATATGTATCTTTCACAATGTAGCTCATCTTAAATTGTTACGATTGAAAAATACATATTTCAATAACATTAAAGCACTTTCAGAATCTTTGTGTTTAATTTTGAGTTTCGATACACAATAAAGGATATTTTAACAAGTATTAGGACATTATGTATCAAAGTTAGGCAAGTAGAAAGATAGATCAAAATCAATTTATTTTCCCTAAATAGAGATATTCTTCTCTTCTCCTTTCTACAATTTTATTTAGCTTTCAGATTTTAACAATGATTGTGAATGACAAATCTGAAATTTTTTTTCAATAAAACTAAACAAAGATGTTATGTAGTATTTCATTCAATCAAGTTGTCCAAGTATGGGGAACTACAAAAAAATATTGAGAACCCATAATTTAAAATATCATGCTATATGCACACTATATTAAGTGTTAAGTCATACATTAAAATAATAAGAACAAGCATGTCAAGGATCAAAATCAATTCTTTTCAAATAAACTCCCCTTATTTAAACATTATCTTGCACTGATTTCATCCTTAAAGTGTGTTTTCAAGTGATTAAAAATTTGACTTGATTATTCTTTCATTTACTTTGTTTTTCATTTATAACTTTCTTATGCTCTATACTCTATTTGCTCCCTATCCGGTGGAGTTGGAAGGGGCACGAGGTACTACCACTAGCCTCCCTCTTGTGCCGTCCCTAATATACCCTACACCGAATAGTTGGGTCAAATAGTGCCGGGTACTACCACTAGCCTCCCCATTGGCACCATCCCTATGATGAGCAATATAGAAATGTTAAAATGTTTACTTCAAGCTCTCCCTGTTTAAGTGTAATTAATTATGGATTTTATCCCTTCCAAATGTGCCGAATATATTATGCTTGTTTTGCTTTTCCTTAAGATTGAAGTATTTGCCTTTACTTAGATTTTACTTCTCTTGAATAATTTTCATTTTCTTTTCTTTATCTCTCTCTCTTTTTGTTATTCTCAAGTAATTTACATGAAAGAGCATAATAAAGAATTAATCTTATGTATCATATAGATGTATATCATGCAAACAACATTTTCATTATGCTCAAGGATTCATCATTCCTCACAAGTTATTTTAAATCAAAAGTTTAAGCATAAACTTGTGTATTTCATGGTTATGACATAGGCAAAGATATATTTTAGTTTGGGCAAACCATGAAACAATTTCTAAGAGTATAAGTCAATCAATTTATATAGAGACATGATATCAAAAATTTATAATTAAAGAATTTAATCATGCCATAATAGGATTTAAGTTATTGACTTTGCTCAATTAATTTGTGAGAAAGGTATCTAAAATTACCTATTCATTATATGTTCTTCAAGCCAAACTAGATTTCTTATGTGTGAACTTTTGGCTGAAGAAGATCCTTTCTCTTGTTTGCATGTGAATGTTTAGTGTATCTTACATGAAGATATCCTTCAAGTTGAAATTTCTCATTTTTCTTTCTTGAAGGAAGGTCATTAGTTTCTTTAAGATACAAAGCATTCATCCAACATATATATATATTTTTTAATTAGATGACTCAATATGAGATATGACAATAGTTACATGTTGAGTCACTTTACTCAAGAGATTGCCTAAATATAAGCAAGCACATATCATTTGAACTAAAGAGATAGATTCATTAACCAAGATAATTTAAGTCAATTTAGTTTAGATTCTATTTGCTTAAGATAATTATCAATAAGATATGTTAACTATGTTTTAATCAATTTATCTTAAACATTTGTTTCTATCAAAATTCAGATTATGATTTATTTGTTATCAATAAAATATGATTAATTAAAGTTAGATTGAAGTCTTGCACAAGGTCACATAATGAGCATACAATCTGGTCTACTAGCTGTAAAATAATTATTCTATCATGCTTCAATACAGCTTTAACACAATAGATCTACTTTGCTCATCCTTTTCAAATTCTACAAGATGGGGTCATAGATATACCTTCTTCATGCCAATCTTCTATAAGAGTTTTCTTGTGGACTAACGTTGGTCAATGAAGATCCCCTTTCCTGTTTGTCTTAATTTGGAGTTTGAGAGAAGATGTTAATTCATTCATCATATTTCAAACTCACTTTGCAATATAACTCTTCATTAGTAGAACCAAAAATGATGTCATCAATGCATACTTTGAGCAAATAAGATATCACAAATTCATCTTTTTGATGCATAGATTTATCACTATTACTTTCTATCAAAAAGGTTGCTTAAGCTTTTATATATCATGCTTTTGATGCTTGTTCTAAATCACATATTGCTTTATCATATATGTAATGTGTATTTTTAAATATGGTGGTTATTTTTCATAGATCTCCTTTTTAATGAAGTAACCACATAGGAGTGACTTCTACACATTCATTTGACAGAATATAAAGCTCATGAAGCAAGCACATGATAATGATGATCTTTACTTCTAATCATGCAAGAATCTTTATCAAGATCTATTTCCTCTTTTCTTGATTTAGTCTTTTAGTAGTCATCAATTTTTCTTCATTAAGTGCATATGTAAAAGATTAACCATATAATTTGATTTTAGTATTTTGATAATAAATCATTAGTCTCATAAAGAATAAAATGAATTGATACTTCTACAACTAGAATTTTTCATGAATGTTCTATATGCATTGCTTGATGAATGATATCCAAGGATAGAAGTATCTTTATCAGATTTGGCATTATTTTCATAATAACATGTACGACTGAAAAATATGAAAGATATGCAATGGTTCATTTTCCATTTTTCAGAAGATCAAAATTTTCATCAAAAATAGAAATCATATGTATGACAAGCAGTGATGATAGTCTTTTAAAAATTATTTAAGTAGATGACTATCATACATAATTGTCTTTTTCATTTCTTCAAGAATTCTATTAATCCTATTTTGCTTATGGTGTCCTTGGTGCTGAAATCATTGAATTTAATATTATTTTCTGTATAACCTTTATCAGGATTTTGGTTTTCAACACTGTGCCATGATACTCACAGTTTGGAAACCTTTATCATTTGAACCACTTTTATAAGATTTAGTAAATACAGAAAAATACTTCAGTTTTATTTTTCAAGAATAAATCCAATGTAAGCTTTTGAAAAACTTGGAGATGGAAACAACATCTTTAGATTTAGAAATGATTTTTTGTTTGTTTCCTTAGTTAGCATGCATAGCAAAACTTTGACCTTTAAGTAGATAATCTAAGTAAGCCTATGGCAAGGTCTTTTGAGATTAAGTACATACTAGCATGAGTTGATTTTATATGCCAAGGATGGTTTCTTGGTATTCATAGTGCATATATTCAAAAGCATACCAAGTACACATTATCATATCTATGATCAATAAACAATAATGCCATGGATAATAACTCTCAATCAAGCATATAGAGAATTCATAGAGTTATTCTTAATAAATTGATTAATCATTTAGCAACTTATCCAATAGTGAGTAAAATGAAATGATTTGATTATATTTCTAAAAGTATTTTCTATATCACAAAATTGATCACTACTAGCAAATCATATCAAATACTAAAGCACAAATAATAATGAGATGCAAGAATTACTGATTTTATTATTATTTTTTTTGTTAATAGCTTTTTAAGTTTCTTTATGTTCCATGGGTACCTTGGTACACCTATGTGTACATCCTCATTTTCTCATTTTGGGTACCCAAGCTTACTTGAGTCCTTGAGTGTTAGGACATATGGTTCCTTTTGGAACCCATATCTGTTTAATAGTAATAACTTTACCATTTGATTAATTATACTAGAACGATAGGTAAAGTTGTTATTCCCATCCTTTTCATTTTTGAAATAAGTTATCTTATTTAATGGTTTGCTTGGTAAATTGATAATCTTTTTCTCTAGAGATTTATGGCTAATTAAAGGAGTCAAGCTAAATTTTGATTTATCAAAATCAGCATGTTGGCTTTCAAACATCATTTTTAATCTTTCTGAACTTACAGTGAATTTGTTAATAAAACATCTTAATTGGTTAATTTCTTTACTTAAGTTTTGATTTTCTTTAATTAAGCTATGATTTTTCTGAATCAATTCTTCTGAAAATGACCTTAAGCTTTCATTTTCAGAATTTAGTTTCTTAAGATTTTTATTCTTTACAGATAATTTTCTACATTCACTATACAACTCATGAAAAGCATTTAATAATTCATCATAAGAGAATTCTTCTTGAAAATCATTTGAGGTAAGAGTAGATTCAGATTTTACCTTGTCTTCTTGTGCCATAAAGCACAAGTCAGTTACCTCTTGTAGTTTCTTGGAGCTAATATCATCATTGTTGCTCCTAACCTTTATTTTTTGGCTTGACTCTTTCTTGGTCAAGGCTTTCTTCCTTTTTATCTCTTTCTTCCTTTCTTCTTGCTTCCTCTTTTTCTTTATCTTTAGGAAGCTGATTTGTCTCGGAGTCGACTCGGACCTTATTGGAGTCGACTCGACTAACTTGGGAGTCGACTCTGAGCTACTTGGAGTCGACTCGACTGAGGGAGATTCATCACCCTTTTCTGCAGTCTCATTGTTAGTATATAATTGAAGCATATGAGAGCTAATCTGAGATTTATCATAAATATTTTCTAAAGTATCCCAGATCTCCTTAGCAGATAAGCATGCAGAAATTTCATTAAACTTTGTTTCTTGAATAGCACAATATAATATGTTCATAGCATTAGCATTTAATTGTGCTAAGTCCTTCTCATTAATATGAGAGAGTGTGTGAAGGTCATTTATTATGATTTTCTATAGATAGTAGTTTTGTGATTGAATGAAAATGCGCATGCGTATTTTCCAATGTGGGTAGTTTATACCATTAAACAGTGGAGGTGTATCAATTGATTGTCCTTCTCCTAGAAAACTATCTATTTGAGTTGTCATGATCTTTGGCTCTAGTCGGTTAAGACCACAAATAATATTTGAGCACCTGCTCTGATACCACTTGTTGCCCAGTAGATACAACCCAAGAGGGGGGGGGGTGAATTGGGTCTTTTAAATCTTTTATGCTACTTCTAAAACTTTTTGATTAATTATGCTAAGTTGTATATATGCGCAGTGAAAGTTGAACTTAGCGACAGTTTGATGTATAGAATGTGACTTGATTGAGTATGCTTGCAACTAAAGAATTCGCGGATAATAGTTAAGCAAGCAATTTATCTAAGTGAGTAAGTGTGTGAGTTAGATAATGACAAAAAGCATTACAAACACAGCAAACATATAGTGGTTCGGTGCACCCCAGCACCTACATCCACTCTCCAAGACTTCTTGGAAATTTCACTATAATCCTACAGATTACAGTCGGTTGTTTTACAAGCTCACAACCCAACTTGTTGTTTTACGAGGTCACAACGAACTCGGTCGGTTTTCCCAGGCTCACCGACTAGAACCTCCCCGATTGTTTTTCCGGGATCACAATCAAACCCTTACACGTTGGTTTTACCCTCGGCTCACCAACAAACCTATCACCGTTGGTTTTTCCTTTGGCTCACCAACAAACCTTAACCCCTTGATTCAATCCCTTGATTGAATCAAGTTACAAGATATTAAAACAAAGTATAAAACAAAACAAAGCTTCTTAAACAAACAAATATGACAATATAAACAAATAGAGTAAAGAGAAGCCCTCAAACGAGTTTTGAAGATGGAGGAGCTCGGCTTCTTCTTTACTTGATCCTCCTCTGATTTGGCATGAAGTAGAGGATCCCTGAGGCAGCACACGGATGGAGAGGAAGCTTTCGGATTCACTTGGATGCTCTTCTTCTCTCTATTTCGTTTTGGATGGCCCTTTTGTGCTTATGGGAGATTTCCTTTGTAATCTCTTTGAGATCTCTTTCCTAGATGATCTCTCCCACTTCCATGAGTTCTCCCCTAGCTCTCTTCTTGTTTTTATAGCTTTAGATGGCGTGGAAACAAGAATATAGCCGTTAGAGACAAGAAAAAGAGCCGTTGGACACAGTCTGCATTTTCTGACAATGTTACCGTTGGGATCGGAGTCGACTCGCGCGATCAGGAGTCGGCTCGCCTGTTGCAGGAGTCGGCTCGTGTTTTACCGGAGACGACTCGGCCACTGTTCCAAATTTGAATTAATGTGCTTGCCTCGACTGGGAGTCGACTCGTCTTAACCTGGAGTCGACTCGCCAACTTCTGGAGCTGACTTGGCAATTACGGAGTCGGCTCATCCACTGAAGTCCGTGGATCCAATTTTGAATTTTGTCCTCTCGAGTCGACTCGACTGTCCTGGGAGTCGACTCGAATCTCAGAGCCCGAACTCCCGATCCTCTGTCTTATGGCTCATCCAGTCTTGGAGTCGACTCGAACTTCCTTGGAGTCGACTCGGCTCTCAGTTTGCGAAACACAGCCTTCTGCCATCTTGGTGTAGTGCTGCCTTGGAGTCGACTCGAGCTGTCTGGGAGTCGACTCGAATCTCAGAGGCAGTAACTTGGTTTTCTGTCTGTTGATGGTCGCGGAGTCTCGGAGTCGACTCGTGCAATGCGGGAGTCGACTCGAATCTCAGAGTCCCAAAAATGCTCTCTGACTTTTTCCTTGTGTTCCGCTGAGAGTCGACTCTTGCTTTCTTTGGAGTCGACCTACCAACCATCGGAGTCGACTCGCGTTCCACTGGAGTCGACTCGAATCTCAGACCCGAAAACTGCTCTCTGACTTTTCTGCCTGTGACTCCTAGGAGTCGACTCATACTTCTCCGGAGTCGACTCATACTTCTCCGGAGTCGACTCGAATTCCACTGGAGTCGACTCGAAGACTGTTCTTTTGAATTTTTCTTTTGATTTTACTCCTCCAATTTGAATCCTTTGTACTTTAAACTTGGGCCAATAAATTGTAGCTTTCTTCCAACTTGAGAGCTTTGGAGGCCTTCTTGTGTTCTTCCAACTTGCTATGTTCCTTGCAAAATAAATATCTTTCTCCTTGCAACATAAACATTAGTATCTATACTTCAAGGTTTTGTGATCATCAAAATCAATCTATGAATCAATCTTTGGGTCATCAGAAGGGTTGTTGTAGTTCCTAAAAAAAAAAAATAGGAGAGGAGGGGGGCTGCACGCCCTCCTCTTATTTTTCCTTTGCCCTAGGCGTGAGGTCCTAAAATTTAGGAGCTCACATCTATCTCTAAGCTAAGAGAGGAGGGGCGTACGCCCCTCCTTTCTTTCTTCACGTAACCCCTCTTTATGAACGCCCCCTCACTTAATCAAATTAAGTGAGGTATGGGGCCTCTTTCATGGGTGTCTAATCCTCTTCTAAAGAGAATTAGGTGAACCCAATCCTTATCCATATGAGTCCTAATCTAATTAGGATCCAATTGGATCATGACTCAATTGAACTCTTCAATCCTAAGCCAATTAGAAATCATCTTTATTTATTAGATTAAAATTAATTAGGACTTTAGGAATCCTAATCCAATTAGGACTCATATAATTTTAGTCCTAACCTAATTAGGACTTTAGGAATCCTACTCCAAGTAGGACTCTAATAATTTGAAGTCCTAATCTAATTAGGACTCTAAGAGTCCTACTCCAAGTAGAACTCATGAATCTTATCTAATAAGATCAAGCCCAATTAATTTAAGTCCAATTGATTCAATCAAATTGCAATCTAATTGCATATAATTTCTTCTTCAACTCACTAACTCTTAGTAGGTTAAAATAATTATTAATCAAATTGATAATTACAAACTATTGTGATTCCAAATTACAATCCAACCATTAGATTGATCAGATCCTCTATTGTGTGTGACCCCATAGGTTCTATTCTGTCTGGTAGTGAGATATATTGTGATCTCTATCACAACATCATTAAAACTCTTTTCAATGGGTTGGAACAATTTTAGCTCTTCTCATTCGGGTTTACTAATCATCAAGTGAATGCCTTTGATCTTACAATCCACCAGTGACACCTAGCAGAATGTAGTGGCTACCCAGCAGAATAGAATATATGAACCTCTAGGTGCAGTTGGCATATGATATAGTCCCTCTATCGTGGATCTCGACAGGATGGAAGTCATGGATAACTCGTCAAACCCCATCATCTGTCATATATCAAGATTTATTCGACTCTAGTTTGAGATTTGGAAAACTCTTTTTCCAAAAACTACCCTTGGCCAAGGATTTACGAACTCAGTCTCATAAATCACATAGGATCTCTCCTAATCTATCAAGATCAATAGATTCTATCTAGATGCACCCGTACTCCTACAATGAACCTATTGCAACCAATCTGTACCACAAGACCTAAATAGATAAGGCCCATGTTTATATGCTCGTTAAAATACAACAACCTCACTGTGAATAACTGAGGCATCGCAGGTCAAAGGATCAGTCATACAACTGCAGCATTAAATAAGTCACTGGCGAGTGAATAAACATTCAAGTGACTACTTGTTATGGTCACGCTCAGTACCCTTGTTCTCTAACAAGCACTTGCACAATTACTCCAGTGTCCCCATACTGTGGACTCAAGACTCGTCCATCAAAGAGAGTGATTGTCCATCGATCAGGAGCAATTCAGGAATTAATCACCAATGACACATGTCTCAAATTCTCAACTCTTGAGAATATGCATCATCATCTTATTAATTTCTTGAACAATTCATGGACACATAAGAACATGAATGATAAGAATGTCCAACTTAATAAATTTATAATTAGGTCAAGTACAAATTTATGTCTCAGAATAAAATAATACGTCAGCCAAATTAGCTTTTAGGGCATACTTCTAACAGTTACAGAGAGTGAAATAATGGTTTAAAAGAACTATTTTCAATAAAAAAAATGTTTGTTAATGGATTCCAGTCCTTAAGCGGTGGCTCTCCCAAGTTTATACTGTATCCCGCTTGATGGTGGTTGAAGGTTATTCTAGCAAGGGGCATAGTGAGTAGAATAATGATATAAGTTTTATTTTCAAACTTCATGTTTTCTAATGAAGTCCAATCATTAGGCAAGGCTGTCCCAGGTTGGTGCCATGTCCCGCTTTATGTTGGTTGAAGGTTATTCTAGCAATGTCGATGAAAATAGTTTCAACATGGCACTTCTTAGAGATTATACACCTTTTTTTTTTAAGGTGATAAAAGGAGGCAAGCTATAGTTACATTACAATTTATAGAAAATTACGACCTTATGTGAGCCAATCTTCCGACTAGTTCCCTTCAAGGAATGTGCTGAGCTTGAAACCATTGAAGAGAGTCCCTGATAAGGCAGGTGTGGAGAAGTATAGGGTTCATAAGAATCACCTTCCAATGACAGCATATTGATGCCGGACTAACTTGTAAATGGAGGCAGGAGAAGAAGGGAAGAGAAGGAGGAAGAAGAAGAGAAGAAGGAGAAGGGAGGAGAGGAGAAGGAGAGGAGACATGGGGAAAAGAGTTCTTTAATTCTGCATTGAAAACCCTAATCAGCTTACAAGTTCCCTTTAAATAGGGCCCCATAAGAACAATTAAAATAAACCCCTTACATAAAATAATTCCCCACAAATAAGCCCTAAAATGAAAATAAGCCCAGAATAAAATAAACCACAAATAAATCCCTAAACACAAATAAACCCAGAAATAACAATAAGCAAATATGCAAATAAAATGGGGACCTAGCTGATGTCCCCATCAGCTCCTCCCGGGTGAGAAAAACTCGACCCCGTCGAGTGTAAATCGGGGCGGCTGTCGTACTGCTCCAGAAGATCCGGGTCAAGGCGCTGCAACTCAGCTCGCGAAATCCACGACACATCTGATTCGGGTCGACCTTTCCACCGAACAAGGTAACGTTGGTAGCTTCCTCTCCTGGTAGATATAACCTGCTCATCTAATATATGTTCTATGTGTTCTCTGCGTGCATGAAACTGTGGAGGTGGAGGCTCACTAGCAGGTGCTAGAGCAGGGTGATCAACAACAGTGGATGTATCAACAAAAGGGTCAGAAGGAATGAATGTTGATTTCTTGTATGGGACTAAATCTTCAATATTAAATGTCGCACTAATCCCATAGTCTTCAGGAAGATCTACAACATACGCATTCGAACTGATTTTCTTTAGGACTTTGAATGGTCCCGCACTACGAGATTGCAACTTTTTGAACGTTCCTGAAGGAAGTCGTTCAGGTCTAATTCTTACCATGACTGAATCACCTACATTTAATTCTTTATAACGGCAGTGCAAATCAGCAAAGGATTTATATTTTAAGTTATTAGAGTGAATAAGTTTGCTGATCTCCTGATGCAATGAATGCAGGTGTGAAGCAAATGATTGTGCAGACTCAGAGACTCTATGTTGATGAGACATGGGGATCAAGTCTATGGATTGCCTAGGTTTATAACCATTCACCACTTCAAAAGGACTCATGCCTATGGTCCTATTGACCGAACTATTATATGCAAACTCGGCAGTTGGTAACACGAGATCCCAAGTCCTAGTATGCTCACCTACCAGACATCTGAGAAGACTCCCTAGACTTCGGTTGACAACTTCGGTCTGGCCATCAGTTTGGGGATGATAGGCAGAGGAAAATTTTAATTTGGTACCCATCATGTGCCAAAGAGTTTTCCAAAAATAGCTCATAAATTTAACATCCCTATCGGACACAATAGATTTAGGAAGACCATGGAGTCTAACGACTTCGTCAAAATAGAGTTTCGCAATCCTAGAAGCATCAGAAGTCTTAGAACATGGTAGAAAATGAGCCATTTTAGAGAACCGGTCCACTACTACAAAAATGGAATCATGTTTGGTCGAGGTACGTGGAAGCCCTAACACAAAATCCATGCTAACATCTTGCCACGGACAATCAGGAACTGGTAGTGGAGTGTAAAGCCCAGTGTTCTGTTTACGTTGTTTGGCTAATTGACATGTGCGGCACTGAGCGACGATCTTGGCCACGTCTCTCTTGAGACTCGGCCAGAAGAAACGTCTTTCCACCATCTCAATGGTTTTGTCTCTCCCGAAATGCCCAGACAGTCCTCCAGCGTGTACTTCCCATACTAGAAAATCTCTCAAAGAAGTTCGAGGAATACACAATCGGTCGGAGCGAAAGAGATAATCATCGTGTAAAAAGAAATCATCGTGCTCTCTCTCTACTCCATCTCGTAAGGTCAGGTATACATTACTAAAATCAGGACAGGTGGTATATTGTTCCCTGATCCTTTCAAAACCAATTACTTCAGTGCTCATCATGGATAGGAGGAAGATCCGTCGACTGAGCGCATCAGCAGCCTTATTCTCAACTCCAGCTTTATGTTTCAGCACAAAAGTATAGGCTTGTAGAAACTCAATCCATCGGCCATGTCGAAAGTTTAATTTCTTTTGAGAATTGAGATACTTTAAAGCCTCATGGTCTGAATACAGGACAAATTCTTGCGGTAGCAAATAGTGTCGCCAATGTCGCAAAGTTTGCACTACCGCATAGAATTCCTTATCATAGGTGGAATAACGCAACCTGCCGTCACTTAATTTTTCACTAAAGAACGCGACAGGGTGACCTTCTTGGCTTAACACACCACCTATGCCAACTCCAGAGGCATCACATGCGACCTCGAATACCTTAGTGAAATCAGGGAGGCGCAAGACAGGTGCTCCGGTCATCCTATGCTTAATGTCTTTAAATGCTTGGGATGCCGACTTAGTCCAGATAAAGTCTCCTTTCTTCATGCAATCTGTGATGGGAGACATTATCGAACTAAAATTTCTAATGAAGCGACGATAGAAAGTAGCCAGACCATGAAAACTGCGTACTTCGGCTAAGGTCTTGGGCTCAGGCCAATCGACTATCTCGCTTACTTTTTCTGGATCAGCAGAGACACCCTTGGAAGATACTATGAACCCTAAGAAAGTGACGTGATCAGTCAGGAAGGCACACTTCTTAGGGTTTGCAAAGAAGCTTTCTCTCTGCAGGACTTCACAAACCTGCCTTAGGTGTGAAAGATGGAGCTCTTGAGTTTGACTATAAATGAGGATGTCATCAAAGTATACAACGACAAATTTGTTCAAGAAAGGTCGAAAGATCTGTGTCATCACCCTCATAAAAGTACTTGGAGCATTTGTTAATCCGAAAGGCATTACTAACCATTCGTAGAGTCCATCTTTGATTTTGAATGATGTTTTCCATTCATCCCCAGGACGAATCCGAATCTGGTGGTACCCACTCTTTAGGTCGATCTTGGAAAAAACTGTAGCACCAGACATGTAGTCTAAAAGGTCGTCCAGCCTCGGAATGGGAAAACGATACTTTACCGTGATTTTATTGATAGCACGGCTATCGACGCACATCCTCCAAGAGCCATCTTTCTTGGGAGTGAGGAGTGCAGGTACAGCACAGGGACTCAAACTCTCATGAATATACCCTCGAGTGACGAGTTCGTCAACTTGGCGTTTCAGTTCAGTGTGCTTGTTTGGATTGAGTCTATGGTGGGGAAGATTTGGCAGTGACGCTCCAGGAATGAGATCAATTACGTGCTGGATATCACGCATTGGAGGGAGTGCCTCTGGAAGATCAGTTGGAAAAACAGAGTGAAACTCCTCCAACAGAGGAACTACGGCGGCCGGATGTTCGACATTTGACTCCACATTAATAACTCTAGCCACAAGGGCGAACACAGGTGAATGGCTTTCGATATTTTTCATTACCTCTTTCGAAGTAATGATGTGGAGTGACTCTTCCTTTTGTGGTGTAGCACCCTTCTTCTCAGGAACGGGCTCTCTAGGAGGCAATGAATTCAATATAATTTTCCGACCCTGGAACATAAAACTACACGAATTTGACCGACCATGAAGTGTGACGTCCCTATCGTATAACCAAGGTCTTCCTAAGATGACTTGACCTACGTCCATCGGAAGGCAGTCGCACCAAATCTCGTCTTTATAAGATAGAAATTGAATCGGGACAAGGCATCTTTCTGAAACCGAAATGGACGTCTTATCTACCCAGGCTACTTTATATGGATTAGGATGAGGGGTAGATTTCAGGCCAAGGCGAGAAACAACTCCAGACGCAATGGCATTGATGCAACTCCCGCTATCAAATAAGATTTTGCATGTTTTACCATTGATCTTAATAAGTGTATAAAATAGGGAGGTTCTTCGCCAGTCTTGTTCGATCTTTGTTTGGGCTAGTGTGCACCTCACCACATGGAGCCTATGGTTTTGGTCATTCCTATCAGTGGGCTCATTTTGGTGTTCAGTCTGAACAAACTCTAACCCGGTCTTTTCATCTCCAAAGTCATCTACAAAATCCTCAATGTTTGGTTCATAGACTTCTTCGACACATTCAGTATCCTGGGTTCCTGCTTCCAGTTCAGTCATTAAATAAGTCTTGGCATTACATTGGGACGCAATATGGCCAAACTTTTGGCACCTGAAACACTGGGTTTGGTTTCTTAAGGGCGGGTTGGACCCTAATATGCCTTTCCCTTTATCAGTTGATGTACTTTGAGCAGGCACCGGGAACGTCCTAGTCGGTGTTTGGCTAGAACCGGGCTGTGAAGGATGGTTGGAGAGTGGTCTGGGTTGTGGGAGATGGCTTTGATTAGGTCGGGCTCCTGGGGGTAAGAACCGAGAGTCGGTACGTCTCACCACAGGGACTCGTAAAAAACTATCCACGTCTTGAGCCAATTGGTATGCCTAGCCAAGGGTAGTAATCTCTCGGAGGATCAATTCTTTCTGGATCTTCTCACGGAGTCCTGCCCGAAACCTAGAAAGAGTAACAGTCTCCTCTTCGATTACACCATACCTCATGTGAAACTCCTCAAATTGTGCAATGTAATCGGCAACAGTTGAAGTTCCTTGAGTTAGTTTCTGCCACCTATCCATAAGGCGTTGTCGGTAAGAGAATGGCAGATACTTCTCATTCAGTTTCTCTTTCATATCCTCCCAAGTGGTGATGCGTGGAAGCCTCTGGGTCTCACGCCGATGTTCAACGTTATGCCAGTACCAGTGAGTTTGCCCAATAAGCTTCATTTTGGCAAACCGTACTTTTCTATCTTCAGTCATATCGTACCACTCAAAATAGTTATCCATGGCTGCTCTCCAATCAAGGTACACGCTCGGCTCTAATTAACCAGCAAATGTGGGGGCTTCTACTCGCACGGTACGAAGTAGTCGCTCGTCAAGATCGCGCTGGTGATCAGAATGATGTTGGTTCCTAGGGGGATGGGGAAAAGCTGCAGGCGGTGTGGTCAAACCAAACTCGGGATAAGCTGCGATTGGGGATGATGGTTCCGGAGTCCTAGGGTGTTGTACTAGGGCACGGATCTCACGTTTGAATTCGTCGTTATCAGCTCGTATTGCAGCTAATTGTTCCAGAATATCTTGTATGACTCTGGGGTCCATGGTGGATGAAGGGGTCTGAGAGTCAGTGAGGAGGTACCCTCTACCACTACGGGTGGGCATACAGGAACTACTCTAGTTGGTGATATGATATGCAATGCTACTAATGAACCCTAATTGTCCAAATGTAATGCAGGACAACCTACTGATGCAATCTACTAATGCAACCTACTATGAATTCGGAAGTCCGCAACTTTTCACAAAAACAACTTAAAATTAAATGTTACTAATTTGTACTTTGGTTAGTTCAGAATTAAAGTAGAAAATTAGTCACTATAAGAAGTTAGGTTGCAAACACGTTTTACGGTCATTCCAAGTCTGAAAGTAATCTGATCTATGGATGTTGATAATGTCCTGACACTAAGGTGTGCTAATTTAATATTTAGATTTAATTGGTAGGTAGGACGGGTGTGGTGGAAAATGTTCTAGGTTTTGCAGTTTGACAAGAAAATAAGTTTCAAAATAGGACTGTCATGCAAGAGAACTAGAACATATTTAGATAAGCAAGCCCAAAGGAGGAAGAACCTATTACCTGTGGTGAATACAGTTGACCAGAATCGTCTGCTCGTGGAGTCTCGAACACGAAGTTGACGCTGGGCAGAGCTAGCTGGAGTTGTAGACCTGGATCTACAGCACAAAGATTCCTGGGCTGTTGAAATGGGCTGAAGAACACTCTGGATCGGGCCTGAAACAGGGCCTGCAGCCAAGGGCCTTGGGCCGCGCTTCAGCAAACGGCACAAGGGCCTGGACCAAGCCCGTTCTGAAACTGCCTGGACCTGGGCCGCGCTCAAGGAAGGTTGGCGCGCGGGCCGGGTGGGGAGCTGGGCTTGCGGCCTGCTGACCTCGGGCTAGGGTCAGGCTGGTGGAGCTCGGGTGTAGCGTGATGGCACCGCTAGGATGTCTCCTAGTCTCGGGTGAGAAGAGAAGGCCGGATGGAGCTCGGCGAAGGGACGCTGCAGGTGACCCGCTCGGAGGAGACGGCGCTCGGAGGAGGCTCGGACGAGGGCTCGGGCGGCGGGAGGCAGACGGTGGGCGGCACTCAGGCGGTGTTCCAGATCATAAAATCAGGATCTAGGATGTTGGGATGAAGAAGAAGGGCTCGGGCGACGAGAGGCGAGGGCTCGACGGCGGGGAGGCACTCAGGCGGTGGAACTCGGACGGCGGAGACGACGACAGCTCGGTCACCGGAGGTTGAGCGGCGACGGCTCGGGGTGCTCGGACGAGGTGGCGGAGCCGGAGGGGCGCTCGGCGGCGGCGCTCGGCGACGGGGCGGCGACGGGCAACGGCGGTTGCACTCAGACGGTGGGGAGGCACCGTGGACGAACGGCGGCTCGGCGAAGACGGCGTCGGTGGCGATGGCGGCGGAAACCCCTAGGGTTTCCTTTTCGGCAGAACAGAGGTTAGTTTTTTTTTTTTTTTTTTTTTGAGGGGAAACATGTGCAGGTCACGTGATCCGACCTTTTTTTTTTTTTTTTAACTTACCGGATGTGGACCCGGGCTAACGGGTTTTGGGGTAACGGGTTTAGAACTTACCCGTTACCGTAACTCCTTCTTCAACCTCCCGATCGATTCGGGAGGTCGTTCCGGCCGCTTCGGCGGTGGTTGCGGGGCGGCCGAACGGCGTGGCAGCGGCGGAGCTTGCGGCCGCAGCTTCGTGGTCGGAGGCGACAGGCGGCGGCCGGTGGTGGTAGGAGGACACAGCGGCGTTTGCGGCCGGAACGGAGAGCGAATCGGCGGTTGCAGGCGGTGCGGCCGACGCAGTGGTGACTTCCGGCTTCGAGGGACAACGCTGCAAGGAGGGCGGTGACGTTCTTCTTCTTTCCGGCGGCGGGAACCACTCGTGGCCCTTCGACACGCTCCGGCGTCCGGGGTCGACGTACGGCGTAATACTCGTGCGGCCACAGAAATCCAGGGATCCGACGACGATCGGCCATACACCGGCTGCCGGTGGTTGCAGGTGGTGGGGCAACGGCGACGACCGAGGGAGCAAGTCAGATGGATGCGAGGGAGAACCCGGTGCAGGGACTGTGGCTCTTTCTTCTCTTTCGGCTGCAGAACCTTTTTTTTTTTTTTTACTTTTGTGCGGGAGCCGAGAGAAGCTCGGTGAACCAGGGTTGCTCCCCTCTGCCCCTTTTTGTGCAAACTGAGAGGACAAGAAATCTTTTTTTTTTTTTTTTTGGTGAGCGGACTGACAGAGGGAAGGGGCCTGTTCTTGTTGTTGATGGTAACCGAGGGAAAGAAAAACTGTTGACGGATCGGGGCTTTGGCAATAGAAGCAAAACCGATTGCTCTGATACCAAGTTGATGCCGGACTAACTTGTAAATGGAGGCAGGAGAAGAAGGGAAGAGAAGGAGGAAGAAGAAGAGAAGAAGGAGAAGGGAGGAGAGGAGAAGGAGAGGAGACGTGGGGAAAAGAGTTCTTTAATTCTGCATTGAAAACCCTAATCAGCTTACAAGTTCCCTTTAAATAGGGCCCCATAAGAACAATTAAAATAAACCCCTTACATAAAATAATTCCCCACAAATAAGCCCTAAAATGAAAATAAGCCCAGAATAAAATAAACCACAAATAAATCCCTAAACACAAATAAACCCAGAAATAACAATAAGCAAATATGTAAATAAAATGGGGACCTGGCTGATGTCCCCATCACATATGAGTCTTACTTCCAAAGGACATGAGAGGGTCTAAACAATCCCCTCAAGCAGTCATCATAGCTTCTCACACCACTTAAAATTAATCTGTCATTGGTACAGTGGTAGGATAGAGATGACGAGCCCCATCACATCGTACTTGCCTTCGTGATTTCTGATTAAGCCACGTCGTTCATAACAGATCAAAGTTTTCAAGAAAAACAAACCCATCAAAGTTAATTTGATTGCTCCAAGAAGGGCCACCCGGCCAGCTGGCTACGATACAGGTCAAATGCGACCATAGAGACCATCAAATGTGATAGGATTCTTAATTTCAAAAATTAAGAATCCTATCATTCCCGAGTGACCATGGAGACCATCAAATATGACCTCTATCGGTGGAGCTGCACTACAGCTCAAGCTGCAATGCAATTTGAATTGCAGGCATGCCTCCGGCACCACTATTTGATTGACATTGCAGTTGGAGATAGGGGCGGAGGTGGAGGGTCAGGGAAGGAGAGAGTGGCAGCAACAGCAAGGAGAGGGGCCAAGATAAGTGGTAGGGAAGTGATTGGAGGCAAAATGGATCGGCCTACTCCGGCATGAAGTCACCCAATTTCGGCTGAGCAAACCTCAAAGCCAGGCCGACCTCAGCCCGCCAAAATCTAAGCCGACCTCGGCTAGAGGCCAGGCAGACCTCGGCCCCGCCAAGAGCCAAGCAGACCTCGGCCCCGCCAAAGGCCGAGCCGACCTCAAGAGAGAGGCCGAGCGGACCTCAGCCCGCCAAAAGCCGAGCCGACCTCAAGGGGGAGGCCAGGCCGACCTCAGCCCTGTCAACCTTGATCCCGTCAAAGATCCTATGGATCTCATGCCCAGGCCGCCGGCGGCCAGATCGTGCCACGTGGCAGACCTAGAGGCTCCCTCAGTAGATCCTCCTGGATCATAGTGTTAAAGGCTGGTCATTATGACAACCGCCTTGGGGGCAGGGCATTGATGATTGGCTCCTCGCATACCACCAGGTAACATCTCGGAGTGAGTGCGCACACAACGCATTTACGGACTCCCTCGACCACTTCCGTTTAGAAAGACGTGGCAGACCCTCAAAATAGATCCGGAAAGATATCTCCCGAATTCTCCGCCCGCAGGATGGATCTCCATGCTGTACGCTGCCTCCAATTAACGACCAGCTGATCACGAATCAACTTGGAATTTCAGATAACGGCCGAGACCCTTACCCTATAAAAAGAAGGTAGGAAAAGTCATTTGGTAAGCCATTATAAGCTACAAGAGGTCAGCCAAGGCACTCAGATACTTCTCTAAAAGTCCGGCTAACTTAGCCATCGAAGGGACTTCGCCGGAATCTCCAGCCAAAGCTTTGTGCAAGTACTTCGGAGCGTAGGAGGTGACCCTCTTTCTCTGTCCCGGCCGGTGTCTCCTCGACTTCTTCCGGCGTGGTCACCCTCATGCCAGATTTCAACCACAACAGGAAGGAGTTGGTGATGACGCAAGGGAGTGACATAGTGCAATGGTAACAGCAAGAGGAGGGACTAGGGCAGGAAAGCAAGAGGAGAGGGCGATGAGTGGTTGATCTTGTGATCTTGGGGGTCACTTACAATGTTTAAATAAGCGCACTTATCTATCTCACAATTGGCGTTACAACATTGATTAAGCTATGCTCCTCCACCGAGGTGCCATTGAGAAGAGAAGGGATCACCGACAATAAGATAAGTCTTTGTACCAAACAAAAAACAATAATATAAGTCTTGCTAACTTTCCCACTCAAAAATGCTCAAAGCCACATCCCCACTTGGGCGTCACTGCCGCGGTTCCCATGTTCCACCCAGCAATTTAAACGTGAGATAACAACAGGAACATTCCTGCAACCCCTGGTCCCCCTCAGCTCAATGATGAAATAAAAATCATTAAGGCGGACAAAGAACTCCATAGAATGGAATCCCCTCGGCTCCCTCTCCACCTGTTCCTGCCTCTCCTTCCCCAAATTATACTGCTAATAATTGGTTCAACGTACGCTCAAACTATAATCTCCGGCAAGATAAGCTTGGGTTCCTCCCGCACCGCTCAGACCGGCCAAACAGCTGCCTGGTTCTCGCCTTCCGGCGACTTCGCCTTCGGATTTCGACCCTTGGAAACCGACGGCAACCACTTCCTGCTCGCCATCTGGTTCGACAAGATAGAAAGCAAAACCGTAGCTTGGTATGCAAATGGAAACCAATCGGTGCGAGCTGGGGCCGCAGTGGGGCTCGCCACTGACGGGAAGCTCTCGCTCCAGGACCATGACGCCAAGGAGGTATGGAGCGTCAGAGTCAACAGTAGCGTTGCATACGCCGCCATGCTCGATAACGGCAACTTCGTATTGGCAAGCAGCGATGGCTTGGTCCGATGGCAAAGCTTCGACAACCCCTCCGACACCATCTTGCCGTCCCAAGTTCTGGGTCCAGGTAAGGAGCTCCGATCCCGACTGATGGACACCGAGTACTGCGGCGGACGCTTCGATCTCATCATCCAAAGCGACGGCAATCTGACGTTCTATCCAATAGAAGTTATATCTGGCTACAAATATGATCCTTACTGGAGTTCCGGAACGAGTGGGAATGGATCGCAGCTTGTCTTCGATGAGTCCGGTACCATCTACTTGGCTCTAACTAACAACACCGTGTTCATGAATTTTTCATCGGGGAGAATGGACTCGGTCGGAGATTTCTACCAGAGGGCAACACTCGACCCCGATGGGGTCTTCAGGCAGTACGTCTACCCAAAGAACACGACAACGAGCGGCGGCGGCGGCGGTTGGACCGTGGTCGATTTCCAGCCCCCCGACATCTGCCGAGAAATCACAACGGCGACGGGGAGTGGTGCCTGCGGGTTCAACAGCTACTGTGTGTCTGGTGGTGGAGATCGGAGCGTGGATTGCGAGTGCCCACCTGGCTATGCTTTCGAGGATCAAAGCAGGAAGTACAAAGGGTGCTTTCCAAATTTTGCAGCTCAGATCTGTGGAACGAATGAGTCGGTGACAGAGACACAGTTCGAATTGAAAGAGATGATCAATGTCGATTGGCCTTTATCTGCCTACGAGCATTCGTCTCCCATCGATGAAGAGCGATGTAAAAGGAAATGCTTACGTGATTGCAACTGTGCGGTAGCTGTTTACCAGGATGACGGTGGAAATTGTTGGAAGAAGAGGCTCCCTCTCTCCAACGGAAAGATGGGATCCTATGTGGACCGAAAGGCTTTCATCAAAGTAGCCAAAGTATCCAAAGGTAAGTCTATATCATATGTTCATGTTAAATCTTTGAATTTGCCTTCTTCCAGGCTGCCCATTACTCTTACAAGGCCGGGTTGAAAACAGGGGGGGGTTGGGTTCATTTCCATTAAAAATTTCAGTATGATCTTCCACACTTCAATGATCGGCCAAATTTATAACCTTTTGCAGGAATTATAAGAAAAATCTGTTTTCTTTCTGATGTATTGAGAAAGTATAAGAGCGATCCATGTTGGTTTTTAATATTTTAAATGCCACTACGACATTGAGTAGGAGCACAATTTCTAATTCTAAAAAATCGCCATGCAGATTCCATAAAGGATGATTCTAGTAAGAGGAAGCCTGTGATTGCCGTACTCATTCCCTTGGTGCTGGGAGGTCTCCTATTGCTCTGTCTTGGGCTACTTGTGTGGAAGAAGATAAGAAATCGTGGTAAATTTACTAATTTACTAACTAACATGCATGCACATGAATAATCACATATAATTGGCAGTCAACATTAATGCATTTCTTCAGTAGCTTGTTTCTTGAATATAAATTTTAATTTCTTTATTGCAACAATAGCTTCTAGGAATGTCATAAAAATAAAACAATTCAAAAATTTCACAAAACTGATCGGTTATTTATGAAATCAATCTGCCAGGTATATCACATGATTTCCACTTCAATGAAAACAGAGGGAAGGAGCTGGAGTTACCTTTGTTTAATTTGTCCATGATAGAAAGTGCTACTAATTTCTTCTCTGCAGATAATTTACTTGGAAAGGGTGGGTTTGGGCCAGTTTACAAGGTAGCTTTCTGATTTTTGGATAATAATATTTGATTCAGGCTGATTTGTCTTAACAGACGGTGTTGTAATCTAGATCTTAAAAATGACAATTAAGCAGGGTCAATTGGGAGATGGACAAGAGATTGCTGTCAAGAGACTGTCCAAAAATTCTGTACAAGGCGTGGATGAGTTTAAGAATGAGGTCGTGCTAATAGCCAAACTTCAACACAGAAACCTTGTAAGGCTTCTGGGATGCTGCATTCAACACGAGGAGAGAATGCTGATCTATGAGTACATGCCAAACAGGAGCTTGGACACCTTCATATTTGGTTCAGCTTCAATACTACTATACCTCTTTTTATTATATTTATGATATGAGGTCGATGAACATTTTGCAATGGTAGAAATAACCACATCCTATTAAATTGATTGTCACGTGTACCATGACTTGATTAATCAAAATAGAATTTTAGGAGACGGAGACCAGAACTACTATGACTACAATAATTAAAAATTGACTTCAGTTGCTATATGTTACTCTTTTTTGGCTGAAGGGGGGGCTTCAACTTGCTCTTTCATTTCGTTACTTCCAAGAAAAAAGTGATGAGCTCGCCAGTATTTTACTCAAAAAACAAAAAAGCAGACTTGCTTATTATTCAAGCTTAGATTGGTATTGAGAAGATATAAAGTTTAGTTCTCATATTATGTGAAGAGTTTGATTTTGTTAGGATCATGAAATATATGAGAAAAGTTGTCTCAGTTAATCAAGTAGGTTACCGTACCAACTGAGAGCCAAGCAGCACAAGTTTGAACCCTTCGACTTGGTAATTATTGAACATCAATCTCACTGTTTGCATTGCACCAGTTCCTGTTGGGGGGCATCAAATATCATCATATATGATGGAGCTGAGATGCAAAGTTTTCGCAGTTCAAATTTTAGCAATTACTTAAAAATTTACGTTTTCTTTAGAAGGAAACTTACTCTTAACTCATGGTGATCATTTTGTGGCAGACAAACTTGTTCATTATTTACTGCGACGCTTTGAATTTCCACTTCTAAAAATATGTTGTAAACTTGTTCATCGGTTCGGTAACCTGCAAATGCACACCATGTCACTGTTCTCATTTAAATGCACATATCTGACCTGAACCCCCACGATACTGGATTGGATGAAATAAATGAGAGCTCAAACTTATGCAATTAAAATTCTATTAATGTTGTTCAGCTTATAGAGACACCAATAAGAAAAAAATATAGAGGGAGGTGCCAATAGGATGTAAATTATATATTTTTTCAAATGCTCTAACAAAAAGAAATGTCTTTCGTTGATCCCAACAGTCCTCACTTTTGAGCTGTTTATTTTTCACTGTATACAGAAAGTCAAGGACAATATGAAAAATAAAACATATGTTAGCAAACAATCATTAGAACACCGCATCTAATGAATATCCGAGAAAGCGTTTATTTTATGTTATAATTCATTTAGAAGATGTTTATCGTGCTCAAGATATAAATGAAGGTTAATAATGGCATTTAAGGCTTTCATACATGTGAATGACAGAGTAGATTATGCTTTATATACATACTGAACAACTAGCTTAGTATCATAAAAGTTTAATATGGCTGACAAGAACTTAAATGCTGGACCAGATAAAACAAAAAGTGCACAGTTGGGTTGGCAAGAGCGTCTTGATATCATCATGGGAATTGCTCGAGGACTTCTTTATCTTCATCAAGATTCAAGGTTAAGAATAATTCACAGGGACCTTAAATCTAGCAACATTTTGCTTGACAAGGACATGAATCCAAAAATTTCAGACTTCGGCACAGCAAGAATTTTCAAAGGAGACCAAAATGAAGAAAACACAAGGAGAGTGATTGGGACATAGTAAGTTCTACTTATAAGTGCAACACCAAAAATATGTGCTACCATAATCAATTGATCTACTAATCTGCTAATGATATGCAGTGGATATATGCCACCAGAGTATGCAATGGAAGGCATCTTCTCAGTGAAATCTGATGTATTCAGCTTTGGTGTTATAATATTGGAGATCTTAAGTGGAAAGAAAATTAGAATGGTGTATGAAGCTGAATCTTCTGTGAACCTTCTAGGACATGTAAGTATTCAAATGAATGCAGTAGTGTTCATCACTCTTCATATCATTGTTAATTTGCAATTCATGTCGACATGTGCATGCGTTACAACTTACAGGCATGGAAACTATGGGAGGATGGTAGATGCTTGGAGCTACTTGATGAAGCAATGGGATGTTCTTATCCTACATCTAGAGTATTGCGATGTTTGCAAGTTGGTCTCTTATGTGTTCAGGAAGGGAGAGACGATAGGCCAACTATGGCAGAAGTGGTTTTGATGTTAAGCAATGAAGGTGTGGCACTACCCCAGCCTAACCGGCCTGGTTTCTGTGTAGGAAGGACTCTTAAAGAAACAAGCGGGTCTTCCCTGGAACAAAGTTCATCTGCAGTAATTGAGACTACTACAATGCCAGAATGTCGATGAGATACTTGCCTCAACAAGCATTTCATCTTTAGTTAATTTACAACTTCAGTTACCAACAAACTAAACATTGGGTGGTATGGACTTTCTTAGTTCAAGTTAAACCTTCATTTGTATGGTAGGGAGGACTGTACCTAGGAGTCTGACTTGTCCCAGTTCTGTGGATTCTCAACAAGGCCCAGGACATTTGAAGTATATGGTAAAGCATATTCTATATTTCATCTAGAACTCTGGCAAATTTTTACATTCTAAATCTTCTCTTACTAATGTTGCTGAATCCATCAGATTGCTTCATAGAGCTCACAACCATCCCATAATCTTGCAAAGTTTGTTGCTTAATATACTACAAAATAAAGTACCTTATTTTTGAACCTCTCAAACTGCATAGTCCAGGGTTATATATGTCAGCTTAAAATGCCTCATCAAAGCTTTGGAGATCAGCAGCACCTGACCAAACTATATTTTTTTTAACAGTGATCTGAAATGGCGACTGAAAATTCACTAATATTAGAACACCAGGGAGAATTTGGAAGTTTAATCATATAGAAATCTTTGACCAAGAATAATTCCTTCCTGATTTTTACTCAGCATAATATTCCCTTTTAATAAGAACTTTATGGTCCTTTTTTTCCTTTTCCCTAAGAGTATCAACAGAGGCACAATGAGTCATTTCTTGAAGAAATGATGCAAAAATCACCTAGGTCAAGGCACTTGGGAAGCTCCTCCTGATGCTCGAACCTGGAAAGTCCTCCAAATGGAGTGCAGCACCGGACTATAATCCAGCTTGCTTATGGTCTTTTACTTTGTAGTATGGAGGCATTAATAAGAAAATTTTGGTGCCTGTTTCCTTTTGTATTCTGCTTAAAATCATAATATTGACATGTCACCCCTAGTTGAAGATTGTCAAGTTTAGAAGCATCTTAAAGCCAGAAACTAAATTGTTTACATGTAGCTTTCCTGCCTTTCTGTATGATACACCACTGGAATCCAGATCTTTGGTTCTCTTATTGCTGTGCAAATTTTTTGATACTAGTAACGCCTAGTATCAAGCAGCTTGACTGAATTACAGAGTCCTATCAAGTTTGTCCCTCC
Organism: Phoenix dactylifera; assembly: GCF_009389715.1. Taxonomy (NCBI): domain Eukaryota; kingdom Viridiplantae; phylum Streptophyta; class Magnoliopsida; order Arecales; family Arecaceae; genus Phoenix; species Phoenix dactylifera. The sequence continues at coordinate 21,743,052 of NC_052395.1, read as the reverse complement.
ACATAATTTTCATTATTTCTATTGCTGGGTTGCTTTTAATCTCCTTTCCTCATTTTTTGCCCCTTTCCTCTTAATGAGCAAATGTTTGTTACCTTTCAACTTTACTTTGTTGCAGACCTATGTCTACAAACTGTATTCAAGCTAAAGATGAAAACATCGAAGTTTATAATACATGAAGGGGAACAATATAGCTATGGAACCCTCTTTCTTAAGATATTTACAGTAAAAGAAGCAGCAGTATACTTGGTAAGTTTTCTGTTATTTGATCATACAAACCTCACCTCCATTGTTATGTCAAAGAAAACAGAAACCCTGCTGAGCTCAACAAGAATCATATAGATGAATTATGGATAAGATCCAGATGTAATTTGGTAGTTGCGATAAGGTAAAAATCGATCCTTGAGGGCTTCAATCAATCGTGGAAACAGTAAATGAAAACTAGCGATACATCAACCGACATAACATGAGGCGTAATGGTTAAATATCCATTGAATGCTTTACACGAACAAATTACCATTATCAGTCGACCGAGCAAGAGTTAAAATGGATAAAGTTGAAAATTTAGCATAAAAACAACAGAGAGTACAAAGAGACTGAGGTCATTCCAATTCCTGTCGAATAAATCGGAACTATATATAATGAATTCATGATGGGAAAGATGCATCAATCGTTGTGAGATTTTTCTTTAATAGAAAAGAAGGGACTAAGCTCCGGCCAATTTATTAAAACTTCTAAGAAAGATGTACAAGATGGAGAACAAGGCAGAGGAGAAAGAGACAAAAGGGAGATTTCAACAACCAAAACAAAACAGGTGATACAGAGAGAAGAAAGAAAACAATAAGAGAGAGGAAACAAGAAGAAGAAGAAGGCTCGGATAAAGCTGGGTGCACAGGTCAATGCCAGAGAGGAACTTGGCCAACTTGCCAAGACCTTTCTTATGCTTGGCATTACATAGCACAGACCAGTCCTTGATAAGTCTTAGACAGACCTAAGAACTTGGAATATTGTGAGAGTTAAGGTGGCAAAATTGGGAAGATCTAGCATAAAAATAATGGTGGTTTCAAATATATGGAGGAATGGACTCACCTGGATTTCGTCAGCTCGACCACCGATTGAGATCAGAAGCTAGAATTAGTGTTCCTTTGGGGTTCTTAAAAGAAGGGGAAGCTTACGGCCGACGCAAGTGGGGCCTCGAAAGAGAAGGTAGAAACGGTTGTTTTCCCAAGAGATCGAAGGCGGTCAGCTCCTCCTCTGATTCGAGATCACCGCCATGGCTCCCTGCATTTCCTTGGTGGATGGATAAAAATGCCAGCCGCTGCGCCGCCGTCCCCACCGCCGGGTAATCGACGAAGAGGAGTCGATGGTGACGCAGGCTCCGGAGGAGGAGAGGAAGACGGGCGGGGGAGAGAAAACCTCCGCTTAGACCTCGTCGATAGGAAATGCTGTTGAATGGAAGACTCGGGCTGAACCATAAATTAAAGTCCGCACTCAAGCCGACTATATTGAACCTAGTAGGTCACGCACTTCATATAATTCGAAACGGTAATCTTAACTTAATTAATAGAAGGTATAATATAACCTAGATAGACTAATTTTTTTAGCTTAGGTGCTCTAGTAGTTTAGAGACTGTTTTGTTGCTACCAATTTTTTTATTTGTAGTCCAGTGGATTAACATGGATCAAAAGTTCATGTTCAGTAACCAAAAAAAGGTGGAGCTTTCTTACATTGAGAAACCTCGAAAGATACAGGAGTTCATCTCTCGGTGACAATTTCTCTCATAAAGGCTGAGTCACAATTTCTTACAAGGGGTAAGTTGAGAGAAAATTGTGGTAAATACTTATTAAACATAAATTGGTACCAAGTTTCTTATTATGAACTATATATAAACTCTGGTAGTGCTGCAAAAATTTCTATATGCCATGGTTGCATTCCCTAATAGAAACCTTAATTATGTTTGTGGTTATTGCTCTACGTCCAGCGCGCTCTTGGCTTCAGCATTGAGAGTCCACGATCTGCAGCGGCTGGCTGTTGTAGTCGTTGGCCAAAATTAGCCGTCAAAGGTGGGAGAAGTCGTCGTTGAAAGGCTAGCTGGACTTGGCTAGCTGCAGTGATTGGGATCATCAATATACTCCCCTCTGCAAAATATTTGCTTTGGTAGGATACGGTTTTGATTTTTGCAGTGATCAGTCTTCAATACCAAACCAGATAAACAAATGGTCTGCGTTGAGCTATTTGTTTCATCAGATACAGACATACAGTATGTGTAAGAGACAAATTTTGGTTTCTAGTGACCCTCAAGAACATTTAAGGTTTACATATACCGAAAAATGCAGATTGTGGCTTGACCTTGTTACCTTGAATTGCAATGCCCGTATTGTCAGGATGGCAACGCAATATTTGGCTACCATTTTGCTGGCAACTTTGGTACGACCATGTATGAAACATCTATTAAATCCTACTACACTTTCTTTGAAGAAAATCCAGAAATCAAGCTTCAACTACAGATCATGAATGAAGGATAAGAATAAAACGAAAGGAAATGAAATAAAGAAGAGGGTCTAACCAGAATGAGGCGTGTGTACAGCCACCCAGGTGGCCAGGCAGGACCATTGTCATCATGGTGCAGCTTATTTATATAAAGACCCAATTGGTCTGATGCTTTTTCTGAAACAGATCAATCCATACCCATATGTTAGTAATTAGGGTCCGAGTCGGTAGGCCAGTGGTCTGCTAATCGGGTTAATTGATCAAACCCAGTTATAATTTAAAATATTAAATAATTCCTAAAAATATTTTAAAAATAAATATAAAAAATATATTATTAGAAAATATATGTATAGTTAGTGATAAATTCTTATTTTAAATTTTATCATTTAAACTATATGAGTCTACATTTTATAATTTTTTAATTATCGGAAATAGAAAATAAGAAAAATTATAGGGACACCTCATCAACTTTAAGCCAATCTTATGTACACCCTCTCGACTTTAAAGCTTCAAATAGATTCCTCAAATTTGCAAATTGTTCCAAACTCCATCATTTATTGCCATTAATATAGTAGCATCATGTGACTATCACGTGATAGCATAAAATTGTATTCTAACTAAATTGCTTTTCGTATTACAAAAGGATCACCCATCGCACAGTAATGTCAGGACTCATTTTCCTTCATACAAATCCACCATTAGATCATCAATTGCATGGATATCAAAATGCTCCGAACTCTTTTATTCATCCATCAATATAGATCTTAAAGCGACCAATACATGACTAGGAACATCTATCCACCATTATAAATCTTAAAGCGACTAGTGGATGATCTTGATTATTCAACCGCCTGCATAAATCTCGAAGCAACTGTTTGGATGATCCAGATTATTCATCTACCTGCGCAAATCTTAAAGCTTACATTATTCATCCATCTACATAGATCTCGGAGTCAGGTAGATGACTCGAATTCATGCGAACATGGAGATAAGGAAGGGCTTCTCCTCCACCCATGGGCGCTGTCACGCCCCGAACCCGGGGGCCCGGGGCGCGAGCAGACGCCGCGCACCTGCAGGGCGGACCCCGCAGGCACGCAAGGCAGATTGATCAGATTCCACATCAATAGCTAAACAAAGATAAATTCCAACTTTCAATTCAAATGTCCATATATACATAAGTCAAAAGAGAAAGTCAATATCCACTGGCTAACTACATCATGATCACTCCATCCCGTAATCCCCATAATCATATATCATCACCTGCAAAAATGTAAATAGTAGGAGTGAGCTAACAGCTCAGTAGGCAACATCATGCAATAAAGTAATCATATAACATGTCATGATGCATATGAAAAGCAACTAAAACTCATAAATCCAAAAATCCACACGACAATACGTAAACCCGATCCGAGACTCAAAATAACTCCACCGCATGACTACGGCCACATCACCCAGTGGCATGGTTACACCGAAGTGCCAATACAACTCTCCGAAGAGCCGCTCCACTGAGCCAACGCACCACTGTGCCGCAACCCCTGGTGCCAAAATCACGCTCCACTGAGCCGCTCCGAAGAGCAAAACGCACCCCTGTGCCGCCACTATTCTATCACCGGTGGTCGCGGTGTCGGAACTAGTTCCTCAGTACAAGTCGACAAGGCCAACGTATCATCCCATTGGCGGGGCCTAGACTATAGTCACGCGGATTTTAAAAATCAATAAATCAACTTTCCAAATTAAAGTCATAATCATACTCCCATCAGTAAAGCATATAACAATTTATGAAATTTAAATATTTAATTTTAAATCTAACACATAATGCCAATAATAAAACATAACATCCACATATGCAAGATACATGTTAAAATTCTACTTTAAAGCAATAGGTCACCTACCTGGGATCGCTTAAAAATTCCTGCCACAGATATCACGAACCCCTGGTTAAATATAAATATTAATTATTTAATTAACTAAGAAACATAATTTAAACAATTTTTCAAACCCTTAAACTCCTAAGTTCATGGATCCAAGAATGGGCCCCTAAGATCAAACATAGACCCTAAAATCAGAACCCTTTAAACCCAAGTCAATTGTGGCCCAAAACAGATTAGGCCCAATTGAACCAAACCAGGTATCAGGTCCAAATCAGATTTCGGGCCCAAACCAACCCAGCCCACAGATCCAATTAGGTTCAACTCAGCCCAACACATATTAGGCCCAATTGAACCAAACCACATTACAGATCTAGATCAAACCGGCCCACACCAAACCAGCTCTGATCAGCCCAGATTAGATCAAGCTTAACAAACCAGATTACACTCAAATTAGACCAACCCAAGTCTAGACCAAATCCACAGTCAGAAGATGGTTCAATCAAATCAAAGTTCATTTGCGTCTGGTTTGTGACACCAACAGAGCACGGAAATTGATGCAAGGGAAACACCCAAAGTTCATTTGTGTGGTTTGAGACACCAATAGGGCACGAAAAACGATGCAAGGAAAGCACCCAGCCGGAAGAAGAATAAGAAGAAGAAGAAGAAGGAGAAGAGGAAGAAGAAGGAGAGAAGAAGAAGAATGGAAGAAGGGGGGAGTGGCTGGTGGCTCCGGTCGGCCCTCGGCGGCCGACCGTGGCCCTCGGCGGCGGCGCTCGGCCAGCCGCCGTCGGTCACCCCACGGTCACAGGCGACGGAAGGGAAGAAGAAGAGAAGAAGGAGAGAGAGAGAGGAAGAAAAGGGAGGAAAGAGAGGGAGACCGGGGCTGGAAGTCCGGCCCCCGTTCACCCACCTCCGGCCGAACCCATTTCGGCCGGATTGACCTCGGCCGGCCACCATCGGCCGGCCGAATCCCACAAAAAAAAAATTCCCGAAAATAGGGAAATAAAGCCGGTTGACATCCCTCTTTCTTTTCCCTTTTAAATCCATTAAAAAAAAAGATAGATGGTTGTCTTCCTCACCTCCGGTCGTCGACGATGGATCCCCGGCGGCGTTGGCGGCTCCGGCGGCGACTACGGCTCCGGCGACCGTCTCTAGAAGAGGGAAAAATGAGGAGGAAAAAAAATGAAATGGGAAAGGATTGGGGTTCTCAGAGAAGAGAGAAAGGGAGAGAGAGAGAGAGAGAGAGAGAGGGAGAGGGAAGAGGGGGGGGTGTGCGGAGATCCCGCTGGCCGTTCGGCCGGCGTGGTCGTCGTGGGGACGACCACGATGAACCAACTGAAGTCGGCACTCCTTGCCGACTTCAGTTCGGATCTTCATACTCTAACCAACTAAAAAGAAATTTCGTCCTCGAAATTAAAACATACCTCAATCCGAGAACAGGGCAGGATACTTCTCTCTCATCTCCTCTTCCAGCTCCCAAGTAGCTTCTCTCTCACTGTGATTGCTCCACTGCACCTTTACATAAGGAATCGTGCGCTTCCTCAAAACTTGGTCCTTCCTATCCACTATACGGATAGGCTGCTCAACATAAGAAAGATCTGCACGGAGCTGTAAAGGTGCTACTTCAATCACATGACTTGGATCAGCAATATACCTTCTCAACATAGAGACATGGAAAACAGAATGGACCCCCGATAAAGCAGGTGGAAGTGCCAGCTTACAAGCAACAGCTCCAACTCTCTCGAGAACCTCGAATGGTCCCACATATCTCGGGCTGAGCTTACCCCGAACTCCAAATCGCATTACCCCTTTAGAAGGGGACACTCTGAGAAAAACATGATCTCCGATTTGGAATTCCAGATCCCGCCTCCTGATATCAGCATAACTCTTCTGTCTGCTCTGAGCTGCCCGAAGTCGTTCTCTGATCAGCTGAACCTTCTCCACTGTCTGCTGAATAATCTCTGGACCCAGAATTTTCCTCTCCCCCACATCATCCCAACAGATAGGTGATCTACACTTCCTACCATACAACGCCTCATAAGGAGCCATCTGAATACTTGCCTGGTAGCTATTGTTATAAGCAAACTCTACCAACGGCAGATGATGATCCCAAGAACCCCTCATGTCAATAGAACAGGCTCTCAGCATATCCTCCAGAATCTGAATGGTCCTCTCGGACTGCCCATCTGTCTGTGGATGAAAAGCTGTACTGAAGCTAAGAGTGGTCCCCAAAGCTTTGTGCAAACTGCCCCAGAAATGAGCCACAAATCGGGAGTCTCTGTCAGACACTATAGATACTGGAACTCCATGCAGCCGCACGATCTGCTCAATGTACAACTCTGCAAATCTCCTTAGTGTCATCCCAGTCTTAAATGCTAGGAAATGTGCTGTTTTGGTCAGTCTGTCTACGATCACCCAGACTGAATCATGACCTCTAAGGGTACGAGGTAGCCCTGATACGAAATCCATAGTGATATGCTCCCATTTCCACTCTGGAATCGGCAGAGGCTGTAGCATACCTGCTGGTCTCTGATGCTCAATCTTAACTTGCTGACAAGTTAAGCATTGAGATACATGCTGGGCAATCTCCCTCTTCATGTTATTCCACCAAAACACCGCTTTCAGATCCTTGTACATCTTGGTACTGCCTGGGTGCACTGTATATCCCGTACTGTGAGCTTCATCCATGATTTCCTTCTTCAGACCAGGATTATCTGGAACACAGACTCTGTTAATAAACCTCAAAGAGCCATCTTCATGTATACGGAAATCTGACTGTGTACCAGACTCGATATCCCTCCTGATCTTCTGGAGTCGAGGGTCATCAACTTGCGCTGCCTTAATTCTATCAATAAGTGTAGGCTGGACTCGCAAGTTTGCCAATTTCATAGTAGCCTCATGTAGATACACCTCTATCTCTGCTCTCCTCAGATCTTCCAGAATATCCTTCTGAGTAGTAATCAAGGCTGCAATATTTCCTGAAGATTTCCGGCTCAGTGCATCTGCTACTACATTTGCCTTTCCAGGGTGATAGTGGATAGTCAGATCATAATCTTTTAACAACTCCAGCCACCTCCTCTGTCTCATGTTCAGCTCTTTTTGAGTAAAGAGATATTTCAGGCTTTTATGATCAGTATATACCTGACATGTCTCTCCATACAAATAGTGCCTCCATATTTTCAGAGCAAATACAACTGCTGCAAGCTCGAGATCATGTGTGGGATAGTTTTCTTCATAAGGCTTGAGCTGTCTAGAGGCGTAGGCAATAACTTTTCCATTCTGCATCAGCACACAGCCCAAACCCTTCTTGGAGGCATCACTGTAAATAGTATAATCAACACCCGTGACTGGCAGAGTCAAAATAGGTGTTGACACTAGCCGGCGCTTCAATTCCTCGAAGCTCTTCTCACACTGATCCGACCACTCGAATTTCACTCCTTTGCGAGTGAGTCGAGTCAAGGGCCCAGCAATACTAGAGAAGCCTTCTACAAATCTTCTGTAATAGCCGGCTAATCCAAGGAAACTGCGGATCTCTGATACATTTGTCGGTCTGCTCCAGTCAACTACAGCTTCGATCTTCTTCGGGTCAACCATAATTCCTTCTTTAGATACCACATGCCCCAAGAACATCACCTGATCCAGCCAGAACTGACATCTCTTCAGTTTCCCATACAATTGATTCTGTCTCAAAATTTCCAAAACAATTTTCAAGTGTTGCTCATGCTCAGTATGACTCTTGGAATAGATTAAGATGTCATCAATAAACACAATTACAAATTTGTCCAAGAAAGGTTTAAATACCCTGTTCATCAGATCCATAAATGCAGCTGGAGCATTTGTCAACCCGAAAGGCATCACCAGATACTCATAATGGCCATATCTGGTGCGGAAGGCAGTCTTGGCTATATCAGACTCCTTTATCCTCAACTGATGATATCCAGATCGCAGATCAATCTTTGAAAACACCTGGGCACCCTGAAGCTGATCAAACAAGTCATCAATCCGGGGCAGGAGGTACCTGTTCTTGATAGTCACTTTGTTAATTTTCCGGTAATCAATACACAGTCTCATGCTACCATCTTTCTTTCTGACAAATAATACTGGAGCACCCCAAGGAGAGACACTAGGTCGAATGAAACCTAGATCCAATAGCTCCTATAATTGGTCCTTCAGCTCCTTTAGTTCAGCAGGGGCCATTCTATAAGGAGCTTTAGATAAAGGTGCAGTACCAGGGATTATATCAATAGCAAACTCGACATCTCTATCAGGAGGTAAGCCAGGCAGATCATCAGGAAAGACATCAGGATACTCACTGACTACTGGTATATCCTCAATTCTCTGTTCAGACTGCTCAGAATCTGCAATTGCGGCCATAAAGATGGGAAACTCCTTTCTAAGAGATCTTATGCCCTGCATAGCAGACACTACCTGAGAAGAGACCCCCCAGTCATCACCCATAAAACTGAACTCATCAGTACCCGGGATCCGGAAAGTCACCCTCTTCAGAAAACAGTCTATGGTAGCGTGGTATGCAGCCAACCAATCCATACCCAGGATTACATCAAAGTCACGTAAATTCATAACAATCAAATTAGCTCTCAAATCTCTATCCTCAACTAGTACTGGACAGGAAATGCAGATCTGACTAACTGTCATCGTAACCCCAGCTGGAGTACTAATACATAATTCCCTCTCTAAGGAAGAGTAGTGTAAATCGCACTTATGCACATATAAAGATGAGATAAAAGAATGCGTAGCACCAGAATCAAATAACACATAAGCATAAGTGGAAGATACTAACAGTGTACCTGTCACTACAGTGTTGGATGCCTGAGCATCCTGCTGGGTCAGTGCATAAACTCGTCCCTGGGTACGAGATCCTCCTCCCCTTTGCTGCCTGGGGACAGCTGACTGGGTAGCCTGTACTGGAGTGAAGGAAGTCTGTCGTTGAGGAGCTATAGAAGTCGGTGGCCTCTGCGCGGATCTGGTACGAGGACAACTGGAAATCCTGTGACCTGGCTGACCACACCCGAAACAAACTCCAGAAAAAGTCTGAGTCTGAGGGCACTCAGCTATCCGGTGGCCCTGCTGACCACACCTGAAACATGCTCCAATACCAGGTCGTGTCTGACGACACTCAACAGCTCTATGTCCAGTCTGGCCACACCTGAAGCACACTCCTGATATCCCCCTGTGATCCGGTGCAGTCCTCCCATATGGAACTCGCTGCCCTGCTCCTGGACGGAACTGCATAGGTCGGCGCAGATGCCGCTCACCGTCAGAATCAAAGTCCCTGGTCCTCTTCGACTTCCCTTTCTGAGCATCCTGTGTCTCCTTCCAGATGATCTCCATATTTTTAGCTCTGTCAACTAGGTCATCATAATCACTCGAGTGAACAGCAGCTAAACCCTGACGCAGGCGAGGCCTCAGTCCTTCCTCAAATCTACTCATCCTAGATTTAGGGTCTTGGACAAGAGATGGTGCAAAACGGGACAACCGATCAAACTCAGCCTCATAGTCCTCCACAGTCATACTCCCCTGAGAGAGGCTCAGAAACTCCCTCTCCAGCTCCCTGATACGACTGGAAGGGAAATACTTGGAGTAGAAGGCCATGCGGAATCCCGGCCAGGTCACAGATCCTGCATCCTGCATCATGGTCCTCTCTACAGACTCGCACCAATGATGAGCCCGGTCTTGAAGCATATAGGTGGCAAATCTGATCTTCTCCTCCTCAGTACAACCCATGGCCCTGAAGGCCTTCTCCATCTCATCTATCCACCATTCGGCCTCTTGGGGATCGGTAGTTCCCTTGAAGGCCGGAGGAGCTAACTTCCTGAACTCTGCTATACTCCTCCCCTGATCTGAAGAACTAGCAGAGGGAAATAGCTGCTGTGGTCCCCTCTGCTGTCGGACTAACCCAACGACCTCTCTGATCAGCTCCATCACCTGGGTCGGACCTCCCATCCTGCTCTCCTGGCCATGATCTGGTCCATCCAGTACTGTCTGATCAGCCTCATCCTCCTGGACTCTCTCAGTCGGATGAGAAGTGGCTGGATCACTTCCGATAGTCTCGATCAGGCGGCGAGGTGCCACACGTGCACGGCGGGGCGGCATGCTGATACATACACAAATAACACAACATCAGGGTTAGATCCATCCACTGTAAAATTTTCTACTCCACTATCATTTCTTCACATGTGTCCCTATATTCCCTTTTTTTTTTTTCTTCTTCTTTTTTTTTTTTTTAATAACACTTCATTAGTGTTGGATCCATCCACCCATAAGATTTTCTACCCCACTCTCATTTCTTTACATGTGTCCCTATATTCCTAAGTTTTTTTTTTAATTATTATTATTTATTATTATATTTATTATGATTTTATTTTAATGTCCCTAGTGATCTTTAACCTATGCTCTGATACCAATAAATCTGTCACGCCCCGAACCCGGGGGCCCGGGGCGCGAGCAGACGCCGCGCACCTGCAGGGCGGACCCCGCAGGCACGCAAGGCAGATTGATCAGATTCCACATCAATAGCTAAACAAAGATAAATTCCAACTTTCAATTCAAATGTCCATATATACATAAGTCAAAAGAGAAAGTCAATATCCACTGGCTAACTACATCATGATCACTCCATCCCGTAATCCCCATAATCATATATCATCACCTGCAAAAATGTAAATAGTAGGGGTGAGCTAACAGCTCAGTAGGCAACATCATGCAATAAAGTAATCATATAACATGTCATGATGCATATGAAAAGCAACTAAAACTCATAAATCCAAAAATCCACACGACAATACGTAAACCCGATCCGAGACTCAAAATAACTCCACCGCATGACTACGGCCACATCACCCAGTGGCATGGTTACACCGAAGTGCCAATACAACTCTCCGAAGAGCCGCTCCACTGAGCCAACGCACCACTGTGCCGCACCCCCTGGTGCCAAAATCACGCTCCACTGAGCCGCTCCGAAGAGCAAAACGCACCCCTGTGCCGCCACTATTCTATCACCGGTGGTCGCGGTGTCGGAACTAGTTCCTCAGTACAAGTCGACAAGGCCAACGTATCATCTCATTGGCGGGGCCTAGACTATAGTCACGCGGATTTTAAAAATCAATAAATCAACTTTCCAAATTAAAGTCATAATCATACTCCCATCAGTAAAGCATATAACAATTTATGAAATTTAAATATTTAATTTTAAATCTAACACATAATGCCAATAATAAAACATAACATCAACATATGCAAGATACATGTTAAAATTCTACTTTAAAGCAATAGGTCACCTACCTGGGATCGCTTAAAAATTCCTGCCACAAATATCACGAACCCCTGGTTAAATATAAATATTAATTATTTAATTAACTAAGAAACATAATTTAAACAATTTTTCAAACCCTTAAACTCCTAAGTTCATGGATCCAAGAATGGGCCCCTAAGATCAAACATAGACCCTAAAATCAGAACCCTTTAAACCCAAGTCAATTGTGGCCCAAAACAGATTAGGCCCAATTGAACCAAACCAGGTATCAGGTCCAAATCAGATTTCGGGCCCAAACCAACCCAGCCCACAGATCCAATTAGGTTCAACTCAGCCCAACACATATTAGGCCCAATTGAACCAAACCACATTACAGATCTAGATCAAACCGGCCCACACCAAACCAGCTCTGATCAGCCCAGATTAGATCAAGCTTAACAAACCAGATTACACTCAAATTAGACCAACCCAAGTCTAGACCAAATCCACAGTCAGAAGATGGTTCAATCAAATCAAAGTTCATTTGCGTCTGGTTTGTGACACCAACAGAGCACGGAAATTGATGCAAGGGAAACACCCAAAGTTCATTTGTGTGGTTTGAGACACCAATAGGGCATGGAAAACGATGCAAGGAAAGCACCCAGCCGGAAGAAGAAGAAGAAGAAGAAGAAGGAGAAGAGGAAGAAGAAGGAGAGAAGAAGAAGAATGGAAGAAGGGGGGAGTGGCTGGTGGCTCCGGTCGGCCCTCGGCGGCCGACCGTGGCCCTCGGCGGCGGCGCTCGGCCAGCCGCCGTCGGTCACCCCACGGTCACAAGCGACGGAAGGGAAGAAGAAGAGAAGAAGGAGAGAGAGAGAGGAAGAAAAGGGAGGAAAGAGAGGGAGACCGGGGCTGGAAGTCCGGCCCCCGTTCACCCACCTCCGGCCGAACCCATTTCGGCCGGATTGACCTCGGCCGGCCACCATCGGCCGGCCGAATCCCACAAAAAAAAAAATTCCCGAAAATAGGGAAATAAAGCCGGTTGACATCCCTCTTTCTTTTCCCTTTTAAATCCATAAAAAAAAAAAGATAGATGGTTGTCTTCCTCACCTCCGGTCGTCGACGATGGATCCCCGGCGGCGTTGGCGGCTCCGGCGGCGACTACGGCTCCGGCGACCGTCTCTAGAAGAGGGAAAAATGAGGAGGAAAAAAAATGAAATGGGAAAGGATTGGGGTTCTCAGAGAAGAGAGAAAGGGAGAGAGAGAGAGAGAGAGAGAGAGAGAGAGAGGGAGAGGGAAGAGGGGGGGGGTGTGCGGAGATCCCGCTGGCCGTTCGGCCGGCGTGGTCGTCGTGGGGACGACCACGATGAACCAACTGAAGTCGGCACTCCTTGCCGACTTCAGTTCGGATCTTCACAGGCGCCCCTAGTGCCTGGTTGTCCGAGGTCCCACTGCTGCCAATAGAGGTTGTGGATGGTTTGAGCTTGAGAGATTGAGGCTTGGTGGGGTAAGAATGCATTGAGGCAACTAAAGAGGTCAAAACTAGACCATGCAAAAGATCATCGGGGTGGAATTTGGAGCCAGAGATCAAGAGATTAGGAGAAATTTGGGAGAAATTAGGGTTTGGGTATGTGGGGAGCCTTTGACTGTGGGGAGAAGAGAGGGATTTGCCACAAACAGGGGAGTGGTGCACTAGTGCTACTGTGAGAGACTTATTGATGTTGCCATGTGAGTTCTCCATCAGTCGCTAACAATATGAGGGAAGAGGAAGAAGTGGAGAAGAGGCAACTCGAGAGAAAGAAGGGGATGATGCCTGCAGAGATCTTAAGGAAAGATCCAAATATTCATCCATCTGCATGGATCTTAAAGCAATAGGTGGATGATTTTGATTATTCGTCCATATGTATAGATCTGAAAGCAATCTAGATATTCATCTCCATGCACGAATCTCCAAGAAGCCATGCGAATGATTTGAATATCCATGTGTTTGTATATATCTCAAAGCGATAAGTGGATGATCGGATTATTCATCCACCCACACAGATCTCAAAGCAATCTAAATATTCATCTATCTCCACAAATCTCAAAGCAACTGCATGGATGATCCGAATATTCATCTTCTTGCATAGATCTCAAAGCGATCAATGGACGATCATGATTATTCTTCCACTTGCACAAATCTCAAATTGACTGTGTGGATAATTTGGATTATTCATCAACTTGCGTGGATCTTAAAAAGTCGTTGTAATAGGCTAAAAAAAGGAGTGGGTATTTTTGTTTATTTAAATGGCAGACTAATACCATCCACTTGTCGGAAAGTCGAAGAACTAGTTTGGAGCAGTTTGAAAACTTAAAGAATCCGTCTAAAACTTTTTAAAGCCTTAAGGATGTCTTTGAGATTAGCCCAAAGTCGAGTGGATGTCCTCTATAATTTTTTCTAAAAAATAATTATGAGTCATCCCTATTTTTCGAAAACTATTTATATAAATATCGAAAGATATATAAAACTTACCAATACTTTGAGTAATGTTTTAAAAAAATCAAATAGAATAAATAAAATCTCAACAAAACATTATTTCAGTTCTATATGATAAAATTTATTTTTTATGTAAAAAATTGTAGAAACTTATTGATATTTTAAATTAGAGTTTTTTTGCATGAATGCCCTTCTAAAAATTCAAAATTGCGCGAATACATTCTTAAACTTATATTTATATACGTACCCTTTTAAAATATTGTTTTTGCACAAATACCTCTAATGTAACGGTTCTTCTAACACCATTCATAAAAACCATATTTATTTTAATCAAAAATAAAATATAATTTTTAAATTACCATTTTGCCTCCGTTGAAATTGCGATCCCACTCGCGATCGCCTTCTTGATCGCGATAGCGGGGATGGCGATCCCGCTCGGGATCAAGAAAACAAGTAATCTCTCATGCTGGTATTCAAGGACTTCGGCGAATACTGGTTCTGTTTCCGTCGTCGATGGCTTAGGAATGCAGGAAGTCACTGAAAACACTAGAGACATGAGTCTCAATGCGGCCATGCGGGTAATGATAACTCCCCTCAGAATGTAGAAAGACATAATAAGACTCCAACCAGAGTAGTTCTCGTACAGTATGTGAGAAGCAGAAATAAGAGCAAGCGAGAAGCAGAGCAGAAATAAGAGGCCAGAGAAATCGGTTGTTTAGAAGGGCGAAGATAAGGGCAAGGGGCCTTCAAGTGTGATGTTGAAGGGTGTCAAATGAGTTTTAGGACCCGGGGAGAGCTCTCACTCCACGAGGGATACAGGAAGCGATTCCATTCTCACAAGTATGCGATGCGGCACCAGTGTGTCCATGATGATGAAAGGCCCCTCTAAAGGGAAGGTTGTGTAAATATAGGCTCGGAAATGTTGTCGTACCAAATCCAAAAGTCAAAGACCAAAGTCAAACAAACAATAACACGAAAATCATGGGTATACCCACGACACAGTAAATCAGAGATCCGGATCTTGATGTGATTTATAGCATTGGAATTTCCTACTTCTACTTCTCTCTCTCAAGGGATTGAGATCTACTTATTTATGCGAAAGCGAGCCGGGAGCGATCAAAAGCGATAAACGCCTTTTTGTATTCTAAGTGCCCTTGGAAGGCTTATAACATGGCCTTCAAGTGGGCATGGGCCACTACAGAGCACATCCGGGTTCACACAAGAGGGCGCCCCTACAAATGCAAGGTCTCCGGGTGCGGGCAGACATTCAGGTTTGTGTCTGATTTCAGCCGTCACAAAAGAAAAAACTGGGCATTGTGTGAATTCTTGTGCCAGATGATTACTCTTCTTTTTAGGATTGAGGGTTTGGTTCTGGCTGTTAGGGGTTTCTTTCAGGCATGGAAGGATAAGTCCTTCCTAACTTTTGGGCAGTTCTAAGGTTCCTTTTTCTTAGCATTCAGATTCACTGATTGGGTGTCGATTTGTACAGACTGATCCCCTGAAAGTCTGCAGTCCTCTGCTGCCATTGTTAATTGAATGTTGAATCAGGCTTTTGACCAAAAAAATGTTGAATCAAGCTTGTCAATTCGTTACGTTCTAATATTTAGTATTGGTTTCTGCTACATCTGTAGCTTTTGCCCATTTGACATGTTATTGCCGGTGAAGTCACTGAAGTCAATAAGCGTAAATAAGTGCGTCTGCTAATGGGAACACGGGCTGTTTCAATCCCAGCTTCTTTTTGTCAGTAGTTAGGCAAAAAGAGGGAAAATGACTTGATTACATTCTTAACTTTGACTTCCTCCTACGGCTATCATATTAATTGATATCAATTAATGTATCTAAATTTTTTTTTTGCATATATATTTTTTTAAATATACAAAATTACATAAATACTCTTATAAAATTGTTATTTGCTTGTATACCCTTATAAATATTTTTTTTACACATCTATCTATTAAGATATTTTAGTTATTTTAATTTGAAACTGTTAATTTTTTAACGACATTAGATGGCGTAGGTACGTATGCAAAAATAAGAATAAAAAGGATAAAATAGTAAAACAAGTATTTTACGAGGGCGTACCTATAAATATCGATTTTGAAAGGATATTCATACAAATTCCGATATTTAGAAATATTTAAAAAATATCAAATAGAATAAATAAAATATCAACAAAATATTATTTCAGTTCTATATGATAAAATTTATTTTTTATGTAAAGAATTGGAGAAACTTATTGATGTTTTAAATTATTTTAGATGGTATGGAAATATTCAAAAGAACAGCATGTTATTTTTCGATTTTATATCAAGGAGAAAAAAAAGTCTTATGGAAATGGCAATGTGCAAGAAAGAACTCTTACATATATAGATATATATATACACACACACACAGAGAGAGTATCATAATGAAATAACACAAATCTTATCACGGTGGTTGAGAGAGGTCGGCAGTTCTGGTCCTAAGAAGAAACCGGACCGATCAAGGGTCCGGTTCACCGATTGCAGCGGCTAGTTCGATTCGGACTGTACAATTATGTGTGAGACGTGACGAGTCCACATATATATCATTAATGGCTTCAAGGTTACCACGTTTAACAAACCATTGGAATTCTAAAACCGGGAGGCCACTGATGGGCGGGTGCGAAGTAACTAGGCCATGCATCAGCAGAGGCACAACCCTGACCGAGTTGGTTCTTTTTGTGGACGATTGAATTGGTTCTCCAAAATTTAGTCTAAAGAATTTTCTTTGCCGCTGATGAGGGCCGGGGTTCGAGGTGATTGGTTCATGAATGAGCATAGGCTCAACCCTGACTTGAATTGGTTCTTCTTGGTAGAAGATTGGATTGGTTCTTCAAGACTGGGGGCGGCTTCCAAGCTTAGATTAAGAATTTTCTTCGCTGACTGTTGTGTTGATCGATATATCTCCATTTATTAGTTTTGACTTTCATGTGTTATTTCGTGGAAAAAAAAACTTGGGGAAGTTTCTTCTTCATTTCACCGCACGCAGAGGGAGACTCACGTGAATGATTGGCTCTATAGCGCTTTCTAATTAGTTGCTTTTTAATACACAAGAATCAAGGAAACCAGCACCTTAACTAACATGCGACTCATTTTGACCAACTTCTACAGTGCCCTGCGATCTGATATTTACCATGGGACGACTTCATTTAGCCATTTCCCGTATTATAATCTTGAGCATAGTTTATAATGGAGTACATTTGCTTAGTAACAAATTGTAGAACCATTATTAACCAAGGCAATGAGTTTCATGCAAACGGGATATAGTGACACGACTCCATGAATATCAGCACGTTATTCTTGCATCAAACCCTAAATGCAGACAGCACCATTGTAACTTTTGAAGGGGTAAACTTCCATCGAAAAAAAAACTGTGGAAGGGATAACAAACTGATTCCCTAAGTTGTAAGTACATATGTTGGAGTTTCAGGCTCATACAGAGTAGTTGGATTTGATTCGGTCGAGCAAGTGAGAAATAAAGGACGGTTCTATATGCTTTGTTGCGTCTAAATTTTTTTTTAACTTCCATAAAAGCCCTGCATTTTCTTCCAAAAAAAAAAAAACTTGGCATTAGGCTAAAACCTGCATTACTCCCCAACCAACAAATATCCCTATTGCTATTGTGAACCGGCTAGACCCAGGCACCAAATTGGTGGGGATTGTTGGAAATCTCAGCTTGTTTGTTATCTAGATTAGAAAGATTGAATGGGATCATTGCACGTCTCTATGGCTATGTTCTAATGGCCATTATGCTTGATCAGCAGTGATCCCGACGTCGAGCACCTATGAGTCGGCATTAGATGGTGAAGGAACTGGTTTGGACAGTGCTCCGATGCTAGCTTCGACTTGAAACAACAAAAATAAAAAATCCATCCACCATAGCGTGTTTTATGAGAACCTTTCGATGTTTAAGTCAGATATAACTCATAGAAAATAGAAAGCCTGAGAGGGGAAAGAAACAACACAAAAGAGTCGAAAGAGAACTTCCGTGGAGGATCTCCAAAAATGTAATATATAGGTAAGGGTTGAAGCCCGTCGCTGAGTAGTTTGGGGATATACGTTGGTTGATAAGGTAAGAAACCACATATCTTACCCATGCATCTCGCCTGTGAGATTTGCTTAGGTATTGTGTTTGTTCGGAAACAGTTAGCGATCGCAGTTGAGTTAGAAAAAGTTTGAAATATAAAATACTTTCTGTACTTCTTTTGGGTCTGCTACATAGTAAGTTTTGAATATTCATTCTACAGCTAGGTGGGGAGTTTTTATTGGTCGATTTGTCTTGTCAACAAAAGTAGATTTTAAAAGGTATTACCAATTTTTTTCTTATGTATATTTTTGGGGGGCAAAAATGTATCGTGGTAGTTCATGTAAAAGTAAAACAATTATGCTTAACTATGGTGTCTTAGGATAGCATATGCGGACAAGGGAAATATTATCTCAGAGGTCTTACTTTGTCATTCTCTAGTTGGTAGTTAGAATCTCTAGCCACATGCATATCTGGAACACCCTAAGTCATTTATATAGGGATCATACGATCAAGGGACCTTCTTTGATCCCACATACTTCTCTCTCCCCTTTTTTCTGTAATTCAACACCAAGTCCAAGGCTTTAATGTATTTCATATGAGAAGCAACGGCGAATCTTGTAACCGAGCATTCAAGATCTTTTTGATCGTTTTGTTTTATAAGTTAGCTCGAGTTTGAATATTGCCTTTTGATTCGCATGGAAAAAAATGCCATGTGTAGACTATATAATGCATATATTGGAAGTGGTACTCTTCAAACTCGGACGCATCAAAAAAGATAGTTTAGAGGACAAGGTCATTTTAGTAGTGTTGGCAAAAGTAGTTTCAATATGATGTTTTACTTTCATAACGCACAATGGGCGTGTTGAATTTTGCATGGGGTGATCTTTCTATCAAAATTTTTATTATTTTATTAATTATAGTATTACTAAAAAATATGTATTAATGGCTTAGTTGTACCATTATTAAAAATATTTTGTGCGGTTGTTACTACGGCACTTTCCATATTCGTATAGTCATCTAATCAACTGGGTTCCACTTGGAGCGCATATAGTTTGGAACTAAAACCGGAATTAGAGATGGAATAGATTGATATAAAAATAAAATAATTATATCCTCGTAGTATTTTATTTGCGATCGAAATCAAAATAAAATTTAAATATTAAAAAAAGTTTAAAATTAGATTTTAAGAGATTAGGATATGTTTTTATTTTTTTCGAAATCAGAAAACAATCAACAAGTTACTATTTTTAATTTTATTCCAAATTCTAACATTGGAACTGTTGAAATTGCTAATAAATTATTTTATTTTTTTTATAAGAGTGGACACATGCATTATATCGTATCATTATAGGCAAAATCCAAGTCAAAAAGCAACCACTTTGCCTCGAAACAAAAAAAGCGACCACTAGTACTAAAGAAATGAGATTGGAAAAAAAATTAGAAAACAGATAAGAAACAACTAGCTACTCTGTTTCCGTGCAGCCGAGCTGTCATGTCAAAGATAAAAGATATGAGAACGAGAGGAAATGCAAGGGGGGGGCGCACAAGCCAGTAGGCCCAACTGATGCTTCCGTTTCACATGGCAATATGGCATGTATATCTTACTGTGCGCATGAAAATGATGCCTCAATTATCCATTGCCAACAGATTGCGCCGAGCAATTGATACGTTGGAAAATCATGAGAGAAAATTCCAACCATGTCAGATGCTTGGAAACTTCATCGAACCACAGGCCCGGTGCAGACAAAATAACAATCATGCTGATTTTCTTGTGCCGAACAAAAACCCTTCAGGCTAAACAAGACTAACAAGAAATGGCATCCGCCCTCCTCTGCCCCCTCTTGCCTCTCATCCTCCAAATTGTACTATTACTAAGTCCTTCGTGCACTTCAACCGAAGGCATAAGCTTGGGTTCCTCCCTCACCGCTCAGACTGGCCAAACAACTGCCTGGTTCTCGCCTTCCGGTGACTTCGCCTTCGGATTTCGACCCTTGGAAACCGACGGCAACCACTTCCTGCTCGCCATCTGGTTCGACAAGATAGAAAACAAAACCGTAGCTTGGTATGCAAATGGAAACCAATCGGTGCGAGCTGGGGCTGCAGTGGGGCTCGCCACCGACGGGAAGCTCTCGCTCCAGGACGATGACGCCGAGGAGGTGTGGAGCGTCAGAGGCAACGGTACCGTTGCATACGCCGCCATGCTCGATAACGGCAACTTTGTATTAGCAAGCAGCGATGGCTCGGTCCGATGGCAGAGCTTCGACAACCCCTCCGACACCATCTTGCCATCCCAAGTTCTGGGTCCGGGTAAGGAGCTCCGATCCCGGCTTATGTACACCGATTACTCCGGCGGACGGTTCGAGCTCAGCATCCAAAGCGACGGCAATCTGACGTTCTATCCGGTGGATATTGTGTCTGGCTATCCATATGATCCTTACTGGGCTTCCGGAACGAGTTCGAAGGGATCGCAGCTTGTCTTCAATGAGTCCGGTACCATCTACTTGGCTCTACCTAACAACACCGTGCTCGTCAATTTTACATCGGGGAGAATAGGCTCGGTCGGAGATTTCTACCAGAGGGCAACACTCGACCCCGATGGGGTCTTCAGGCAGTACGTCTACCCAAAGAACACGACTACGAGCGGCGGCGGCGGCGGCGGCTGGACCGTGGTCGATTTCCAGCCCCCCGACATCTGCCGAGAAATCACAACGGCGACGGGGAGTGGCGCCTGCGGGTTCAACAGCTACTGTGTGTCTGGTGGTGGAGATCGGAGCGTGGATTGCAAGTGCCCACCTGACTATGCTTTCGAGGATCCAAGCAGGAAGTACGAAGGGTGCTTTCCAAATTTTACGGCTCAGATCTGTGGAACGAACGAGTCGGTGACAGAGACACTGTTCGAATTGAAAGAGATGATCGATGTCGATTGGCCTTTATCTGCCTATGAGCATTCCTCTCCTGTCGATGAGGACGAATGTAGAAGCAGATGCTTGAGCGACTGCAACTGTGCGGTGGCCGTTTACGAGGTTGACGGCGAAAATTGTTGGAAGAAGAGGCTCCCTCTCTCCAACGGAAAGATGGGATCCTATGTGGACCGAAAGGCTTTCATCAAAGTGCCAAAAGAATCAAAAGGTACTCATGCTGAATCTTCCTTCTGTTAGTGAGTGCGAGAGAGAGAGAGATGCTGTCATTTGATACATTGAGATAGCGTAATTAGTATGATAAAGTATAGGCCTTTATTCTTGCACATACCGCTAATTAATTGGGTAGAAGCACGGCACTGAACATGCTCTATGTAGTCGCATCCAAATTCTAAAATCTTGCCATGCAGATTCTGCGGAGGGAGATTCTAGTAATAAGAAGTATGTGATTATCATAATCCTTCCGTTACTTCTGGGATTTCTCCTATTGCTGTGCCTTGGACTGCTTGTCCGGAAGAAGCTGAGAAAACAAGGTAAAGTTACACACCAGCATGCATCGACATAAATAATTACTTAATTTGGTAATCAGCATTTATCCATTTCTTCACTAGCTTGTAAATCCAATTTCAACTATGATTTCTTTATTCTAAAACAGCTTTCAGGAATGTGATACACAAAAAAAAAAAAAAAACAATTCAAGAATTTCAAAAGTTCGATTTGGCTTAATATTTTTGAATCCACCTACCAGGTATATTGCATGACTCACACTTGGATGAAAGCAGAGAAAAGGACCTGGACTTGCCTTTATTTGATATATCTATAATAGAAAGCGCTACCAACGTCCTCTCCAATGATAATAAACTTGGTGAGGGTGGGTTTGGGCCCGTTTACAAGGTAATTTTGTGATTACTGGATAACGATATTTAATTCTACATCTGACTAATTTGCTTTAACAGACAGTGCTGTAATATAAATCTTAAAAATAACAATAAGCAGGGTCAATTGGTAGATGGACAAGAGATTGCTGTCAAGAGATTGTCTAAGGATTCTGTACAAGGATTGGATGAGTTTAAGAATGAGGTTATGTTGATAACCAAATTGCAACACAGAAACCTTGTGAGACTTCTTGGTTGCTGCATTCAAAATGAGGAAAGAATGCTGATCTACGAGTACATGCCAAACAAGAGCCTGGACACCTTCATATTTGGTTCAGCTTCTATTCTAATATTATTTGTTTTGGCTCAATTTATTTATGATGCAAGATTTATTGGCATTCTGCAATGGCATATGTAACCACATTCAATTAAATTGATTGTCTTGTGTACTATGAGTTGTCAATCTAATATAATTATAACAGATTGAGACAATAACGGTTTATTAATTTCAGTTCAATAACTAAGGATAGACGTTTGTTGCTGTATGCCTCTGTCTTGGCTGTACAATGGCCTTCAACTTGTTGCTCCCCTATCTCATTACTATAAGAGTGGTGGGCTGGTCACCATTTTGCTCAAAAAGAAAACAAGCATACTTGCTTACTGTTCAAGCTTATATTGGTCTTAAGAGATATAAAGTTGACTTCACAAATCATGTATAGGATTTAATTTTGTTAGGATTATGAAATACATGACAAAAGGCATGTCAGTTAATGAACTAGGTTGTTTGGTCTTGGCTTGGTAACTTTTGAAACAATGGTTCTCTTATGGGAAGGATATGGTAAGAGTCTGAGTCAAATATCATCATACATGACAGTAGATGATAGTCTTACGAGGTTGAAACATTAGCTTTTTGTTATAATTTGTATATTCATCAGCAGGAAAATTGTATCCCTGGATGGGAACTAATGAATCTTAACTGAAAGTTGTAGCTCATAGTGATCTTTCCATGGTAGATAAACTTGATGATTGTTTATTCCAATGCTTTGAATTTTCATTTTTGATAATACCTCCTAGACTTTTTCCTCAGTTTGGCCTCTTGCAAATGCATATCATGTCACTCTTCTCATTTAATTGCATATATTTGAACTAAACCCTCATGACACTGGATTAGATGGAATAAGTTCAAGATCAAATTGGTGCAGTTAAAATTCTACTAACAGTGTTCAGCTTTGAAGACACCAATAAGAGGAAGGTACTGGATAAAAGCATAAAGTTTCTTCTTTTTTTTTTTTTCTTTTCTAACAAACAGGAAAAAAGAGTCTTCAATTGATCTCAACATCATTAACTTCTCAACCAGAAACTCGAGGTGTTTATTTTTTCACTGTACACATAAAATTAAAAATAAAGGATAACATGAACACACAACAAATGTCAGCAAAAAATCATAAGAAGTTCTAACGAAGTTTCTAGAAAGCATTTACTATATTATGTAATCTGTTCACAAGATGTTTATCATGCACACCATCTAATTGCAAAGTTAATAACATGCATTAAAGCTTTCAGATGTATGAATAATAGAGTAGATATGCTTTATATGCATACTAAACAACAAGCTAAGTTAGTTTCATATAAGTTTACTAAGACTGACAAAACTTTATGTGGTGGACCAGATAGAACAAAACGTACATTGTTGAATTGGCAAAAGCGTCATGATATCATTATAGGAATTGCTCGAGGACTTCTTTACCTTCATCAAGATTCAAGGTTAAGAATAATTCATAGGGACCTCAAAGCAAGCAACATTTTGCTGGATAAGGACATGAATCCGAAAATTTCAGACTTTGGCACAGCAAGAATTTTTAGAGGAGATCAGAATCAGGAGAATACAAGAAGAGTAATTGGGACATAGTAAGTTCTACCAAATAAGTGCATTACCAATATTATGTATGACCATAATTAATCATTTGCTGATGGCATGCAGTGGGTATATGTCACCAGAGTATGCAATGGATGGTATCTTTTCAGTCAAATCTGATGCTTTTAGCTTCGGTGTCATAGTATTGGAGATCTTAAGTGGTAAGAAAAATAGAACGTTGTATGATGCCGAATCTTCTCTGACACTTTTAGGACATGTAAGCATTCAAACGAATGAAATAATCTTCATTAATTTTCATATCATTGTTATTTTGCAATTTGATTTCCATATGCGTATAAATTCTTACAGGCATGGGAACTATGGGAGGAGGGTAGAAGTTTGGAGCTGCTTGATGAAGTAATGGAATGTCCATATCCTGTGTCTAGAGTATTGCGATGTATGCAAGTTGGTCTTTTGTGTGCTCAGGAAGGCAGTAAAGATAGGCCAACGATGGCAGAAGTGGTTTTGATGTTAAGCAATGAAGGTGTGGCACTACCCCAGCCTAAACGGCCTGCTTTCTGCGTAGGAAGGACTTTACCAGAAAGAGAATGGTCTTCCTCAGA
Organism: Phoenix dactylifera; assembly: GCF_009389715.1. NCBI lineage: Eukaryota > Viridiplantae > Streptophyta > Magnoliopsida > Arecales > Arecaceae > Phoenix > Phoenix dactylifera. The sequence continues at coordinate 21,718,651 of NC_052395.1, read as the reverse complement.
GCACAATTCATGTGCAGCAATTGAAAGTACAGCTACAATGTTTGAAGGTCGATGATTAACTCGCCTCAACAAATTTTTTTGATGATTTTACCACTTGGTAACCAAAATATAAGTAGGTCGTGTTGGATAGGGTTGAGTTTGTTAATACAAAAATTATAATTTTGCATATATGGTAGGATGGACTATCTTGAAAACCTGACTTCTCCCAGCTGTATTATTTCTTAGCAAGGGCCAAGACACTTGCAGTCTGTACTACAGGGAGAAGGCAAAGAATACTCATTGGTTATTTTCCATTGTAATGTAGCTGGATTCATCAGATGGCTTCATATCGTTCACACCCATACCATATCTTGCACAGTTCATTGCTTAATATATTAAAAAGAAAGTATTTCTATTGTTCAATTTCTCGCCTATCAAGCTTACACTTCTGCTAGATAATTTCAAGAAAGTCGATCTCTGAGACACCTTTGAGAATGAAAAACCTTATTGTAGTACCTAATTCACTAATAATGCGCATGTCTAGTATGCATTTCCTACACAAAAAATATTGTGGTAAAAAAATCTCATCGTTTTTTAGAAGCCATGTATATATATATCCCAACTTTATCTTTGGTTAACAAACTCTTTCTAGCTAACAGAATTGCAGGCACAATTAGTAGTTTTCATCTGACACCAACTGCCTAATTTGGGCTGTCGAAATCTACTATCAGAACTCCATTTTGACAAAAAGAAAGATTGATCCATTAGCCAAAGAATTGAATGATGACACAAGCTCGTCACATGCATGCACACACACAGAGAGAGAGAGAGAGAAAGTTAAAAGGGTATTCACATACTGCTAGTGGTCCATCCGCTAGGGCCTTACGTCGAAAATGGAGATGAGAATGCCAAAGGATCCGGCAGTCCTGGCATCCCTGCAAACGAGCCTGATGAACAAAGTGTTTATTGACCCAGATGACCAACATGCTGATGAGAGCCTTGAAGAGCACCTAATGAAGGAAAGTAGGAAGTGTTGAGAGGCTAATTTCTATTGGGGCCAGGCACAGATTTGAGGAATGTAATACACCAGAAAAAAAAAGGCTCGTGGGCCGGCCCGAAGTGGCTAGGCCCAGCCTGCCCTAACTAGCCGCCCTTGGGCTTGTGGGCCGGCCTGCATGGGCCAGGCCCAAAGTTGACCCATGCCTCGGGTCTTTTTCCTCCTTGATTCCGACGAAAGGGAGGACTTCCAGAGGGCTTTCGAACTCGGACCCCGCTTCCTCCTTAGATTACCTCCACTGAAATCATCGAGAATCGCAGTCGATTCCCAAGCTCTTCCTCCTCCTTTTCCTCATTTTAGAGCTGCTTCCTTGTTAGATTAAGACGGCAAATTGTCGGGATTTCATCCAAAAAACAGAGTGCTCTATTTTCGTTTGATCTTCCCGGTTTCGCCACTGCCGGCCACCGGGATTCAGCTAGTTTCCGCTACTCTCTAGGACCCTGAGGAAGTGTGGCCATTGCTCTAGGGAATCAACCATAATCTAGGCCGAGATTGATCATGTTCCTTTTTGATCTCTCATCTTCCTTGTGCCGGCTGACCATCGTCGCTGGCGATGTCTTGGCGGAGAGACCACCCTGGGTCGCCGCCGTTGGAGCCAACCACCCCTGGTCCGAGAAGAGGAAAGGGAGAAGGAGGCAACCGACGTGAAGAGAGGAGAGAGAGGGTTTCTCTCTCTTCTTCCCTCCTCTTCTACCTCTCTCGCCTCTCTCTCTCCTCTCTTGGTTTCTCCTTCTTTGTTGGAATTTTCTCTCTCTTAGTTACTGGACTTTCTCTCTCTACTGAACTTTCTCTTTATAGAACTCTCTACAAGTGACTTTCTCTCTCTACTGAATTTTCTCTCTCTATGGATCTTTCTCTCTCTAGATTTTCTCTCTCTAGCTTCTCTATTCAGTTGGGGTTTTTATTCTCTAGTTTGATCCAGGGAGATCATTGAGGATTTTGGGTTATTGGATATCCTGAGTAATTTTTAATGTTGATTTGGTTCTGTAACGGAACAATCTATCGGACGAGAGGATGCTAAGCGGGGTTCTACGCATCCCGATTCATAGATTGTCGTATGGGTGGATGATTAGTCTGTTTGAGTTTTTCAACAAAGAGGTAAGAATCCTTGTACGCCGACCTGCATGATATAAATATTTTTGTACCTATATATGTATGATATGCTATGATCCAGATAAAGCAAGAATAGTTTTATATTAAATTGTATTTTGATTGTATTGGCTTGTGATTAGTATTATGATGGATGCATGTATGCGCATAACCTACACCTGCATAATTAAATTTATGAATGTGGTGCTATAAACTAACCTTGTTATTATTGATTACCCTATCACGGGCTGAAAACGTGACCATGGTTAGTCTAAAGCTGAAAATAAAAAGGGATTAATGTGTGGATGTGAAATTGATTAAATAAACATAGACTTTGGACCATCTCGTTACTATGGGTTTGCCCGTCACAGGCTCTAAGTGTGACAATATTGATTTGCCCATCACATGATCTAAGTGTAACACTATTGGTTTGCCCCGTTACGGGCTGAAAATGTAACCGAAATTTGGCCCAAAGTCGGAAAGATAATTGATCCAAATCAAGTTTAAAAGGAATGAAATTAAAAGCATTGAAAACATTAATGAAGATATTTGAGATATCGTATGATATATCACGCTTGAGTGGCTGAATTTCTGTTGATATTTGATGCGCATATATATACTAATTGTAAGCTTTTTGCTAACCGGTTTATGATTTTATGATATGTGCATCGATTTCTTATTGTTTTCAAATTCATATTATTATTGTGTTGGTATGGATGTGTAAGGATTCTTACTAGGCTGTAAAGCTCACCTCTCCTTTTTTCTCTTTTTAGAGTTGCATGATGCATAGACATGGATGGGTTGGGCGCGAAGTGCGAGTGTCAGAGTCATCAGTTAGTTAGATAGTTTATTTGATACCGATGAATATTAAAAAATTTTGTAATTGAACCAATTTGATTATTTGGACTTGTTGGATTTGCCTATTTGAATTAATTAATTATGAATTTATTGGATTTTTGTTCATCTTAGGCCTTGCGTGATCCTTAGGGCACCACTCTAAGGCTCATGCGGCCGGTCGCGTACTGGACCCAGATGTTGGGCTCGGGGCATGACAAAAAGAGCAGAAGTGGGGAAGAAGCCACTTTAACTCATTCATAGCAATGCTTTCTCCTTAATACTCCAAAGAATAACTTGTTTATGCATTCTGATTTCTGTTCTCCTACCAAATGCCAAACAAAAGAAGATGCAATAATGTACTATAATGATTTTTATTTTATAAAAAAAGTAGACTAAACATGAGGAAAAAGTAAAGGACACATGAGATCATCATCCATATCTTTCCAAAAAGTTGATCAACGAAAGCCAAGAATTGTTAAGCGATTAGAGTCAGGGTTTCCACAATAATCAGCAACACCTTCAAATCTCACAGAGCCTTCTAAGTAATCAATTCAGCAGATCATTCTTATTTCAAAGCTTCAGGAACCATATTCATTTATCTCATTAATTGATAACAACATTGTTGGGTTTCTCACAATATGGAAAGACATCAAAATCTTTGTTTATTAATCTAAATTTGAACTAGTTTGAAGAAAGCGATGTTACTAGCTAGAAACTTTTTACTTCCTCGAGCAACATGAATTTGAAACAACTGTTTAATTGACACTCAGATATAATCTTCAAGCGTCAATGATGCTGCTTCTTGGGTCCCATGAAACCCAGTCTCCATTTATCATACTTTGCATTGTCCATGGTTATGTAAACTTAAAATACTTCACAACCTGAAGCATTGGTGATTATCAGCACTTGCCCAAAGTATAACCTTTTAACTACGGTCTAGATCGTGACTGACAATTCACAAATATTAGACCACTTTGGGAGGATCTTGAAGCTCCATAAAAAAAAAAAAAATTTGACCAAGACCAGATCCCTCTTTGTAGGAGTTATTCTGCACATAGGATTTCCGCTTCACATCAGAAGCTTATGGTCTTTTACTCTCTCTTTTTCCTTTTTTTGAGAGAGGGAGTAATAGTGGGGGCACTTCCTATAATTTCTCAAATAAACAATGCAAGAATCCCTAGGTCAAACACTCGGGGAAGCTACTCCTGAGGCTTGAGCTCGAACCTCCTCCAAATGTTTGTCATCTTTTAATCTTCTGTTTTCTTTGATCCCACTTCATGAGAAACGTTTGTCAGCTTTCATCTTCTGTTTTCTATAAACTGTGCAGAGATAAAGATAAAAGCGCCGCAGCATGTTGGGGATCAGTAGAGCTTTGGAACCCTTCTTAAGATGTTGACAATACAAGATCATTAGTATACTGGGTCAGACTTCTGTGATTTAATCATGCAAAACCTCATTTCCACTGTTATGTTAAAGAAGACAGTAACCTAGCTGAGGCCAAGAAGGATGATACTAATAAATCATAATAAGGTAAAAATTGATCAGGTAGGGTAAATAATGATATTAAGGATTTTAATGATAAGGTAAATTGATCTTGTAAGGCAATGATATTAATGAATCAGAGATACTTGGTATATGCGATGAGGTAAAAATTGATCTTTCAGGGCTTCAGTTATTCTAGGAAAGAGTAAATAAAGATTAAAGATACATCAAACAATAAAACAGAAGGCATAATGGTTAATTATCAGTCAAATGCTTTACTCAGAACAAATTAC